>NC_137899.1:81014930-81735487 GCF_963455335.1 Martes martes | reverse complement strand
AAATGCTGTCATATGATGGGATTTCTTTTGTTGTTTAAGGCCAAATAATATTTCATTGTAAACGCATACTACACTTCCTTTTTTTTTTTTTTTAAGATTTTATTTATTTATTTGACATAGATCACAAGTAGGCAGAGAGGCAGGCAGAGAGAGTGGGGGAAGCAGGCTCCCTGCTGAGCAGAGATCTGGATGCGGGGCTCAATGCGGGCTCCATCCCAGACCCTGAAATCATGACCTGAGCCGGAGGCAGAGGCTTTAACCCACTGAGCCACCCAAGTGCCCCTCTTTATCCATTTATCCATCAACAGACAGGTTGTTTCCATACATTGGCTAATGTGAATAATGTTGCAATGAACATGGAAGTACAAATTTCCCTTTGAGATCCGGATTTCATTTCCTTTGGATATATACCCAGAGGTGAGACTGCTGGATCATATGGCAGTTCTATTTTTAATTCCTTAAGGAAACTCCATACTGTTTTATATAGTGGCTGTGCCTGTTTATCTTCCTACCAAAGAGAAACAGTGCACAAGTGTTCCCTCTTCTCCACATCCTTGCCTGCATTTGTTACCTGTTGTCTTTCTAGTAATGGACAAGTTAACGGGGGCGAGGTGAGTCTCATTGTGGTTTTGATCTGTATTTCCCTGATGATTAGCAATATAGAGTACCTTTTCATACACCTTTTGGTCAATTACACATCTTCTTAGGGAAAATGTCTACTTAGCTCCTTTGCCTGTTTTTTAAAAACTGGGTTATTTGCCTTTTTGCTATTGACTCCTATGAGTTCCTTGTATATTTTGGATATAAATTATTTATAGGATATGTGGTTTGCAAATATTTTCTCCCATTTCATAGGTTGCCTTTCATTTTGTTGATGGTTTCCTTTGCAGTGCAGAAGCCTTTTAGTGTGTTTATTTTTGCTTTGTTGCCTTTGTTTTTGATGTTAGACCCGCAAAACCATTGTCAAGATCAACATAAAGGAGCTTACCTGCTATGTTTTCTTCTAAGAGTTTCTTTCTGGTTATGAACAAATCTTAATTTATTTCAAGTTGATTTGTGTATATAATGTGAGATAAGGGGTCCAATTTCACTTTTTTGCATGGGACTATCCATTCCCAACAGTTTATTCTCCTATTATTAGTATCTTACATTATTATGTTACATTTTTCACAGTTAATGAAAAATTACTGATTCATTATTATTAACCAAGGTCTATACTTTTCACGAATTGCATCAGCTGTGATTTTTTTTTAATTTCTTAGCTGTGTGTGTGTGTGTGTGTGTGTGTGTTTAATTCTCTTAGTTTTTGTGGTTCAGGATACCACATTACATTTAGCCATTATGTTTCCTTACACTTCTGTAGGTTGTGATAATTTCTCAGACTTTCCTGGCTTCTGATGGCTTTGGCTTTTTGAGGAGTTAATGGTCAGCCAACTCAAAGAGCTTCCAATGACTGAAGCTGAAACAATTTGAGCAACAAAATAATCTTGGTTTATAATCTCAAGTAGAAAATAGATATCCATGAGTCCATATTGATATTATTGAATGATTGGTTGAATGAATGAATGAATGAATGAATATAAACATCAATAAAATGGGGGGGAGAATAGACAAATCTCCTGTGCAGAATAATTTTAATTAATTTGTGTAGATAATCCACCCCCCAAAGAGATGGAACATAACTCCCCACTTTTTAAACATGGGTTGTGCATAGTGACTTCCTTCCAAAGAGTACTGTATGGAAAGAGGTGGGGAGAGTAATGGCACAGTGGAGGAACCTGACAAACACCTGAGCCAGGTGGTTAAAGTTAACATTGATGGAATAAATTATGTTGATAGTTTGTGCATATGATATGATATGATGACCACAGAACTTTACCTCTGTGGTCTTCTTTCCAAAACCTATGGCCCAGTATCATCAAGAGAAAAACATCAGACAAATCCTAACTGAGGGACATCCCACTTTCGACCCTTTTTTAGTTGAGAACAAAAGGAGAAACACACAGTGCTGGGATATCCATCAGGATGAAAGGACTAGCTGTAAAGATCGCTTGTATCTTCCACAGCTCTGCATTTTCCCATGAGTAACTAAAAACTCAGAAAAGACAGTATCTCTATAAAGTCAATGCAGGCAATCCTTTTCACCCTTTTTACCTGGCTTTGACAACTAAAGGATGAAGTGTGAGTGCCATGTCGTCTGACACAATGCTGCATTTCCCTCACTGCCACAAACAGTTCTGGTGGCACAGGTCCCCCTGCTCTATCCATGCTGTCCAGTTTGGGGTAAAGTGACAGGAGAACTGACCAGCAGAAGGCAAATGAGATACACGCTCCCAAAGGACATTTACCATTATAGAAATGGTTGCTTTCTGAGTCGACAGCCCTACAGCTGAGCACGTGATGCAAAATTACCTGAGTGAAATGGCTATATCTAACTGTGGGAAGAGTCTAGAAAAACCTTGGAAGTCATCTTTTTTCTCAATATTTGACCAATATGAATTTGATTATATAGTATATCTGCAAAGCCTGAATGTTTTCTAATTCTATTTTAATTCTGCTTATTGTTGGGAGTAAATCCTTTATTCTTCCTCCTGGATTTTTGTCATGTTTGCAGGAACCTACTTTATATGATAAATTTGAAATATTCCTTATGAAAAAAGGGTAAGGCCTGTCATTATTCTTCTTATAGAGCCCATTTATCAACATTGCCCCACCCACACATTTCAAGCACTGCTGCTAAAAAGATATTGTGAATTCATAAGTCATGTATAATGCTGGTAGAATTTTATTATGCAAATAGAGTTAACCACAAACTAAATTAAAAATAGTAAACTGAGGGGCGCCTGGGTGGCTCAGTGGGTTAAAGCCTCTGCCTTCAGCTCAGGTCATGATCCTAGGGTCCTGGGATCGAGCCCCACATCAGGCTCTCTGCTCAGCGGGGAGCCTGCTTCCCCCTCTCTCTCTGCCTGCCTCTCTGCCTACTTGTGATCTCTGTCTGTCAAATAAATAAATAAAATCTTAAAAAAAAAAAGTAAAATGAAATTATTTTTCATAATCGCATTCACATTTTCTAATGTGCCTATATATACAAATTTGTTAATATATTTTGTTCTGTGCATTGCATATCTTTAAATAGCCACTACTTCTTCTTCTTCTCTAAATGAATTTATCATTAATCATGTAGTGATAAAAACTAATGACACAAATTTTAGGTATTTCCATGTAATTCTTTGGATATTTTATCTTCCTGAAGTATTTGGATGCTGGATAGAATTAATTTATTGTGAGATTATTAGGAATTTTACACTGTCATCTTGTGCACACTCAAATAGATAGAGGTTTGGAGATGTTGGGCAAATTGACTAACCTATCCAAAAATCTTGCCTCACATTGCCAGCCCTTTCTAAGAGTTTAGAGAAACTTTTTTTTAGTAACTCTTAATTTTAATCTCAATTTCTTCATCCTTTATAATTCATACTCCAAACTGTGGGTTAACTAGCTTACCACTGGAAAAGATAGAACTTGTATTTGACACATAGCATTCTTGTGATTGGTGTACTTGTAGCAGTGGTTGACAGGTATTGACTGCTCACCATTTTCCAGGCACTGTTGTAAGTGCTTTTCATGTACTAACTCATGTAATCCTGACACCAGCCTTAGGAGGCAGTTACTATGTTGTCTTCGTTTAGGCCAGAATGACATAGTAAATGACAAAGTTGTGATTTAAACCTAGTCAGACTGGTTCCAGAGTCCAAGTCTTCTCTTACCTAGTCTCCACTCCCCCAACACACACACACACACACACACTCTCTCCACTTTGTCCCCCACAGGCATGCTCTCATGTACTAGCCCCTGACTGCCTGGTGTCACCTCACTGTGGAATCCCACCTTGGTTTTTGCTTGTACATGGGGTTACCCTGCGGCCTCTGAAACTTACAGCCTTGCAGACTTGAATACATTGCCCCATTGTAGGTTTCTTACTCAATTAAGGTCAGGGAAGGGGCGCCTGGGTGGTTCAGTGGATTGAGCATCAGACTCTTGATCTCAGCTCAGGTCTAGATCTCAGGGTCATAAGTTCAAGCCCAATGTACTTCAAAAAAAAAAATTCAGGGGATTATTTCTTATACAAAATAAGAATAAGATAGAGTTGATTTCAGCAGGACAGTATAGGATTGTTGTTTACAGGAAAATAATCATTTGAGTTAGCTGAATTATAAATTTTGCCACAAAATGTGGCAGTAAAATAGTATATTCGATAGAAACTCTAGGCAACTCAAACAGTCAATCAGCATTGGCTTCTCCACTAGGAAATTGCATGCAGTCGAAGGAGTATGTGAGGAATATGACGTGTCTGTGTTGTGGGGCAGGAGAAGGAGAGAAGGAGAATGATAGTAATGCACCCATAGGATTTGTGGTGGTGGGATTGTGTATGTGTTTATGGGAGATGGGAGAGAGCCCTTTGCCAAACAGAATAGAACACTGTCCTTGATCCAGATAACTAAGAAATGAACAATTCTTATGAATAAAATAATTAAGTGCTAAGGAGAAAACATTCTCTTATATTTCAGAGCATAGAAAACTCTCTAAGAATTAGAGTAATAAAAGGCATAGGATCTGAGCTAGGGCCAAAAAATTATTATTTACTGTATTATTTGTTTCTAAGCCCTATCTCAGCACTACTCTCACTCCCTCCCTTTCAAACATCTGAATAGCACATGACGCAATAAAATGGAAAATATTCATGGGTCCTCAATATAGGAGAATGATATAGTTTACTTGAAAGGGCCAACCTTTTGATGGCTGAAATATTGGTTCTTGGGCATCTATTAATTATGCAAGTGGTATATTTTGGAATGCCCTATGAAGAAAACTGTAGGAATGGGTTTTCTGTGGGGACAGAAGTCCTGCTCTAGCAAAGGCCTTGCCCTCTGCAGGAGAAATAGTCTGTTGAATCATTTCTTCAGATCATTCTATACCTATCTTCAGTCACAGATCCCCCAAGCAGGACTCTTCTTTTTTTTTTTTTTCCCCTAATATCACTAATATTTTTTTTCCCCTAATATCACTCCTGCCTAGGAGTCAGACTCAGTATTTTTGAAATACCTCAATTTGCTTAGCACTTGGCTGTGCTAATCCAATGCATTTTAATTCATCCAGACTATGACAGGATGCATCAGCCATCATCTAAGTACTGGGGATATAAAGATGAAGAGGAGATACTCAATTAATGTCTGCTTAATTAATGGTTTCTTAAACTTGGGCTTTCAGACAATATCTTTTTGATCATTCCTTGAGGCCTAGAACTCCCAGTCTATTGGGCAGCTGGTTGACTTCTATTATATACCAGAAATGCCCCCAGAAACCAAATTCATGTGTTCACAGCTCCTGGAATGCTTTTTTGCTTCTCTACCAGGAGGAAAGTGTTGTTTTGGTGTTCCTCGGAAGCATCTCTAGCCCCTGCCTACAGCTTGCAGGATCATTCCAGAAGCCCTGTTTGGTCCTTTTGGCCACACCTCTGGCCAGAAATAGTTCATATCCAGAGTCTCCTGAGCGTTAACCATGGAAATAAGTGACATGCATTTACATTGAAAGACAAGGCATGGATCCCAAGTTCTAAGAATTTTCCTATAATACGTAAGCTATTGAGGTAGAAAATGAATTTACTAATATCTCTGGACCACAAATAAACATCTTTGACTCATATATGAAAGCAATCTATCCCCCAGTAGTGACAGCTTACCTTTCCCTCACTCCCTAAAGAGGCTTCCTTAAACCCAATTAGGTAGAAGTCTAAGGGGAAAAAATCTGGATTTTCCATTTTATCTGGGATAAAATGGAAGTTAGAAGATCTCAACAAGGCTGCTATACAGAAGAAAAACTAAGAGAGAGATCAGGAAAAGGTGCTGAGAAAGACAAGGTCTATCTCTACCCTCAACCCGATAAAGTCCAGCAATAGTGATTAGAGAAATGTTTTTAAGGTTTCTAATGAACTCATAACTTGCTGTTATTTGTTTGCTTCTATTTCTGGCAATCAGGAAAAGGACAATATTTTAGAAAACCTGTCTGTTTACCTGTTTCAAGAAAAGAGTGGGATGCAAGAAGTGGTAGAACTGGCTCCCACTCTCAGTATCACAGGAGAGAGCTTCCAAGTGAAAAATTGTTAACCAAAGGAAGAAGAAATGGGGGCAGATCGTAATCTCTACACAAGATGGTGATGTGGGTAGATCTCTTGGCTCAGAAGTGATTTTAGAAAACATGTAGGCCATCAGGATTCTCAGGTGATTGTATTCATCATGTCTTTTCATTCTGTATTTTTGATGCTTTGACCTCTGGGGGTTTTGTTGAACCTAGAGGGACTGCCTCTCCCAGGACTCACCATTTTCTAGTAAAGGACTTGCCTGCAAGTGTGCTTTTCATATGCAAGCAACCAATCCAGAGCCCATACCTTGAACTAAATCCTTTATCAATCTCTTGCACTTAGATCACTATTCCACTTCCCTGCTTTCTCTAGGGCCTGATAGCAGAAAACCAAGGACAGTCTGACGAAATTATTAAAACTACCCAATTCTAAATCAAATTACCCTGCCTTTCCCATCCCTTCTTACAAAAACCACGGTTTTTGCCCATATTTCCCCCTCACTGCCTCTGCTTCCTGACCCAACCTGATGCTTTCCTGTGTTCCCCACTCCATAGCAGGCTTCTTGGGAACTGTGACTATAACAAACTATCTTTTCAATGACAATTATATCTTCATCTGTTGGCTTCACCATACCTAAGTAATAATAAAATCTACCTTTTAAAACACTGATTTTAAACAAATTGTCCCTGTATCCTCCATAGTTATAGAGGATAAGACTCCTGCACATTTTTGTGGATGAGGCCTCCCTTGTTTTCTCTTTTTTCATTTGGAAACAGGAAGAATTACATGGTTTATTTTAAAGCACTGTTTTATGATCATTTTTGTTTAAACATATTTAAGTTTAATTCACTCAAGCAAGATTTTCTTACATATTCACACTCAGTAATATTTTAAGTATAATGTCATGTTTACCCATCACAAGTTTCTGATCAACCTGATTTCAAAAATAACCCTTGACATTTCACTCATATGTGGAATTTAAGAAATAAAATAAATGAACATTGAGGGAAGAAAAGAGAGGCAAACCAAGAAACAAAGTCTTAACTATAAAGAACAAAGTGATGGTTACAGAGGGAAGGTGGGTAGGGGGATGGGTGAACTAGAAGATGGGGATTAAGGAGGGCACTTATCATCAGCACCATGTGTTGTATGTAAATGTTGAATCACTACATTCTACACCTGAAACTAATATTACACTATATATTAATGGACTAGAATTTAAATAAAAACTTGAAAAAAATAACCCTTGACATAATATGACATAGGTCAAGATCTCCTCCATTTCCTGATACTTTCCCTTTCTTCATCCATTCAAATCCTGTGAGCACATGAGGGCTATTCTCAGATCTGGAGGTGAACATACTTTCATGAAGAGGTACTTCAGTTTCTCTAATCCAACAGCTGAAGCATGCAGAAGGAAATTGCCTTTACCCTAGACATTTCCCAGTCATTCACCCAATTCTGGCAGCTGCTTTTGTCCTGAGTCCTTCCTCAGTTCTGGAAAGTAGTCCACTCTCTTGGTCTCAGCATCTAATTCCTGTTCTGGTAATCTTCCCTCTTCCTCCAGGACTGAAAGTCCCCCTGAATTTTATCAGTGTGTTCCGCTACATCTGCTAGAGTCTGGAGTCTCATTTGTGTATCTCAGACCTGAGTGTGGGATCTCAGAACTAGCAGATAGAGTTCTCTGTGGATGACCATTCTCAAAGACACCCAGGTATGGCATGATCCTAAATCCTGTCATCTCAGTGCTTTGCCTGCCTCTCTTCCTCCTGTAAATAAATATGGAAAGTCCTTCGTGATGATAGCTGTGTCCCTCTCTCAGTAATCTGATGCTGGGTCTCTCCTCTCCACCAGTGTGGGTCAGCTGTGGCACCTCCCACTATGTTATATCTCTGCAGGATTCTATTCTTGATCATTTTATAATGTAAAATATAATGTAAAAACTAGTATTTTATATTTAGTGTCTTGTATTTTCAGAAGATCTAATATTGACAGAAATTAAAGCCATTTCTCTGCCCTTATTTGTAGATTTTGTATAGAATTCAATACTGTGGATACATTGATATTATTTATAAAATATCAGACTTTTGGCTTTGGAATCAAACAGATCTGGGTTTATCTCTGCTTGATACTAGGTCAAGTTCATGAATATCTCAATCCTCAGTTTACTTTTCTGTAAATTAAAGAAAATAATATTTGGTGCATATAAAGTACCTGTTTATTGATAGCAATTATTTTTACTCCTAGCTATTTATAATGATTACTATTCTAGAAAGCATACTAATATATATATGTGTGTGTGTATGTGTGTGTGTGTGTATATATATATATATATATATTTATTTATTTCAATAGAATTTTGATATGCCAGAAAAAATCATTTATGGTTGAAGGATTCATATTTATTTACCACTTTCATATATCTTATTTCAAAAAGAATATTTTACTAAGTCACAATACATGAGTCCTCCCATAATCAGATGTTTTGTCTTTATTTTCCAGAGAGTATAAGAGTAGATCTTTTTAATATCATTTAAACAAAGAGATTAACATCTGTTTTTGTCAGTGAATTCACAATGCTCTTTCTATATTAATACTTTTCGATAGGCTTAATGGCTTCAAATAACCCTGTTAATAAATTTTTTTTTTTTTTGAGAGCCAGAGAGAGAGAGAGAGCACACACACGCACAAATGGGGGAGAGGCAAAGAGAGAAGGGGAGAGAGAGGTTCTTAAGCAGGCTGTATGCCCAGCGCAGAGCCCAATATGAGGCTCAGAGGGCTCGATCTAATGACCCTGAAATCATGATGTAGGCCAAAATCAAGAGTCAGAGAGATGCTTAACCAACTCGGCCACCAGGTGCCCCAATAAAGTATCTTTTAAGCATAGGATTTAGAGGCAGAAAGACTAATTATGACCCCTAAGTTTGAGTCCTGATTCTGAAAGCTGTGCTCTGAAACACATGGGACTTTACAGAAGTCCATGTCATTCTTTAAGCCTCAATTTTATTATCTGAAAGCTAGAAATAATAACTTCTACTTTAGGACATTTCTAGGAAAGGGTCAAATAATTCAACATAGGTAAAAATACTTTTTAAAAGTAAATGAAGTTAATGTGCTAGTATTAAACTTTCTTTTTTACTATCAAATATGGATTTAAAAGAAAATTATGCAAGACAGCAAAACAATAAAAGAAAATTGAGTCAATGTAGATAACAATGCAAAAGGACAAATTTGTAATTCCTGTTGTTGGAAAAATTGATACTTTGAATGAAGAGACTTTCAAATTATTTTTATTTATTTATTTATTTATTTTTAAGATTTTTTTAAAAATTTATTTATTTGACAGACAGAGATCACAAGTAGGCAGAGAGGCAGACAGAGAGAGAGGAGGGGAAGCAGGTTCTCTGCTGAGCAGAGAGCCCGATGTGGGGCTCGATCCCAGGACCCTGGGATCATGACTTGAGCCAAAGGCAGAGGCTTAACCCACTGAGCCACCCAGGCGCCCCTCAAATTATTAATACAATAAGGAAGGCAGTATTTTGTATGAACTTCAGGTCTTTGTTCTAGAGGTAGCTTCTGATGCTGGGGGAAACTCTAGTATATTTGTAATATTAAATTGAGATGTTCTCAGACATACAAAGAAACATAATGACCTTATTCCTAACCCTACTGCTAAAAATTAATGGAAACGCAGAGTGATCCATTTCATTTTTTTCATACTGAATGATGAAGATGAAATGTGCTGCACCCTTTCTCCACCCTGGGACTATTCATTACAAAGAATGCATTTGGGACACCTGGGTGGCTCGGTCAGTTAAGCATCTACCTTCAGCTCAGGTCATGATCCTGAGGTCCTGGGATCCGGTCCTGCATCAGGCTCCTTGCTAAACAGGGAGGCTGCTTCTTCCTCTGCCTGCCCTTCCCCCTGCTTGTGTGCTCGCTCTCTCTCTCTCTCTCTCTCTCTCTGACAAATAAAAGAAAGAAAAGAAAAGAAGATAGTAAGAAAAAGAATGCATTTAATTCTTCTTACCACGTTACAATAATAAACAACAACCTTCTGTCTAATTTTTCTTTTCCTTCTAACTTTAAATCTTAACATTTATAGTTCTGATGTGTGAAAGATAAGCTTCTGCCTGCCTTCCTGAGTTCAGGGGCTGCCAGCAACACAGGAGGGATCTCACAGGTCTGACCATGGTGGTCACTTTGTGTGACTGGGACAGTAATGGATGACCGAAACCCATTCCCTATTTTTTCTGAGTGCATCACATGGCTATATTTGAAAGAGCCTGGTATAACAAGGTAGTGCCTTGTGATGGGGTTCAGCCCATTTGGTGTAGGAAGAAGTACCTAACCCGTAGCAACCTCATGCAAAGTCTCTCCCCTATCTGCTGAATGTCTGCATTCAGCCGTGGACCTCAGAGCCCTAGGCAATGAGGAGATGGCAGAAAGAAAGGAGCCCAAGTCCCGGAATTGCCACAAAGAAAGCTGCCTGCCAGACACCTGCAGGAGACTATTATCTGAGCAAGAAACACACTTCATCGTTTTGTGCCACTAGATTTTGGTTTTGTTTGCTGTAGCTTTGAACTTGTTCTAATACATTCTGTCAAAGATCACAGTAACTCTAAGGGTGCTCCAGTCTTGACTAAAGCTTAAGCACAATGTCTTAAGTTCACATGGTGCATTAATAGGAAGAGATTAAAAGTCCAATTAGTCAGTGACTGAGGATGGGAACAGTACTCACTGGGTCACTGTTGCATGAAAAGCCCAGACATATTTCCTGTATTCCAAGGAGGAAGAGTGATTAATAAAGTTAAAATAAATGAAAATACACAATTTATATTCTAAATTTGATGAGCAATGCCCAACATCCTAGAAGGTCTCAGTCAGGGAGAAGCTTCTGGGGGGGTCATGAAGGCTGTGGGTTCACTCATCGGCTCATGAGCAGATGGAAGCTCATACTGAAGAGGGTCTAACTAGTGAGAGGAACCAGGAGCACTGAGTCAGAGCTGCCTCGGACCCAGGATAGTTGAGAATGCTGAGAGGAGATAGGAGTAACCCTGGAAAGAGAAAGTACAGGCGAGAGAGGCTTTGTTGTTGTGGAGTGCTTTGTAAGTAGTCCAGGTGCCTAGAATGAAAGAATTAGAATTCTGCCCTTACAGTATCTCAAACATTTTGGCTGCTAAGCTTGCCAGGAAGTAGGATAAGATGAATACAGAGGAACGTGCATGAGCATTAGCAATGTCCCACAGGTACGTTTAATGAATTCTTAGCCACAGTCTTAACGTGGAAACAAGGAGTGGACTGAAGTGATTAAACTGAATTGAGTATTTGGAGTGTGTATACATATATTTGAAATCTCATCTTGGAAGACTTGTGTAGAATTCTAAGTTGACCTGAAAAAATAATATTAAAAATGCCTGAGTGAAAAGTAAGAATTGAAGGTCAATGATAGTGAAGTTAAATGCAGGAAACAATCCAGGAATGTCTGAGTGTTGTTCATCCAGGGGTTGGAAAGTTTAATTTTGGAATTCTTATTGCTACTGACCTTAATTTCCTTTGTGCAGCACATCTGCTGGATATGTGCAGCCTATCAGCTGCTGAAAAGTGACAGAGGATAGAGGGCTGGTTTCACAAGGATCTGAGACAGCTGGTGAGATCATTGAACCTGGGAAGGGGGAGGGGAGGGAGTCTCTTGCAGGGCTGAGGTCAGAGCTGCAGCAGCGGGACTTTCATGAACAAGTCAGCATGGTCCCGGAGTCCTATGCTTCGCTCCTTTTCAGAGACGTTTTATGCAGAAATGAAAGCAGACAAGACTTTAAACCGCATCGCTCTTAGAAAAAAGGAAAAAAGTATTGCCTTTAAATTTTTTTTTTGCTTTTACATTACAACTAGGTTGTTTTCTATGAAAAGCATATTCATCAAAACTAGAGGGGTATCATTTATAAAGACTTGCTCTCTATGTTCTTTATAAAGGCTACTATGTTACCACATCGTGTGCCTAAAATGCTCTCTGCACAGTGAGTAATGCCCTTGAATGGAATAAACTGTCCTTTCCATGGAATGGAAGTTATACTGTTCAAATAAAACTTTTAGGGAGAAAAAAAAAACCAAAACCACCTATAGAGTGCCTGGGTGCCTCGGTGAGTTAAGCATCTGCCTTCAGCTCAGGTCATGATCTCTGAGTCGTGGGATCAAGCCCTACGTTGGTCTCCCTGCTCAGCAGGGAGTCTGCTTTTCCCTCTCCCTCTGACCCTCCCCCTGCTCATGTTCCTTCTCTCTCTCTCTCTCAAATAAATAAAATCTTTAAAAAACTGTAAACTTTAAGATGAAGTCTGTGTGCTGTGATACAGTAAATTATTCTTTTAAAGAGGTTTAGCTTTGTGGTTGGAATTGGCTCTTACTGAGTAACTAAACAATTCTTGCATCTGTCATCTTTATTGTAGTTTATAGATACAGACATCTATTTGAATAATTATATTAGATATATGTACATAGAGATATGGATAAACTAATTGTATATATATTTTTATACCTATATACATAGGAGTATGGCCTTCTGACTATGTCTGGAGTATGGCCTTCTGACTACATAAAACATTTATTTGCTCCTTGGTGAATGCTGCTATATCTGCGTGTAGGAGGGGTCATGCAAAAGCATTCCCAAAAGTCTCCTGCAAAGCACACTCACAAGTAATTTGTTTCCTTCTTTCCATAATGGCACTATGGGTTGCATTTCTGCTGTATGGGATTATCAGTGGTGACCTAGAGAGCATATTCTACTTATGGGCCAGTGCATATAGCTAATGTCCACCATCTACTTTATTGGTGCTCAGGAAGATTTACAGGTCAGTGCATGGTATCTGTTGGGAAAAATGGGATTTTGTGCACATTCATCATATAAGTCAAGGTATGACTTACATTCCTCATCATTCACATTGACTTATTACCAATTATTTTTCATTTAAAATTTATAAAATTTATAAAAGTGTCTTTCTGAGATTTGTGATAATCTTAATAGGCCAAGAATGTGTATTGATCCTTAATATTTTATAGTTCTTGTTTGTTTGATGGGGAGGTTATTCTACTCCTTTGAATAATGTAGGATTATAATGCCCCTGGAATTTCTTTGTGTGTGTGTGTGTGTGTGTGTGTGTGTATATATATATATATATATATATATATATATATATATATAGGAGGTTATTCTACTTCTTTGAATAATGTTATATAATGTGTATATATATATATACACACACACACATACACAGAAATTCCAGGGGCATTATAATCCTATATATATACATATATATTTATATATATATACACATATATATATTTATATATATATATATGCACACACTGAATTGGGAAAGTGTATATATATACACTTTCCCAATTCAGTATATCCTTGTATGCAGTATGTACATATATGCTGAAAAGAAAACCATTCAAGAACTTAAACTTACAAAGAAGAGTAAAAATGGGGTGAATTCAACCTATAGCACACAATTCACATCCTTCGTTTCTTTATTATCAAGGTGGAACTTACCAATAAGACATTAATTAGCCATATGTTACTTCAAAAATCTCCTCAACTGTGTGGCAACATCCTAATTATAGGAAATGATAAGGATCATTTAATACATGCAAATTGTCCATAGCACAGGGGAATTAGAGGGTAGACTGAACTATAATACCTTGCTATAAAAGATGGGTTAGCTGGGGGGAAATTTATCATCCTGTCCTATTTCTGTGTTTGCCAAGCATAGGCCCACCTCACTTCATTACCCACGGACATATGCAAAAAATCTATTTCTTAAAAGATCTGAAAGCAAACCCACATTAATATACTAAGAAAACAAGCAATAAAAGCCTATGGTTAAATTGTGTGGAAAATATGACCAGTTGAATGCCTGTGTGCCACTACTAGATCAATATAGACTAAGATAAAATGAAAGAAAAAATGTATTTCATAGACTGATGAAATGACAGTCTCTAAAAGCAAGCATCTATAAGCTGGAATTTAGCAAAATAAATAAATAAATAAAAGAGTGCTTTTTAAGAACTATTCTATCTTGCTGATAAAAACTAATACAAACTTCATTTTTAAATACAAATATAAATTTAACATAAAACATAAAAAATTCAGGGGCACCTGGGTGGCTCAGTGAGTTAAAGCCTCTGCCTTTGGCTCAGTTCATGATCCCAGGGTCCTGGGATTGAGCCCCACATCGGGCTCTCTGCTCGGCAGGGAGTCTGTTTCCCTCTCTTTCTGCCTGCCTCTCTGCCTACTTGTGATTTCTGCCTATCAAAAAAATAAATAAAAATTTTAAAAAAACATAAAAAATTCAGGAAGGTTCTTAAGAGCTAACATCGTGGATGATATACCAGGATCTTCCATTCTCTCTCGTGTATGTATGAGTAGGCTTCCTCCAGGTCTTCAAAAAACACAGGTGTAGACAGTACGAACTGTAATGGAGGCTCACGAATGAATGGGCACCTTCAGAAAGACTGCTCTTTTTCCCTAGAGTGTTGGAAAATTTTGTAACATTTTCCTTGGTATAAAGGAAAAAGAAAAAGTAAATTGATATTGACAGAGGACAACAATAATTGGGAAATTCTAATTAGGAAATCAAGAAAAATGTTATCCCTTGATTACTGTTACTGGTTCATTTAATCTGCTAGAATAATGAAGTTCCTTGAGCACAGGGCTTAGGTTTCTTTATTTGGGGATCTTCTGGGGACCAACCAGAATGATTTATTTGGGTAAGTGTCTAATACATATTTAGCAAATTGTAGTATATTAAAATTTCATGGTTCTTGGGTTTTGAAGAACTGTACCAGAAAGGCCACTTCATTCAACTCATTGATATGCTGAAACTTCTGCTCAAAGTATTAAAACAATAATAAGAAAACAAAATTAAAAAACCTTATTTAGTGAGATTATTATTTCTTTTCTCTTAGTCATTTGGGCTTTCAGGAGTTGGAAGTGTTCCTTGCTCTTTGGGACTTTCAAATTGTTATAAGACCTTGGCGTGCCCTGGTGGAATATCAGTAGATGATGTAGAAGGTATCAGAGGTTCCTACTTTTACTTCAACTAGACCAGCTGCACTTTTATCTGTTTTACATATTACAAAATCTTGTTTGAAAATGCAAAAACCTACTCTAAAATATACATTTCTGAGAATTCCTGTTTACATAATTTGAGGTAAAGCCAAGAACAGTTTTTAAGTGGCTTCTTCCTATAATGAATATGGGAATGCTACAATTGTTTTTATAATAGTATGTATTTCTTACAGCTTCTTCCAGGGACAAACTTTTCTTAAAGTTACTAGTAAGCATCTGACATTCCGTTGTGATGCTACCGTGTACACGAACTTGTTGCTAGCATCCTATCTGATTGGTACTCATGCCAAAGCAATTGTTAGTTTAATATAACCACTGATGCTGTGTACATATGATCTTCATTAAATTTCATAAATTCTTCCCTACTTGTAGATGTGCCAATGAGTTTTTTTTTTAATCACTAAATATGGGCAATAAGAAAAAAATCAAAAAGTACACAAAGTGAAGAGAGAAGTTAAAAACTAGACTACAGTTTAGAGCTCCCCACCAGTTCCCTGGAGAGAAATCTTATCTGAGCAAAGTCAAACTCGCTATTCCTCAGGACAGACCACTTTCTCCAACTAACAGAGATTTTTATTTATCATAAGGTTTGAACATACCAGAAATCATTACTCTTTAAAATACCATTGAGGACATCATGTTTAGGTAATTGAAAAGGAATACCCATCTCTAAACCTAATTCCGGAATTCCACTACATAGCACAGTCTGAAGTATTTCGTCTACATAGGGGATGAGGTGGGGATGGGGTGGTTGGAATGGAGATTGCCTATTTCAAAACAAAAGACATGAATACTGAGTAAGCACACATAGTTTATAAGTATATAGAAGATGTCAGGACAATTCTCTGATTGAGTCTTCTTGCTAATATGGGTGAACAATGATTCCCCAGTTTCAAAGAAAGAAAATCTAAAACCAGTGCTTGAAGTGGACTAAGTAATAAATTGTTTAGGAAAAGCAATGCCTATCATATTTGAGTGACGGGTTATCTTGGAGAAGGGGTGTTGGGATAAATACAAATTCATGTTTATAGGTTTTTCATTTACATTATCTTACATGCTATTTAAAAAAACAAAAAAACAAAAAAAAACCTTCGTGGTAGAAAGGGCAACTATCCTTTATGAAAAACGGTGATTCCAGAAAGTTCGTTATACTCTCTCAAGTTGGATAGTTAGTGCAGGGTGAAGCAGAGAATCTCAAGCTAGGTTCAGTGCTATCTTCATGTTATAGTTTCAGTATCATTCTGGACACAGAGAAAGATATTACTAATTGATGTCTATAATATATTGTTACATGATTTCCTTTATGAAGATGAAGCAACCCTTAGTAAAAAAATGGGCTTTCCTTGGTTTTAGATAGTGGTTATTGAGACCACACTATGTAAGATATGTATATCATGCAAAATTGTGACCTAATGACCATGATGGACTCACTAATCAAGTTAACTTTAATAATAGAAGACAATATCTGTGATCTGAGATACAGTAAACATGGACTGACAAACGTAACCACACATAAATTAAACCCTTAATTAGACTTGGGTTTTTTTTCCCCTGTACTATACAAGATCAAAATAGACAAGCTTGTTTATTTAAACGTGGGCAGTAACAAACACCGGGGATCAGGGAAAAGCTTCTGCTAACATTGATGGCTCATTTCCCAACTGTCATCAATTCCTAACCATATTTAAATCATCCTTCCTTCTAAACTCAGCAATCTCAGACAGTTAAAAATATATTGTTGTTGTCATTGCTGTCGAAAAGCAATGACTAAAAGTGCTTTTAATGTACTCCCTACATAAAAAGTTTCATTATTCAAATTGAATCTTTTCTTTAAAAGAGGGAGAATGAACAGTTATTTCTCCTAAACTGCTATTATTTTTTATTGGAAGAATTTGAGAAAATCAGTTCATTAAGTTTTTATTATTAACAAAAAGTAAGTTTCTCCTTCAGAATCTTAGACGCTAGTTTAAATAGACAAGGATTGAAAAAAGTAATAAATGAAGGGAAAGTGGTCTTCTTTTAAAGAACTGTCAAGGAAATACAAATGACAAATAAAATAACAAGGGAACAACATTAATAAAAGGATAAATGTTAGAAACACACAATACTATGTCAAATTACACTGCATTGGATAAACAAATTCAGCAAATCATTTTCCTTAGCCAAAGGAAAAATATGAAAATGAACAAAGGAAATATATTCCAAAGGGCTAAAAGGTTTAGAGTGACAGTCAGAGAGGAGAAAAGTGCTAGGAAGTGAAGGAATTGTATGTTTGAACAAGTCATGTGTCAAATCTGCAAGGGAGTGAATGTCATTCAGACTCTTGAAGGAGAAAGATAGGAATATATTGCTAAAAGAATAACACCCAAAATGAAACAGATTGAGGCATCTGGAGTATTAAACAAAGTATAGCTATGGAATTTGCACTGTTAGTCAACTTTACAGGAGAGAATGTTGGAAAACCAAAAACCATGCACCCAATCTTATATGAAAGTAAAGTTAAAAAAAATTAAAAGTAGAGCCCAATCTTCTATGAAAGTTTGCAGTCGAGCCCATGTAAATATGAGCAGGAAAAATGAATAGATATTTATTTCCCAAGATACCCTAGACTGCCAGAAATTCTAAAAAGAAGAAGTTTGCACCCAAAGAGAGTTATGAACCATTTATCTGAAAAGTTAAGTAAGTAGGTTATTATAATTTCGTATTAAATGTCACATGTTCAGTTTAGCCACTTGTAATAAATGATAAGGAAAAAGCAATGCATAAAAACACCTGACAGTGAAATCTTTAAGTTCAAAGTTCTTTCATGCACAAATTACTGATATATTTGGTATTCCGGGGGTGGTGGTGGGGGAAGCTACTGATTGCTTCAATGACTGAGCTGAGCAATCCCATTGCTTGAGCAGTTAATAAATATGAACAAGTTCAAACACCTGGGGCAGGTAAGAGAGTGATAAGTGCTTGGTTTTTCTTACCTTACAGAAAAGATAATACATTGAAAGGAATGCAGTGATCACAACCTGGTAACTCTGAGTTCTAACAAGAATAAATCTAAAAAAAAAAAAAAAGAATAAATCTCATCTTTTAATACTTGGCTACATAAATTAATGGGGCTAGTAATCAAGGGATTAGTAAATCTTTAGGAAAACTTGGTAACATTGAGGAAAAGTTCACTTTAAATGGTCACCCTAATCAAAGAACTGCTTGTCTTGGGCTCAGTTACTTACTCATAAAGAGAGGATTTCCATTATGAAAATGTAGTTGGACTATAAATTCTCTCCAATCCACTGTCCTGCAGTTGCCCATGGCAATATCTTGGGTGTTATCTTGGACTCCTTTCCTACCCTAATATCTCTTGTAACCATTTTCATTGATTTTCATTTCCTCTGTCAACACTGTATCTCTCCTGAATTATTTTAACAACTCCTGCACAGTGATCTCCCTGCCTCCTGCCTTGCCCTTGACCAATGTGTGCATTATGCTGCAGTGAAAGGGGCTGAGTAGCTATTGTCTTTGCCCAGTACTTTGTGTTACCCATGCTAGACTATACGTATGCTTTTAAAGTACAGAAATAGTATTTCTGGAACTATTAAATCCCTAGCATCTGGCATTTATTATGCGCTTATTCAGTATTTTTAAGGTGACTTAATGAATAGATGGTTGAATATCTGCTTAAGAAAATCCTACACCCATGGGAGAAAATTATAAATGAGGATTTTCAGAAAGAAATGTTTCCTTCAGAATTACAGTCTTGGTGCATCATGAGGTAGGTACAGTTTCACAATTAGCCCTAAAAATTTAATGTGCATTCATAGCATTACCTTCATAGGCAAAATTATTCCAAATTCTAAATGACCGAATAATCTTACAGACCTTTGCAATACATGCCATTCATAACATATGGTTTGTTATATTTAAAGTAAGTAGAACCTAATAAATCTAAGAAAGTCTGGGAAATCATGAAATGCAAGAGATAAATAAAAACAGCATTTTCTATTCTGAAGTTGGAATGTCATGTCAAGCAAGTAGAAATAAAATGATTAATGTAGGATCTGGGGAAATGGACGGTGTACCCAAGCAAATAATCACAGATATAGATTGTACTGTCTCTAATCCCAGTTTGACAAGTGAGATGTACCACCTCACTGTGGAATTCTTTGCAGGCACTGTTTTTAAAATCCTTTACTTTTTTATTTTGTCCTTCTTAACTGGCAGGCCATAAATAAATGTTGACATGGCATTACTGTGTGTCTGTTCCACCTCAACAATTTTTGGATTTAAAAAAAAAAAATCCTAGAAAAACAGTAAAGGATAGCAAAGGAAAGGGTAGCTGTAAGTTTTTTTTTAATTCTTAAGAGCTTGATAACTGACTAGGATGCTTCTCTAAAAAAGATTAATGATAACTGCAATGATTTAGGACTGCCCCTAATTACTTTATCAATAAAAACTACAGGGGAGATGAGCTAGCCCTAAAACATTGTGCTTCTTCAATGTGTTTCTTTAGACTTTATTAAGATTGTCGAAGTCTAGAAGTGAGGATGATCCTTTACAATCTTCTAATGTCCAGTGAAATTTCTAAAACTTTCAATCATGTATTCTCTTGGGAGAAACTCAGTAACAAATTTGTTCAAGGGGCTTGTTGAGTTGAACTGGATACACCTGAAAAGGATGGACTTAACGGAGTAATATCTAACCATCCACAAGGTCACCAGTGGATAGGAATACCTGCTAATTATTAACCCCTTTTATAACACCACATGACACTATAATTCTTCCAACAATTGTCAAATATTCCAAATAAAAATGATATTAATTTGTTTTAATGGAAAGACTATATGGTATTCTGAAGGTTATAGAAACTAAAGATGTAAGAAGAGGTAAAGCTAGAAGATGGACAATAAAAAGATCAAATCAAATGAAGATAGTTATAATTTGAGAAGGATGGAATGTCACTTGTCCACTATAAGGGAACACTCACAGAAATACATCAGCAGTAATTTGGGTAAAATGAATCGTCAGAGATTCTCTGTGGCGTTAAGTTGAGCAGAGTTTGGGAAACATCAAGCATTCAGTTATGACTCTGTAGGGATAGTTTGTAGCAAATAGCTTGAACCAGTTTTTGTATTCCAAACAGTCCTTCAACCTACCTATAAACACTGATACAAGAAAGGAACCAAGTTTGATTACTTAATAATTTTCAAGAGCAATTGCACTGATACAAGCATAGCATCAAGGTAATATCTAGTCTTAAGGGATTTTTTTTAGCTATTACTAAACACTGTTTATAAAGCAAAATTCAGTTTTTATTACTTTAAAACTTCAAAACACTATGTAGACAGAAGTATAGAAAAACATGCTTATTTATACTGAATGCATTTTTCAAGGGACTATGAAAAATCCCTAATGTATCTAGATTATTGGATTTCCCCACCTGTTATGTGAAATTCCTTTCCCTACAAAATGTGAAAAACCAAGAATTAAATTCAACTGGGTATTTCCCTGAGCATAAAGACATCAGCATTCTAGTGTATCTTGTGTACATATACTAATGTCTCTTCTATGAAATATACAGCTACGTGGTGAGTACAATGCTAGAGCTTTGGGACTTATCAGGCCATTGTTTGTATGAAGTATGTGGCAAAAAAATTGAAATAATTTAGTTTCAAAAGCATATGGGCAGAATTTATAATCTCAAATGAAGAATTGTGTAAGCTTGAACAACTAGATCCTTCATAGATGATAGAGAAAATGATGTCTGCATGATCCTTTGAGTATTGTAACATATAATTTTTAATCTATTAATTCTGTGTAGGTTTATTGTCCATCTATGTGCACAACACTATGCTGTCTCTTTTTTTTTTGCTTACCCAGGTGTTCTATTTTTTAGTCTATATTCTGGGGAGAGAAAGGATGTAGGTTGATATGTCCTTTTCTTCACCCTCCCATTAGACACATATATGTTCATACTCTATATGGACATATACATATAGTAGAATTTGGTTATACTCAGTCCTCCAGGAAACAGGGTAGAGGAAACAATGAAATGACCTTAACCTGGGAACAGAATCATTTTTAAAAGGAGCCAAAAATAGTGCCGGGCTCACAAATTATACCCAAACCCTGAGATTTTAATAAAGTTGCCACATCAGAGTTATCTGCTCACTGTCACTTTATAAATAAGTATGTTTAACTTTTATAATAACAAAATAAGACAGGGCATTTGGAGTAAAAGGTCAAGATAATAAATCTGCTCACATGAACCTAGTACATCTAGACAGTATTGATTTTGCTGTCTGTGTCTGCTCCAAACATTTCCTGTAACAACTTTACAAAGCTCATCAATCAAATTTATCCTATACATAAAACATGTACAAGGCAAAGTGGATGGGAAATACTCTTTTCAACATTCACAGCCCTACCTACTTAGCAGTATCTTGTAATCAGTAACATATTTCTCATATGATTGATAGTATTCTATCTGGAAAATGACCATTCTGAGTATGGTCATACAATTTTGATCATTCTATCTTCAATGCTGAGCTAGCTCTCTGTGAGAAATAATAGTGTGAACTATCTCTATGGATTCTACCAAAGTTAAAAATATGTTACTAATGACCTTAAACCAGACACAAAAGCAAAGATTTGAAGCAGAAAAATTTGATCAGTTCAATTATATCATACTGAAAATCTTCCACATGATACCAAAATAAAGCTAAAAGCAAGCATCAAAAATATTTGAAACATGTGTAGCAGACAAAACATAAAATCCAGAACATATATCCATGGGACAAGGATATGAACTGGAAACTGACGAAAGATGATACAAGAATGGTCAATAAACAAATGATAATAAGTTCAACTTCACTGATAATCGAAGGAAAGCAAATTTAAAGAGTAAGATAGGTTATCTCATCCATCAAATTGGCAAATTTATTAGTCTAACAATCCTAAGTGTAGGCAAGGGAAAAGATAAATGGATAATCTCAAACTTTGCTGGTTGGAGCAAAAATTGGTAAAACTTCCTTGGAGACCAAGTTTGTAATAGTTAATAAGTTTGAAAATCCCATCCCTTATAATTTAGCAATTGCTCTTCTAAGTAAATACCCTTGAGAATTTTTGCACATGTGTTCAAGGAGATGTATGCACAAATCTTCATTGTGACATTGTTGGAATATTAAAAAAGCAACCGAAATGTTATTAACAGGTAAATGGCTAATCATATCATAGTGTATTCATGGGTTGAAATAGATCTCTCAAATATAATGCTAAATGAAAAGAAGGTATTTTTATACTGGTAGGTAAAGATAACGTGATTTTGATAATATAAAATTTATGTAAGATATTAAAACTCACAAAATAATTTTATATGCTTTCATGGGTATATACCTATGTTAAAATGTACATGAGCATAAATATGCAAAATAAATAAATCCCATGATAATGGTTGCCAGTAGACAAGAAGAGTGAGGAGGGATGCCTGGGTGGCTCAGTTGTTAAGCATCTGCCTTCAGCTCCGGTCATGCTCCCACGGTCCTGGGATTAAGGCCCACGTCAGGCTCCCTGCTTGGCGGGAAGCCTATTTCTCCCTCTTCCACTCCCCCTGCTTGTATTCTGTCTCTTGCTGTCTCTCTCTCTCTCTCTCTGTCAATTAAATACATAAATAAAATATTTAAAAAAAAAGGATGTGGAATGGGTCAGGCAAAATGTTCATAGGAGTATTGTTGAGTTTTCTTAATTAAAAAATTATATTAAAAAATGATCTGAAGTATGTGCTATTTATGTTTATGCTAATGGTCATTAATTTTAGATGGTAGTGTATGTAAGTTTATCATATTTCTCTATATACTTTCCAATTAGGTTGACTTTTTACAATTAAACATTGTATTCATGAAGGAAATTATAATTAAATATTTTCTTTAAACATTAACTTAGGAATTATTATTTTTTACACATACATTTACAATTACATGTATTATAACAGTATTTAGTGCTGCTATTATATATCCATTCTGAAAAGATTCCAGTAGAACTTCCCCTTTACTGATTCCATTTGTAAATCAATATAAATAATTTCAAGCTGGAATGCCTTTTCTCTAAATTCTCCGTTTTCTGGGAAGTTTGCCCCATTTCTGACTTGCACATTTTCTTTGATAGCTTCATGCACTCATGGCAAGATGTCTTGCCAGTCTCCCACACTCCATTCCTGTCTGTCTGAATTATCACATTATGCCATCTAGTCTTGTTTACCTTTGTTACCTTGACAACCTAAGAGAGAAGGCTGAGGCTCCCGGGCCATCTCTCATGCTAAGAAATCCATGCCCATGTAGCTCTGTATATCCCTTACTCTGCACCCCTCTTCCATCTGTCCTAACTCTTGAAATCCATTCCGGAGGGAAACCTCTGGAACTCATAATTAGTCATCAGCAAATTTTTCTATAAACTACCAATTTTTTGAAAGTTCCCTTCATTTTCTTTCTTTAAATGAAATCTGCTCCAGCTCCCAATGATAAGCATTCCTCTGTAGCCTTTAAAACAGAGGCTGTCTCTTTCACACATGCTCTCTTCTTGGAAATCCCTAGCACATCCGAAGCTCGTGCTTCATACTCTATTATCCTTACCTCCTCATTGCAGCTATGTAGATGCCAGGGGGAAATTCCTCTTCTTCCCTTGGTGACTTTGGCAGTTGGACATCTCAGGTTCCAGAACTCTGAGAAATAAATAAATATCTGTAGTTTACACCACCTAGTATGTGGTATTTTGTTACAGCAGCCTGAGCAGACTAATACTGTAGGCATGGCCAAATAGTGGGGAAAGGGTGGCTATGAAACAGTAGCTCTACTTGCCTTTTTTAGAGGAAAGGGAGGCCGGCAGGAAGACGTGATTTTCATGTTGCTGTTATCATTTCCTAATAATTCAAAGATTGAGTAATTCTGGAACAGATGATTATAAATTCAGATATCCATTGTACACTTTATACATTATTATGCTAAATAAGGGCTTGCCCTAACTTCAAGCATTAGTCGACATGGGCCTATGGGCACCTATTAGCACAGGAGGAATGGACAGAGACAGCAGCACCAGCTGTTGCCATCTGCACTGAAACATGCCAAATGCCATCTATTGGTGGTACAGAGAATTTCTTGGCCCCAGGGTGTCATTTATCTTGCATTTTCTGCTCACTTTCTCCTCAAATAATGCTGATTTTCACCAAGTTGCTACTCTGTAAATGCCTTTTGAATGAATGGACAAATGAGTGGATCACAGAAAAGGTAAAAATCTACTTTCTGGGGGGGAGGAGTCAAGATGGCGGAGAAGTAGCAGGCTGAGACGACATTGGGTAGCAGGAGATCAGCTAGATAGCTTATCTAACCATTGTGAACACCTACAAATCCAACGGGAAATCGAAGAGAAGAAGAGCAACAATCCCAGAAACAGAAAATCGATCACTTTCTGAAAGGTAGGACCTGCGGAGAAGTGAATCCAAAGCGACGGGAAGATAGACCCCGGGGGGAGGGGCCGGCACCCGGCAAGCGGCGGAGCGACGGAGCACAAAATCGGGACTTTTAAAAGTCGGCTCCACTGGGAGACATCGCTCCAGAGGCTAAACTGGGGGGAAACCCAGGCGGGGTCAGCATAACCCCAGGTCCCGCGGGGTCACAGAAGGACCAGGGGTGTCTGAGTGCCGCAGAACTCGCAGGTATTAGAGCGGGGAAGCCGGCTATAGCGACAAAGCCGAGGAGTGAGCTCTAAGCCCGGGGTTACCTTGTGCCGGTCGCAGGCTGGGTGGGCTCGGAGCGCGGCCGGAGGCCACGGAGACAAAAGCGACCCGGCGCTTTTCTCCAGCTCCAACAATTGACTGCTTTCCTCGAGGCGCGACCGCAAGCCAGGGAGGCGGGGCTATTGGGCGCTTTGCTCTGAGAGCGCACTGAGGAGCGGAACCCCAAGCTCTTGGCTCCTCCGGGCCGAGAGATTGGGAGGCTGCCATCTTCATTCCCGTCCTCCAGAACTCTACGGAAAGCGCTCAGGGAACAAAAGCTCCCGAAAGCAAACCCGAGCGGATTCCTTAGCCCGGCCCCTGGCAAGGGCGGTGCAATTCCGCCTGCGGCAAGGACACTTGAGAATCACTACAACAGGCCCCTCCCCCAGAAGATCAACAAGAAACCGATCCAAAACCAACTTCAGTCACCAAGAACAGCGGAATTCCACAGCAGGAGAAAGCAAATCCTACCTGGACAAAATGACAAGGCGGAAAAACTCACCTCAAAAAAAAGAACAAGAGGCCGTACCGAAGGCTGGAGACCTAATCAATACAGACATAGGTAGCATGACAGATCTAGAGTTCAGAATGACAATTCTCAAGGTTCTAGCCGGGCTCGAAAAAGGCATAGAAGATATTAGAGAAACCCTCTCCGGAGAGATAAAAGCCCTTTCTGGAGAAATAAAAGAACTAAAATCTAACCAAGTTGAAATCAAAAAAGCTATTCATGAGGTGCAATCAAAAATGGAAGCTCTCACTGCCAGGATAAATGAGGCAGAAGAAAGAATTAGTGACATAGAAGACCAAATGACAGAGAATAAAGAAGCTGAGCAAAAGAGAGACAAACAACTACTGGAACACGAGGAGAGGATTTGAGAGATAAGTGACACCATAAGACGACACAACATTAGAATAATTGGGATTCCAGAAGAAGAAGAAAGAGAGAGGGGAGCAGAAGGTATATTGGAGACAATTATTGGAGAGAATTTCCCTAATATGGCAAAGGGAACAAACATCAAAATCCAGGAGATGCTAATAATGCCCCTCAAAATCAATAAAAATAGGTCCACACCTCGTCACCTGATAGTAAAATTTACAAGTCTTAGCGACAAAGAGAAAATCCTGAAAGCAGCCCGGGAAAAGAAGTCTGTAACATACAAGGGTAAAAACATTAGATTGGCAGCGGACCTATCCACAGAGACCTGGCAGGCCAGAAAGAACTGGCATGATATATTCAGAGCACTAAACGAGAAAAACATGCAGCCAAGAATACTTTATCCGGCTAGGCTATCATTGAAAATAGAAGGAGAGATAAAGAGCTTCCAGGACAAACAAAAGCTGAAAGAATTTGCAAACACCAAACCAGCTCTACAGGAAATATTGAAAGGGGTCCTCTAAGCAAAGAGAGACCCTAAAAGTAGTAGATCAGAAAGAAACAGAAACAATATACAGTAACAATCACCTTACAGGCAATACAATGGCACTAAATTCATATCTCTCAATAGTTACCCTGAATGTTAATGGGCTAAATGCCCCAATCAAAAGACACAGGGTATCAGAATGGATAAAAAAACAAAACCCATCAATATGCTGCCTACAAGAAACTCATTTTAGACCCGAAGACACCTCCAGATTTAAAGTGAGGGGGTGGAAAACAATGTACCATGCTAATGGACATCAGAAGAAAGCTGGGGTGGCAATCCTTATATCAGATCAATTAGATTTTAAGCCAAAGACTCTAATAAGAGATGAGGAAGGACACTATATCATACTCAAAGGGTCTGTTCAACAAGAAGATCTAACAATCTTAAATATCTATGCCCCTAACATGGGAGCAGCCAACTATATAAACCAATTAGTAACAAAATCAAAGAAATACATCGACAGTAATACAATAATAGCAGGGGACTTTAACACTCCCCTCACTGAAATGGACAGATCATCTAAGCAAAAGATCAACAAGGAAATAAAGGCCTTAAATGACACACTGGACCAGATGGACATCACAGATATATTCAGAACATTCCATCCCAAAGCAACAGAATATACATTCTTCTCTAGTGCACACGGAACATTCTCCAGAATAGACCACATCCTGGGTCATAAATCAGGTCTCAATCGGTACCAAAAGATCGAGATCATTCCCTGCATATTTTCAGACCACAATGCTCTGAAGCTCGAACTCAATCACAAGAGGAAATTTGGAAAGAACGCAAATACATGGAGACTAAACAGCATCCTTCTAAAAAATGAATGGGTCAACCAGGAAATTAAAGAAGAATTGAAAAAATTCATGGAAACAAATGATAATGAAAACACAACAGTTCAAAATCTGTGGGACACAACAAAGGCAGTCCTGAGAGGAAAATATATAGCGGTGCAAGCCTTTCTCAAGAAACAAGAAAGGTCTCAAATACACAACCTAACCCTACACCTAAAGGAGCTGGAGAGAGAACAACAAAGAAAGCCTAAACCCAGCAGGAGAAGAGAAATCATAAAGATCAGAGCAGAAATCAATGAAATAGAAACTAAAAAAACAATAGAACAAATCAACAAAACTAGGAGCTGGTTCTTTGAAAGAATTAATAAGATTGATAAGCCCCTGGCCAGACTTATCAAAAAGAAAAGAGAAAGGACGCAAATAAATAAAATCATGAATGAAAGAGGAGAGATCACAACCAACACCAAAGAAATACAAACAATTATAAGAACATACTACGAGCAACTCTATGGCAACAAATTTGACAACCTGGAAGAAATGGATACATTTCTAGAGATGTATAAACTACCACAACTGAACCAGGAAGAAATAGATAACCTGAACAGACCCATAACCAGTAAGGAGATTGAAACAGTCATCAAAAATCTCCAAACAAACAAAAGTCCAGGACCAGACGGCTTCCCAGGGGAATTCTACCAAACATTTAAAGAAGAATTAATTCCTATTCTCCTGAAACTGTTCCAAAAAATAGAAATGGAAGGAAAACTTCCAAACTCATTCTATGAGGCCAGCATCACCTTGATCCCAAAACCAGACAAGGATCCCACCAAAAAAGAGAATTACAGACCAATATCCTTGATGAACACAGATGCGAAAATTCTCACCAAAATACTGGCCAATAGGATCCAACAGTACATTAAAAGGATTATTCACCACGACCAAGTGGGATTTATTCCAGGGCTGCAAGGTTGGTTCAACATCCGCAAATCCATCAATGTGATACAATACATTAATAAAAGAAAGAGTAAGAACCATATGATACTCTCAATAGATGCTGAAAAAGCGTTTGACAAAGTGCAGCATCCCTTCCTGATTAAAACTCTTCAAAGTGTAGGGATAGAAGGCACATACCTCAATATTATCAAAGCCATCTATGAAAAACCCACTGCAAATATCATTCTCAATGGAGAAAAACTGAAAGCTTTTCCGCTAAGGTCAGGAACACGGCAGGGATGTCCGTTATCACCACTGCTGTTCAATATAGTACTAGAAGTCCTAGCCTCAGCAATCAGACAACAAAAAGAAATTAAAGGCATCCAAATCGGCAAAGAAGAAGTCAAACTCTCACTCTTTGCAGATGATATGATACTATATGTGGAAAACCCAAAAGGCTCCACTCCAAAACTGCTAGAACTTATACAGGAATTCAGTAAAGTGTCAGGATATAAAGTCAATGCACAGAAATCAGTCGCATTTCTTTACACTAACAACAAGACAGAAGAAAGAGAAATTGAGGAGTCAGTCCCATTTACAATCGTACCCAAAACCATAAGATACCTAGGAATAAATCTAACCAAAGAGGCAAAGAATCTATACTCAGAAAACTATAAAGTACTCATGAAAGAAATTGAGGAAGACACAAAGAAATGGAAAAATATTCCATGCTCATGGATTGGAAGAACAAATATTGTGAAAATGTCTATTCTATCTAAAGCAATCTACACATTTAATGCAATCCCTATCAAAATCCCATCCATTTTTTTTAAAGAAATAGAACAAATAATCCTAAAATTTATATGGAACCAGAAAAGACCTCGAATAGCCAAAGGAATATTGAAAAAGAAAGCCAAAGTCGGTGGTATCACAATTCCAGACTTCAAGCTCTATTACAAAGCTGTCATCATCAAGACAGTATGGTACTGGCACAAAAACAGACATATAGACCAATGGAACAGAATAGAGAGCCCAGAAATAGACCCTCAACTCTATGGTCAACTAATCTTTGACAAAGCAGGAAAGAATATCCAATGGAAAAAAGACAGCCTCTTCAACAAATGGTGCTGGGAAAATTGGACAGCCACATGCAGAAAAATGAAATTGGACTATTTCCTTACACCACACACGAAAATAGACTCAAAGTGGATGAAGGACCTCAATGTGCGAAAGGAATCTATCAAAATCCTTGAGGACAATGCAGGCAGCAACCTCTTTGACCTCCACCGCAGCAACTTCTTCCTAGGAACATCGCCAAAGGCAACAGAAGCAAGGGCAAAAATGAACTATTGGGATTTCATCAAGATCAAAAGCTTTTGCACAGCAAAGGAAACAGTTAACAAAACCAAAAGACAACTGACAGAATGGGAGAAGATATTTGCAAACGACATATCAGATAAAGGGCTCGTATCCAAAATCTATAAAGAGCTTATCAAACTCAATACCCAAAGAACAAATAATCCAGTCAAGAAATGGGCAGAGGACATGAACAGACATTTCTGCAAGGAAGACATCCAGATGGCCAACAGACACATGAAAAAATGCTCCACATCACTCGGCATCAGGGAAATACAAATCAAAACCACAATGAGATACCACCTCACACCAGTCAGAATGGCTAAAATTAACAAGTCAAGAAATGACAGATGCTGGCGAGGATGCGGAGAGAGGGGAACCCTCCTACACTGTTGGTGGGAATGCAAGCTGGTGCAACCACTCTGGAAAACAGTGTGGAGGTTCCTCAAAAAACTGAAAATAGAGCTACCCTACGACCCAGCAATTGCACTCCTGGGTATATATCCTAAAGATACAAACGTGGTGCTCCGAAGGGGCACGTGCACCCGAATGTTTATAGCAGCAATGTCCACAATAGCCAAACTGTGGAAAGCGCCTAGATGTCCATCAACAGATGAATGGATAAAGAAGATGTGGTATATATACACAATGGAATACTATGCAGCCATCAAAAGACATGAAATCTTGCCATTTGCGACGACGTGGATGGAACTAGAGGGTATCATGCTTAGCGAAATAAGTCAATCGGAGAAATATAACTCTCATATGATCTCTTTGATATGAGGAAGTGGAGATGCAAGGTGGGGGGGTTTGGGGGGAGGTAGGAAAAGAAAAAATGAAAAGATGGGATTGGGAGGGAGACAAACCATAAAAGACTCAATCTCAAGAAACAGACTGAGGGTTGCGGGGGGGAAGGGGGACGGGAGAGGGTGGTGGGGAAATGGACATTGGGGAGGGTATGGGCTATGATGAGTGCTGTGAAATGTGTAAACCAGACGATTCACAGACCTGTACCCCTGGGGATAAAAATACATTATATATTTATTAAAAAAAAAATCTACTTTCTGTAACAGATTTTTGAAATACAATACCCATCCTTTAAGCATTGTATTATCTCTTTTCATGATGCAAACCATAAAATTAGTGTTTTTTAAAATCCCATCTAGCTCATTAAAGCGAAACATTTCCTACCCCAATAATTGTTGATGTCATTCTGAAAACCGATATTGGGATTTTGTTGGTTTATAATTTCGAATACAATGAGACAGAACAGAAGGAAAGGCTTCTTTGTAAAGTATGTATTGCCTCATTTAGACTTCTAATGAAGCTGGAATATTAATCCCATGTTAGAGAGGAAGAAACTGAGGCTTCAAGGAGAACATTTCTGATTCACTCCATATGATCTTGTCTAGTTTCCATTTAAAATAAACATCACTATTTCTGAGCTCACTTTGTACTTTATTATATAATTTTGTCACCCATATTTTGCTTTGTTCTATGTTCTTTAATAACTCTGTCCCCTTAGATTTTAAACTTTATAATAAAATATTTATTTATGGTTAAAAGAAATGTTCGTTGAAAAAAACTGGAACACCGAGAAAACAGAGTCAGGAAAACTAAAATCATTCATCAACTAACTACCCAGAAATAAACAGTATTAACATTTTGTTTTCAGTCCCTTTTAGTCTACAAATATGTTTATACATTAATATGTGCTTTTTATTTCCAAAATTGTATCATAGTCTACTTTTTATTTTACCTCTGTCTCTGCATTTGATTATGTCATCATGTTGTTAAATTCAGGCCACCACTTTATTTAATTTTCTATCTATATTTATGGAGGAGATAAATCCAGGATGCGTGTGCACACACGCATGTGTGTTTCTATGAAGCACTATGCTGGAACTGGCTTGTGCCAGCTTGTGAGAACTGCTTGGATGCACATCTTCCCTACTTTGCTCTCAATGAAGTCTCAGTAGTTTGAAATCAGCCATGGCAGGAATATCTACACCCTGCAAATAGGCAATTACATTAAGCTGGGGCTTTTTTTTTTTTTTTTCCTCTTAAATTCCAGAGATACAGCTTACCAGCACACTACTGGGTTTGGGTATACAGGGTCTGCAAACCTGAAAAAACTAAAAAAAAATAAAAATAAAAATAAAGAAAAGAAAGAAAATCCCATACTTTGGTGTTCTGGAAACATTTACATAACACTTGCATTATCTGTTTCTTAATGTGGAGTAACTGGACGACACCTCCTTTGCTGGTAGGGATGTAAAGTGGTTTGGTGCTCTGGAAAACAGTATAGCGCATAAAAAGTAAAAATACTTACCATATGACTCAGCAGTCGTACTCTTGGGCATTTTTCCCAGAGAAATGAAAACATATATCTGCATGAAAACCTGTGTATGGATGTCAGTCGCAGCTTTTTCTGAAATAGCCCCAAAGTAGAAGCAGCTCAAATATCCTTCAGTTGTGAACAGTTACACAAACTGTAGTGTATCCCTAACACACCATGTTACTCAACAATAAAAAAGGAACGGACAACACAATAACTTGGAAGCATTTCAAGAGAATTATTCTGAGAGAAAAGAGCCAGTCCTAAAAGTTTACATAACACTTGATTCTATTTACATAATATTCTTGAAATAATACAGTTGAAGAGATAGAGAACAGATTAGGGCTCAAAATAAATAGTTAAAAAGAAACTGTTAAGAGAGATTTTGTATGCAGTTTGGATACTAACTGTATTTGTTTGCTAGGACTGCCCTAACAAAATACCACATACTGGTTGGCATAAACAACAGAAATTTGTTTTCTCACAGTTCTGGAGGCTGGAAGTACAAAATCCAGGTGTTAGCAGGTTTGATTTTTTTCTGTGGTCTTGGTTTACAGGTAGCACTTCCTTACTGTGTGCTCAAGTTGTCTTCCCTCTGTGCATACATAACCCTACTGTCTCTCAGTGAGTCCAGATTTCCTCTTCCAATGAAGGAGACTAGCAGATTGGATTAGAGTTGACTCTAAGGGACTTATTTTAACTTAATCACTCCAGAGAGGCCCTCTCTCCAATATAGTCACATTCTGAGGTACTGGAGTTAAGAGTTTCAATGTATGAATTTGGGGGAGGACACAATTCAGTCCATAACACCAATGAAATCATAGAGGGAGCATTTTCATTTCTTTTCTTTTCTTTTTTTTTCCTTTTTTCCTTGCTTGTTTGTTTGTTTGTTTGCTTATCTTTTGCTCTGTTGCTAATAAGAAAATCCTAAAATTGTCTCTTTAAGAAAAAGTTCATATTTGCACTAATTACATATTCAGTAAGACAAATAACCCAAGATCATAGATGAAGATATGGCCCGAGATAAGTGGAGGTTAGGTCTACTCTTGAGTCATCCCCCTTCTTACCGGAGAAACTGCCACTTATGCCCTAAGTCATGGTTGTCTAGATAGTTTCTCTGCACTGCAGGGGAAACCCACAACCCATTTGTCTGATGTCCACCATTGACCTTAAAACTGTCACTTTTTCCAGCGAGAAATCACTTTTATACGTGTGCTCTTCCTCTGGCCCTTTGCATGTTGTTTCCCTTTCCTTGTGTGACAGTGCATTTTCTTCCATCTCGTACGGAGAGAGGAAGAGTTGATTCTCCTGATAGCTTTCAATAAACAGAATGTGTGGGCTTGCCTTTAGCGTGCATCTCTATTAGTCGGGTCTTGAGCCAATTCTCTGAGGAGCATGTGCACAGTTCCCAGGGCAGCTCTGTCTTTCTCTGGGGAATGCATCATTCTTTCTTAGTCAGCATTGTGTGTGTGTGTGTGTGTGTGTGTGTGTGTGTGTGTGTGTAATTCTTCCTCCTAGAATGATATGGGCACCATCAGGCCCCCCTAACCCTAACCCCACCATTCCTACCACTTGCTCTCTAGGAATTACACTGATGTATATCTGTATGTATGTATGTGTATATTTTGTATGTACATTTGAAAGGAAGATCAGGTAAAGGGAAAAGGCAAACATTCAGCCTGACCCCCTGACCCCCTTATAAATCTGAACTTATAATTTTGTTATTATCTCTCAACATCTAAAATTGCATATTTATAGAAATACCTCTGGTCAAAAGATAGTTCTTAAAATATCAGACTGTTTATTATAGAGTTTTTTATAGCTTCATACCCATCCATCAGCAAACATTTTTGAGTATTTACCACATACCTGTCATTTTCTAGGTACCGACAGTTGCTAACTATATGAATAAAAACATGTTTTAATAAGTTTTGTCCACAACGTAGCTGGTGTAGCTTGTGCTTAGTGACATAATTTATAGTGAGGAAGGGTGTTAGACACTTAAGAAACACCCTAACTAACAAATTATTTTGACATGTCTTCATCCCATTTTAATATCAGTGGAAGATTTTTTTTTCTTTTTAGCACTGTGATTTACACATACAAACACACACAGACAGTATGACAATTTTTTTAAATGCTTCTCTTATGAAGAAACGTAAAGACCACTGTTCCCAACTTTTTAAGACATTTAACTTGATGGCCATTCCACACTGTAGAAGCACAAATCATGCCGAATTTAATATTTACAGAAATCTTATTTTAAGTTCAGACTTCTTTCCTTTTCTTTAACTGGCAAACCTAAAGTTTCTTTTCCTTCTTCACTGACAACAACAGGTTGATTTTACTGAATCATACTCATACGTTCAGCAAGAAGCATTTAGATATTGTATCTAAAGTTTTAACAGAGAGTCAAAATAGAAATCTAAAATAGGCATTAGTTCATTTTTGAAAAAAAAAATATCCACTGGCAGAAGATAGAATCATCTATCCATTACATAAATTATACTTTAAAAACAGGTGGCGTTTTTCTATTTACCATTGGTTGCTATGATCATCTATCTCTATCTGAAATTAGGAGTGTCTTTCTTACATATAAAGAAATCAAATGAGCCTTATTAGTATTATTAGGAATACAGATACATAGACATGGTCTGTGATCTAGAACATGCTGTTCCATTCTTACTCCAATTTGTGATTCTCTGAAAACCAACATTCCTTGTGGTTTGTAACTATAACAACAAATGTAAGGCCAACTAAACAATAGATTCCCAAGAGACAAATGTCTTACTTTGTCATCGAATATCAACCCAAATCTGGGGCAATACTAAAGGCTGTGCCTGGAGATTAATTAAGCCATCTGTGGTCAGTGTTTCATTGTTCTTGTTTAAGAAACAATGACATACTGAAAAATAAGCAGATTTTCTCCTCTCTCTTCGCTCTCTCTCTTTGACCTGTAGCAGCATTTTTTTTCTTTCCTTCATTTTACATTGTTACAAAAAGAGAATTAACTTGTGATTGTTACAGTGTGCTTTTTCTATTTGTCAATATGTTTATCAGGGTGCATTTAAAGCATACAGATTCTAGGATGAAATGAGAATCATGTCAAAATCACTTGGCATTGAACTAATTTATCAAATACTTATGAAATACTCTTTTTAACTGCAAAATAAGGTGTAGATTTAACCAAAGTGTCTGACATTGGGGGAAAAAAACAGTAGGAAGAATATATTTTTAAAGTGGGTAAAACAATAAGAAATCAATGTTTTAGAATACCCTAAACAGTATTTTTCCAAGAAAAAAATTCACACAATCCATTAAAAAATTATGTTGACGTTGCAAATAAATACTTTTAGACAGGGTAAGTTAAAGGATAATTAAAATTCTTCACAAAAAATGCATTTTTTCTTAGTTAAGATGATGACTTAGTGAAAAAGTATAGTAATAATATTTTATATTCATGAGTACTTGACAAATCTGAAGGATACTCACAAATATTTCCACTAAAATAGGAGATAATTGGGACGCCTGGGTGCCTCAGTCGGTTAAGAGTCTGTCTTTGGCTCAGGTCATGATGTCAGGGTCCTAGGATTGAGCCAGGGTCCAAGGATCAAGTCCCATGTCAGGCTCCTGGGAGCCTGCTTCTCCCTCTCCTGCTCTTCCTGCTTGTGCTCTCTTCTCTGTCAAATAAGTAAATAAATCTTTAAAACAAAACAAATAGAAGATATTTACATCACGCAATTCTAAAAAGTTTGAGTATGAGGGTTTTCAAAATATTATTTGAATTCAACCTTATGATGTCAACTGAAAAAGAAATGATGTTTGTTTTTCCTTCTTTTTTTTTTTTTTAAAGATTTTTATTTATTTATGTGACACAGAGAGAGATCACGAGTAGGCAGAGAGGCAGGCAGAGAGAGGGAAGCAGGCTCCCCACTGAGCAGAGAGCCCGATACGGGGCTCGATCCCAGGACCCTGAGATCATGACCTGAGCCAAAGGCAGAGGCTCAACCCACTGAACCACCCAGGCGTCCCTGTTTGTTTTTCCTTCTTATCTTTTCATTGTTGAAAAGAACCATCATATACCAATTCTTTACCACCAGCAAATATGTCAGATTCACTGAAGTACGAAAGCCTAATCCACAAATGGGTTAATAATCCACAAATGGGTCTGTTAATACCAGTTTATGGGTCTGTTAATACCAGTTTATGGGTTTGTTAAAAGAAAAACGGAGACACACTGAATATGTTAAGAGTTTATTTGAGAAAAATCTATGTCCCTTGGTCAGGAACATTCTGCCCACAGGAGCCAGGGAAAGATTACATAAAGAGAGTCTGGAAACGAAAAAGGGAAATTATTTGGTTGGCTACAGCTTAAGGGCTGGTTGGCTGTTTGTGATTCCTTGTCCCTAGCATTTTGATCTCGTAACCTTGAAGCATTTTACAGGCTTAGATTTGGGTTTGCTAATGTAGGCCCCAGATCATCAAAGCCATCTCTGTCCTAAGGTCTCCTTGTTTAATTAATTTAACAGACCCTTATTTTGATAAAGTAAATCCTAAAATTCTGAAAGGAAGTTTCCCACCTACCATTGCACCTTCAGGTTCTAAAGTCAAAACATCATCCAAACATGGGTAGGTTTAAATGGTAGTTTCCTTTTCTGGAATGTGGAGAAGAAAATTAAATATAAATAGAGATTATCTTATGGGCAACATCATAATGCTGTATATAGCTTTATATTTTTGTGTATTTTTATTTAGTAATTTATTTTTAAAATATGTATATGTAGTTTACATCACACACTAACCAAGTACAGGAATACTATGCCACTGTACTGTAAAATATTTGCATTTTACTAAATACACGCAAGAGCACATGGTTCAGATTATTGCCAAGGTAACCCAAATGTCTGCCGGTTGGTGCAAATGCTGATTGTATTTTCTACGTGGTCCTTGCAGTTACTTAATAATTAAAGGTTCAGTTTCCCTTGTTGGTTTTACAAGTAGAAGACAAAATGTGAAATAAATTGTTCTCAATTTTATAAAACATAAACACCAATTACCTATGAAACTGTGTAGTCTTCTAATGTATCAGCAATTGCTTTATCAGTGACTCATCTTCATAGAATCTTTACAGAACATTTAACTTAACTTTCTAGGACTAGGCATAAACATAGACTGACCCTTGATATTTGTGTAACCCCGTTTGTGGTAGGAGAAGTGCCTGGGCCAGGAGAAGTACAGTGGGCAGTAACATTATGTTTTCCTGAAGAAACAGAACATTATTAATTTGGTTTATGAATTAAAAAGTGCTAGATCAGAGAGCTTATATTACAGATGCTTCACAGGGTGCTGTCATATGAATTAAAGGCCATCACATGTATGCTTCAAAAATTTGGGTACATATTAGACAATAGCTATTAGTTCTCCCACATTCTTGGAACTTTGTGAGAGCATCACAGCAATCTTGCAAGTTTAATTTGTATCAGTACAATTTTACAGCCTTAAACTAAAATGTCAAACAACTTGCCTCTTTTTTTGGAACTATCGCATACATCTTAAATAAATATTTGAAAGTATGTATGTCTACACAAATTGGCTTCAGTGAGATGAAAATAACTTACATTTTAAAATGTAGGGAGTCACATAATGGATTGTGGAAGTATATATGAACTCTAAATATGCAAAAAGAACTTTGTATTGTTAATCTTCTGAGTGCTATTTTGATACCACCAGATGGTAGCCCTATGCCAGGTCTTCATTTGTATTTTGTTTTGTTTATTAATTATTTTATTAACATATAATGTATTATTTGCCCCAGGGTTACAGGTCTGTGAATCGTCAGTCTTACATACTTCATAGCACTCACCATATCACATACCCTCCCCAACATCCATAACCCAACCACCCTCTCCATACCCGCCTCCCCCACAGCAACCTTCAATTTGTTTTGTGAGATTAAGAGTCTCTTATGGTTTGTCTCCCTCCTGATCCCGTCTTGTTTCATTTTTTCCTTCCCTACATCCCCAACCCCCAACTCTGCCTCTCAAATTCCTCATATCAGGGAGATCATACGATAATTGTCTTTCTCTGATTGACTTACTTTGCTCAGCATAATACCCTCTAGTTCTATCCATGTCATTGCAGATGGCAAGATTTCATTTCCTTTGATGGCCACATAGTATGTGTGTGTGTGTGTGTGTGTGTGTGTGTATATATATATCTATCTATCTCACATCTTCCTTATCCATTCTTCTGTTGATGGACATCTAGGTTCTTTCCATAGTTTGGCTATTGTGGACATTGCTGCTATAAACATTCAGATGCACGTGCCTCTTTGGATCACTACATTTATATCTTTAGGGTAAATACCCAGTAGTGCGATTGCTGGGTCATAGGGTAGCTCTGTTTTCAACTTTTTGAGGAACCTCCATGCTGTTTTCCAGAGTGGCTGCACCAGCCTGCATTCGCACCAACAGTGTAGGAGGGTTCCCCTTTCTCTGCATCCTCTCCAATATCTGTCATTTCCTGACTTGTTAATTTTAGCCATTCTGACTGGTGTGAGGTGGTTATCTCATTGTGGTTTTGATTTGTATTTCCCTGATGCCAAGTGACATTGAGCATTTTTTCATGTGTCTGTTGGCCATCTGGATGTCTTCTTTGCAGAAATGTCTGTTCATGTCTTCTGCCCATTTCTTGACTGGATTATTTCTTCTTTGGGTGTTGAGTTTGATATGTTCTTTATAGATTTTGGATACAAGCCCTTTATCTGATATGTCATTTGTGAATATCTTCTCCCATTCTGTCAGTTGTCATTTGGTTTTGTTGACTGTTTCCTTTGCTGTGCAAAAGCTTTTGATCTTGATGAAGTCCCAGTAGTTCATTTTTGCCCTTGTTTCCCTTGCCTTTGGCGATGTTTCTAGGAAGAAGTTGCAGCAGCTGAGGTCAAAGAGGTTGCTGCCCTTGTTCTCCTCAAGGATTTTGATGGATTCCTATCTCACATTGAGGTCTTTCATCCATTTTGAGTCTATTTTTGCGTGTGGTATACAGAAATGGTCCAGTTTCATTCTTCTGCATGTGGATGTCCAATTTTCCCAACACCATTTGTTAAAGAGACTGTCTTTATTCCATTGGACATTCTTTCCTGCTTTGTCAAATATCTCCATAGTTGACCATGGAGTTGAGGGTCTATTTCTGGGCTCTCTCTTCTGTTCTATTGATCTATGTGTCTGTTTTTGTACCAGACCATACTGTCTTGATGATGACAGCTTTGTAATAGAGCTTGAAGGCTGTAATTGTGATGCCTCCAACTTTGGCTTTCTTTTTCATCATTCCTCTGGCTATTCGAGGTCGTTTCTGTTCCATATAAATTTTAGGATTATTTTTTCCATGTCTTTGAAAGAAATTGATGGTATTTTGATAGGGATTGCATTAAACGTGTAGATTGCTTTAGGTAGCATAGACATTTTCAAAATATTTGTTCTTCCAATCCATGAACATGGAACATTTTTCCATTTCTTTGTGTCTTCCTCAATTTCTTTCATGAGTACTTTATAGTTTTCTGAGTACAGATTCTTTGCCTCTTTGGTTAGGTTTATTCCTAGGTATCTTATGGTTTTGGGTGCAGTTGTAAATGGGATCGACTCCTTAATTTCTCTTTGTTCTGTCTTGTTGTTGGTGTATAGAAATGCAACTGATTTCTGTGCATTGATTTTATATCCTTATACTTTACTGAATTCCTGTACAAGTTCTAGCAGTTTTGAAGTGGAGTCTTTTGGGGTTTCCACATAAAGTATCATATCATCTGCAAAGAGTGAGAGTTTGACTTCTTCTTTGCCCATTTGGATGCCTTTAATTTCCTTTTGTTGTCTGATTGCTGAAGCTAGGACTTCTAGTACTATGTTGAATAGCAGTGGTGATAGTGGACATCCTTGCCGTGTTCCTGACCCTAGGGGAAAAGCTCTCAGTTTTTCCCCCATTGAGAATGATATTTGCTGTGGGTTTTTCATAGATGGCTTCGATGATATTGAGGTATGTACCCTCTATTCCTACACTTTGCACAGTTTTGATCAAGAAAGGCTGCTGTACTTTGTCAAATGCTTTTTCATCATCGATTGAGAGTATTGTATAGTTCTTGTTCTTTCTTTTATTAATGTATTGTATCACATTGATTGATTTGTGGATGCTGAACCAACCTTGCAGCCCTGGAATAAATCCCACTTGGTCATGGTGAATAATCCTTTTAATGTACTGTTGGATCCTATTGGCTAGTATTTTGGTGAGAATTTCCACATCTGTGTTCATCAAGGATATTGATCTGCAGTTCTCTTTTTTGATGGGGTTTTTGCCTGGTTTTGGGATCAAGGTAATGCTGGCCTCATAAAATGAGTTTGGAAGTTTTCCTTCCATTTCTATTTTTTGGAACAGTTTCAGGAGAATAAGTATTAATTCTTCTTTAAATGTTTTGTAGAATTCCCCTGGGAAGCTGTCTGGCCCTGGGCTCTTGTTTGTTGGGAGATTTTTGATGACTGCTTCAATCTCCTTACTGGATAAGGGTCTGTTCGGGTTTTCTATTTCTGCCTGGTTCAGTTTTGGTAGTTTATATATCTCTAGGAATGCATCCATTTCTTCCAGATTGTCAAATTTGGTGGTGTATAGTTGCTCATAAGATGCTCTTATAATTGTTTTGGTGTTGGTTGTGATTAATTTTTGGTGTTGGTTGTGATCTCTCCTCTTTCATTCATGATTTTATTTATTTGGGTCCTTTCTCTTTTCTTTTTGATAAGTCTGGCCAGGGGCTTATCAATCTTATTAATTCTTTCAAAGAACCAGCTCCTAGTTTCATTGACTTGTTCTATTGTTCTTTTTGTTTCTATTTCATTGACTTCTGCTCTGATCATTATGATTTCTCTTCTCCTTCTGGGTTTAGGCTTTCTTTGCTCTTCTTTCTCCAGCTCCTTTAGGTGTAGGATTAGGTTGTGTATTTGAGACCTTTCTTGTTTCTTGAGAAAGGCTTGTATGGGTAAATACTTTCCTCTCAGGACAGCCTTTGCTGTGCCCACAGATTTTGAACAATTGTCTTTTCATTATCATTTGTTTCCATGAATTTTTTCAATTCTTCTTTAATTTCCTGGTTGACCCATTCATTCTTTAGTAGGATGCTCTTTAGCTTCCATGTATTTGAGTTCTTTCCAACTTTCCTCTTGTGATTGAATTCTAGCTTCAGAGCCTTGTGGTCTGAAAGTGTGCAGGGAATGATCCCAATATTTTGGTACTGGTTGAGACCTGATTTGTGATACAGGATGTGATCTATTCTGGAGAATGTTCCATGTGCACTAGAAAAGAATGTGTATTCTGTTGCTTTGCGATGGAATGTTTTGAATGTATCTGTGATGTCCATCTGGTCCAGTGTGTCATTTAAGTCCTTTATTTCCTTTTTGCTTGGATGATCTGTCCATTTCAGTGAGGGGGTTGTTAAAGTCCCCTACTATTATTGTATTCTTGTCAATGTGTTTCTTTTATTTTGTTATTAGTTGGTTTATATAGTTGGCTGCTCCCATGTAGGGGCATTAGATCTTCTTGTTGGACAGACCCTTTGAGTATGATATAGTGTCCTTCCTCATCTCTTATTATAGTCTTTGGCTTAAAATCTTATTTATCTGATAGAAGGATTGCCACCACAGCTTTCTTTTGATATCCATTAGCATGGTAAATTGTTTTCCAGCCCCTCACTTTAAATATGGCGGTGTCTTTGGGTCTAAAATGAGTTTCTTGTAGACAGCATACTGATGGGTTTTGGTTTTTTATCCATTTTGATGCCCTGTGTCTTTTCATTGGAACATTTAACCCATTTACATTCAGGGTAACTATTAAAAGATATGAGTTTAGTACCATTTTATTGCCTGTAAGGTGGATGTTACTGTGGTCTACTTTCTGGTCTACTACTTTTAGGCGCTCTCTTTGCTTAGAGGACCACTTGCAGTATTTCCTGTAGGGCTGGTTTGGTGTTTGCAAATTCTTTTAATTTTTGTTTGTCCTGGAAGCTTTTTATCTCTCCTTCTATTTTCAATGACAGTCTAGCTAGATATAGTATTCTTGGCTCATATTTTTCTCATTTAGTGATCTGAATATATCATGCCAGTTCTTTGTGGCCTGCCAGGTCTCTGTGGATAACTCTGCTGCCAATCCAATATTTCTACCATTGTATGTTACGGACTTGTCCCGGGCTGCTTTCAGGATTTTCACTTTGTCACTAAGACTAGTAAGTTTTACTATTAGATGACAGGGTGTGGACCTATTCTTGTTGATTTTGAGGAGGATTCTCTGTGCCTCCTGGATTTTGATGCTTGTTCCCTTTGCCATATTAGAGAAATTCTCTATTATAATATGCTCCAATATACCTTCTGCCCCTCTCTCTCTTTCTTCTTCTTCTGGTATCCTAATTATTCTAATATTGTTTCATCTTATGATATCACTTATCTCTCTAATTCTCCCCTCATGGACCAGTAGTTGCTTGTCTCTCTTTTGCTCAGCTTCAATATTCTCCATCATTTGATCTTCTATATCACCAATTCTCTCTTCTGCCTCATTTATCCTAGCAATAAGAACCTCCATTCTTGATTGCACCTCATTAATACCTTATTTGATTTCAGCTTGGTTAGATTTTAGTTCTTTTATTTCTCCAGAAAGGGATTTTATTTCTCCACACAGGGTTTCTCTAATATCTTTCATGCCTTTTTCGAGCCCAACTAGCACCTTGAGAATCGTCATTCTGAACTCTAGATCTGACATATTACTGATGTCTGTATTGATTAGGTCCCTAGCCATCGGTACTGCCTCTTGTTCTTGTTTTTTTTTTTTTTTTTTTTTTTGTGGCAAGTTTTTCCACTTTGTCATTTTATCCAGATAAGAATATATGAATGAGAGAATAAAATACTAAAAGGGTGGCAAAGACCCCAGAAAAATATACGCTAACCAAATCAGAAGAGACCCCAAATCAGGGGGAGAAGAAAGGGGGTAAAAAGAAATTTAAAAATTTTAAAAAAATACACATACAAACACACACACACACACACACACACATACATATATGTGTGTGTGTGTGTCTGTATTAGACTGGTGAATATAACAGAGACACCCACTTGATTTTGGTGTATTTTGGTCTCTTAGAAGAAACTACCTCCCAAAATTTTAAAGAAAGAAAAATATATATATATATATAAAAGAAAAACATATATATACAAAAATAAGGGAAATATGATGAAGGAATGGAATATGACTATAAAGATGATAATTTTTAAAAAATTCTAAAAAAGGAATTGATAAGTTGGTTAGAAAAAGAAAGAAAAAGAAAAAAAAAAAAAGAGGAGAGAATATGCTCAGGCTGGAGACTAGAACAAAACCCTGTGCTAGATTTAGGGTATATTTTGGTCTATTAGAAGAAATTGTATCCCAAAATTTTTTAGGAAAAAAAATCCTATATGTATACAAAAAATAAGGTTAAATACAATGAAGAATAAAATATGACTATAATAAAGAAGGTTTAAAAAGATTTTTTTTAGAAAGTTATTGTTAAGATAAACTAGTGAAAAACAGTAAAAGAGGAAAGAGGAAAAGTTAAAAAAAATTAGAATAAGAAAAAAAATAAAATTAAAAAGTGTGTTTTGCCACACTCAGATGCCCCTGATCTTACAGTGACCCCACAGGTCCTGAGACCACTCTGTCCCTGCAAGGGCTCCACCCTTGCTTAGCCCCTGGAGTGATGTCCCTCAGTGGAGCAGACTTCTAAAAGTTCTGATTTTGTGCCCCACTGCTCCATCACTTGCAGGGAGCTGGCCCCTCCCCTCCTCAGTCCATCTTCCCGTTGCTTCAGATTCACTTCTCTGCACATCCTACCTCTGAGAAAGTGGTCCATTTTCTGTTCCTAGAATTGCTGCTCTTCTTTTCTTCGATCTCCTGTTGACTTTGTAGGCATTCAGAAAGGTTTGATAAATCTCTAGCTGAACTCCTGCGACCTAATGTCATTTCAGTCTGCTACTCCTCTGCCATCTTGCCTCTCTCCTTCATTTGTATTTTACTTATATCCATTTCTGTCTGGAAAAGTTATTTGCTGAGCTTTTACTTAGAAGATAGTTCTGGTGAAAAAAGTGTAAGCAGGACTTTTATTTTCAGGATGGTTGTGTTATTTCCTCTTTCCTTTCAGTATATATAGGTGCACACAGAAAAAAATGGATTAGCTAAAATTTTCAGATAATAGACCATTTTTATATTTTCTCATTAAATATAGCATACCCTTTTAGGATCCTGATTGTTAAGTAGCTGTTATAAATTTCTTCTTCTATGTAATCAATAGATTATGAAAGTAAAATTTTTTAGTGGAATTATTTTCCTATTGATTCAGAATTAACTTAAGCACAGAGGTGGAGCAGTAGGTGTAACACTTCTGATCACAAAGTATAACGCGATAAAGAAAAAAAATCTAAGAGTTCATATTTTTATAAATGTCCTCTTTCATAAAAAATTATTCAGAAAAAAATACTGTATTTCACATACATATCTATTTTATTAACTGATATCACAAGCATGCGTGATACATGGTTTAGTGTCCTACTTTGTGACAGTCTTAAAGACAATCAGTTAATTGATTTTTAAATTGATTCAAAAGCCCTTTTTGATAGTTATGGAATTCAATAAAGCTAACATTATTTAAAACAAGGGGGGGAAAGTAGATTTAAATCTCATTTGAAATAGCATGACAAACCCCCATAGCTTAATGAAAATAAACTTGGATCCAAGTTTTAGCCTTCCAGTGGAAATCTGCCAAAAAAGCTTTCACTAGATAACAATCACTGTAATTACAATAGCAACTGACAATGGCTTAAATATGACCACCCCCATACATCCTTTTAGAAATCACAATGCTCTTAAACAATAACATGGTCAATGACAGGGTTACGGGTATGAGGGTAAGAAGCCAGGAAGGATGACAAGAATGGGGAAAGCAGGTGGCCAGTACAAAGACCACCAAACCTGCTGGGATAATTTAGATAATTAATTTTGTCCTTGAATTGACATGATTGTTTTAAATTTGGCATATTTTGCCACCCTATTTTATTTTACCTATAATTTTAGAAAGCTTTTCTGCGAGTTGATATGACTAGTGTGAAATTGGGGCATTAATGGTATTTTGCTAACATGGCCCCTTGCTTTATAATCCTTTGGTTTGCATTACTCCAAACTAGTAATCAGTTGAAATATTTAAAAAGAAAGCTTACAATTTCAGTAACAGATGTACTTATTTTTCTCATTAAATTTAACACATTCTCTGTGTATGCCTACACACATAGGTATACACATAGGTATACAGGGTATACCTATGTGTCACACACATGTATACACACATACATACACACATATATACATGTATGTATTAATACAGCCAAACATTTGTTTTCTACTTTGTCTTTTCATATTCCATGAGCTCTCCTCAAGTACAATTCTATCTTTTCTGACATTCTGTATTTTAGCTTAGTTTTAGAACCTCCTGTACAAAAATGCCTCTTTAATTAATTTTACCCCATTCTGATCCCCTGCTTCATTTAGCATTTACATTCATATTATTTACATATGCTAATATGTTTTTTACTTGCTCTTAATATAATTGTGGAATCATTTAGGTCATCAAGGAATTCTATTTTTTTACATAATTTAAAACACTTATACTTATTTATAGTGATTTAGTATCATAAAATAAAGCACTGCATTTAGAAGCAAAACGCTTTTTCTTTCCCATAGAAATGTTAAAATAAATTCTATCATAAAAGTCACAAAATTTTGATGATGTTCAGCTTTTAGGGAATTTAAGAATAATCATTTTTAATGTAGAAGTCCTTCAACTTCAAAACAAGAAAGAACCAGTTCTGAAAATTGAGTTTAAACGTACTAAAAGTGGAAATACAAATAGATCAGTTGGTCATTTTTTTTTCTGGGAACATCTCAAACTGCTTTCTGTTAATATTGATATGCTTATAAACACTTTCAGATAAAACCAAAGTTAGGGCTTATAATAGTCCTTCCTAGCTCTAATAAACTTAGGCTAATTCCAGATAAAAAATTCTCAACAGGTGCTCCCAGGCGGCTCAGTCCTCAAGCATCTGCCTTCAGCTCAGGTCATGATTCCAGGGTCCTGGGATCAAGCCCCGCACTGGGCTCCCTGCTTGGCGGGAAGCCTGCTTCTACCTCTCCCACTCCCCTGCTTGTGTTTCCTCCCTCTCTCTCTCTCTCTCTCTCTCTCTCCCCCTCTCTCTGCCAATTAAATAAGTAAAATCTTTAAAAAAAAAAAAAATATATATATATATATATATATATATATATATATATTCCTCAAAAAAGGCAGTACTGCCCCCTAGGGGGTATTTTGGAAATCTGTGGGAGTTTTTTAGTTGTCACAATGATTGGTGTGACACTTATGATTAATGAAAGGGTGCTAAAGTTTCTAGATAACCTGTAATGAATAATCCCGTTCCACCCAAACTTTCTTCACACATCAGTACACAAACTTGGGATATGCCACTGAACATTAATGTAGATGAAAAACTTGCTTATAATTGTGTCCACCTGGAATGTATCTTCATTTTACATATGAAGATTTTCTACACAATTTTAATTTACACTAAATCTTCCAGGAATGGGAACTACCATTTACCATTATGGAAGATTGTACTGTGTTCTGTTTAGAAATTTGGAGTCATTCCACATTTTAGAAAATCCCATTACCAACCACACTAGCTCTCTAGGTGAGTTGCAGTAAAGCATACCTTCATCAGCTGCCTTTGCAGCTCTCATATTCTGATGATTCCACATGTCATTGCAAACACCTAATCGTTCATATGTCATCTAGTGTTGTCATGCCTGAACAGTATTAGACATACAGAGTATTCTGTTACAAATAAAATTGTTTCATTTTGCTTTATAATAAATAATTTTTATTTTCCCTTTATATTACCCCAGCACGATTGTTTTTAACTGTGTATACATGTAGGTTGTATTGCCTACAAATTTCATTCCAGAAGAGTAAAGCGAGCACTAGAAAATACTTGTTTTAGTAGCAGGACATTGGATCTAATAAAGTCAAGAAGCACTAGATATGATGGGAATGGCAGCTTGAACCTCCCTTGGAGCTTCTACGGTCAACATTTTGACTGCTTACTTATTCCTTTTCTAATAGAGATAATCTGGGAAGTTTGGAATTCATATATAGTGGCTAAAGTGAATAGAAAAATGAGCATGAGAGAGTTAGTTGTGATAGTTTCTTAAGGGGGCGTGAGTATGAGTACAAATAAAAGACTATGGAGTTGGTCTGTCAGTGAGTTTACCATGGCGAGCCTGCTAGTATTAGGGGAAGATAGGGTTGTATTGATAGAGGCAAGCTCTCTGGGTTTCCCCTGCAGACCTTTTGAGGGCAGCAAGGAGTAGAATCAAAAGGCCATAAAAATGATATGTGATTTCTCTCCTGTCATTCTGTTGATGCTTTACATTTTCTATGATTTCTTATTACTGGCTTTTTATTGCTCTTTGTGTATTGTCCACCTAGCAGGCTAGATAGACAGTTTTGCTATTCTCTTTTCCAGTAATAGTCTCAATGCAAAATCTTTTTCTCATTACGTTATCCACATTTTAAGCTCTGTATTTTGGTGTTATGTGACTGGAAAAAGCCTTCAAAACCTTTTAAAAAGAGCAATGGCAGGGGCACCTGGGTGGCTCAGTCTCTCTCTTAAATAAATAAAGTCTCTAAAAACGGAGGTGGGGGGGTATGTGGGTGATGTTCTTTCACATCCACTTCATATTAAAGATTACCCATTTCTTTTACTTATGAAAGACAGTTTGGATATGTATAGAATTATTAAGATGCAAAGTCTGTAGGTGTATATAGAAACATGTTCAAATTAACTTAAAACATACATTTGGGAAAGAGAGAAGAGTGTGTGTTTTCTCATTTGGTGGATAGTTTCAAATTTGCTTCTCCTTAGAATTAAATATTTTTGATAAGATGTTTTTGATGAAGTTGTCTAGAATGTGTTTGACCTTTTTGACATTCTTATTTTAACTTCAGAAAAATGAGTTTGAGTTGTATTCTCTGTTGTTCCTTAACTATTTCTCAAAAAGCCTTCTTTATACCTATGAATAGTGCTTAACTTGCATTTCCATTTTCTTATCTGTTATTTTTTTTTCATTAATTTCATGTTTTGACTTTTCCCTGTGCATTCTAGGAGGACTCTTAGATCTTATTCTTTTACTATACATGGTCAGTTCTAACCCATCTGCCTTATCTAGGCTTTAAAATTCTGCTATTGTGGTTTTATTTACCTTGTAATTCTTCCTCATGACTCTTATATACCTTTATAACTCATTCTTTTATCCATTTATCTCCTTGGGGATTTCTGCTCCTGTTTAATAAAAATTTCCCTCGTGGTGGGGAAGGGGCCAAAAAACCCTTCCCTTTATTCTTGACTGATGAGGATCAACAAATTTTCTAATTTTTATTTTGAATTTCAGGACGGTTATTTCCTGGGAGTTGCTTTTTCTCTAATACTTGCTGATGTTTCTGATTTCTTATTTGGGGGCATTTTCCTTTGTGCTTTTTGTTTTTCCATGGGTCCCTTGGTTTTTCTGGTCTCCACTGGATTCCATGCAGTGCTTGTAGGATTCCTGTCTTATATACATAAATGTGTAAGCAGTTTCTGTTTCAATTCCTAGTGTCTGTAAAGTTTTCAGTTAAGACTTAAGATCATTCCCTACAAGATGTCCCAGTGCTGTGATGCCATGAGAGGCACAATGCATAAAAATCTGATTTCCTCCGAATGGACCACTCTTGGGTAGCAATGTGCCATGTCAATTACCACATGCTTTCTGCACAGTTGTTTTCTGGAAAGAGAGAGGGAGATGTACAGATGATAAACAGCCCTCTAACTGCCCACAAAAACCTCCATCTTGCATTAGAAGAATGGCTGCTAAGTTTCCTGTCTAGAACAGTCCTTTTTCTTATTCAAGGACCAGAGTGTGGCAAAGGGATGAAGCAAGGCCCATTTATATGGCCAGGTTCTGTGTTCTGGATATAAACTATGGGTGGACAACTGAGTGGATATTTCATTCCTATTCAATCAAGTTGTAATTCATAAAACAGGCCTACCAAATTTCAACAATAATTTTAATATCACAATTTTCAGTGTAGTGTATTTGCATTTTATGTATTTTCATAGGGAAGATGTTCTTTTGAAAGCAGCGAGAAGAGAATATTGTACAACATGCCACAGATCATGAGGGTCTGGGTGTGGGTCACAGCTGCATACATCCTGTCCTTGGAGATGGGAGGTAATGATTTAAATTTTCACACACAAACATGGAGGTCTTGTGAGAATGAGGTAAAGGTGTTTATCAGGCAGCTTGATCTCTGGGACCTCACCAAAAGAAATGGTAACGTTGGAGGCATGGACTTTGGAGTCTTAGTATATATGTGACAGTTGAAGCATAGGGCTAAGGACAAAAGCCTATGATATACAAATCTTTAATTCATTAAAAGCAGTTGGAAAGAGAACCAAAAATAAGTTGTGTGATAAAATCTAAGAAAAAAGAGAACTTCAGAAAGACCATATTTTCAATAAAGTCATGAGCTGAAAAGAGGTTAAAAACAGGATGAACCCAAAAGATTTGACCTTTTAAAAACCTTGGTAATGTTTTAGAGTGTAAAAGGAGTCATGGATACTGAATCCATAATTCAGTGAATTGAAAGCGAATGAAAAGAGAGGTCGCGATTGTTCAGTGTACTTGTAAGAAATTTGTCTTTGGTTGGGGAGTAAGATAAAAGTCTACAGAGAGGTCACGAACCTTTTTAGAAACAAACAAACAAAAAGAAAACCTCACAGCACAGAGAGGTTCAGTCTACAATTAAAGGTACTCAAAAGGTTGAAAAGTGAAAGGACTGAATGTGTTGTTCCTAAAGTCTGTTTGGTCTATCAAAAGAAACAAAACCTTAGTCAGAATTGACTGATTGTATTGGGTCTCTGCAATGTTTCTGTTTTTAGCAGTGTAAGTGAAGACATGCATAACTATGAAAAGGTGGGCTTCCAACAGATGGAAGTGGTTAACAGTGTGGACTCAGGAACTAAACTACCTGCAGTTGAATCCTGGCTCTGCTACATACAAGCTGTGTGATCTTGTGGAAGTTACATCTATCTTAACCTCTCTGTGTTGCAGTCCCTCATTGTGAAATGGGGAAAATAATTATACCCAACTCGTTGGTTTGTAGGGTAGATTAAATGAGTTAATATTAGAACCCTGGAAGAAAGTAAAAGTTATACAAGTGCTTATTAAATAAATAAGAATCAAATATCAGTCACACCTATTACTTAACCTATTAGGTTGGTTTAATAAGTTAATTGACTAGCAATTTTCATCAAGTTTAAGATTTTTCTCAGAAACGATTATTAATTTGGATGGCCTATAACAAATATAGTCATTGATATATATTTAAACCATTAATTATATTTGCCAAACCCAAAACTCATAAAAGATTTTTGGAGAGCAAAGGCAGTTTTTTCATGGTCAGCATAGCTTTAGTTTTATTTTTTAAATAATTTCAAGCCTACAAGAATGTAGCTGCAAAAAGAATACAAAGAATTTTTTTCCTGAACCTTTGAGAGTAATTTTCCAATATCATATCCAATTAACCTTGGATACCTCAGTGACATTTTCCTATAAACAAGAACATTCTCCTACATAAACATCCGTCAAAATGGGAAGATTAACAATGAAACAGTACATTCCTACTTCTACCATTCCTTCTACAACTATCAGTTGATATTCTACTGTAAGGAAAGGCTGTTTCTTCTCATCTCTTTGTTCATTTGTTTTATTACATCAGTATGGACTCATGGATTCCTATGCTGTTGGATGGGTTATAAGTAATTGCTACTATTATTTATTTTAATGCCCAAATTTTGCCCAGTTTGGCCAGTGGGAACCCCTTCAGGCTGGCCTTGTGTCCTTTAAACATATCTCCATCATCCTTAGATCACTATCCTATTTTCCAACACAATAGAGCCTGAGTTCATTTTGTATCAGCCATTTCTCCAAGAAACTCTAGTTTCTTTTAGTGGAGCATAGTATTTAGAAAAAAAAATCTGGTACTGTGTATGCTTACTGTGATTGGGGTGTCAGTGCTATGCACCATTTCAGTAGATCAAGCTAGGAAACACACACACACACACACACACACACACACACACACACACATATTTTTTTCTCCATTTACCCATGCGTATTGAAAATTATATATTCCCCCAACAATTCTAATTCCAATGCACCACACCAGGTTCATTCTTTCTATCTTTATAACTTCTTTGGCAATGAGAAACCTAGCTCCCATTGTTCTGAATATATTTATATATTTTGTCAATATCTCCTGTGTAACATATCTCCACCAGATCACCACCCTGGAGGAACACTTCTCACTTGGGCTTCAAAGTCTGGCCACTTTCCTTACTTAGGCTCTAAACTCTGATAGTAAGATCACCCACTGTTTCACCTGGAAACCTTGACCTCATCCTCTGGCTTTTAGAGTAAATTATTCAGAGAGGAAAAAGGAAGGAGGAAGAATGAAAGAAAAGAGAGCAGAAAGACAAGCTGGAAGTACAATCAATATACTTGAAATGTGGGTTTCAAGTTGTGAAATTAAAATGTCAAGACTGTATCTACTTTAAAGAAATTCCATTACTAAGGCTAAAAAATGCTCTTATAAATGAAATAATCAAAATGCCAGGGCATACAATATCTCAAAAGGGCACTACTTAACAGTATACATTTGATCTTAGATAAGGACTCCATTTATTGCCCATATAATTCATAATGCTAAGTATCTGCAGTAACACTTTATACTTGTTATGTTTGACATTTTCACTAAAGTGACTAAATCAAATACCTGGAAAATCAGCTACTGTGAAGTTAGTCAACAGATGTATCGAGCAAACAAGAGGATTTGCATGAGGTAACTATTTCTAGAATCCTCTTAGTTCCTTACATCATCCCAGAACCATGAAAGAAATTTCTTTGATTGACCCTACCTAGCTCTGAACTCACTATAAATAAATTATTGAGTCTTTCCATCTCTGTAAAGTACCAAAGAGCTCTTGGGCACGATGCATTTTTAAAATTTCAAGAAAATCAATTTCTTTTCATGACAGATTACTAATAGCTTCCACCCTTCTTTTTAGGGAGCATACATCTCTAGTAACACAGGAAGTGAGAGGAAAATTGACAGAATGGTGCCAGGTCAGTAGATATTTTTATGCTCAACTTGAATTAGCAATTTCAAAAATATTTCCTTCTCTCTTTCCTTCTGTGTTACATGTGCTACAAACATAGAGTAGCTACACACAGTGTCCTCTGAGACAGCTCCAGAGATTTTTGCAAAGACAGTCTAGAAAGTGCTCCCTAAGGTAAGACTGATCTCAACTAATCTTTTTTATCAATTTCCTTAAACTTTGTATTCTTTAGTATTCTAAAGCCAAGAATTCTTTATCCATAGCATTATCATTTGTCAACCTTATTATCAGCAAGTTTCTGATAGCTCAGGAACTTAATACTGTTGAAATAATTGTATTAGAAATCTTTAGCTATCAATCAGAGCTTCATCAGTTTTAAATACAATTTTAGCCAATTTCCTCTTTAAGTCATGTTTTAAAACAACACTTGAGGAAGATTGTCAATATATTTTTTCCTCATGTAGTCACAACAATATCCTTAATTTGTAATATGTGGAAGCTTAAATATATGTATTCTAAACTCTGGCCACCAGCTTGCTTTTCTGTTTCTAGCTGTTTTATCGCTTCCCTCAAGTTGCTTTGATGTTCAGTTACACAAACCCCAATCTCTTGATCTTTCCCCATCCTCGATATGCTTCTGGTCTTACTTTATTCCCTACACAGTCTTGACTCCATGATTGATTATGTAAAGTAAGACTCCCGTCTCTCTTGTCCATTTGGCTTATATACCCCCAACATGAGGAAAAAATCCACATTTCCTTACTCTGCTTGCTATAAGTGGTACAGGAGAAAAAGGCATACAACTTCAGACTGGGGCAAATACCAATGTATGTTTTGTAGGTTTTGCAACTTCATTTGATCTTACAACACCTGTCTTTCATTCTTTTACATTATTTCTATTATAACACCTCCACTTTTTCTAAAACATTCCAAAATGTTGAGGCTGCCCTTATAACATCAAGAAATTAGTTCACTGAGAAAACAGGTACCAGATAAAAAAATGACATCGGGTCAAATTTGACCTTCAAATTTGATGAAGGTTAAGTGTATGACCTTCATCATACATATGCTATTACTCCTCCTTTCCTCCACTCTCAAGAGGTCAGTTGGTACCCCCTCCATTCATAAGTCATCTGCCTTTCCATGCCCTGATTGCATGGTTCCTGTTTCCTCCAGCACCCTGCTCTGGTCCCCACCTGTGACTCTTTACTGCTTGTTGGCTTTTTCCCTCAGGTTATAGAGATACTTATCATTTGTCAACCTTATTATCACTTAAATCTCTGTTCTCTGATAAGCAAACAAGCAAATGAACAAAACTACCATAAGCTTCTGTGATTCTATCATTCTGTCTTAATATTGCCTTCTGTTTCTTTCCTTTCTCTGCTAAGCTTCTCTGCTATTCACTCCTTTTCTGTCTGACAGCCTCCCTTTATTTATTCCACAAATGACCTTGGAAATGCCACCACTGTCTTGCTAATACCCAAGGCAGCTGGATATGTCTTGGCCTTCATTTGCTAGACTTCTTTGAGGGTCTTGAGGCTTTGTGCTACTGTCTCCCATGTTGTCAGTTCTCTACTGCATTATCTAGCAAGCTTCCATGCTCTCTATAACCTCTCTTCCTACCCTTCTTATTAATAGTTTCCTGATTCCTTAATTAGGATTTGTTCTCTAAACACCCCTTTTATGCTGCTGTGTCCATTAACCTTACATGGGTGGCTTTTATCTATGTTTGGGGACATCTGGGTGGCTCAGTTGGTTAAGCCTGCAACTCTTGGTTTCAGCTCAGGTCATGGTCCTGTGGTCATGGGATAGAGCCCTGAGTCAGGCCCTGCACTCAGCGTGGAGTCAGCTTCAGGTTCTCTCTCCCTCTCCCTCTCACTCACTTTCTCTCTTTCAAATAAATAAATAAAATACTTTTTAAAAAAATCTGTATTTGGCAGAGCGCTGGAGGTTAACAGAAAAACATCAAGGATAGTGTTAAAATGTGGTGTTTACACAGAAGGTTACTTGAAAATAATAACTTCAGTGTTTTATTTATATGCATTTTGCATTTTTCTGAGTGTGTTACCATGAAAATGTTTTTTTAAAAAGCAGGAAAGAGAATAAAACACAAAATTCAGCATTGTAATTACCTCAGGTGGAAAAACAGAGTGATGTCCTAGGAGAAAAATACTGTTAAGTGCAAATATAGCAGAAAAACAGCATTGCCAAAAAAAATTGTTATTGTTTAGGAAGAAGTTAAAATATATATTTTTAGATAAAAAAAGGAAATTAAAATGCAGTATGCACAGATGGATTTTATTTTTATATATTTGTTTAATTTTTATAAGAAATACTACTTGGTGATAAGGGAAGAAAGTTATTTTAAAGAATTCCACAAAATATATTATGATTGGAAATGTCATTAAAGTGATGTAAGAGCATATATGTTGAAAAGCATATGAGTTTAATTTTTAAGGTTATTCCCCCCAAATTCTATTACATATAATCTGTGAAGAGATCATGTGAAATAGTACAGCCAGCTGGAATTCTCCAGTTTAAAAACAAAATCAACAAATTATTATGCATCAACATGGCAAAGAAAAAGTGTTCTGATTTTTACTTTAAAAATAAAATTGGATAAAAAGAGCAGTTATCAAAAGTTATCAAAAAAGAACATTTCTAGTTTTCCATTCATGCTACTTCTAAAGCCAAAATGAATCAGTTACTTCTTTCCTTGCTCTGAAATTCATATCAAACAGAAAGAAGATTATTTGGTGTTAAGATAGAAAAAGTCCAATCAAATCTTTGTATATTCTGTAAAGAAAATTGCTCCATTACCTTATTTGTTTTCTCCCATCTGTGTCAAACAAAATCAGACAAATCAATGGCAGTCTTTCGTTTTTGTTTTTATTTGTAGCCATGTAGTGTAAGTTAAAAGTGATATATTTGGTGGTGTTCTGGAGCAGTGAAGTCTTGGAGGGATATTTTACTGAGCCTGTTTCCTCATGCATAATATGACTATAATGATTACTACCTCATAGGATTGCTTAAAGGCTAAAATAAAATATTGTAGAAGAAAAAAAGGAATTTTTAAATGATTAAAAATGCTGGAATTTGTTTGCTATAATTATTCAAGTCTTGACAGTCTAGGATTCAATAAAATAATTACTTCCGAATCAAGAAATGAATTATGTGTATATTGGGAACTCTTAATATAATTATTTGTTGCTGATACTCTACCAGCTTTTTCTCTGGCCTTTGGTGAAAATGGGAAAGTTTATGGCAACCAGAGAAAGTTAGCACAGAGAAAATAAGGTTAGATGAAACATTACAGGCTGACTCTGAACTCTTTTGCATCTGCTCTGAGGGTATCAAGAAGATCTCTGTATAAAAACTGTAGTTATTACAATCTTCGCTGTTTACAGATAAGAAAACTGTGTTGAAGAGATAACGTGACCAAGCCAAAGTTAATATCCCTGGCAGGTGGTTGATTTTCTGACCCCTAAACTAAGAATCTGAAAAGTCAAAGACTAACCCTTATTTACAGAATAAAAATAGTAAGTGAAAATGTCAGATGACAGAGCTATGTAACTAGCTGTGAATTTCATATGTATAAAGCAGGAATAGTAATAAATATCTCAAAAGGTTGTTAATATAATTAAATAAAAGTATTTAAGTAAAAGGGCTTGGTGGAGTAACCTGGTTTATAGAAGTTGCTCAATAAATGTTCCTTACCTTAATTACATAGGTAGTTGGTGCCAGCTGTACAAATATAAAGTCTAATTCATCCTGGCAAAAAGAAGCTTTATCTAGAAGGATACAATAAGCAATATTGCTTCCCTTGTCCACCAAGCACCAAAGTCTTCAAGTAATATTCAGAAAAGTCTATCCAAGTGTGGCATCCTTATAACATTCTATGTTTCTTACCTCAGAACTGGATGAAGAGGAATAATTTTCAATAAGTGACTAATTGAAAATAAGCAAACCTACAGTATGAAGTTAAAAAAAAAAAGAATGGCCAAGCAAAACTAAGATACACTGTTCTGAGCATTTTGATAATTACCTTTTAACCGCTTCCCACTAAGGAGTAGGTGCTATTTTTAGACAGTGTATTTCACTAATCCACTTTACAAATATTTATTGAAAACTACTTTGTGCCAGATGTTCTTCAAAGCACTTGGGATCCATCAATAGGTAAACAGAGAAAGATCACTGCCCTTGTGGAGCAAGGGTACTCCACATGAGAGCAGTGTGATAGATAATGAGAAGCATTGTGGGAAAAGGAGATAGAGAGCAAGTTAGGAAGACTAGGAGTGCTGAAAATGGTGTACAGATTTCCATTTTAGCTAGAGTGATCATAAAGCAAATGAAGACTTGAAGGACATGAGGGAGATCGGTTTGCAGATTAACTAAGGAAACACCTGCCAAGCAGCACAAGAGCCCTAAAGCAGGAGCATGACCATTATACATAGAACATATGTGACCAATGCATTTAAAAAAAAAAAGTGACAGAAATAAGGTTATGGAAGTAAAAAGATTCTAGAGCACAAAGAGCTCTATAGGCCAAATGAGAACTTTAACTTTTACTTTGTGAAGTGGGCAGAGAAGTGGCATGCTTTTAGTTTTTATGAGAATCATCCTGATTGCTGTGTTGAAAATAGGCTAAAGAAGTAATGGAGGCAAGGGCAGAAGGAGAGAGGTCAGTTAGAAAGCTATTATCGTAGCTCAGAGGAGAGATGATGTGTCTTGGATCAGGGTAGTAGCAATGATGGTGAAAATAAGTTGAATTCTGGATATATTTTGAAGGAAGTGCCAACAAATTTGCACAGATTGAAAAGGAAGCATGAAAGAAAAAGAGAAGTCAAGAAAGACCATGGTGATATTGGCCTGAGAAATTAGAAGCATGAATTTACCATCTACTGAGATGAGGAGGGCTGAAATTGGGATAGACTTGGGAGAAAGATCAGGTAGGCTGGGGAGAACTGAGATTTGTACATGTTGAGGGTTAGATATTTATTAGAAATTCAAGTAGAGCTGATGGTCAGATAATTGTGTATTAAAGTCTATTTGAGAAATGAATCTGGGCTTGGTAGATACATTTTGGAGTCATTGTCTTTGAAGTGGCAGCATTTAAAAGAATGTAGGTTGAGTGAAGAGAACCATAGACAGAACTCCGAAACCCTTCAACACAAGAAAAAAAGAGAAACCAGCATAGGGAACTAAAAGGAGCAACCAGTGAGGTAGAAGGAAGTGCAATGTCTTGTCAACTCTATGAAGAGATTGGCCATTTGCCACAGTTTGCCTGCAGCACTGCCAGTTTGTGACTGTTATCCCACTTTAATTATTAATAGTGTCAACATGTTACTCTCAAAAGTATCTCATTTTAGATGATAAAGTGTAATATTCAGTTGTGGCATATGTCACATAGATCAGATAACATGAGGAATGAAAAGAGACAATTGGATGGAGAAACAGACAGGTTATTCTTAAACATCCTGCTTTCAGTAGAATATGGAGCTATGGTCTGAATGTTTTTGTCCTCCTGAAATTCATACCTTGAAATCCTAACCTCCAAGGTGATGGTATCAAGAAGTGGGGCCTTTGGAATGTGATAAGTCATGAGAGCAGAGCCCTTATGAATGAGATTAGCACCCTTATGAAAGAAGCCCCAGAGAATTTCCTAGCCACATCTACCCCATGGGGCACAGCAAGAAGTTGGCTATTTACAACCTGAAAGGAGTCTTTGCCAAAATCTGATCACACTGGCACCCTAATCTTGGACTTCTGGTCCCCAGAAAGGTGAAAAATAAATTTCTGTTGTCTGTGATAGTTTATTACAGCAACGTGAAAAGGCAAGGAGATATGTGGACCAAATTCTGATTAGAGTTAACTTAAGAGAAATGGAAAGTAAGTCACTCATATCACTTCACCCAATAAGAAAAATTACAAAGGCAAGATAAAGAGGAAAAAAAATTGATGTGAGAGCAAGTGAAAACTATACAGTGGTAAAGAATTATGGGCCAAGGTCCAAGACACTATGAAATGTGAGTTTGATGTTTAATGTCACGTTTCCCCCAAGAAGTAACTGCTGGTGTCAGAAAAGGAGATTGGGTAACTGAAAAGCTGAGCAGTGCTCATGAGCTGCCTTATATGTTAGATGAACAAAGACTGGAACTGAGACCCCACCAAGGGGAAAGAGGTCTGATACAGTTCTTCACCTATGAGTTAAAAAATGCAAAGTATTGAGCACTGGGTGTGGTGAAAAAACAATGAATACTGTTACGCTGAAAATAAATAAAAATTTTAATTTAAAAAAAATGCAAAGTATTGGGATGAGGAGCAAGATGGCAGAGAAGTAGGAGACTGTTTCAACTGGTCCCCTAAAGTGAGCTAAAAATGCAAAGTATTATCCCTCACAAGAAACTTTGATTTAATTCAATACCTGAAACTGGTTTGAGATGTTCCCTTGCTATTAACACTCATAACCATCTACTAGAGAAACATAAATTTTCACAAGGAAAGAAGATAAAATCATACCATCTTAAATTATGTTTATTATTTTCCAAATACAATATGCAAAACTTACTTAAGTATATAACCAGGCTGACATATCAACAACAACAAAAAATGGAAACCAGAAGGTTGAGAGAAAATAACCACCAAGCTAGAATTCTGTAACCAAAGAAAAATCTCCTCAGGGATGAAAGCAAAATAAGGATATTTTCAGAGAAACAAACACTAAAAGAATTGATCACAAAAACTTAATACCTAAGTGAAATATTGAAGAGTGTTTTTCAAGTAAAAGATAATGATTCCAAATCTATGTTTGGATTTAGAGGAAGAAATAAAGATCAGTGAAGTGTTAAATATGTGCAAAAAGTTAAATGAATATTGGTTGAGAAGGATACCGTTAATAATGAATATGTTTACAAAAGCACACAATGATAACAGAAGGTAAGTCAGGAGGGTGGTAAATCTGAAGGTATTCTAAGATCCCTATATTTTCTGTAATAATCATAATGATGAAACATCTGTCCACTAGAAAATAATAACATAGCAGCAATCATATTAAAATTTGAAAGCATTAAGAGGAAATGCAAATGCATTAATGCAAAAGCATTAATAGAAATGCAAATAATACACTTTTCTTAGTAATTGATAGAACAAGCTGACAAGAAAAGTCAATACGAATATAGATTTGTACCATAATAAAAATGTTTACCTAATTGGCTCTGTTGAACCAAAACTCCCAAAACTGCACACTACAAAATCTTAAAAAAAAAAAAAACCCAAAGACTAAAAATGACCACTTGCTAAGAAAATAGCAAGTATCAGTAAATTTCCAAAAAATGGAATCACGAAGGTTCATTCTCTGACTACAGTTGAATTAAGCTCAAAATCAATACAATATAGTTAGAAAGCAGTTAATAATTTAGAATTTTAAAAGTATATCTAAATACCCACAAATGAAAAAAACAGATCACAAATGGAAATTGGGAAATTCAAAAATTGAGTCAAAACCCATAGATGCAGCTGAATCTGTGTTCAGAGGAAATTTATAGCTTTAAACATATTTGTTAGTAAAGAAGAAAGACTGTTCTATCACAAGAAATTGAAAATATAACAACAAATTAAAGCCAAAGAAAGTAGGAGGAAGGAAATAGGAAGTAAAAACAAATGAATTATTAACAAACACAAGAGAAAGAATCAGAGTAAAATGTTGATTCTTTGAAGATTCAAAACTGATATATTCCTGGTAAAACTGATCAAGAAAACAGAGAAACAAATAGCCAAATACAGGTGTTTCAGTATTTAAAAGTCACAAGATATTACAGACGACTTCACTTTAATATATTTTATGTATTAACTAAAACAGATAAAGCCCTTGGGTAACCAAGAGATTTTTTTTTTAGATGATTTATTTATGTATTATTTGAGAGAAAGAGAGAGAGAAGGAGGGAGCATGAGCAGGAGGAGGGACCAGGGGAAGGAGAGGAAAGAGAATCTCAAGCAGACTCTGGGCTGAGCACAGAGCCTGATGTGGGCTAGATTCCATGACCCTGAGATTATGAACCTAGTTAGACCCTAGAGTAGGATGCTCAGCTGACTGAGCCACCCAGGCACGCCCCCAAAAGAGATCGTTTATAATCCATTGGTGATGGCACTGACTTTAGACTTTATCAAGTGTAATGGGTGAAAAAATAGAGTATGTGAATATAGATTTCAGTTTAAGTTTTTGTCCTGTTTTGGTTTTTTGTCCTAGACTTGTTACATATCCAATGATTGCTACGTCCTCTTTACCTGCATTAAGACCTTCATTTCTTTATGTGTTCTTGTTACTGAGTTTCCAATTTTGCTTTAATTAAGAAATAAAAAAATAATAAACATTTGTTTATATGGGTCAAGTGATGTGATGGAAGCTGGAGGAGCTATTACAAACAAGACCTAATTTATGCACTAAGGTGCTCAAATTCCAGTTGGAGTAAAAGTGGGAGCTTCAGGAAATCAGAGAAGGATTTAGGAGGTGATGCCTGACCTGAGCTCTAAGGGACAAAAAAAGAAGAGTAAAAAGAGTGAGTATAGGACAGAACATCCAGGCAAATGAAATGTGTTCAGAGGCCACGGGTGAAAGCAAGTCTCAAGGTCTGGAGACACAAGCACTTGCAGGCAAAGCTTACTTTAGATGCATATCTTACAACAGCTTTCCTCCTCTCTAATATGCTTATTAAATATTTAATTTTGATTTATTGTGGAGCTGTAAGTGAGGACTCTGGTCTTTATAGCTAGTTGGCTTCCTTTAGCCTGTGTTCTCTTTAACATTCGTGATTTTTTTTCTTGTGGCATATGGTGAAGGAGACAGATTTACATATTTCTTTTCTGCAAAAAGTCATTTTCTTTTTTGAGTCTAAACTGAAAATATTACATAATGGCATCTCCTATTTAAGTACAGTAAAAATGCTGTTTCTTTATCCTTGATGCCTCACTTTGAAGCTACTCAAGTTTAACTACTTAAAAGTGAGTATCACTTGGAGGGCACAAGAAGAATTCAGGCCTCTTATCTTCCTCTCCAGACAGATGTCTTTATTAATTTGCAGTTATACATTCATTAATTCAAAAAGCTCTTGACTCTTTTATGGGACAAACAGGAGACCACAAATATGAATCAGTCCTTTATATCGAGGATTGACATCCCATGGCTTTGCAGTCCTCACACTGTCTTCTCTACCTCCAGGAGTGAGTTGTACTTAGAGTACCCAGGCAAGTTAGCTAATGCACAAAGTAAATGTGGTTTTAGAGTATTTGCAATTTACAAAAAAACTGTCAAATATTATAAAAACTGATAAAAAAGCAAAACCCATCATTTTGATAAGTTTTACTGCTTCATTAAAAACACTAGAGTCCGAAAATGGAATTCTGTCATGGCTCTACTTAAAATATGATTATTTCTACCTAGGTTGACAAGTGGGCAACATTTATGTTATACCTTTCCTGTAATTTAATTGATCTTTCAAATCTTTCTATAGAGGCTTTGGGTTGCTAGTCAGAAAAATTACTATGAAACTTGTGTTGCCCTGCCAAATATAAGACCTTGCAGGTGACCTATTGACATGACAGAGATTGACAGTACTATATAACTCATATGTAAAGGAGTACGAATGAAGGGAAAATCTGCCTGGTTTTCTTGTACCACCTTTTGTTAGAACATGGGGTCTGCTAGATTTTCATTATGGGGAACCTCTTTGTCATTGCTTGTCATCCTGTGACAGAGCAATTCAGTCTGTAATCAAATAAGCCTGGAAGTCATTTTTATTTATGTATAACTTGGTAAAATATGGCTGTCTTGGAGGATAAGAGAATGAAACAACACAAACTTTAGCTGGTGGTTTTTAAGAACTCTGTTCTTGCATGTGTGCCATCTTTTATCTTATTGTTACATTCAGATAATTTCTACTGTCTTGCCTACCAGCAGAAAATTCTTCTGCCTTCTTCCTAAGTCAGCTGCCTCTCTCTTCAAATCAGCTGTGTTTCATGACTTCTTATTTCCCACCATAACTGCCTCGAGGGAAAAATATGCACAGCCAAAACTGAATCCAAGACCTGCAAAAGAAAAAAATTGCATGATTTCTCAGAACTGTCCTTTGTTTTTCTATCAGTTTTATCACTGACCTTTCATTACCTTATCAAAGAGACATGAAGTTTTTAACTTGATAATTAAAAACACCAGTTATGCTTATTATTAAACTTCCTTTTGGGTAGTACTAGTAGCCTATGACTACATGAAAGAAAAAAAAAAATTGGCCAAAGATCATGCCATCAAAACAAATCAAGTTAAATGTCAATTAAATGAGGCTAAGAACAATTTTTCCTTTTGGAAAGAATAGTCTATTTTATTTCCCGTCTGTAAATGCAAAAAGTAAACATTTAACAATATTTACTAAGAAATAAAAATGGGAAAATATTCCGGGCAAGCCCAAAGATTTTCCCATACAAGAGATTCTGTAACATTTTTGAACACTGACATTTCTTTTCCAACATAAGTGAAAGTTTTTGCATACAAATTCAATAAGATTCCTTTTATTCTGTCACTGAGAATGCACATGATCAGAAAATACAATAGTGCGATGGCTCATTTGGCTCTAGCTAAGCAATAGTTTCTGCTCTTAGAAGAAGGAGATGCCCTTCCTTGGATTATAGGAAGAAGTGTGAAAGGAAATTAAAGGGGGGAAAGTCATCTACAGAGTCCTGTTTAGGCAATATGCTACTGAGCTCTGGCATCTTCTAGAACCCAGTCACTTCCTAGAATACCTAGCATGTGTTCAAGTCGAACACCAGTCAGAAACTTCAGATGCTCAGAGACACCTGCAAAAAAGAAACTCTGCACAGAAAGTCTGAGGTCTCCAGGGTTGCAATCAGCCTGATTTGAGAAAGATTGGCAAATCCTTCACAGGTTTCCTCTTATCATACCTGCATGCTAAAATGCTAAATAGGATAACTGGGCTGTCAGTTGCCTGTATTTGTCTGCCAGAACCTTGAAATAGGTCATGGCCACCAGGGAAAATTCCTCCTCCAATGGCAGGCTGTATGAACACGTTAACAAACCCAGACAGGAGGAAACACCTACTGAAGTATGCTAACTGATGGCAATGAGATACACTATTAAAATGACATCAACTGATTGCAAGATCCATTTCAAATATGGAAACAAGGAACATGGCTCTGAATGTCACACCTTGCTTTCCATCCTGTTCTTGAAAGAAAACAAAGAAGAACAAAACTTCTTCCCAGGTTTCCAGCTGTTTCATCAAACAACTTAAATTTTAACTTTCTAAGTGTAAAATTTATTTTAATGAGCATGCCTCCTGACGGTTTTATTAAAGTATTCTAAATTTTAGGATTCCACTTTTATGCAAGGGTGACAAACCTGAGAGATCATTTCTAAACCTACTTCTACCTGTAAGACAGCATAATTATTTTATTTGAATTATAAACACTTATGAAAAAAGCTTGAAATACTCCTAATATTTGGATGCGCTATTAATTCATAAACAGTTACATAATAGTCATTTAGATTATGTGTAAGAAGGGGTAGCAACAGTAATCATGACAGTTAAAAATGACCTTTGCCTATGCATAGCAGTACAACCATCTATCATAGATGGGGGGCACTTTGGCTCAGTTAAGGGTCTTTGCATCCATCAGAGATGAGAAACTATTAAATACATAGGTATTATTTTTTAAAAGATTTTATTTATTTATTTGACAGACAAGAGATCACAAGTAGGAAGAGAGGCAGGCAGAGAGAGAGAGGAGGAAGCAGGCTTCCTGCTAAGCAGAGAGCCCGATGCAGGGCTCGATCCCAGGGTCCTGGGATCATGACCTGAGCCGAAGGCAGAGGCTTTAATCCACTGAGCCACCCAGACGCCCCAGATACATAGGTATTTAAATGATTAGGACTTTAAATTGTAAACTTGAAAATTGTCATAATGAATATGTCAAAGCATAAGATTCTGATTGAGTCTGTTCGTGACCAAAGTTTCATAATTTGACATATTTCAGTTAGAGAAGGCCAAGATTTACAGGACTTTAGCAACAACCTAAACTTAATTATTCCAAATGCCAGCCCACTATGCAATTTTATTGGAATAACAGAAAAGTAGCTCTTAATACTTAAAAAAAAAAAAAAAGCCTTTAGAGTCTCTAGGATTAGTAATATAAGAGTCTGAAAAATAAAACGCTTCAAAGTTCAGCTTTACTTATTGTATATCAGTGACTCAGAAAAGAACACATAATCAGATTACATGGGACACAATTGATCTACAGACTGATGTCTGAAATCTGGGACCAACTCTCAGCCTGAAAAGAATTTCCAAACTTCTCCAAATGGATTTTTCATTTTATTATTCTTTAGATCTTTCCTGTTAAAAAATTGATTAATGTCAACCATGGTGTTTTCATATTCTCCCAAGCCCTTTTCACTGGATTGGAGGGCAGACAGTGGGAGTTATCATATTTCCACTGGGATGCCTAAATTTAAAGATGTTATCTACATTTCTAATATTTACATATTGTGTTTATTTTTTAAAAAAGCCTACTATGAATCTCTCTGCCTTCTAGTGTATGCAGTTTCTAATGAGGTGGTTTTGAAGCCTCTCCTTACTATTTTTCCTTCCCTGAGCACACCTTTTAAGAGTGCCAGTCTCATACATGTAACCACTACCTGGGTATCTTCACCAGTATTCTTGCTTGAACCTAAGATGTATCAGATCTGCACATCTTCTTGTGTTTCCTATCAGTGTTCTGGAATGAGTGGTACAAAGATATAATAGAAAGGGACTGTTAATCAAAGATGCTCAACAAACTAACAATGGAGCATTTTAAAAAGTGGAACTCATTTCCCTTGCCTCTTCCTGGGAAGCAGAATGTTTATTTTCTTGCTGAAAGGTACAGTGATTTTTGACTATTGAGCATCATCCCACACATACAAATGGCAAACCTAACCCACTTGACCCAGTCTATTCTTAGCCATTAGGTTGAACTGGAGGGGTATGTGACATTAATAAACATCAGAATACATGGAAATTGATGTCAAGAGGGCATCCAATCAGTAGTAGGTTGTATGACCATGAAATCTGGTATTAACTTATTAGCTCTTATAATGTTGGAATGAAAGAAATCACTAGCCATATAATACTTTATTCTTACAGACAGGTATATTTAGTGGAATGAAAGAATGTTGAAATTGTCAGCAAAGAATACAATTTTGGTCACTTACTGATTTATTTCTTTGGAATAAAAAGAAGGAGAACACTGCTTATTAAACTTTTACTTTCCCATGTTACCAAATAAATTATTATACAGGGCTTTGACATACAAAAAAAAAAAAAAAACCCTAAGAACACTGTAGAGTTCTTTATTTTTGAAGCATTCAAAATTAAGTTCTTGGAGTTGAAACCACCAAATAAGTACCAGAGTCGACCTCCTTCTACAATCATGGTAAAGAGTATATTTGTATAAAGTAAGACAGTAGTGCTAGTACTATTCAGTCTCAAGACCCCTTCAGACTTTCGAAGAATATGAGAATCTCAAAGAGGTTTGTTTACAAGTGTTATATAGACCTATATTTACTATATTAGAAATTAAAACTTATGCTTTTATAAACCTCCTTAATTTCTGATTTTATAGAAAATAACTAGATCCTTGTATCTACTTTTATATTTCATCTGCTGCAGTATCACATGTCATGTAGTCTTTGGGAACTTCTGAGAGAAGGAATGAAAAGCAGAAAATGCCTTACTATTACTATGAAAAGAGTTTTGACTTCATAGTCCTCTTTAAAGTTTCTCAGGGATCTCTGGACCACAGTTTTATAACTTTTAGAGTAAAATGCTCAATTAGATAAATGTCTCCATGTTTTCAAGAATAATGACTATTTCTTAATTAGTAAAGCATTTTAAACATGTTGAATCATTCAGAATGCTATACAATAAACATTGTAGTAAATATCAACAGATTGCTGGATTTCCTCCATATTAAAGTATAATAGTCCCCTACCCCAAAACCACTCCATTTTGTCCCTCCTCAGTGGCAAAGCTGTGAGTACTTCCTTTAAAATTTCCTTCCTTAAAAATGTCCAATTGTCTTAGACTCCTACAGAATCATAGTTGGAAATTAAATATTTATTTAAAAATACATGGCAAATTGGTGCCATCAGTTATATAACATTTTCAAAAATGTATTTTAGCTATCATAATACCATCTCTATACCACTGAAAAACTGTGTATGAAAAAGATATTAATTTGGTGTTTGGGCAATGAGCCAAACACAGATGTATTTTGGAAAGCCTACACTAATTCCGTAGTTCAAAGGGGTTCAGTGGTGTCTGTGTTAGAAACCACTTAAGTAAATGATCCATAAGATATACAGCAGAACATAGACACACACACACACACAAATATACATACACATGACACACACGTGTATGCATATATAATCTTTAATATCATTTTAAAATTTTGAAGCTGCCTCCGACATTATGAGGCAATTAAATGGGGTATAAATCCTTTGGAAGAAGAGATGACAAGGTAGTATCACCAATTCACAATCTGTGAATCCATAAACTCAATGATCTTTCCAACCCTGGTGGCTTCTCTTCGTATCTCACTAGAGAATTTATCAAAGAGCTAGAGAAAGAAACATTAATAAGATACATGGTTGATGTAGGAAAGTGCCAAAACAGCACAGACAGACAGTGAAAGCCTAACTGTGGTTCACACCCCAACATAGAAAAATAAATTAATGGAGACTCTCTTGCTTGGAAAAAGTTGAGTTTCTTTTTGTCAATTTGATAGGAAGTCATAAGAATCATCTTGTCATTCCTGTTCCTGGATTATAGATCCAAATCCTTTCTCTATGATTGGCAAATACTACTTCTAAACATAATGCTTTCTGGTTTTACATTTAACTACTACAAAAAAAGGAATACAAAAGAAAGTCATAATAATATCCATAAAGTTATAACCAAACATGACCCATGGACAATAAGCAAATAAACAAGTAAATAAAGAAACTGCAAAATATATTAAGAGCTCCAGGAAAAATACAGGACACTGTGAGAGACAATAATAAGATGAGAGGCACCTATTTACTTTTTTTTTAAACACTGAGAAATTTTTTACCTTTCTCTTTTGAGAAGTTTCTTATTGAATTACAATTAACATGCAGTGTTACCTTAGTATCAGGTATACAATATATGAGCCAACAATTCTATACATTACTCAGTGCTCATCATTATAAATAAATTCTTAATCCCCTTCACCTATTTCACCCATCCCCCACCCACCTCCCCTCTGGTAAACGCCAGTTTGTTCTTTGTATTTAAGGATCTATTTTTTGGTCTCCTTTTTCTTTTGTTAGCTTGTTTTATTTCTTAAATTCCACATATAAGGGAAATCATATGGTATTTGTCTTGCTCTGACTTATTTCACTTAGCATTATATCCCCTAGGTCCATCCATGTTGTTGCAAATGGCAAGTCTCATTTTTAATGGCTGTGTAATATTCCACTGTGGATGTATATGTGTGTGTGCGCGTGTGTTATACACATATATTTACCACATCTTCTTTATCCATTCATCTATAGAAGGACACAGGCTGCTTCCATATTTTGGCTATTGTAAATAATGCTGCAATAAACATTGGGGTGCATGTATATTTTGAAATTAGCTTTTTCGTTTTCTTTGGGTAAATACCCAATAGTGGAATGACTGAATCATATGGTAATTCTATTTTTAATTTTTTGAAGAACCTCCATACTTATCTTCTGCAGTGGCTGCAACAGTTCACATTCCCACCAACAGTGTAGGAGGGTTCATTTTTCTCTCCCACCTCCTCTCTCTTTCTCTCTTTTTCTCTGTATACATGTATATGTATATGCATATATTCTACATATATTTCTAGATATATATAAACATACATAAACTTACACATTATTATCTTAGTTACTGGCTACACACTAAATTGATTGTGTCCCCTCAGACTCTTAAACCAAACCCCCAACTCCCAGCATGATAATATTTGGAGATGGTAACTTTGGTGAAATTAGGTTTAAATGAGGTCATGAGGCTGGGGCCCTCACAACAGCACTATAAGGAGAAAGGGACACTGGAGTGCTCTCTGCCTGTGAGGACACAGAGAGGAAGCAGCCATCTGCAGCCAGGAAGAAGGCCCTCACCAGGTTCTGATTGTTACTGATACTCTCTCCTTGGACTTCCAGCGTCCAGAACTGTGAGAAAATACATTTCAGTTTTTAAGCCACTAAACCTAATGTATTATGTTGTGATAGCCTAAGCAGATTAATACATTATTCGTATTTCCACTTTCTTACAAACTTTTGAGATGAAGTTCCAGAGATGATAACCCCTCACCACTAAATATGTCAGTGTGCATCTCCTGAGAAACAAGGATTTTCTTTTAATCACAGCATAGTTTCAAAATTCAGGAAATTCACCACTGATACAACATTATAATCTAACATACAGTTCTTTTGGAAATTTTGCCTATTTTCTCAATCATGTGCTTTATAGAAATTTTCTTTTTTCAACCCAGGAACATGCATTAAATTCAGTGGCATTGTATTTTTAGTTTCCTTTAATGTGGAATTTCTTAGCTCTCTTTGTCTTTTATGACATTAAGATGTTTGAAGAGACCGTCGTCAGTTTGTGTTTGTCTGGTTGTTCCATCATGATTAGATTTGGATTATGAATTTTTAAAGGAATATTACATAAGAGATATTATGTCTCTCTTGGTGTATCACATCAGAAGGCACCTAGTAATATTTTCTCCCATTTTGATCATTTGCTTAAAGGCATTTTGCCCAGATTATTTCAACTGTTGTGATTTTCCCTTTTAATTTCCCTTAACTACTGAATATCCTTTAGGGAGAATCTTTGAGACTATATAAAAAATCAGTTCCCTAATCAAGTCTCATTAGATTTTTTTTTAGCATCCATTGATGATTATTGCTTAAATCAATTATTACTATGAAGGTTTCAGGATAGTGTTTTTTTCTAACTGTATCATTACTTCTCCATTTATGCTTCACATTCCTCTGAAAAGAGCGTTCTTCTCTGTATTTACTTTGGAGTTCAAATTGTGGGGCTACTTTGGACTGAGGAAACAGAAGAGGTTTATGTCAGAAGGTGATGATGCCTCTGTGAACTGAAGGATGAAAATAATCCAGGAAAGATCACTGTGGGCATGGAGAGCTGAAAGTGTGAATATTCTTTGCTGCCCAAAGTTTTGCAACAGAGCTCTAATTAAATCATCTGTAAATTAAACACCTCAGAGAGAAGCAGTAGACATCAAAAAGTTTTATTTAAACAGCTAATTAATTGAAAGCAAACCAAATTTTCTGTGATCACAGTTTGAGTCCAATATACCCAAGACAATCCTAATTTATGTCTATTTTCTTGGCATTATAATAAATCGAAGCCCCCTTTCCCTCCCCAAAGTCCCAGTTTGGGTGATAAGTATTATGATTTCCCTTGACCAAAGACTCTAAGAAATAAACAAATCATGATAAGTCTTCCCAGGGAGAAGACTTGTTTGTGCCATTGACACACAAATTCATACCAAAACACATTTAACAGAAATTCAGTTAAGTACTTTATAACATTTAGAAATATACATATACATATGCATATATATGCCTGTACATATGTATGTATATATGTATGTACATATGTACATACATATTAATACACATATATGTAAATAAAGAAATACATGATGCTTTGCAATCCAGTGAAAACTCTTATGCAGTAACTAGCCACTAATGGGTGGAACTTGTACAATGACAAACATCCTAGATGAGACTCCCCACTACTTTGTACATTGTCACCATGAGGAAATAAGCATATAACAGTCGTTTTATCTATTGAGGACACATAAACCGTGCAGAGACTTAAGGACCTGTGCCAGAGGTCAGTACACAAAATAATTCCATGTAAATTCACACTGATAAGGTAGAAACTGTGAGTAAATTGCAGGGGCTAGAAGCAATTGCTGTTGGTAACCTTTTCCTAATTGAATGAAATCAAGTGGGAGAAGCAGTTCAGCAAACATGATCTTGGATTCCAGTCATTTTTGCAGGGATCACAAGAAATAGAACCAAGCCAGACAATTACAGCAGGAAAAAAAATCATGCCAAAAAAAAAAAATTCTCATTTAGGACAAGCAGTTAGAGTGAATAATCGAAGGCTGAGTGAATGAGGAAAGGAGAAGTAAAAGCAGAGCTCAAGGTTTAAGGTTTTTCTACTCTGAGACCCTGAAGCACCCTCACTGCCATGAGCCTAGTCCTGACTTCTGGCCCAGGAAGGAATTCATAGGTGTGAAAACCATTTTCTTTTAAGCCCAGGTAAAGAAAACAAGACACAATTAACATTTGCAATTTGGTCATAGAAGTTACTGAAATATCAGTATTTCTTTAACTCTTATTTCAGGACATTGGTTCCCCAATTTTTCTGTACTGCGGGATGACGAAGTGTACTTTTTAAAAAGATGTTGATGTCTGCCTCCTATCCCCAGATTTTCTCATTTATTTAGTAGGAGATGAGACCTGGGCCTTGGGATTTTAAAATGCTCCCCCAGATGATTCTAATAAGCAGCAAAGTTTGGGAACCAATGGTCTTGATTAGGATAAAAACACCTGTTTTATGGCTGGAACTCAGCCTGTTTCTTCAGTGCTCTGTAGCTTTCTCATTGGGATTTTAGGGGCCCATCCACACTTTTACTAAGGAAAAACCTGATGTCCCCACCATGCGGCCATGTTTATAAAGATTGTAGAGCTTGACTACTTTAGACCGAATGTTTGCATTCCCCCAAAATTCTGATGTTGAAGTTTTAACGCCCAAAATGATGATATCAGGAGGTGAGGCCTTCAGGAGGTGATTAGGTCACGGGATCAGAAACGTCACGATTGGTTTTAGGGCCCTTGTAAGAGAGACCTTAGAGAGCTCTTCCTCTGAAACTCCTTCTGCCCTGTGAGAACACACGGACTGTGACTGGAAGAGGCCTCTCAGCACAACTGGCTCATGCTGTCACCCTGGTCTTGGACCCCGGCCTTCAGAACTGTGAGAAGTAGGTTTCTCTTGTTTATAAGCCACCCAGTGTCTGGTACTTCTGTCATAGCAACCATAATGGACGAAGACACACCTAGCTTTAGCTTTTGTCTGAGATTTCTGAAACACAGAAGTATGAGCTGAAAGAAAAGCTTTGTTATTCCTCAGTAACAAACTTGGGAGAGAGAGATGAAAGAAAAATCAATTGTACTACAGTAAAAAAATAAATTTCCAGGTATGCAAACATGGAATAATGAAACTATCCTTTAAAAAAATCGTTAATGTGGGATGCCTGAGTGGCTCAGTCAGTTAAGTGACTGCCTTCTGCTCAGGTCCTGATCCCAGGATCGTGGGATTAAGCCCTGAACCCTTTCCCTGTGTCCCTCCCCCTGCTCGTGCTCTCTCTCTCTTTCTCTCTGTCAGATAAATAAATGAAATCTTTTTAAAAAGAGTTAATGTTAACAGTGCTGCAGTAAACATAGAAGCGCTAATATTTCTTCAAAATCCTGATTTCAATGCTTTTGGATAAATACCCAGAAATGGGACTGCCAGATCACATGGTAGGCCTATTTTTTATTTTTTGAGGAATCTCCATGCTGTTTTCTATAGCAACTGCACCATTTTGCATTCCCACCCATAGTGTGCAATGGTTCTAATTTTTCATATCCTCTCCAAAACTTGTTGTCTTTTGTTTTTTTAAATAATAATCACCTTTATAGTGAAACTGCTTAAAACCATAAGGTTGAACAAAAATCAAAATGGCTGCTTCAGCCATTTTTCAGCTTTTTAAAAAAGATTTTATTGATTTGTTTGAGACAGAGAGAGAGCACGAGCAGGGGGAGAAGCAGAGGGAGAAGGAGAAGCAGACTCCCCACTGAGCAAGGAACCTGATGGGGGCTCCATCCTAGGATCCAGAGATCATGATCTGAGCCGAAGGCAGATGTTTAACCATCTGACCTGCCCAGGTGCCCCATGAAGTTCGATTTTAACTAACCTTTCTCCATTCGTCTGCAAATCTCCCCTCCTCCCTTCTTGATCTTCTGTTTCTGGAACCCGGTACCACTGTAAAGGCATGATTGAGGAGGCTGGCCTCAAGTGTACAATTCCTATCAAAACCAACTCAATCCTGTCCTTCCCTATAAACCCCCAGGCCCTTCCTCCTGGAGGGCTTGCAGGTTTTGGAAGGCCATAGCCTCCTTCACCTGGCAAAGCCATAAAGCTATTGTTCCTCTTGTTGGCTCTGTTGGCTCCAAACCACGGAGGTTGGCTTTGGACAACAATAAGTGCCCGCTGCTGTCATTGTAGTTTTGGTTTACATTTTCCTGACATTAGTAACCTTCGCCATTTGATGTCGTCTTTGGAGAAATGTCTATTCAAGCTTTTAATCCATTTTAATTGGCTTATTAGGTTTTTTTACTATTGAGTTGTAGGAATTTCTTATTTTTTTTTAATTAACTCCTATCAGTTACATGCTTTACAAATAATTTCTCCCCTTCCATAGGTTTCTTTTTCATTCTGTTGATGGTTTTCTTTGCTGTGCAGAAGCTTTTTAGTTTGATGTAGTCCCACTTGTCTGTCTGCTTTTTTGTTGCCCCAGCTTTTGGTGTCATATCCATGAATCATTGCCAAGACCAATGTCGCAAAACTTACCCCTATGTTTTCTTCTAGATAGTTTCAGGTTTTACGTTTAAGTCTTTAATTCATTTTGAGCTGATTTTCATGTGTGGTGTGAGATAAGGGTCCAATATCATTCTTTTGTATATTGATAACCATTTTCCCAAATATTTTCTTGAAGAGACTGTATTTCTGTAAAACCTACATGTCCAACGATAGATGCATGGATAGAGAAAGTGTGGCATATACATGCAATGGAATGTTATTTAGCCTTAAAAAAATAGAAATAGTGCAATATGTAATAACATAGATAAACCTTAAGGACAGTATGCACAATGAAATAAACCAGTCACAGAAAAGCATATACTAGTGAGTCCACTTATATGAGCTATCTAGTAGTCACTCATAGAATCAAAGGGTTTGAATGCTGTTTGTCAGGATCTGGGAGGAGGGAAAAAAGAGAAATCACTAATTAAAAGGCATAAAGTTTCAGCCAAGCAAGAATAAGCTCTGGAAACCTGTTCAATATTGTACCTTGAGTCAGCAATAATGTATTATACACTTAAAAATTTGTTGAGGGTAGATCTCATATTAAATGTTCTTACCACAGTAAAATAAAAAATTAAAATTATCTAACAAAAATTCGGTTAAAAGAATGTATGCAATGCTATCTATATTAAACATTATCTTCATGAACCCCAAATACAAATACACTTAAAAAAATGCTCGTAGCTTCATAATTATATGTCAGCACTCAAGTACCATAGCCCAAATCAATCTGTCTCTACAGAGAGCTGCCTCCATCTTCTCCTTTCAGCGCCATACACAAAAACACTCTCCCAAGCATTTTATGTGTTCCCTTTTCTCCAGAGCTCCTCTCTTCCTTCAGTACTTCATTAACTTCTAAAGATTTGGCTGTTAACTTCTTGACAAACGGTTTCCCAGTCTGAATCCCTAACAACCACTTACCCTTCTGTTTTTCCAACCACCTCGTGTCCGTCTTCACTTTGATGTCCCACAACGTTATAAATGTGACCTCTTTCCTTCTCCCTTCAGACTAGCTGCCTTTTCTAACTTCAGTGTTTCTGGTCATGGCAAAATTCCCTACCTTAACCAGGTTTGGACAATTAAGTCATCTCAATTTTTCTCTCCTCTTTTACCTCACTATCTATATCCTGTTGGTCAGTAAGTCTTAACAACTCTACTTCCATTATATAATTTCATATACATCCCCATTTCTCTTCTCCTTCTCATCACTTCAGGCCCTTAACTCTTGCCACAAACAGTGCAGTTGTCTAATGAGTTTCCCTTGCCTCCAGTTTATAGATTTCTATCAGATTAATTGTTCCAAAGGATATTTAGTCCTGTTACTCTCCTGCTCAAAAACCTCCCTAGCTCCCAATTACCTAATGCATAATAGTGCTAAAGCACCTCTACAAAGTGGCTCTCATCTACCTTGCTGGCCTCATCACATGTAATTTTGCACTTAAACTGAATTAATTATTTAGGATATGTCCTATAGTTTTGTGTTTGTTTGTTTGTTTGTTTGTTTAAGTATGGCTCAAAGTGTACCACTTACTCTGCCTGAAGTGCCTCCTCTTTCTTTCTCTGTAAATCAAGACACAGCTTAAATTGAACTACCTTATTGAAGAAGTACATCTGAATTCCCAACTCTTCCTGGACCCTGTGATATGCCCTAGTGAGAAATATAACATAAGCATGGTTCTTTCCCTCCAGAGCTAACAGCCTTTTCACTTCAGTGCAGTGGTCACTGCATCCTCTGAATTTCTGTACTATAGTACATCTTGCCCATGGTACTAATTCCATAATGAATTTTATTATGGTTATTTGTGTATGAATCATAGAATTATTCATCAAGTTGCTTTCACAACTGTTTTTACACAGTATTCAAGAAATATTGGTTAAATACATAATTCTAAATAAGTGACATTTAAATTCCATTTACTTTTTAGCAATTTGGAAAGACATTTTTCTGAGCTTAACTTTCTAGGGTATGGATATGTTCTTCCTAAATAACTAAAGACATTAATATTATTTCTGGCTTTCTAAATTTTTTCCTGATGCATTGTGAATCTTGCTAAAAAACTTGCATGTTACTAATGCAAATGTGTTAAATATAAAATTACCTGGAAACAAACAGGTATTAATCCGAACCTATATATTTCTGCCAATCAACAGTGTCCTTCCAGGTCTCACTGCAAATGTTATTTCCCTAATTTCTGATTGTCACAAAATCAATTACTGATTGAGTTGTTAATAGGTCTAGGGACTGAAAAGAGAAAAGCTGTCAATTATTAACAAGACTTCTTACTTTTTAAAGGTTAGAATTTAGAATACTTTAGAGTACATAGTATCCCTTTAAAATTATCCTGCATAGATCCATTATTTTCTTGCAAGAAGCAAGCTTACATAAGCTATTAAGGTGATTTTAAAAAGAAAATAAGAGGAATATAAAGGAAAGCTTTGGCTTCATCAGGGCCCAATTACCTCTAGTGAATATAAAAATGGGTTGATTTCCCAAAAGAAATGTACTTACTCTCATATCTAATGCCTGTCCTTTTGCTCTGAGATGAATCCATAATGGTTAATCAATACTTTCAGCTTTTTCAGTTTTTCACAGATGTGACAAAGGATCTGGATAGCATAAGTATTCAGTGATGAAGTTGGATCTACTAATTTTTCATTGTAACTGTAACAGCCAAAAAAACCAGGCCACACTCTTCTACATGACCACAGTATTGGATGTCCAGAGAGCACTCAGTACTTCTGACTATAAAAGACCATCCTTCTTCTCACAGAGACACTGACTCACCAATGATACATGGATGAATACTCTTTGTAGGAAATCCAAAAACCAATTTAGAGGCTCCTTGCCCACAAAGTGAGCATGACACCATCCTTATCAATGCCAGTGGGAAAATTTGTGATTTTTTCACCCACCTTAGTCTCTTCCCCCAGCTCAGCACCACACTTTATGAGAAAATTCCCAGCTCCCAACTTCTCTTTGGGAAGCGAAAGAAAAGGCCATACATCAATGGTCAGACTTTTCAGGGGGGTGTCCAAGGGACTGGTTTCTGTCTCACTCCACTCAAACCAGTGGGGGGGGGGGGGACCAGCATACTCTAGAAGCCTGGGGGCTTCTGAAAATTAAAGAGAGGTGGGTGGCCTGTAGCAGCTCCAGAGAACTTGCAGTATTGCAAACAGACACCAGAGGGAACAAGAGACTAAAAGCTCCTGAAAAAAAGATCTCAGCAAATTTCTCTAATTTGGAATTTGCATGTATTAAGTCTAGAGAAAACATATACACAGAAAAGGTTCAAGGGGCCTGGAATCTCAAGGAAGTGCAAGTTAAAACAACAATGAGCTACTATCATACAACTATTTGAATGGCCAAAATCTGGGACACTGACATCAAATGCTGATGAGGATGTGGAGCAACAGGACCTCCCTTCATTGATGACATGAATGTAAAATGGTATAGCTGCTTTGGAAGACAGTTTGGTTGTTTCTTATAAAACTAAACTTCCTCTTATTATACAATCCAGCAATCATGCTCTTTGGTATTCACCCAAAGAAGTTGAAAACTTTGGTCTATGTAAAAACCTGCACAAGAATGTTTATAGCAGGGATGCCTGGGTGGCTCAGTGGGTTGGAGCCTCTGCCCTCAGCTCGGGTCATGATCCCAGAGTCCTGGGGCTCTCCGATCCCAGGGGCATCAGGCTCTCTGCTCCCCAGGGAGCCTGCTTCCTCCTCTCTCTCTCTGCCTGCCTCTCTGCCTACTTGTGATCTCTGTCTATCAAATGAATAAATAATATCTTAAAAAAAAAAAGAATGTTTATAGCAGCTTTAGTCACAGTTGCTAGAACTTGGAAGCAAGGAAGGCTTTTTATAAGTTTTTTTTTTTTTAATTTATTTATTTGTTAGAGAGAGAGAGCGAGCGAGCACAGGCAGACAGAGTGGTAGGCAGAGGCAGAGGGCGAAGCAGGCTCCCCGCCGAGCAAGGAGCCCGATGTGGGACTGGATCCCAGGACGCTGAGATCATGACCTGAGCCGAAGGCAGCTGCTTAACCAACTGAGCCACCCAGGCGTCCCCAAGGAAGGCTTTAGTAGGTGAATGGATAAATGGTAGGCACATCGAACCATGGAACATTATTCAGCTCTAAAAAGAAATTGAGGTATCGAGCCATGAAAAAACATGAAGGAAGCTTAAAGGCATGTTACTTAGTGAATGAAGCCAATCTGAAAGGCTGCATATTGGATGACTCCAAATCTGTGGCATTCTGCAAAAGGAAAAACTCTGGAGACCATGAAAAGATCAGTGGTTTCCAGGGATTGGGCAGTGGGAAGGATCGAAAGGCACAAATAGGCAGAGCACAGAACATTTTTAAGACCATGAAAATATCTGTATGATACTAAAATGATGGGTATGTGTCATTATACATTTATCTAAACCCACAGGATGTATAACACCTGGCATGGACCCTAATGCAAACTATGGACTTTGGGTGATGAGGATGAGTCACTGTAGGTTCATTGGTTGTGAAAACAAATACACTACTGTTGTGGTGGATGTGGATAACGGAAGAGGCAATGTATGCGGGGGCAGGGAGGAATATGAGAACTTTTTGTATCTTTTCCTCAATGTTGATGTGATGCCAAAACGGCTCTAGAAAAATTAAGTCTCTCAATAACTGTATCTATTACAATAATGGGTACGCAATCTAAAAAAAATGTAATTTGTGATATCAATAACTTAATGTGGGTGGGGGGATAGTAGTAGTATAGGGTTTTTGTATGCAATTGAAGTTATCAGTTTAAAATAGATTATTATAACTAAGATGTTTTTGTACCCTCAAAGTGAACACAAAGAAAACACCTATGGAAGGTTCAAAAAAAGAAAATGAGAATAGAATCAAAGCATGTAAAAAAAAATCAGAAAAGAAGATAGCAAGAAAGGAAAGAGGAGACAAAGAAGCTACGAGACAGAGAACAATTACCAGAGGCAATAGTAAGCCCCTCTCTATCAATAATTACTTTAATGACATAAAAAAATCTAGATCTATTCCCAGGTTGTAATTTTCTCCTAGAAGTCTTATTGTTTTAGCTTTTAAATTTAGATCTATCACCCATAACAAATTAATTTTTGTAAATGGCACATTGTAGTGGTTGAAGTTGATTTTTTCCATATGGATATCTACTTGAAAAAGCTTTCATTCCTCATTAGCACAAATGAATAGTCTGGTGGGTTCCTGAGTGGCTCAGTCAGTTAAGCCTCTAACTCTTGATTTCATTCAACTCAGGTCATGATCTCAGGATTATGAGATTGAGCCCCTAGCCTATACCCAGTGTGAAGCCTGCTTAAGATTCTCTCTCTCCTGAGCACCTGAGTGGCTCAGTCCATTAAGCATCTGCCTTTGGCCTAGGTCATGATCTCAGGGTCCTGGGATCGAGCCCTGTATTGGGCTCCCTGCTCAGCGAGGAGTCTGCTTCTCCCCCACACGTAAATAAATAAAATAAAATTTTAAATTAAAAAAAAAAAAAAGATTATCTCCCTCTTCCTCTGCCTGCCCCTCCCCCACCTCTGGCTCTCAAAAAAAAAAAAGAAGAAGAAGAAGAAGAAGTAGTAGTAGAAGTAGTAAATGGTCTGTGTAAGTGTAGACTTATTTTGGGACTCTTTAATAGTCCACTGATATTTGTCTGCCTTTATGGAATACCATAGTAAATGGTAAGAACCGTTGTCTATTGACTGCTTATATTTTTGGATCAGCCTAGATACTGAAAATGGTGTTTGGGGCCAATTTTCTTTGGCCTTTCACAGAATTGCCTTAAGTGAACTATGCTTTGGTATTATGACACTGGCTTTCATCAAGGGACAATTATTTGAAACTATGATTTTTATCATGAAAATGTTAAGTGCATTATACTGTCTCTCCTTTGTAAGCCACAGTAGAAAGGTCTTACGAGTTTTAATACCAGGAAAAATAATATGTCTGTCCCCCTCTCTAATCGATAGGCATTCATTTTATGGAGTTATACATTCTGACAACTAGAAAGGTAAGAAACTATTTTATTGATTGATTCGAAAATTCCTTAGAAAACCTTACTGTACAATCCTATCCTTTGCTTGTGAACTATCCTTACTTTAATTTATACCTCATTTTTCAAACTTTATTATCAGTTTTCTCCTAGTTTGCCATTCATTATTTGTACATATGCAACCCAAATCAAATCCCTTTTTGGAATGACCCCAGAATCTAAATAAAGCACTACATTCACTGTGTCTCTGGAAATAGGCTTTGCAATTGAGAATAATAGCATTGCATTTAGTTTAAATTTATCAAAATCTAAATGGGAGCCCCCATCTTTTTGCTTGCTATCTATGAACTAATGGGAAGGTAAAGCAAGGGCTTAGTAGTTCTATTATGTGTGTGATAGTTTTGTGTCAATTTCCTCCTTTTCTCCTTTTGTCCCCAGCTGGGCCATGGTCTTTACTTGTATCTGATTTATAGTACACAGATAAGCAGTATTGTAAAGGAAAAGTGGTATGGGGCTCTGCTCTTACACCGTTAACTGCATGTGGGACTTCAAGGGAATTTCAAGGGAATTCAGCTGATGCCTTTTGTAAGAGGAGGAAAAAGAGAGCAAGAGCTGGAGGCCCATTTATGTGCATCAGAAAGTACTGATGAGTTTGTAGTATCCCACTGTTTCCAACTTTCGCCTGGCAGGCAGGGTGATGCAGACTGTAGTAAATGACACCTTCCTCATGTTTCATCTTTCTCGTGTCTCATGTTTCCCAGCCCATATAGAGTACTAACTTCCACAATAAGTTATCTGAAGTATATTCCCAGAAATAGCTGTAGAACTCTTTCTAATGTAATGCCTGTTTTTCTATCAGGCACTACTGACCTTTCTTTCATTTGAAAAGTTACTGATTATCCTCTATATTCTTAGCATTGCTCTATGTGTTGGGATTAAGAAAAGAAATAAGATATGGATCTGTAGATGAAAGGGCTTGATTCTGCAACAATCTTCTGCTGTCTTGACTCCTTCTTCCCCATCCTTTCCACACTGCAAATCAGTTGTTTAGGTTTTGAGAACGATCATTATGCCTCTGGGATACCAAACAGGTGAAATGTATTCCATACAATGGAATGAAATTAATTTAACAGTTTCCTTTCAGTCTATGAAGAAGAAACTGTGAAATCACACAGGAAGAATAAAATTAGTCCATTGAATTATAATCTCTCTTATCCCTAGGGAAAAGAATTTTTGAGCAAGCTTAAGCACAAATATGTCCAGGAATATAAACATAACAAAGATAATATTTCAAAATTGTATAATCCAAGTAGCAGTATTTCTCATATATAACTTTTCACTACATTCCAATCAGCAAAACAACATAATATGTATGGATACTATTAAAATTCTCAGGGTATTCAAAAAACTTCTAGAACTGATGAATTCTGTAAATTTGCAAGATACAAAATCAATGGGCAGAAATCTGGGTTGCATTTCTATATACCAATAATGAAGCATGAGAAAGAGAAATTAAGAAAATAATCCCATTTAAAATTGCACCAAAAATAACAAGATACCTAGGAATAAACTTAACCAAAGAGGTGAAAGACCTATACTCTGAAAACGTGAAACATTGATGAAACAAATTGAAGATGACACAAAAGAAATGGAAAGTCATTCCCTACTCCATGGTTTGGAAGAACAAATGTTGTTAAAATACCTATAGTACCCAAAGCAATATACAGATTTAAAGCCATCCCTGTCAAAATAGCAACAGCATTTTGCACAGAACTAGAACAAATAATCGTAAAATTTATGTGGAACTACAGAAGACCCCATATAGCCAAAGCAATTTTGAAAAAGAAAAACAAAGCTAGAGGTATCACAATTCCAGACTTCAGGTTATACTACAAAGCTGCAGTGATCAAAACAGTACAGTGCTGGCACCAAAGTAGACAGATCAATGGAACAGAACAGAAAAACCCAGAAATAAACCTACAATTATATGATCAATTAATCTTCAACAAAATAGGAAAGAATATCCAATGGGAAAAAGTTTCTTCAACAAATGGTGTTGGGAAAACTTGTCAGCTACAGGCAAAAGAATGAAACTGGACCACTTTCTTATATCATACATAAAAATAAATTCAAAATGGATTAAAGACCTAAATGCAAAAACTGAAACCATAAAAATCCAGAAGAGAGCACAGACACTAATGGCCATAGCAACATTTTTCTAGATATGTTTCCTAAGGCAAGGGAAATAAAAGCAAAAATAAACTATACCAAAATAAAAAGCTTCTGCACGGCAAAGAAAACAACAAAATTTAAAAGGCAGTCTACTGAATGGGAAAAGATAATATAGAAGATATATATGGCACTTCTAAGTTTTTTTCCAGGTTTATTGAGGTATACTTGACAAATACTATATATAATTAAGACATACAACATGATGTTTTGATATATGTATACATTGTGAAATAATTACCACAATCAAGCTAATTACCATATCTGTCACCTCACATAATGATGTGTGTGTGTGTGTGTGTGTGTGTGTGTGTGTGTGGTGAGAACACTTAAGATCAACTCTCTTGGGGTGCCTGGGTAGCTCAGTGGCTTAAAGCCTCTGCCTTCCACTCAGGCCATGATCTCAGGGTCCTGGGATCGAGCCCTGCATTGGGCTCTCTGCTCAGCAGGGAGCCTGCTTCCCCCTCTCTCTCTCTGCCTGCCTCTCTGCCTACTTGTGATCTCTGTCTGTCAAATAAATAAATAAAATCTTAAAAAAAAATCAACTCTTGTAAAATTTCAAGTATATAATAGAGTATCATTAACTGTAGCTACCATGCCATATTTTAGATCTCCAGCAATCCCTCTTCTGCATAGACACCCAACAGAAATAAAATCAGTATTTCAAAGAGACGCCTGCAATCCCATGTTTGTTGCAGCCTTTTTCTCAATAGCCAGGACATGGAAACAACCTAACTATTGACAAATGAAAAGACAAAAGGATATGGTACATGTATACAGTGTAACATTATTCTGCCTTAAAAAAGGGAAGGAAATCCTGCCTTTTGCCACAACATGTATGAACCTAGAGAACATTGTACTAGGTGAAATAAGCCATACACTGAAAAAGAAATACTGCATTAGCTCACTTTTATGTGGAAAGTAACAAAATTGAAGTCATAAAAGCAGTGAGTACCAGGGGCGAAGAGGTGAGGGAAATATGATACTGAATCAGTTCTGATCACAGTCTTAAAAGCTGACTTCATCAAACTCAAAGATATTATCAAATGATGAAAAGGATGAGTTATTGGTAACAAAATTTTTGGAAAATGTGATAACTGCTTAATAACTAACTACTTTAGAACTTAGTAATTTGGGTGGAAAATAAAGCCAAAATATGCAAAAAGAAAGTATCCAAGAAAGTGTTGTAATAGATATAGCCGTCTCATAAATTTGGAGACAAGCCTACTATCATTTTAGCACTCCCAGCTCAGTAACATAAATAGGGCTCAATAATTGATTTTGTTTAGAAAAGTGCAAAAGCGAAACCTTTTGAATATACTGACAGTAGTAACAGAAAACTGAAAAGAAATAAAATGAAAAAAAAAAAGAAAACAGAAAACAAAATACTCAGGCATTACATTTTCCTGTGCTTGTCCTTTATTTAAAGTCTCTCATCTTTAAGTTGAAGATATTATCTGTAAAAGCACTCTGAATAACAGATGAATCAGAGACAATGGCATGAATATCAGATTAGTATTTAGTTCACATGAATATTTGCCAAAAAAGTAGCAATGAATTAACAAGTTTCTTCACAATATATTTAGCAGAAGCACAGTACGTAGCTATTGCTTCTTTTTTAAGCTACTGCTTATTAACTTTTTTTTAATTATGTTTAGTTAGCCAGCATATAGTACATCATTAGTTTTTTATGTAGTCTTCAATGATTCATTAGTTGTGTATAACACCAAGTGCTCATCACAATATGTGCCCACCTTAATACCCATCACCCAGCTACCCCATCCCTCCACCATCCTCCCCTCTGTAACCCTCTGTTTATTTCCCAGAGTCCAGAGTCTCTCAAAGTTTGTCTCCCTCTCTGATTTCTTCCCACTCCACTTTCCCTCCCTTCCCCTATGATCCTCCATGCTATTCCTTATGTTCCACATATGAATGGAAACCATATGATAATTGTCTTTCTCTGCTTGACTTATTTCACTTAGCATAATCCCCTCCAGTTCCAACTATGTCAGTGCAAATGGTGGGTATTCATCCTTTCTGATCACCAAGTAATATTCCATCATATATATGAGCCACGTCTTCTTTATCCATTTGTCTGTTAAAGGGCATCTTGGCTCCTTCCACAGTTTGGCTGTTATGGACATTGCTACTGTGAACATTAAGGGTGCATGTACCCCTTCTTTTCACTACATCTGACATCTGTATCTTTGGGATAAATACCTAGTAGTGCAATTGCTGGGTCATAGGGTAGCTCTATTTTTAATGCCTTGAGAAACCTCCAAACTATTTTCCAGAGTGGTTGTACCAGCTTGCATTCCCACCAACAGTGTAAGAGGGTTCCCCTTTCTCCACATCCTCACCAACACTTGTTGTTTCCTGTATTGTTAATTTTTGCCATTCTAACTGGTATAAAATGGTATCTCTTTGTGGTTTTGATTCATATTTCCCTGATGGCTAGTGATGTTGAACATTTTTTCATGTATCTGTTAGCCATTTGTATGTCTTTTTTGGAGAAGTGTCTGTTCATGTCTTCTGCCCATTTCTTGACTGGATTATTTGGGTGTTGAGTTTGACAAGTTCTTTATAGATCTTGAATACCGGCCCTTTATCTGAAATGTCATTTGCAAACATCTTCTCCCATTCTTTGGATTGCCTCTTAGATTTGTTGACTATTTCCTTTCCTGTGCAAAAAGCTTTTTATCTTGATCAAGTTCCAAAAGTTTATTTTTGCTTTTGTTTCCCCTGCCTTTAAAGATGTGTCTTGAAAGAGGTTGCTGTGGCCAGTGTTAGAGAGGTTACTGCCTATGCTCTTCTCTAGGATTTTGATGGATTCCTATCTCACATTGAGGTCTTTCATCCATTTTGAGTTTATCTTTGTGTATGGTATAAGAGAATGGTCTAGTTTCATTCTTCTGCATGTGGTTGTCCAGTTTTCCCAGCACCATTTATTGAAGAGACTGGTTTTTTTTTTCCACTGGATGTTCTTTCCTGCTTTGTTGAAGGTTAGTTGACCACAGAGTTGAGGGTCCATTTCTGGAGTCTCTATTCAGCTTATTAACTTTTAAAATAGTTGGTCCATGTCATAGGAATGAAAAGTACATCATAGGGAATTTATTCAATGGCATTGTAATAGCGTTGTATGGTGACAGATGGTAGCTACACTTGTGGAGAGCATAGCATAACATAGAGGGTTGTCATATCACTATATACATATGTGTGTATACACTATGTAACATTGTGTATCAACTATAATCTAATTTTTTAAGTTTTTAATTAAATTTAATTAGAGCTAAAAAGAATAATAGTTGACCCAAAACAGAAAACCTCAAAACATTATTATTTGGTGGTGAAATGAGGCCAGAGGAAAGCTGGTCTTCATTCCATTTTTCTGAAGAAAACAAAGCATATTTTAAAATAAGGAAAACAAAGAGAAGAAAAGAATATATCTTCTTGGTTTAGCTAACAATTTGATTTCATGAAAAAAGCACGGATTGCTTACCTACTTCTACAAACTGGAGATCCAATAGTAAGTGAGATACTCTGCCCTCAAGTAATTTAGAATCTAGTGAAAGACATGGGTGCTTATGTAAGGACTCTGCAGTAGAGCTAATGTAGAGCTTTATGAGATCACCGTGGAGGACCACAAACACGTTTTATAAAATCAGGAAAGACTTCATGACTTTCACACTTAAGCTGAAACCTGAAAGCAAGTATTAGGTCGGTTATACAGCAGAAGAATCAGTAAATTTTGACAGCTAACAAGTGCCAACCACATGATCCCTTGAGACAATGTGCAAAATAATAAAGTATATATAAATTCTATTAAGCATCTCAGTGTTCCCAATATTCTATCATTGTACATTGTGGTACTAATGATAGTATGCTGCTTCATGAACTATTGTATAGGTGTTAAAATGAAAATGATTATGGTAGATTTGTACTGTGTTCACTTGAGCAGGGTACATATTTCCGTTTTCTGCACAGTTCTGAGTTAGGCATGCCAGAGTGGGCCCTTTTGTGTGAGATTTGGAAAGTGAAGTCAAGTCATGGCATCCTTGTTCTTTCCTCATGGGGAAGGGCTGTGTGGAGCACCCCATGGTATTGCAGCTCCTGCTTGAGGCCTGGAGCCAGCCACAGCTCCTCCAGCTCCCCATGGTGCTCCTTCAGCAACATCTCCAGCCCCAGGGCCAGGTGTGTGTTTTGCTATTGAGGGTGGATGCCTGCTTCTCTTTGCAGGTTCTCTCCATCTTCAAAGCTGGAGGTTTGGGGGCTGTGTGAAACCAGTCTTGGTTCCAGCCCAGTCTCATCAGTCCCAGCTCAGCCAGATAGGTTCCTAGAGAATTCTGCTCCTCCTCTACTTTATGGTTCTCCTTCTTTCTCAATGGCCTGCCCTGCTAGCTTCAGGCTTTTGCACCAAAGGACAGCTTCACATAGACCATCTGTCCTGCCTTCTCAGTTGCATAAGATCAAATCCTTATAATAAAATACCTTCTTATTTTATCTTCTGATCAAGCCCTGACTGCTACATTGATGCTTTTTGCATTCTGTATGACAACATTGGAAAAAGGATTATGGCATAATATTAAGTTAAAAGCATCAGCATGCAAATGTTATGTAAATTTTAATTCAGTAGTTTAGATGTAAATGGATCTAAAATTCACCAAAATATTAAGTGTGATTTTATTTGGAAAAGTGGGACAATGTGTGAATTTTTGTCTTCTTTATGTCTTTCTGTATTTCCACTTTTAAAAACTGAACATTCATTAATTTTAAAATTTAAATCAGCCACAAAATATAAACTTGTTTCTGTGACAGTAAATCTTTAGAGCAAAGAAAAGGCAGTCACCTAACCATGTGATTATAGGTTCTCTTTATTCACATAAATGCATCCTCAGGGCTTTCTAAATGGTGATATTAAAAAACATAGGAGTAGAAGGGGTTGTAAACAATTAGAGTTACATTTTCAATATGTTCTGCTAAGACTCAACCACCAAACTTCATGAATGCTAATTTGAAAAACTGGGTCATATTCTCCAGCACAACTTTATATATCTTTTCTGGGGAAGGATGTAGGCTTAAAAGACTTATAAACAAACTCACTAAAAACTGTATGTTTAAAATGTAAATATAAGCTTCTTTCAAATATATACACATCTATCTTGTGTCCTATACCCACAAACACACACTCAAATAAATTCCTATTTCCAATACCTAATTCCAAATTTTGAATAAATTCAACAATTTTTTAAAAAAATATTTTATTTATTTGACAGAGAGAGAGATCACAATTATGCAGAGAGGCAGGCAGAGAGAGAGAGAGAGAGAGGAGGAAGCAGGCTCCCTGCCGAGCAGAGAGCCCGATGCGGGACTCGATCCCAGGACCCTGAGATCATGACCCGAGCTGAAGGCAGAGGCTCAACCCACTGAGCCACCCAGGCACCCCAACAATATTTTTACTTAAAAATTATACATATAGACATATATACACTCATAATTTTTGAACTTTGAAATAGATATTTTAAGCAATAATTTTTTTGTATTTTTATAGCAAGTCACTATTTACAAAGAACTTATATAAAACCATGAAAAGATGTTGTTGGAAAATGAAACAAGATGGGATCAGGAGGGAGACAAACCATAAGAGACTCTTTTTTTTTTTTTAATTATTTATTTCTTTTCAGTGTAACAGAATTCATTGTTTATGCACCACACCCAGTGATCCATGCAATACGTGCCCTCCGTAATACCCACCACCTGGCTTCCCCAACCTCCCACCCCTTGCCCCTTCAAAACCCTCAGATTGTTTTTCAGAGTCCATAGTCTCTCATGGTTCACCTCCCCTTCCAATTTCCCTCAACGCCCTTCTCCTCTCCATCTCCCCATGTCCTCCATGTTATTTGTTATGCTCCACAAATAAGTGAAACCATATGATAATTGACTCTCTCTGCTTGACTTATTTCACTCAGCATAATCTCTTCCAGTCCCATCCATGTTGCTACAAAAGTTGGGTATTCATCCTTTCTGATGGAGGCGTAATACTCCATAGTGTACATGGACCACATCTTCCTTATCCATTCGTCCGTTGAAGGGCATCTTGGTTCTTTCCACAGTTTGGCGACCGTGGCCATTACTGCTATAAACATTGGGGTACAGATGGCCCTTCTTTTCACTACATCTGTATCTTCGGGGTAAATACCCAGTAGTGCAATTGCAGGGTCATAGGGAAGCTCTATTTTTAATTTCTTGAGGAATCTCCACACTGTTCTCCAAAGTGGCTGCACCAACTTGCATTCCCAGCAACAGTGTAAGAGGGTTCCCCTTTCTCCACATCCTCTCCTGTCTTGTTTCCTGTCTTGCTAATTTTGGCCATTCTAACTGGTGTAAGGTGGTATCTCAATGTGGTTTTAATTTGAATTTCCCTGATGGCTAGTAAGAGACTCTTAATCCTACAAAACAAACTGAAGGTTGGGGGGGCAGGTAGGGAGAGGGTGGTTGGATTATGGACAATGGGGAAGATATGTGCTATGGTAAGTGCTGTGAAGTGTGTAAACCTGGAGATTCGCAGACCCGTATCTCTGGGGCTAATAATACATTATATGTTGATAAAAAATAAATTAAAATTAAAATTAAAAAAATTTAAAAAAATATGTATACAAAACAAAACAAAAAAGATATTTTGGGTTTCTTTGAAGATTTTATTTCTTTATTTGCAAGAGACAGAATGAGAACAGGAGGGGCAGAGGGACAAGCAGGATCCCCACTGCGTGCAGAGCCTGACCTGGAGCTTGATCCCAGGACCCTGAGATCAGGCCCTGAGCCGAAATCAGATGCTTGACTGACTGAGCCACCTAGGCACCCCAAGACATTGTTGTTTTTTAATGCTTGAAGATACTGAGGCCCAAAGAGATTAAGAAATGAGGTTAGGGTTCTACTCGTACGTTATTGGCACTATTATTGACTTTATAAAAATCATTTGGTTATTTACAAAAGTGAGCTTCCTTGACAGCTCAAAAGTTAAAGGAGGTAACCTTTAATAAACATTCACTTGTCCTGCAATATACTTGTTTTCTGCTATTAAGCAAATCTATTTTTATAGTTATTTGATACATAGACATAATAGTACTGTTTAGACTAATGAATGCATTTGATATTATTAATGATACAAGAATATGAATTTGTCTTTGTAATCAAAATAAATTATACATTGGTATCCCTAAAGAATACAGACCATGAATATAGATTCTTTCTTATCAGATAAGATCTATGTAACTTAATAAAAAATTGATTTAGGGGTGCCTGGATGGCTCAGTTGTTAAGAGTCTACCTTTGGCTCAGGTCATGATCCCAGGGTCCCAGGATTGAGCTCAGCGGGAAGCCTGCTTCTCTGTCTCCCACTCCCCTTGCTTCTCCCTCTCCCACTCCCCCTGCTTGTATTCCCTCTCTCACTCTTTCTCTCTCTCTGTCAAATAAATGAATAAATAATAAAAAGTCTTTTAAAAACAGTTGATTTAGCTCTATTTGCCAAAGGATTAAGGATTACTTTGTCAAGAAGGCTTTAGCCTAGAGCACTGTTTTAGTGGAAGAGTTTGGGAATGCTCTTTACAGTGAATGACCAGGTTATCTTTGCACAAGTAAGATAAATATTCATAGATGTGTACTTTGTTTCTATAAATCAAGAGCATGGTGTGTCTGTTCTTTCAATTCAATCACCTCGTGCAGAAGTAAACACATTATAGCCAGCCCATGTGCCAAATCCAGCCCACCACTGTTTTTGTATGATAGATGAGCTAAAAAGTTTTTTCATTTTTAAATGCTTGGAAAAAATTGAAGAATATTTTATCAATCATAGAAATTATATGATATTCATATATCAGAGCCCATAAATAAAATTTTATTGAAACCTAGGCCAGCTCATTTTCAAGTATTGTCCCTCATGAGAACAAATTAAGACACAGTAATGGCTTCTCTAAGTCACAAGTTCTACAGATGAATGACAAATGTAAGTTAGACATAAATTATTATGTAAGACATTTCTGATAAAATTCAAAAATACTTTGTTACACTATTAAAAATATTCCCACTAGACTTGTATTCACATGGAGGGGAGGGAAAGTGAACATTCACATATAATATATTTTTCTTAAACAGTTAATCTTAGAGGTAAAATGATAGATTTTCATTATGGAACCAAATCAGATACCCTAGACTTTTATCCCTTCCAAAGATTTGGAAATCTTTCTTTTCTACAGACTAAATGCAGTATGATGTCTCTCCCTGTTTCATTTCATGACCTAAATAAGGTTAAGAGGGTGATATATTCTGTAGGTCACTAAGCAAAGTAGGCCAAAGAAAAAGAGAGAGAGAAAGAAATTAAAATTAATGATAAGAAAATTACCCCTGCTGTGATACCATGAGATGCTGAAAAAACTCTCAGCCTTTGGAATTGTGGTCATGACAGCCTATAAACTCAACCTTAGTCAGTGACACCAGTTTGAAATTGTATCACCATTGAGCTGAAATAAAATGCTAAACTAGACAAATCCCTTTGTTCCCCACAGCCGCAAGTTATTTACTTCTAGTTCATTGCTGTAGCTGTTATGTTGTAGGTGTTCCTCCTACACCGCTAGTTTGCTGAAAGCTCTATACCAAACAATTTCAGGCTTATGTAAGCTCCTGGATTTCATTAAGGAAGATTTTACCATTGATATCCATGGTTTGTAACCCCTACTAGATGCAGAGGAATATTCAAGCAAAGAATTGAGTACTGGGGCATTTCAAGTCTTTAGTTACTTGGTCAGTCTAAAGTCCTTTAATGAAAAGCAAATGCAGTTGTGCTTGTACTGACACTTTTATTCCCAATTTAAGGATTGCTTATGGGTTATTTTTTTGTTTTTTGTTTTTGTTTTTCGTTTTTAAAATTTTTTTACTTATTTATTTATTTGACAGAGAGAGGGAGAGCATATGTGCAAGACAGTGTAAGCAGGGAAAGGGGCATACAGACTTTGTGCCAGTGTGACCAAGGCAGGGCTCCATGTTGGGGCTTGGAGCTCGGGGCTTAATCCTGCCACCCTTAGATCATGACCTGAGCTGAAACCAAGAGTTTGAAGCTCAACCCACTGAGCTACCCAGGTGCCCCTAAACATATTTTTATTTTTTTATTTAAATTCAGTTAATTATCATATAATGTGTTATTGGTTTCTGAGGTGGAGGTCAGTGATTCATCAATCTTATATAACACCCAGTGCTCATTACATTCCATGCCCTCCTTAATACCCATCACCCAGTTACCGCATCCCTCTACCTCCCTCCCCTCCAGCAACCCTCGTTTTGTTTTCTACAATTAAGAGTCTCTTATGGTTTGTCTCCCTCTCTGATTTCACCTTGTTTTATTTTTTAAGGATTACTTATGTTTTTCAATGATGATAATGCCTTTATTGACAAGTCCCAGCCCATCACAGTTAAGCTTTTTAGACCTAGTACAGTAATAAATCAGAATTTACTCTTTTTTTGCTACTAATATGCAGATTATTTTAATTTTTGTGTGTGTGTTGAAGTTCACAAAAGATACTATTGTTATAGTAATGTTGTTACACTCTTACTATATGTAATGCACTGTTGAGGACTTAATTTTCATTATCTTATTTATAACTTAACCTTATGATCTAGATGCTGTTATTATTCCCATTTTACACATGAGAAAACAGAACCTCATGGAGGTTACTTTAGTTTGATACTCTAATAGGTATTATAGGTAAAGTAATTAATCACTATTAGCGTCAAGATTGGAATCTATGCTTCCTGACATCCAAAATTGTGTTCTTATCCTCCATTATGCCATCCTGTTTCCCATGAATGGAGACAAATAGGTTAGTAAAAAATTGCCCGCAAAGATTTATTGTATTTTTGTCTGTTTATTACAGACATCAATATCATTACAAGTGGCGAAGTAGATGTTTTTGTGAAAGGAGCAGGGGGTTTGGAAGTAGGCTTACCTGAGTTCGATCCTGAACTCCTCATTTGTAGCCTGGATATAAATCATAGTACTTGTTCTCTTTAATACCTGCTTACTCATCTGCAAAATAGAGATGATAGTAACTTACCTTGAGAGTTTATATAAGTGTTAAATAAGGTGATGTATAAATAGTAGCTAGGACAAAAGGGGCACAAAATAATTATTTTTCCCTCCTGTCTATTTTTTCAACTATGCATAACTTCTTTTCCATAGAAAAGCTGACCTAATGTCTCAGTCATTCCTTAACATGAAGAATCCAGGTTCTAGGTTAAATTCAAACGTAGAGTTTTTCATATTTATCACAGGTTCATTAAACACCATAGTAAAATTAAGTTTGTATTTTTTTTAAACCACAGGAAAAGCATTGACCTGAAAATCTTTTGAAATGGTAAAGCACAGCCCAACATTTCTGGATGTTTATTACTAACAACAGTAACAATTCTGGCAAAGGTTATCCTAGAGGAAAGAAATGGAGTACAAAAACCCAAGGGCACACTGGTGTGCTAGGCAGTACACATGGAGGAGGAAAAGGGAAAGGGAGTTTCTCAAAGCAATCCTCAGAGAATTCCAGTTCAAAATCAGATCTGGGAAGAACACACACTTCCCATGCCTTTCTTTTTTTTTTTTTTTTTTTTAAGATTTTTATTTATTTACTTGACTGACAAAGATCACAAGTAGGCAGAGAGGCAGGCGGCGGGGCGGGGGAGGGGGGGCAGGCTCCCTGCTGAGCAGAGAGCCTGATGCAGGGCTTGATCCCAGGACCCTGGGATCATGACCTGAGCTGAAAGCAGAGGTTTGCCCTTCCCATGCCTTTCTGATGTTGATGTTGATAAATCTTTTTGTCCTGTATTTATGTGTTACTTTCCTGGACCTTGGACAGATGTGATTCTCTAAGAATGTTTTGGTGACTTCTTTTTTTTTAAGGTGACTTCTAACTTTATCTTTTTCACTCAAAAAGAAAAACAAAATCTGAAATATTTCACACCAAGTTTGTAATGTAGTCAACTAGTTCAGTGGAAAAGTCAGGTTTTCAATATAGGAAACAAACAGTAATATTAGAATATGGTTGTTTTTATTATTATGTTAAACACTAAGAAAATAGAGATATATAAAGGTATAATGCTTATAATGCTAACATTTAAAAATGGAAGTATCAATAGTAACCAGCTATTCTTTTTTTTTTTTAAAGTTGTTTTTTTTTGTTTGTTTTTTGTTTTTTTTTGCCAGAGAGAGAGAGAGAGAGAGAGAGTACACACAAGCAGGCAGAGAGGCAGGCAGAGGCAGCAAGAGAAGCAGGCTCCCTGCCGAGCAAGGAGCCCGATGCAGGACTCGATCCCAGGACCCTGGGATCATGACCTGAGCGGAAGGCAGCTGCTTAACCAACTGAGCCACCCAGGTGTCCCAGTAACTGGCTATTCTAAAGTTTAAAATGATTCAGATTACTCTGGCTAATGTTAACACTTTTCATTTTTTTTTTTATGTTAACACTTTTCAGATATCGGACTTCAGCAGCATCATATATCCCAAATCATGTAAATCATGTAATTTCTGTTAACATTTGCCAAGGAGAAAAAAACAGAAGTATTTTAAGAAATAAAATCAATATTATTTATTAAAAGTTTTAGATTTCCCCCAAATCCTCTTAGTTTTATATTAAAAGTGCTTAGTTTTATATTAGAAGTCTTTTATTTAAGAAGTAATTCAAAGTAGATATTTATAACATGTTCACTTCTTTGATTATAATTTTTTTAAAAGAGAAGAAAGAAGGAAATAGAAGAAAGAAGAGAAGAAAGAAGGAAATATATTTAGAAGGAAATATATATATCTATATATATATAAAGGAAGAATACATTTCAAATTATATATATTGTAGGTATATACATACATAAGTGTGTGTGTGTGTGTGTATGCACAGACATAGGTTTCCTTGATTGGAATAACTGGTAAAATTATAGTTAAATATTCTTAGAGAAAGATATAGCCACTTGTTAAGTAGAATTATAAAATCTATTTTAAGTCTTTTATATTTAAAAAGCAAATGTGAGCCATCTGCTACTATAAAAGGCACTTTGATTTTTTGAAAAATGGTATGGTCTTGATCCCATGCCCTCTCCAGCTTCCTAAATCTGTGAGTCTGACTTTGGCTACATTACTTAACTTCTCTCCCCACCCCTCCCCTCCTCTTTCCTTCCCTCTTCTCTCTCAAATATCAGTCAGTTAAGTGTCCGATTCCTGCTTTCTCCACATGTCATGATCTCAGGGTCATGAGATCAAGCCCCTCTCAGGCTCTGCCCTCAGGACAAAGTCTGCTTGAAATCCTCTCCCTCTGCCTTCCCACCCAAATGCATGTGTACTCTCTCTCTCTCTAAAATAAGATAAATAAAATTTTAATGCGTAAATATACATGTGCAACATGTATATATGTGTGTGCGTTTAAGAACATATACAGTGGTGGGGCGCCTGGGTGGCTCAGTGGGTTAAGCGGCTGCCTTCGGCTCAGGTCATGATCTCAGGGTCCTGGGATCGAGCCCCGCATTGGGCTCTCTGCTCAGCGGGGAGCCTGCTTTCCCCCTCTCTCTGCCTGCCTCTCTGCCTACTTGTGATCTCTCTCTGTCAAATAAATTATTAAAATTAAAAAAAAAAAAAGAAAGAAAACAAAATCTTAAAAAAAAAAGAACATATACAGTGGAATGCTTACAAAAATTGTAATTGGGGCTGCTTTTCTCTCCAGGGTCTCAGATGAAGCTTGAAGTGACTGAAAAGGCAAAGAAGCAGAGCATAGCTTTGGATGGACTCATGAATGAGCAGAAGAGGTAAGTGGAACATACATTAAGCAAATAGTAATATTATAAATTTATATCACAAAACATCAACATATGAAATATAAATGTATGAAATGCTCCAATGAAAAGAAAACATTTGTCAGACTAATACAGCAATAAAACTCCACTCCATGTTGCTTATAAGAAGTTTGGTAACAATGTAGGTAATGGGAACTCTCAGGTACTGCTGGTGAGAATGGAGAATAAGACAACCAATTTTACAAATGGTTTGGTGCTGTCTTAAAATCAAATATAAGCCTACCTTTTGATGCAGCAATTTCCACCCCTTGGTTCAGACCAACAAAAATGTGAGTATACATTTTTTCATAAAAGCCAGATGTTAAGAGAAAAATAAACTGTAGTCTTAGAAATCAGGATCATTCTTACCTTGGGAGTCATTAAATGGAAATATTCCCTTCATAATAAATCACTAACATGCATAATAATTGAATACTCTTTTTTCTGCATCTGCTTTTCTTTATTAAAATAACCTTAAAAATAAAATATAATTATTAAATGGGTTTTATTAAAAGACAAGGAAATTTTTCTGATTAATTACTGATAAATCAGGGTGTGTATTTTGAGTAGCCTGATGAGAGTGGGGTGGTAGTCCTTGTTTGCTCTATTTAGTTGTGTTTTTTTTCCACAATAGAAACTGTCTTGCCCAAGACAATATGACACATTCAGACAAGAGTCAGAAAGGGTAAAGGTACAGAGAAGCTCCATGTAATTATATTTTCTTTGTGTAGAACTAAGTGACCTTTGGAGGAATGAAGCTATAGGCTAGGTCTTCATGGTCATGCACTAAAGCAAAAGTGTAAAATGGGCTAGATACTAATCCCCCATGAATGTACATTTGATCAGTGGTATTATACGTGCTATGTATGTCTAGCATATTAAAAAGCCAAAAAGAAGGCTGAGCTTACGTTTTATGAACACCCCATAGAGCCATGCTTTGCAAGAGATGTTTTCAAATGAGCCCTTAAACTGGAAACTTATGTATATTTAATTTTTTGGCATGTATAACTAAGAAATACATTTTAAATGGTTAAATCACTTTTGTTTTATTGAAAAATAGCTATTTTTAAGTATCTCTTTTAAAACTTGATCTTTTCCTTAAGGAAATATTTTAGCTCCTTTTTTTGCAAGAATAGGCCTGTCACTTTTATTTTAAATATGTATCTGTTCACATTGCAATCCACAAGAAGCCCCAGGCTTGCAGATGCTCCCTGACAAAGATTAAATGACTTTTTTCACTACTGAAAACAACTAAAATGTTCACTCCTTTAAAAATTAAAACAAAACAAAACCAAAAAAGCTCCATAATCATCAGTGATCATCATGAGGATCTCACAATTTCACCAACAGTCATTGTATGGTTAGCACATATTTTGAATTAAGTAGTCATATGTGCTAGATGGCCTGACAGTGTACAAAGTAAGTGCTCCTGGTCTGCTTTTCACGACATCACCAGATAAGAAACATGCACTTGTCTTAAAATTCTATAGTATCTGGATTCAATTCTCTGGGTTTAAATGATCAACCTAATAATTTTGAATGCAGCTTTGGAAAAATTATGTAACCTTACCTCTTTGGATTCTTCTGTCTGTAAAATAAAAATAAATACCTCCAAATTTGTTGTAAAGATTAAAAAAAGAGGGTCCATAGGGTGCCTGGGCGGCTCAGTTAGTTGAGTGTCCGACTCTTGGTTTCAGCTCAGGTCATGATCTCAGGGTTGTGAGATGGAGCCCCAGTTAGACTCTGTGCTCAGTGGGGAGTCTGCTTAAGATCTTCTCCCTTTCCCTCCTCCCCTCCCTCCACCCTTTTTCCTCTTTCTCTCTCTCTCAAATAAATGAATAAATCTTAAAAAAGAGAGAGAATCCATGAAAAGTGCTTAATACAGAGTCTAGTAGTTAGTAAATGCTAAATAAATGTTAACTATTATTATTTCTTTTATCTTACTGTATCGTTCTCAATACATTATGTTATTTTGTGGTAGGTTCAGTTCCCCAGAATGTATATTTTGTTGTGCACTTGTAGATTAAGAAAGTCTTTTGAGCATCTTTTCCTGAATTGAGTAGGTGGCTCAAATAATCAATTAATATATATTCTAATTGTTTGATTGACAAACAAATCAGTGTTTTCCTGCACTATGAATTCTGACAGGATGGGCACTGTGTTACTTCATTCTTCTTCATTCATTCATTAGCAAGGGTGTCTTTATTGTGAATTATAAGGAAGCTAGGAATAAATATAGCATCAATTATATGCTAAAAGTCCTTACAGTCCAGTGGGAGAAGCAAAAACATGTGAAACTAGTTAATAGAAAAAATAAATATGTGATGCTGAAGTCAGTTCAAAAATAATAGTATATGATGAATCCACCATTTTATGGTTGGAGAAGGAGATTCCCAAACTAAAACTCATGATTTACAAAAGCCCTCCTGATCTTCCTGTATATTCCATGGCCCCCCTCTCTCTCTGTTGACGGAACCCTTACTCCCTGACTTGTTTTGTAGCTTTTCCAACTACTACAGCCCTGCATCCTGCTTTGGAGTCATGGCATAGAGAGCATTTGCTGCTTTTACTTACCAACCATCTATTTCCCCCACTTTCTGGTAACAGCTTTTTTTATAAAAAGAACACTGAAACATAAATTACCCCCAAATCTGGTCAGAACAGAAAGCTAACGAAAATGATGCCATTTCTCAAGAAAAATTGGGGCTTCTATATTAATTATTTTTTACGTTACTAGAATATTTCTTATTGTAGTAATATATCTGTAATTTAAGATGGACTGTTTTAACTATTTTTAAATGTACAGTGGCTTTAAGAACATTCACTTTGTTGTGTAACGATCACCACCATTTTTCTCCAGAAATTTTTCGTCTTCCCAAACTGAAACTCTGTCCCCATTAAACACTAACTTCCCTTTCCCCCTCCTTCTAGCAACCACCATTCTTTTTTCTGTCTCTAAGAATTTGATGATTCCGGGTATCTCACAGTGGGATCATACAATATTTGTCGTTTTGAGAATGACTTATTTCATTTAGTATAATGTCTTCAAGGTTCCTCCCTGTTGTAGTGTGCATTGGATTTCCTTCCTTTTTAAGAGTGAGTAATGTTCCATTGCATGCATATACCACATTTTGTTTATCTGTTCATACGTCAGTTGACACTTGGCTTTTGTCTACCTTTTAGCTATTGTGAATAATGCTACTATAAACATGGATGTACAAATATTGATTTATGTCCCTGCTTGCCTTTCTTTTGGGTGTATACCCAGGAGTGGAATTGCTAGATCATATGGTAATTCTATATTTAATTTTTGAGGAATAGTCATACCATTGTCCACTGTAGCTGCACCATTCCCATCATCAGTGCCCAGGGGTCCCAATTTCTCTCCTCACCAACATTTATTTTCTGGAGTTTTTTTGATAATAGGTATCCTACTTGCTGACTAATAAAATGTTTTTATTATAGACAGAAACACGGTGTAATTTTTACCTCAGACATATAGATATACAATATACTTGCTTAAAAACACCTAAACAAATCTAACAAAAATCAATAAATCTACCTGGTATTTTATGGTTATTACATGCTAATGTTTTGATAGTTTTATGATTTGGTATTAAGTTGCTGTTAGTATTTTATATGTTTGATTTTATTTTTCATTGAAGGGTCTAGAGTTAGTCTGTAGTTTTGGTAATAGAGTCACAATCTCTTTCTTATTTCATGGAATCCTGGAACAAGAAGGACCTTGAAGTTCACTGTTGCTAATCCAGCTCGCTCACCTTGCAAACCTGTAGTTTTGAAATAACCAGAATAAGGAAAGGGAACAGCAAAACCAGGAGGCTCCTTATTTTTAGTCTCCCCTTTGGGGCTTTCTGCTCTTCTGCAGGACTGTCTCAAGAAACATCAATGGCACGTAATTAAGTATAGAGAGAGGTACAGGGGCTCAGGAAACAAAAGACAACAAATCTAATTTCGTTAACGTGCTCTTTAGCAAATATCTGTATTGGCAGAAAGAAAAACTTAATGTGTAGTGAAGCCTTCACCTTCATGGATGTGGAATGCCTGCAGATCCCTGCTGTGTGGTTTATGATGACGAGCATTCAGTTGGTCTGAAAGGTCTCGCTACAACCCCATCTGAGGCTCATCCATAATCCTGTAGCTATGGCTGAAGCAAGGCTGGGAGTCCTGAAATCCGCTCCATTATAATACATATTTCAGTTCATAAATCCCAGCTCTTTCTCGCACCCCCACTCCCGAGGCTGCTTTCCACTTCCTCACTAAATTCGCCGGAGTGACAGTAAGCCACCCCATCCATCATTCACCTGCCTCACCACTGAGGCGATAAATCTCCAGCTCCCCCCTGAAAGTTTGACACCCAGTGGCCCTCCCTCTTCTGCAATTACGATGCTCCTGCAGCCTCCTATGATTAGAATTTCTGATTATGCCCAAATCACGTGTGCAGCAAAACCTGCATAACAACTTGCTAACTTCTTTTCATTTCAGTATAACTGGTCCATGCTTTTAAAAAAAGACTGTAATGGGCCTCATCCTGGAAGGACAATGCCATGTCCTTTTAGTGTTAACACATTGTTCATTTTGCCCCATCATGCCCATTTACATTGAAAGTTGTTTTAAACCCGGGAAGATAGCCTTGTCTTCGGAGTGCCATTTGCCTTATTGTCTCAGAGGCTTTGTAAAGCTTGCCTGGGGATATTCTGCATTTATCTTGGTTCTAAATGTGGTGAGTATAGTGATCCAGACTCAAAGCATATGGATGGAATGGAAAAATGTTTTTATATAGCAAAATAACGTCAACTTGAAATACAGATTATTTGTGCCTTATATTTTATGAGTAAAACAAAGTTTATTTAGGTCTTGAGGACCTAAGTGTACAATGCTGGTAACAGGGCTGATTAAGGGATAAATGAGAACAGGATGTTTGGCCCACAACTCTGTAGTATCTCCTGAGGATTTTAAGTTTTATGATTAATTTTTCATTGGTTTTCATATAACTTATTTATATGATTGCTTGATGCTCTATTATACTTTAAAAGAGACATTTTAGTGCGATTGTCCAAGAGAAGAAAATGATATAATCCTGCTGTGAAAAATGCCAGAAATCTGAAAAGCACATTTTTGACTCTATGTTTATACCGCTATTAAAACTCAATATAGATACTCAAGTTGACTTGAGTGTGATCTGTATTTATATTGAGAAATACTTTTCAACTATTATATTGCTAAATCAAAGATAATAAAAAAGAAACATTTTTTCAATTTCTTGAACAAATCACATTGCTTTCCTTAAACAGAGCAGCTTTTACTGCCACAAGAAAAAATGCCTGTTATTTGAAATTTATTTCATTTTTAGGAAAGATGATCTCCCTAATTTTGAACTCTTGGTACCAACCAACATCCAATTTCCTAGAAAATAATGTTTTTTAACGTTTAGGAACAGACCCCTGACTTAATTCAAAATATCTGGAGTAATAATCATTGGCAGATGAAGGAAAAAGGCAAGACTCCCAACCTCCCTCCAAATCCCTGGGTTGTAAATACACATGAAGAATGTTCTCAGACATGCAGAACACAGTTGATTACAAACAGTACTTGTGGAGTGTCATTGCTTATCATAGAAGGGCTCTTTCACAGACCTATAAGAGAACCAGATATAAAGAACCTGAGTACCAAAGTCAATGACACAGTCCCTGTTCTTGTGGAGTTGACAGTCTTGTAGTACTTCATGAAGTTTGCAAAGTCTACGGAATCTAGGGATATTTGTACCTAACACCAGATGCTGGATCAGAAACATCATTAAATAAATACCTCTGTGTTGACCTCAGTGTAGTCACAGAGAATTTACATCATGGTCTGAAGACACACATGCATTTACATCTTCATACCTTTTTATATGTTTTCCCATAGATTATATTGCCTTTATCTCTTTATATCCACCTACTGATTCCTTCAGGCACAGTTGATAGTATACATAGCATTTGTAAATTATTTGTAATACTAGATGACAGTTATTAATGACCACTTACGGCAGAGAGATAATGATAAAGTCTTAAAGAGGTAGAAGTATGTATAAGGTCTCAGCCGAAAGAGGAGTGATCTGTCTAGCCTTTTGAGCAGTGGAATTGGTCAGTATTGGCAGTGCATTGGAAGCCCCTTTAAGGACTTCACTGATGTTCTGTCAACTTCCTCTATTGAATCCTCTTCACAAAGACTTTCTTCTACATTGTTCCTCTTCTTATATTCTTGATCATCTCTTTTGACCCCATCCTCCTCACCAGAGGAGTATCCATAAATAGGGAATGGTATTAGTAGAAAGAACCCCCATCTGGGTTATCAAAACCAGGACACCACAGAGCAACTTGTTCTTCTTAAAAAATGAATACTTTGGGCACCTGGGTGGCTCAGTGGGTTAAAGCCTCTGCCTTCAGCTCAGGTCATGATCCCAGGGTCCTGGGATCGAGCCCCACATCGGCGGGGTCTCTGCTCAGCGGGGAGCCTACTTCCCCCTCTCTCTCTGCCTGTCTCTCTACCTACTTTTGATCTCCGTCTTTCAAATAAATAAATAAAAATCTTTTAAAAATTTAAAAAAATGAATACTTTTAGGAGAAATAAAAGTTAAGGCAATAGGCAGTGTCTTTAGGATATATTCCGCTGTCTAGACCAAAAGTAGAAGAGGGAAGAAAGTGCATTCAAGATCAAGGAAGTAGCATGTGTAAAAGCACAGAAGAGTAAGTAAGCCTAAGTCTTTAGGAGAGAATTCCTGGAACCAAGCACAAAAGGGAGAGTCAGGACACAAACATGGAAATGCAAGCAAATGACAGAAAGGGCATCTGGGTTCATTCAGTTGCCAATGGGAGCCCTTAAAATGTTTAACTAGGGCAGTGATGCGATCTGACTTGTGTTTTTGAAAGAGTAACTCTGGTGTAAGTGTGGAGGGTGGACTAGAAGGAACATTCAATGGAGGCAGGGAAAGATTCCAGAAGGTTTTTGGGGGGATTCACATAAAAGATAATGAAATCTCTGTCTACTTTTTCTATCCTGGTATATGATAGGCATTCAATAAATACTTTTTAATCAAATAAACTAGAACATAAAGGTCCCCAACAACAAAGATCTGTGTGCTACATCTACATTATTTAAACAATTTAAAGTCTTAAAAAGTCAGAAGGGTTATTCTCTGATAAAGAAGTCAGAAAGTATTTTCTGTTTATTTTTGTTCCCTCTATACTACCCCTAAGCAGATGAATCTTAAGTGACTGACTGCAGCCCTCTTATTCATCAACGTTGGCTTCCCTGACCATCCCATCTGACATTTAGAATTATGGATCAATTCAGTGTGGTACAAGAATTCTTAGACAATCTTGATATTTAAGGCTTCTGGATTTTCATGAGGTCTCAATAAAATTGCATCTCCAAAATATCATAGACTGTCCTCATTCACATACCATTGTTCTGCATTCCTGTGTAAAATGGGAATATGGGGATTAACTCAATTAAAATTGATATAAACACTGAGTATTATTACCAGACTATCATAAAGCAGATGGATGAGCATATGTGCTTAGTTTTAATTGTTCTAAAGATGGTACCTAATAAGATGCTTTGAGCCAAATGTTATTTAAAAATATCATTGAACATGTTTACATATTTTCCTATCAATTTCCTACCAATCTGAATTTCCTTCCATTCTGTTGAGAAACTTGATAAATAATAGCAACAGATAGGTGTTTACTGCCTTAATCCAGTAATCCTAGAATGTCATCTTCAAATCCAACTACACAGTTCCAATGCAGAAATCTCTTCTGCCGTTTCCCTGACAAGATCACCTGGACTCTGCTTAGAAGAAATAGAGATTCACTCTTTCATGAGTCTGTATTGGAACCCAGGACCTTACTGAGTAGCTTAGACGTTCAGTCTTCTCACTGCCATCAGCAACTTCTATGCCACAGCTCTTCAGATATTTGAAGAGAACTACTATCTTTTTCCTGAGTCTGGAACGTGCTGCAGTATTTCAGGGGCAAGTTAACAAGGCTAACTAGAGTCAGTCCTGGAAGAAGGGAAATGAGTATCATGAAGAAACGCCTGGGTAGCGTTGCACGATGCCCGGACAACTGTTTCTTGCAAGTCCTTAGTCGTGTTCTGCATCATTCTGATGCTGGGCCTCAGGCTGAATTGCAAAACCCATGGTCTCTTGGGACAATAAACCCCAGGCCCCTCAGAAGAAGAGCAAAGCAAAACTCCTGAGTTTGTGTTCTCATCCTTTAAATTAGTTAACAGACTTTTACTTGGTGTCTGTATTATCTCAATTCTAAAACATGCATGGTTTGCACTTTCTGAGGCCTTAGAGAACCGTCGTGTTTTCACGTGGTTTCACATATTACACTAATCAGCCTCCTTGGGCCAATATAATTATGCAAAATTAGTTGGTACCTTTATTTCTTGGCCTCCTCCCCTGGAGTCATTTAACTTTGAAGTTTATTGTCTTGCTCCAGCATTAGTATTTAAATAATAAATGCAAAATTCCTAGGAGAATTCATTAAGAAATATCTACAAAGTACTTTTAAAAACCTATGATAAATGCACTGTACAGCTCTGAGTGAGAAGGGCTGTATCTGGAGTCAGCAAGATCAGCTGAACAGGGCCTGATGATCAATATAGTGACAGACAAACATACAAGAAAAACAAGCCAGTAGAACTTTTTAAATGCATCCAATAATGATCTTGCCAAATGTCTGCTTAAAACCCCAGTGACTGCTTTCCATGAGCCCCTCCCCGCTTAATATGGCTTCTTTTTCTGCTTCTCCCGTCTTACCTCTGGCCATTCCCTAGCTATTGTGCTACAGTCAAATTAGCTTTGAGGTCAAATGCACCTTGCTCTCACTTGCTCGCTGCAGTTCAGGATATGTTTTACTCACTCTCCTCACTCCATTCCTCAGGCTTATTTATGATTTGCTACCTGACACTCTCCTTTAGGTCTCAGGTTATAGGTCTTTTTTCCATGAAGCTTCTTCTTGAATCCCTTTATACTGGCTTAACCATTCCTTCTGCTTTTTTAACATAATGCTAATGGCTGTGTACTGCCCTTCCTATTTGAATTGTCTGCCTCCCACCCTCCTGGACTGGAAGCTAAGAATATCTCATTTCATCTTTACATGCCAAGAATTTAGCCCAGTGCACAGCAAAAAGTAGAGTTCCAGTAAATGTGTGCTACGTGAATGAGTGAATGAGTTGCTATCAGAATGGCACTAAAAAAAATCAATCTGTGCCTTAGAACACACACACACACACACACACACACACACACACATGCACTCACTTATTCAATGTTTTCTTAAGTTTGAGGACATCTCCCTGCTATTAGAAATAAAACTATCTTCCTTAGGTAGGAATTAATTTATGTAGTACCCTATTCTGACATTCATTATTGAAACAGTTGAATCCTGAAAAACATCAGCCACCTAATCAACATTTATGGAGAATCTATTAAATATTTAACTGTGAATTAAAGAAGTTTTCTGGCTCTAAGTCAGTGAGGATGCAGAATAGCCATTGAGTACAGCCGTTGAGTACCTTCAGTGATGTCTTAAGGTTTACAAAAAAGTGTAACAAGTTTAGTAGCAAAATGGTAACTGCTTATCACAAAATCATTTCCCCCAAATTCTAGCAATGTGTCACCTGTTACAGTTACAATCTTCTCACCTTTTAAGACCCTCCTCTCTCCTCTACTTCCTTTGGTTCACCTTAGTGATTCAGTAGGCAGAAGACCAATGCTTGCATGATCTTCTTGCAAGACGTTGGTTTGTTTTGTGGTTCATATAAAAATGCAAAATAATTTTTCTAAATTTTGATGTATAGGTAAGGGTCTTATGATCATGTAGGCTAATATCATTATAACCCTGAGATCTTGTACTGTAAATCCTGAGAGTTGTTTTTTTTTTCCTTTTTTGTAATGTAAGTGCCCAATTTACATTTTGATTGCTGAGATACCTGCTGCAAAGAGAGTTATCTCCTATAAACATGTTGTCAGTCACAGGACTGGATACAGAGCCAGCAAGTCTCCCACACTGAGGCTCCTTTGTTTGAGATCTTTAGTTCAGTAATGGGCCATTTGGGCCACTTAATTGTTATTTCTTTAATCCCTACACTTCAAATTCCCATTCATGTTTTAAATTCACCAATAAAGAGTGGGCCCTTGAAACCCTAGGTCCCCCCTGCCCTCAACCCCAATGAAAACAGAACTTCTTGGCCCTGTGCGCCACCCCCACTTGCAGCCTCACATGTGGCCCCCAGGTATGCTGTGTAATTTCCAGGTGTTATAAGTAATAAACTTCTATTTTCTTTTCAAAGTTTTCTCATAGTTGCTGCTGAAGGATGTCTTGCAATCATAGTAAGAACTGCAGGTTTGGTTAAATTGTAAAACTGGTTTGGAAAGAGAGCTGTCTGTGGGAAACTCACCATGCTCTCCACCCTGCACCACTGTGAGTGTCCACAGGCATTTTTAGCTGATAGCATTATAATCGAGAGGCTGAGACCAGCACAAATTAGATGTGAACTAAGCGGATTGCAAAAAGGACTGGAAGGGAGATGTCTACTGAAAGATATAAGGGATAATGCAGGAGGTTTTTTTTTTTTTTTTTAATAAGTCATAGTCATTATGTAAATTTAAATAGATATATTTATTAACTCTTAGAATATTCCTAAAGGGAATTCTCTCTCTATGGAGATCGTCCCAACATGGAAGGATCTGAGAGTTTGAAATTATTGAGATTTGGTTACTGAGATAAGGAATGAGTAACAGTTCTAGGATGAAGGACATGATCCCTGGGAAAAGTGGGTCAAACAGCCAAGGAGTCAGGATATTAGAAAGCTTCTCCGTATCAACACTGAAATTCATTAAGGATAATGACAGATAAAATTGGAAAGCATGCCAGTGAACCTGGAACTAAGTACAAGAGAGAGGTGGCTGAGGGATCAGTGACATAACTCAGAGAAGTGGACAGTATAGTTGTTAAGGAAAATTAATGATTTTAATTAAAAGTACTTGTATTTTATTAAGCATAGCACATATCTAAATACATGTGAAAAGAATTCAGAGACAAATCTGTGAAGATAGCGTAAGGGCCTATTTAGCCAGAGCGATTCCATCCGGTTAAATAGTGATTTTGTTGTTTATGCAGTAAAACTTAAACTGACCCTGCCCCCCCCCCAAGGGGAACCTACTTAAAAACAAGTCCAGGAAACCAGTAAAATATGGTGGACCAGTCCCAGATAACAGAGCCCAAATACAAGGGTGGGTCAGGTCAGGTAGAGATAACAGAGCCCGAATGCAGGGATGAGTCCGGCCAGGTGGAGACATCCAATCAGTGGGGCAAGCTTACTGTCTCCCTAGCTACCAAGAAGTGTGGGCCCCACCTTTTGGGCGCCTTTTGGGCACCAATTCTGACCAAGGTGATAGGCTAGTTCAAATAGCTACTATGGGGTGAATTGTAATTCAATTGGCCACCCGTGTGTGACCTAGCATGACTGTGCAGCTTTCTCTGTGTGTTACAATCTCCTTGGCCACCTGCGTGTGGCCAGGCTCAACCACATGGCCTTTGCTCTATAAAAGTTAGTCTGTAAGGCAGGGAGGGATCTCACTCTCTCTCTAAGAGGCAGCCCCCAACGGTTGGTTTGATTCTCAATGCTTGGCATGAAATAAAGCTTTTGCTTGACCTTTGCTTTGTATCAGTCTTGCTCCTTTGATTATAGACCTAACAATAGGATGTGGTATATGCTTTGGGCTCATGGGGTCTATACTATAACTCTACCAGCATCACAACTGAATTATATAAGGAGATCAGAGAAGGTCCCCCAGACTGTGGCACATTTGAATGATCCTTGAATAAGACATTTTTCATTCTATGTTCCTTCTTTCATAATTTTTAGGTATTATTCTAAAATCTAAATATGAAAAAACTTCCTGTTCTTTGGTTTCTTTAACATATTTCCTCTGTTGTTCCTTTTTTTCCCCCCTTAACTAGAATTATTTCAAGAGTATGTTCAGAAGTTCACTTTTTAATGATGCTTCAGTTTCTGTTCCCACCCAAAAATCACATTTGCATGTACCTTCCTACAGGAAGGTCTTTGCCTACTATGCCCTTTCAGATCATTTGCTTAATTCCTCCTTATCTTTCAAATCCCAGCTAAAATATGCCTCCCCTGACCTCCTAGTCCCCAGCGAGGTCACACACCCCATTAAATGCACTCGCAACATATACCTCTCTCCCTAGCATTTATCAGTACTCGGACTAAATGTCTAATGGAGTAATTTTTGTTTATTTTCTGTCTTGACCACCACTGTCTTCCCAGCACCAAGCATGCTACTTTACGTAGAGTAGGTGCTCGGTGGATAATTACTGAATCAGTGAAGAGGTGCAAGAATGAACGGTTCAGCATAGGGAAATACTATTCATCTATTAAGAATTCTATCATTAAGTAAAAAGATTACACAGCGGTTTTAGAAAATTACACCATTTTTGTTAATAAAAACAAAAATTAAATGTCAGGATATCTACAAAATGTTAAAAAGTAGTATTTCCAAAGGATAAAATTAAGGGAAATTTTATTTGTTTCTTTTTAAAAATCTTAATTGTATACATTTTCTATAATTAGCATATATTATTTCAGAGCTAAAATTAAGTGCCTTGGCCTACTGCACGTATTTTTAGAAGTCATTTTCCTTATTTGGTTTATATCTGTTGTTTATTTAAATCATAGATATTAACTTATTCATTTAAATTTAAATATCATCTCCCCAAACTGGCATACTACAACTACCATCTTACAGTGTATCAGGCTTTACAAGCTTTCTGATATACCTTCACTTACTCAGCCTTCCCAAAGACTCTAGAATATTAGCAGAACAGGTCTTGTTCCCATTCTACAGATGAACCTGTAAATCTTCTGCTATAATAATGTTTAGTAATCTCTTCCTTTCCCACTGCTGTATCCTCCAAGGTTCTTACCACTAAGAAGTCCTTACTCGTGTCAAAATCAAGACAGGTGGCTGTTTATATTTTTTCACCTACTCTTTGAGGTATGAATTTGTCTGAAAAGTGAGTCAAGATTTTATCCTATGCTCCATGTCAACCATTTTGCAAGAACTGTTGAGAGAGTTGAATTTTCTGTGATTGTGAACTTTCTCATTCATTCAAGAAATACTGAGCAATTTGCAGTGTGCTAGACACTACAGTCACCGGGTGAAACATTTTTACTGGTTTCATGGAACTTGCAGTATATAGAAAAAGAAACACACAAGGAAATACGTGACTAATTTTGGAAAAAGCTGAAGTGGAAAAAAAACTCAGAGGTGATGAAAGAGAATAGTAAGAAGGACTTCACTTAGATTGGAAGGGCAAGTAAGGGCATTTTCAAAATATGAGTGAGCATTATCCAGGTGAAGAGTGGGAGGAAGGGTGTGTCAATCAAAGGGAACAGAGTGAGCAAACACCCAGTACAAGACTGGCCTGAGCTGAAACAGGGGAGATAAATTCTAGCTCTTTCTTTCCAAAAATGAGCTTTTTACTGTAGTCACAGGAATCAGCCCATGATTTATCAACCTTTGTTATGATGCATTAGCCTACATCATAAGCCCTTTCTATCATTTACCTGTTAATAATTGTAAGATGAGTTACCTTCTTACATAAAAAAGCCAACTTCGCCTTGTTTATTATCCTCACTTTGTGCACTGCGCAGAGAAAATTGAGATTGTCATTGTGATATAGGAGACTATTTCTTAATTAGCAGATTACTAAATAATTATCCCTATTATTTATCTTCAAGTTTTTTAAATACCTAGAACCTTATATCTATGATTCTGTATAGAGAGTTAGTGATAAGTAAGTTCCTAATTAGGATGGCAGGCAATTTATTTATGAAGAGATGAAATGATAGTAGTGAAAACTTAAATTGCTATGGAAATTCCATAGTTAAAGGATACTGTAGCAGATTTTTGAAATATAAGAAATACTACCCAATTATACGTTTGGATTTTCATTTACTGGAGTCTTATCACATACTGTCAATGTACCTTTCTCCATCATAGCAGAGGATATAAGCACAAAGTCATACAGCGAGCGAAATAGATGGCACTTAAGAGAGTAACTCATCCAGATGACAGAACTAGATAAAGGAGTCATTTCTGTATAGCTCTCTCCATATTCTGAATCCATGTAAGAGATGAGAATCCCAAGGGAGGGCATGTAGCGGCCATCTGAGCTTGGGGAAAGGAAGCCCCTTGCTGTGTATTACAGAAAGAAGAAACCAGCAAGGAGAGAAATGCAATCATGAAATGAGAGTACCCCCAGAAGCCTCCAGACAACAGCAGTCAATGGTGCTGCGAGAATTTCTGCACTTATTTATCTGTCTGCTAGTGGAGGGGTGAAAAAACTGAAAAATGCTCACTGGGTTGGATTTAAAGATAATTTTGGTGATCTTATAGATACAACTTTCCAAGAAGACAAATCAGAATCTAGACACATGTGTATTTGAGTGTTCATTTAGCTACATCAGTTATATAACTGACACATATTACACACCAACCAATGGAATATTCACTTTGCCTATAGACTGTAAAATGCCTACTATCAGCACAACATATTAAGAAAATTTTTAGACTCAAAAGCAGCAATGTGGGGCTAACCACGGGGGACTTTTTATAGCTCAGACATAGCTCTTGCTTTGAGTATATTTGGTATTGCTGCTCTTATTAAAGCTATTAAAGCATGTGTTTGCAGCACATCAAACATATATAGTTTTAAACAAAACTGAGTATGTCTCAAAAACCACAGTTGCATTGTGCAGATTTGTTCTCTAAGGGCATAAAATACATGGGATGTTTGTAACATGTCTATTTGTTCTTTAGGAATCAATTCCAGTTAAGCCTCCTGAGTCTTGATAAATCAATTTTAGGTATGCTTTTGGAATGTTCTAATGCTCTGTGATAAATAGCCTCAACATAGGGATCTTTCCACAAATCTTTCAAACAATATTATATAGACCATTTGTGAGAGTTTGCTGAATTAATTCAACCATGACTAAAGCCTGGATTTCCTTATTTATGAAATTAAAACATTTATTTTCTTTTGGACACTACCAATATCATAATAGTTTTCTTTCAGAAGTATTATGGGTATGGCCACATCAGTCTTCTCTATAATATCTGGTTTATATGTGTCAGTTAAGAATCTGTTTTTAGAAATGGTCTCATTCCAGTTACTTCATGTGCGTTCCCTCTAGGGCATGGAAGCTATTTTTGAAGACTGAAACCAAGGATGTTCCCCTAGGGCTGAGTCTTAGGGAAATCTACGGAACCAAGTATTTGTGTAGCACGAGCTAAGCTTCTGGAGTGCCATTATACTCTGGGGAGAAGGCTTTGTTTTTTTAAAATTCTGATTATGACCATTTCTGATTAATGACAGTAGAAACTTATTTGCATACACTAGAAAGGTAGATCTATGCATCAGAAATGGTAAACTTTTAATGAGCCTGTCCTTTTTAACACCCTACTTTTCAATACTTAAGGCAGGAAAGCCAAGGACTGCCAGCAACTTTTCATGTCATAATCATGCCTTAAATTAGAAATCTTGGTAGGGTCTGTTTGACATTGTTTTGCAATTCGAGTTCGGCATTTTAACTAGCATTTTCTCATGAATCTTAGTGTGTTAGCTATATAGAGAGAAACCTTAGATCGTTAGTCTAGTTAGTTCAGTTAATTGAAGAATACATTTCTAATGTAATAAAGTCATTATCCCCTAGAAGCCAATTGCCTTTGTTCTAAGGGCACAGTCTACACTGAAATAATAGCAATTTTTTTTTTTTTTAAATCATGTGTACCTTTAGCCTCAAGGTAAACTTACTTGAGGAAATGCGGGTGACAGAGCTCAAACCTATCAACATTAGTAAAAAAGCAACTCAGTTCATATATTTTTTTAACAATGTATGGGAATTCTGTCTTCACGTAGAAAAAAAAAAGTAGGCAGTTACTGATGTCAATGGCTTGTAATTAGATCAGTTAATCAATAATTGCTTTTGCTTGTAAAATTATCTCTCTATAAAAGTATATTTGTGGGTAAGAAAGATAGAAAAATGAAAAAGACACTACATCAGGGAAAGCAAAACTGTAAGATTAGAATAGAAGGGAACTTGGAAATCATCTCTCCTCATCTCACAAAAGGGAAGACTGAGGGCTAAAAAGAATGAGTGACTTATCCACTGTCACTAGGATTATAGGAAAAAAACTAAGAATCATTGATGACTCTTAAGTTTATATGTCAGTTTGACTGAGCCTCCATACACAGGTACATGGTCAGACATTCCTTGAATGCTTCCGTGATGGTGTTTTTAGATGAGACAAACATTTAAATCAATGGACTTTCAGTAAAGCCGATTCCCTTCCACAGTGTGAGTGGGCCTCATTCAGTTAGTTGAAGGTTTGAATAGAATAAAAGGATTGACCTCCCCAAAGGAGGAATGAATTCTGTAGGAGACAGCCTTTGGACTTGAAGTGCAACATTAGCTCATCCCTGCGTCTATGCAGCCTGCCAGCCCACCTTGCTGATTTGGGACTTGGCAGCCTCCATAATCCCGTGAGCCAATTCCTTGAGATAAATCTCTCTCACACACACATCTTACTGGTTCTGCTTCTCTGAACTAATAGAGCATTGTAAATTACATGTACCTACAAGTGAAAAGAATGGGTGAAAGTATCAAGGGTCTTCCCTTTTAACTTTTTTTTTTCTTTTTAACTCTTTGGATGGAACTTGTAAAAATCATAGCAATAAACATACAGAGAGATGGCATTTCCCTTTAAATTAGTATCTTGAGTTGTGAACTAACTATGTTATCTTCTCTTAACTATAAAGAGTTCAACTCAATAGTCTGAACAAACTGCATAACTGTAATGTTGTTGATTTTCTAAGAACATAACAAAAATTATCTTTTTATTACAGAGGGGAAGGATCAGTGTTTTTAGCCTATAATTGGATACCCAGATCACATAAATGTGTATGGTTATTCATCCCTCCTGCTTGTCCTATTGCTGGTCTCACTCAACTTGTCTTCCTTTGAAGCATATCTCTAGCCTCACCTTGACCATGACACTTTTCTTTTGGCTACAGCTTAGGTGGGACTCTCCCTTCTCAAACCTCTTTTTCACTTTTAGCTCTTATCTCCCATCATTTTCTGTCTGAGTCACTCAATATAGTGTTTAATCCTATAGTGTTATTCTTTAAAATGGAGGAGAAACATTAATTCTTAAAGAGTGTGCCTGAGTGACTTCATCTGTTAGGGATTAATCGTATGAATGGTGTCATTATGGGACTCAGAGGACAGCAGGAAGCATGATTATAGAAACACGAACCTAGGACGGGTTCCCTGCTCCGTGGGAAGCCTGCTTCTCCCTCTCCCACTCCCTTGCTTGTGTTCCCTCTCTGTCAAATAAATAAATAAAATCTTTAAAAAAAAAAAAAGAAAAGAAAAGAAAAAAACATGAACCTGGACTACTCTTCTAGAGAATTTAGGTAAGTAGAGTATAAGATATGAAGGACCCAGAGCTTGGTAGGGGTACTGACATGTTCCCTATCCCAACAACTGAAGCATTATGTCTGAATATGTGAGGGTACACAAAGTTAAAATCATTTCCCAGGCCCACCACTAAAGAGGGTCTTGAACCTTGTACACCAGAGAGGGCGGGGAGGGATGATAAAAAGTTGGAATATCAAAGGGCCTCGATTTCTGATGCAAGATTTTAGAAAGTCGGAGCATAGATACATCACTGTCAAAATTAGTAGAATGAGTATGACAGTTTGGTTTCCCAAAGGAGAGTAAAAATGGAGAACACTTTTAAGGGGCTTCCTTAAGTGTTTGGTAGAGCAGACCGACAGAGCAATACTTTTCATAGCTGGGCAGACAGTTTCCATATGGTGCAGATGCAGGGAGCCGCAGTGGTCTCTCCTGAGAGTCCAGCTGAAAGCCAGTGGAGAGCCTTGACAGGATGTGATGGTGACGGAGTGGGAGGTTGGTAGTGTGGGGACTTGGAAAGGGGAAGCAGTGGTGTGGTCTCCCAACTAGAGGCAGCATGGAGCAGCAAGCATTCCTGTAGAATCGGTAGTAGCCAATAGGGATTTGGGGTGAATGATGGAATTTATGGACCCAGACTGAGGAAAATATGATATCTCAAATAAAAGTGAGAGTGGGGAGTGTTGGTGGAATTAACAAGCTGGTCCCACGCGACATGCGAAAGAGTTCTTGGTAAGACATCCCAAGGAGTCCTGTGCTGCGGGTTTTCCCCAGCCCCTCGTCTATTCTGTTCTTAAAAACACCGGTCTCAAAAGGCAAAGCCTTTTAAAGCCCAGCACTACCTTCCAGCCCTGTGATTCCAGACGCTTCCAGGGGAGTATTAGATAAGAAGCAGCATAACTTTAATTTGCCCGGAACTTCATTTTAGAAAAAGGCAGCTTTCTGTCTTTGCTTCTTCCTGGCTCTGCTTTAAAAAATGAGGCATGATTACTGAAGTGCTTCTGAAAAGAACTCTGCGGCCTTGCATTCTAATTCCTTTGGGTGGAATTTAGGAAGAACTATGCAGGAGAAACTTCACTTTTCAAATTTGCCTTGTTTGCATGACGCTCACGTAGATCACTTAGTATCAGTTACCCTATTAACCGCAGCTGCTCATCGCACGCTATCTAAAGGCCATCCCAACATGCAATTCGGAGCATTTGTTTTCTGGTTTTGCTGCTTTTCAGTTCTGAAGTGACACGTGTCTCTGATAGAGCCTTTGGCTCTTTTGTCATCAATGATCATGGGGCTCAGCGTCGTGGCATTAAGGAAAGGCACAGACTACACCTCAAACAGAAACACCTCAAGATGTTAAGTTTTGTCTGGAAACGTTACCACATCTCCCATTAACATCCTGTTTCCCTCCTCAAAACACACACCTGAGGTTATTAACTATTCTATAAAACTTAGATATGTAAAATTCAGCATTAAAAAAATGCCAATACTTGAGATTCTAGAGGAAAAAATTAAGAAAATTCTAAAAAAAATTTTTGGAGAACATAAAACATCTGATTCATTATCATTAACAAAACATTTCTCAGGTTGAAGAGTGTAAAAAATATCGATTATAAAGTATAGACCTTTTTATATTCCTTGAAACTGTGACTTCTGTCTTGTTCATACACCTCTGCCCTGTCATTCATTCTGACAAAGCCAGTTGCCATGTTCTGAGCTGCGAATGGGCCCATGTGGCAAAACCCGAGGGTAGCCACTGGCCCACAGCCAGAAAAGAGCTAAAGTCATCAGTCCAAGAGCCTGTAATGAACTGAATTCTATCAAAACCAACTGAGAGAATTTGCAAGCATATCCTGCACCAGAAGAGCCTGGAGATGACTGGTCCTAGCCTATACCTTAGAGCCTTTTAAGAGACATTGACCTTGAGCTAGAGGACCTAACTGAATTGTGCTCAGATCTATGACCCACAGAAACTGTAAGACAGTAAATGTTGTTTTAGACCTCTAAATTTGGGGATTAGTTGGATACACAGCAGTAGATAATTTATACATATTTGATAAAATGCTCCTCATAAATATTAATCTCCCCCATCTCTAAATGATATCACTCATTTGGGGAGTTAATCACAAATTATCTTACATTGTTTTCTAGTGCTAACTGGTCATTTTCAAATGGTGTTCTGCAGAATCCTAAGGGAGTTGTGTGTATGTGTATGAATATGAGTGTGTTTATGTACGTGGCGTGTGTCTCTTTAGGGGAAAAGTTTAAGTGATGAAGTTAAGTGGGCAAGGCTTTGGGTATATTTCCCCTGCCTCAACGAGAAGAGTTCTTCCTTTACCTTCTAAGTGTATTAGGATATGGTATAATATTTATTGGGAAGGAAGGGTGCTATTTTTTTAAAGATTTTTAAACCATGGTTTCAAATATTTCATGCATTATGTCTTGTCCATCATTGAACTTAATTCAGTTAAGCTTTTTAAAGACCAAGAACTATTTCATACTTTAGACAGTCTGGGATTTTCCTTCAGGTATCCAAATCTAAAGTTTCCAACCCAGAGCTTTTAAATTCCCCTTTACAAAATATACTCGAGTAAAATAAAACTACAGAGTCCGTAAATCAGGCAACAGTATTACCACTTTACAACTTGAAATTGTGATTAGAATGACAATAAATTTAGGGAATAAAATTGATTCTAAGCTTGAGTGACCATTTAAACTATAAAATAATAGAACCTCAGAATTGAAAGAGCTCATAAAGGTTATGATTATTGAAAATCCCCCTGAAATACTCACCTTTCTATGAGCCTTTTATGAAATTGCTAGTCTATTCCTGAAAAACAATAATAACAAACTGGGGCTTAAAAAACAACTTTATGACTTGGACTGAAATCCCTGGAAATCCAGAATTTTGGCTCATACATCCTCAAAAAGAATTTGGTAAGCTTAATGTAACAGGTAAAGCCACTGCCTCTGGAAATAAAACATCCTTTAACTACAATATGGTACAACATAGTTAGTACATTAATTCATTCATTTGCACTTTTATTTATTCTTCTCCACTGCTCATACAACTTTTCAGAAATGTTGTTTACAGGGACACCTGGGTGGCTCAGTCAGTTAAGCATCTGCGTTGGGCTCAGGTCATGATCCTGGGGTCCTTGTAAGGATCCTCAGCCCCTTGTAAGTCTCCCTGCTCAGCAGGGAGCCTGCTTCTTCCTCTTCCCTTGCCCCTCCCCACTGCTCATGCTCCCCCTCTCTCTAATAAATAAAAAAAATCTTTTTAAAAAATGTTGTCTACACTCTTCTCCTGTTTCTCACCCTTCCAGGTATTACTCAACACTGCACTCTCTCTTTCACTTATACCACTCCACTGAAATAGCTCTTGCCAAAGTTAACTATTCTATATTGACAGTATTTCTTCCTGAAACTCTGTTATGCATGTTTTGACACTTAGAAATCCAAATCATCAAGATGCACTTTATCAGATATTGAAGGTAAAAGGAAACGAGGGTCAGACATAATTCTTAAATGCTTTATTTTAATAATCTGGTTACCACCTCTTTTTTTACCCTCATCCCAAGGAAGTTTCTAGAGTGCTTGCTTAGATTTTCCCCTCTCCTTAATATCTCTTTGACCTCATTGTGATGATTTCAGGGCTCTGTAGAGATAGAACCCCCTCCCTCCCTCCCCCTCCCAAAAAAACAAAGTTTGCTGAGGAGAGAGGAAAATTAGTAGAAATATAAGGAAAGAGAGAGCGGAAATAAAAGTAAGAGTTTTGATTGGAGGTTGAAAGTGAGGAGTGACATGAGAAAGGTCTGGGCACAGCTATGGTATATAAGAGACTTAATTAGCAGTTAGTATAGTGAAAGGGATATTAAAAAGTGTGTGTTATCAACTAGACCTTAGTGTTCTAAAAGAAGGACCAAAGAAGATCAAAAGATGAAAATTAAAAATTGCTTTCTTCAGGTGTACTATATACTCTTTCATGTCACCTACACTGAAACTTGTAGGATCTTAAGACTGATTCAGGTGAACATATTATTCATACACTTATACCAGGGTAAGAAGTACCCTTTTCCTTGGTCCTGTGGTTTGAGATTTCCCCACTCTTGCCTCTTCTGGGCACATCTAATCTTCTAGGAAAAAAGCCTGTAAGGCTAAGATAATGGACCACACAGAGCCATAACTCCCAAGCTCTGAGTACACTGAACACTGTTAACACTCTGTCCGGATTTCATCCCATCTAGTTCAAAAACTGGGTGGTTATTTTTCGTGGTCCTGCCTTCAGAGAGTGGTCGTAGCAGCTTGTGTGGCCCAAGGAGTGGCAAGAGACAGCTGTTCACAGGAGAGGGAAAAAAAATGGGGTTAGATTATGGAGCTCTAGTTTTGTGCACGCATACAAGGCCCTTTGTAATGTCATATGGAGGCAGAAATAAAAAGAGAAGGGAGGCTGGGCCATAGACTGAAAGGTCAGGAACTGTGGCCAGAGGATGAATCACCTCACATGCACCTCTAAGAAATCCAAAGATTTAAAATTCGGACATAGGTTGTTATAAAGGTCAGAAGGTAGTCCATATTTGACAGCTTGTCAAGTTGGTTTCTAACTTTTAAATATTTAATATTTATCTTTAATAATATATTTAAATGTTAATATAACTACTTAATACATCATTTAGGTGTTCATTTCAAAATTTTCCTCTGGGCCCTGCAGATGCTAGGTGTAGGTTTTTATGTTATTATTATGTTTTGAGTGGTGTGAGGGAGGTAAACAAGACGACAGGAAAAAAATCTGAGGCAGAGTTTTCTATACATGGAGGTGTGAAACAGACTAGCATATTTGTCTAGTTTACAATCTCTGCTTTTTGATGGATTATTTAATCCATTCACATTAATGTTTTTATCAATGTAGTTATGTTTATATGGGCCATTTTACTTTTTAAGTCTCATTTCTTTTGGTTTATGTTTTTCATATACTGCTTACTTTGCGCTAAGTTAATATTTTCCAATGTATCACAATATTTCCTAAATGATTTGTATCACTTTTATGAGGTTTTGGTTTTTGGTTTTGGGTTTTTTTTTGTGGTAGATCTAGAGTTTACCATATACATCTTAATTTATCTGAATCAGTTTCAGATTCATACCAACTTAATTGTAATGACATATAGAAACATTTCTCCTACACAGCTCTATTCCCTTTTCCCTCTTTTTTGTGTTATTATTGTTGTCCATATGATTTTAATGTTATGGACCTGGTAATACCATGTTGTAATTATTACTTTATTATCTGTAGTCATTTTCTTAGTCCATTACAGCTTTGCTCCTCCTACCTCCTTTGTGCTGTTATTGGCAAATATATAACATTTCTATATAAATCTGACAATATAATACATATTTTTTATATAATTTATTTTTTAGGTCAGTTGAGAGAAGGAAAGAGAAAATTATCTATTAACATTGTCTTTAATAATTACAGTTACCTTTACTGGTGCTCTGTTTTTGTGCATGTGTATAGATTCAAAATACCCTCTGAAATCACTTGCATTTAGCCAAAAGACTTTCCTTTAGTATTCCTAGTAAGGTGTATCAGCAAGAAATTCTGTTTTGTTTATCTGGGAATGTCTGTGTTTAGCCTTCATTTTTAAAGATAGCTTTGCTGGATATAGAATTCTTGGTTAACAGTTATGGTGAGGTTTTTTGGTTTGTTTGTTTGTTGAGTACTTTGAATATGTTATCCTACTGCTTTTAGGCCTCTATTGTTTCTGCTGGAGAAATCAGCTGTTAATCTTTTGGGGTTCCTTGTAAGTGATGACTCTTTTTTTTTTTTCCTGCTTTCAAGATTCTCTCTTTATCTTTGATTTCTGGCATTTTTACTGTGTGGCATTTTTTATGGATCCTATTTAAAACTTGTTTATTCTACTTGGAGTTTATTGAGCTTCTTGAATATATAGGCTAGTGTTTTTCAAAAGTGGGAGGAATTTTTAACCATTATTTCTTAGAAAAATTTTTCTAGCTCTTTCTTTCTCTCTGAGTGACATCTCCACTTTAGGAACCAAGCATTTAGTGGGAGAGTTGGGGGAGGCAGTGGCCTGAGGTCTTCTCTGCTTACCTCTCCTCAAGAGCCAGGGAAGGAGTGATAAAGACCCTAATATTGTCAGCAGTTCCTTGCCCTAATTAGAGCCTTCATTCCATGAGCAGTGGTTTGGCAAAAGGGAGTCCCACAACCACACCCACCTGAAACTTAATATCAGCAATAGGTAGCTGTGGGAAGCCTGAGAAATGATGATGTCGTATTCCTCCCAGGTAGAAAGCCCTTTGGTAGCTAGAATAAGAGAGAGCCTTTGTTCTTGGCTGCATACATCTAAAACAGAGTGTCTGCCTCACTGAGCAGAGAGGAGGCAGAAGGGAGGAGCCTTGACTCAAATATTGCAGATTCATGTTTTTCTTACCAAATTTTCAAGAATAAATGTTTCTTCATTGGCCATTTTCCCTTAGAACCATTTTCAGAAGCCTCAACATGGTTGATTTTTAGAAATTTTACACCAGTTTCACTGGGAGCAGGTCTGCAGAGCTCCTTACACTGTCATGCCAGATCAGCCTGACATATTTGGCTTGTTACATGATCCGCAGGCTGTCTGATGATGCTGGAGCATCCAAGGCATGTGAGTTATTGTGTAGATGAGTCCAGAAGAGACAGACATGGAATTTATTCTTTTAGTAATAAATAGCTACTGAGGGATTTTCAAAAGAAATAGGAGCAAATTTGCATTGTAGAGCAATGTATAAAAAAATGAAAGAAGCTGATGTGAATTTTCAGTGTACTTTAGCACCTGTGTCTCTCTCTACACTGAGTTCTACTGATATACCAGATCATGATTTAATATGAAAGAAAAAGAATAGAAAAGAAAGCAAGAGATATTGTTGTTGCATTGTATATTAATGCTTCTATTGAATATTACACACTTTGGGAAGGACAGAAAATAAATGATAAAAAAGGAAGGCTTAAATTCATTTAACTAGCCCAGTCTGGGAAATGCTGTGTAGTGCATGTGTCTTGGATATTCCCAGTGCACATTAGCATATAAAAGACTATCAGAGGGCGCCTGGGTGGCTCAGTGGGTTGAGCCACTGCCTTCAACTCAGGTCATGATCTCAGGGTCCTGGGATCGAGTTCCGCATCGGGCTTTCTGCTCGGCGGGGAGCCTGCTTCCCTCTCTCTCTCTCTGCCTGCCTCTCTGCCTACTTGTGATCTCTCTCTGTCAAATAAATAAATAAAATCTAAAAAAAAAAAAAAAAAAAAAAGACTATCAGAAGTTCCAAAACAAAGAAATTTGCTTAACTTTGCTTGTCCATAGTCCTCAAACTTATTTACCATTTCAGGCCCTTTTTCATGCATCAGCTGTAAATTGTCCTCAGCACAGGTCTGTGATGAAATATAGTTTAGAAAATTAATAATATTAAAAGATTTTTAAAGGTGAGTGACAAGTTTCCTACTCATAAAATATTCATAAAATAACTCATAAAAATGAAATGAATAATTATACCTAGTATTAATTCTAAGGGAAACAGTTATACCCCTGGGGAAAATAAGAAAGTCATATACCTTTTGAGCTGTCTATGAAAAAAGAAAAAAGGAATCTACTTGAGACATTTATTTTTAAAATCTTTAGTAGTGTTAAGTTTTCAGTGTTTGAAGATTAATTTAATTTTTAAATATGGTCCAGAATTATTCAGTGACTGAAGGATAAGGTGAGTGCTTGAGTGGGATCATTTTAAATTAGAAAGTGCAATGTGACTGTGAAGTAATTAGGTAGATTTTATATGTCACAACAAAAGTTAATCTTAAACTTATTTCCAAAGGAGGGATTTTTTTTAAGAGCCTTTGTAAAATATCATTAGTATTAGCATATTATCTCTTAAAGTAATTATTTTGAAGGGCAACGTGTACATTTTGCTCATCTGAAAATTAATGTAGGAGATTTTTAAGTTGAAATAAGAGAATAAATGTAGACAAACCTACTCCCCTCATCCTGTATCCAGGGAACACGCAGAGTATAAAATCGAAGGAAAAATACTGTAAGGTTTATATATCATTTGCTACAACACTGCTGAATTGCTGAAAAGTAATTTTAGCTAAGCAAATGAAGTTGGAACTTGAAAACAAGCATGTACCACTTAGACTCTAAGAAATCCCCAAATAAGAACCTCTTGCTATCCATTAAGTAGAATGATGGAATATAGAGTCAGAATTGGCATAAGTGTCATGGAAGTTTCCAGGGTGATAGCACAGAGAATCAGGGAAGAGAGACTGAGCAAAGCTCATGACCACATGTCATCCTATTGCTTTGGTAAAGGGACTATTGACTGAGAAGCACAGTGAAGGAGAAGTGACTGAAGATGTTGTGGCTTAAAGGGTTTCGGTATAAGGGCAACTCTTGAATGTCAAAAACTGAAGAAAAACTATCTACCCAACCAAAGAAATAACAGAGTTCATGTATGCATTCTAAGAAGCTCTGCAAGGATCCAGATAACTCTTCTCTCTCTCAACCCAAAACTATGCACGTTAGCAGCCAACAGTTACTAAAAATGAGAAATATTTTATTATAATAAAATTAAGTCTAATTCTATTTCTGAGATGATATCATACTTATTGGTTAAACACTTGAAACAAACTTATTAAAAGAAACCATGACCATTATCTCCACTGTTACTTAATATTTTCTTGGAAGTAATAGCACAATTAGAAAAGATAAAGAATGTAGAGATGTAGAAATTGAAAAGAAGAAAATAAAATTGTATTCCTGGAAAACTCAAAAGAATCAACAGAAAAAGTGTTAGAAATGATAACAGAATTCATTGGGGTGGATAGTTTGAAAATTAACATGCAGAAATCAATACCATTCATGTGTGAAAACAACAAGAAATTGGAAAATATATTGGAAGAAGAGATGCCATCACAATAGCATCAAAAAAAGATGAATTACCTGAGAACAAACATAACAAGATTTGTAGTAGATCAATATGAATAAAACTTTACAATGCTATATAAGAACACAAAAAGAAGACGAATAAATGGAAACACACACCATGTTATTGAAAATAAAACTCAATATCACAAATATGTCAGTTTCCCTAAAGTAAATCAAAAGTGTAATATAATCCCATTAACAATATGAGTAATATTTTTGAACCATATAGAAGTTAATTCTAATGTCAATGTGACCAAAAAAACTAGAAAGAGAACCCAGGAAAACTCTGAGAATTCAGAACATGGTGGGGAACCAGCCTTATCAGATATCAGAACATGATAAAGCTAACCAAAACAATGGGGTACTGACATATAAATATACAGAAAGAAATGAAGTTGAAGAGAGAGCTAGGACAATGAAGAGATAAGTCACAGTCTGGGAAAAAAATTTGCAAAGCATATCTCTGATAAGAGACAAGTATATAAACTATAAAAAGAAGTCTAAAGAAACAAACCACCTCGGGGCGCCTGGGTGGCTCAGCGGGTTAAAGCCTCTGCCTTCGGCTCAGGTCATGGTCCCAGGGTCCTGGGATCCAGCCCCGCATCAGGCTCTCTGCTCAGTGGGGAGCCTGCTTCCTCCTCTCTCTCTGCCTGCCTCTCTTCCTACTTGTGATCTCTCTCTCTCTCTGTCAAATAAATAAATAAAATCTTTAAAAAAAAAAAAAAAAGAAAGAAAAGAAAAGAAACAAACCACCTCTCCCCAATATGGGCAAAAGATCTGAACAGATATTTCACCAAAAAAGCTAGAGAGATGGCATATAAGCCCATAAAAAGATGCACAACAGGGACGCCTGGGAGGCTCAGTCAGTTAAGCATCTGCCTTTGGCTTAGGTCATGATCCCAGCATCCTGGAATTGAATCCCACATCCGGCTCCTTGCTCAGTGGGGAGCCTGCTTCTCCCTTTGTCCCCTGCTTGTGCTCACTCTCTCTCTTTCTCTTTGACAAATAAATAAATACAATCTTGAAAAAAAAAAAAGGATGCACAACATCATTCATCATTAGGGAACTGTAAATAAAATCACAATGAGATACTGCTACAGCTCTACAGGAATGGCTAAAATTAAAGTCTGACCATACCAAGTGTTAACAAGAATAGGAAGAAACTAGAGGTTATATACTGCTAGCAGAAATGTTTAATGGTGCAACCACTTTGGAAAACAGTTTGGCAATTTTTTTTAAAGTTAAATGCATACCTCCCATATGATTAATCTATTCAACTCCTAGGTATTTACCCAAGAGGAATGAAGTATAAGTCCATCCAAGCACCCGTATATAAATGCTCATGACAGCTTTATTTGTAATAGCCAACAACTGGAAACAGCACAAAATTCCATCAACAGGTAAATGGATAAACAGTGATGTGTCCTTACAATGGAACCCAACTCAGAAATAAAAGGAAATGAACTTTTCTACAAAATTCCTGACTGGTAATTTTAAAAAATATAAAGGTCATAAAAATCAAGAAAAAGCTAAGATTGTCAGATCCCAGAGGAGACGAAGGGGACATGAAGACTAAGTGCCATGTAGTTTCCTGGATTGGATTCTGGCATATAAGAAAAAAATTAGTGGAAAAATAGTGAATTCCAAATAAAGCTTATAGTTTAGTCATTAGTGATGTAAGAATGTTAATTTCTTAGTTTTGACTAAGGTACCACAGTTATATGAGATGTCAACATCTAGAGAAACTGAGTGAAAGGTATACTGGAGCTTGCTGTACTATCTTTGTAACTTCTGTAAATCTGAAATTATTACAAAATGAAAATGTTTTTATAAAGTTTTATAAAGAAATGAACTATTGATGACCATTATATCATGGATAGATCTCAGTATCATTATGCTGATCAGTAGTAAAAGAAGTCAAATAGAAACTTGTAGATATTGTATGATTACATTATAAAACTCAAGGAAGTACAGACTAATGTATAGTGACAGAAAGGAGATAAGTGGTTGCCTGCAGTTGGGGAGGGGAGCAGGAGCAGAAGGAAGGAATTGTGAAGGGACAAAAAGAAACTGGGGAATGATGGATATATTCATTATTGTGATTATGATAATGTTTCATGAATGTGTATATAAGCCAAATCTTACCAAATTCACATTTTATATAATGTGCATTTTTTGTATCAGTTATACCTTAACAAAGCTGCTACAAAAAGTTTATTTAAATATTTCTTTTGCAATTTAATGGAATTATAGACAAGACAATGAGAATAAAAGGCAAAACTAAGGAAACAAATTTAAAAGAATAATACAAGTACTACGGAAAAGAAACACATGTTAGAAACAACAAAAGAAAAGGAAGTGAATGGGACTAAAAATTGCTGGGCTAAAAATAAAAGCCATCTCAGTACACTTAATGGAACATTACATGGAAAATAGAAGCTTCTATGAATCCCCACCCACACCCCACCCCTGGAAGCTTTACTGAGGTAAAATTGACAAATAGGAATTTTATATTTAAGATGTACAACTTGGTATTCATATATATATGTGTATATATATATGTTAATTAGTGGGAGTGTGGTGATTATTTCACTATATATATATCACCACAAATATATATATTTATTTTATAAATATATACATTTTTATATATTTATATTTATATATTTTATAATATATATTTATATATTACAAATAAATAAATATTTTATTATATTTATATATAATTTATATATAATATAAATTAATTAGTGGGAGTGTGGTGATTATTTCACTATATATGATGACTTTAACCAATTATTTCATGATTATTTGAAATAATCATGATTATTTCATGATTATTTCACTATATTTCACTATATTTCATCATATATAGTGGTTATTTCACTATATATGATGACTCTTCAATTATTTCATGAGGAGATTTGCAACACTATCAACTATCAAATGCCAAGATACCCCTTTTGACTTTTGTGGACCTAGGAAACGAACTGTGGTGATACCACCTTGTTTTATCATCATTTCATCTTGAAATAGGCTTTCAAGTTCCTAATTTCAGTCTTCAAATCTTAATGGGTACAGCATTCCAGAGAACAATTATGCAGAATACCAAAGGCCCTTGACATAATTTATGGTTCTGGTCTTTCTAAAATGGCCCTCCCTGCCAACGGAAAATATACTGAAGAAAGAACCATGCACTGAGTACTAACACAGTCTTAAAAAGGAAGTTTTCTAGGAGAACAGTGAAACCTCCATCAAAGAACTGGTAGAATGTATTTGAAGAAATCACACTGTTGTTGCCACCAAGCAGAGCCAGCATGAGCTTTCCTTCCAAAACGTGTTTTGATGGCATCACGTACACATCAGGAAGGCATGAAAAAGTTTATTACTCACATAATGAAGCTGCATTGGGATATAGTGCAAGATCCAAAGCAGTCCCAAGTTGGCTTGAGAGTGGGCAGAGAAGGGGAATTGGCTTGGAGTTTTATCATTGTGGATGGAAGACTGGAATAAGGGTTTCCTTGTGTAGGCTAGGATTTGGGAGGTTGAGGTCTGCTGGTACCAAAAGAGGGAACATCGGGCTTTCTTATCAGTCTTTCTAGGTATGGGGGCAGAAGGGGAATGGAGAATGTTGGGGTTTGAAAGCTATTAGCAAACTTCAAAAATGGAGTTAGATTCTTTATTACACATACAAAAATAGCCAAAAACAGAAACACAGTATTTTCCAACTGCCTATAGGTCATTATCCTATATATCCAGTGAGTGCACTGGATAATTCACAAATATCTCAAGCCTGATTATTTGGTTCTTCTCCCTCAAACCAATTTCTCCTCCTCTATTCACAATGTTATTTAATGATCCACCCAATTATCCAAAACCAGTAACCTGAGAGAAGTCTCATCCTTAATAACCGTGGGGCCTGGGGATGAAATTATAAATGGAGGCTCCCAGCCTGAGGCTCACTCTCCTCTCTTCCCAGAGAACACTTAAATGAACTAAGGATGGTACCATCTTATGTCATCTTTGGCTCTATTTTTTCTATTTCTCACCATATTAAATTGAATACTAGGCACTATAAATTCCACCTCAAAATATATTTCTCAAGTTTGTTGCATCTTCTCCATATGCCCTTACGCAGTCAGTTCAGGATCCAAACTTCTCTCATTATGAATATTTCCATGTCCTTCTAATTGTTCTCCTAATAACCATCCTCCAGACCACCAGTTGGTGGCCTTCCCAAAATGTAAGTCTGACTATGTTTCTATGCTTAGCACCTGCAGTGAGTCACTGTAATCTCTATGATTGAATCCAAACTTGGAACAGTGTTGTTTCTTGGCATGGTTTACCCCAGCTCACACCCTTGCTTCTGTCATGTACCCCCAACCTCAACAGTACTGACAGCCTCGTTACAGTGATAAACTCTGTTAATTCCTGCCTTTTTGCTGTATCTCTCATGCTGATGCCCCTGCCTAGAACTGTTCCCAAACTTCCTCTATGCTGGCCTCCATGGGCCAAAGTGCTGTTATCCCTTCTAAACATGGTAAGGGTTCTCTTCCCTGAGAAGCTTTCCTTGTTTCCCAGAATTACCAACTTCTTCTCCACTGCTACTTCAGGAAGTCAAATATGATGGCATTTGAAGTCAGAACTGGACTTGAATTGGGCTTGGGTAAGAAAATTAAATTTGCTAAGTCTCTTTTCTTAAAAAAGAAAAAAACATCTACCTCTTAGGATTTCTGTGACTACTAAAATGAGATGATATATGTGAAGTATCTAGCACAGTGCATAGCATATGGTGGGTCCCTAAGAAATAGTAGTTTTGTATTAATTGATTAATTTTGTATATATGTACACACATACCCACATATCTCTATTGTTGCATTCCATCTTGATCTTTTATTTTTTGTAATGCATAATAACTGGACAGTGAGTTCTCTTGTATAAGTATTCAATAAGTATTTGTGACATGAATTGCTCTCCTGTAACTGAATATGTGATCGGCATGTGGGGCCACAGCCCCTTTCTTGCTTTCTTTTTACATTGTTCTTTGTTTGGTGTCTGCAGCTGCTGCCTTCAGGGCCTTTTTCTGTTTATGGTCTTGTCTCTTCAGTACTGATGTATTTGGTAAAGATGAAAGCATAAATGTGAATTTTTATTTTACATACTGTGATGCACTCTCTTCAGAATTTCTCATGTATGACTTTTTGAAGAATGTGATGATTTTTAGACCCAGGCTGAAAGCCACTTCACCTTCTCAAAGGTCTTCATTTTTTTTTTAAGAACAATTTTATACAAATTATTTTAGAGTAACCAAGACTGTGGTTACCAAAGCCTGAATAATATATTTAAGTCCTGACAGAGAGCCATAATCAAGGAAGTGCCCAAAAAAATCAGTACTTACTATGTGCAAAAATAAGTATTTACTATTCCCTATTAGGGAATAGGTCCCGGAACTATTCATGAAATGTGAATATACATGAAACAATTAGAGAACAAGTAATAGTTTGTGAGTTTGTCTTTACCCATTTCAAAGAAGGAAGAAATCAGCATGCACTTGAGTAGTCACGGAAGCTGTACCAAAGACCCCTAACTCACCCCATATTGGAATTGGCCCCAGATTGAGTCATGATATTTATATAGCAGAAGAGGAAAGGGAGATATCTGCAGATTGTTGACAGCGTGACTCAGTGAATAGAGAGAAAGCTGAGTATGGCATGTACAGGGGAAGAAACAGGAGGGTTCAACTGAGAGAGAGGTGCATTGATGTGTGTGAGCCTGGTGGCCTGGGTCTGGGAGTGAAGTCGAGTTGATAGATAGGATGGAAAAAAGGAATAGACAGCCTTGAAAATCGGACAGAGTAATGTGAGTCTATGGATTAAGTAACAAAGTTACTAAACTCTTAAGTAAAGCAAGATGAAGAGTGTGCCTTCAAAACATCCACCTCACTGTCTAATGGATTAGAGATAGGGGAGGCTTAATGCTGTTGAAAGAATAGGCTAAATCTGAAGGACACTTCAAAGGACTATCCAGGAGAGGGAAACAGAAAAGAGGAATTTGAGTTTGCTAGCCTGTGAAAAAGATGTTTCTATGGACAAAGTGAATAATTAAGATGGAGAATTAGGATAGTTTCCTTGTTTTTTGTTTGTTTGGTTGGTTGGTTGGTATTTTTTGGTTTTGTTGTTGTTTTGGAAAGGCCAGTATACAAATTTAGTTTTAGTCAAATAAACACTGGAATGGTGATAGGATAATGAGTAGAAAGCCCCAGAAAAGAGTAGTAAGCAATACAATTAAGGATAGAAGTAATATTCTATCTGGGGCTTCGTATTTGGAAAGTTTGAGTGGATGGGTAAGAAGCTGTAGCTAACTCCATAAAAGTAAAAGAGAGAGAAGACAGCTGCTGTTCATCTTGAAATGGAACAACTGAAACACCAAATTCTGTAAACTGACCCTGAGTTTGGTTCCTGTACTCAAGCTACCATTAGTAGATAGTCCTAGGCAAAGGAATATGTTCTCAAAGTGACAGGTATTTAAAGCAGACATGTGAGTGTCCAGATTTAGGTGGGAATGCATTTCCTAATTTTAGTCCCTTTGAAAATATTATGGGGGCACCCAGGTGGCTTAGTTGGTTAAGCATCTCAACTCTTGGTTTCAGCATAGGTCATGATCTCAGGGTCATGAGAAGGAGCCCTGTGTCAGGCTATGGCCTGACACACTGCGTGAAATTGTTTCCCCCTTCCTCTTCCTCCCCTTCTGCTCCTCCCCCCAGGTACATGCGCTTGCTCTCTTTTTCTCTCTCTCTCAAACAAATAAATAAAGTTATTTATTTATTATATTTATTTATATTTAATATATTTATTAAAAATAAAATTAAAAATAGGAGGGCCTGGGTGGCTCAGTTGTTAAGCATCTGCCTTCAACTCAGGTCATATTCCCAGAGTCCCAGGATCTGATGGAGCCCAGCATTAGGCTCCCTGTTCAGCGGGAAGCCTGCTTCTCCCTCTCCCACTCCGTGTGCTTGTATTCCCTCTCTTGCTGTCTCTCTGTCTCTGGGTCAAATAAATAAATAAAATATTTTTTAAAAGATAAAAATGAATAAAAATAAAAATGAAAATATCATGGAAGAGGTGGGCCTTTACATTCCGTGGAAATGCAATTAGTGAGGGAACATTCAAGAAGATCCCACCACACAGTGGAGTCAAAATCAAGTTTAGTACTATCTTGATTTTAGGAAAGGACTTGAATTAGCAATACGCACACAAAACTCTAATCATTCTCCAAAGAAATACCTTAAATATATCCTACCACTTTGGCCTAAAACATTCTAAAAATAAAGGCTCATTTCCAAATGCTTTTTAGTATTGCAAAAACTGAAGGCCAAAATCAGAAAATCCTGCAAAAGTGCCTTGGATGCTGTTAATGAAATGCAAAACAGATGCATTATACTACAACCCCAAGTCTTCAGCAGATATGGCATTTGTTCTTTTAATAAAACAGGCTTAAAGCATGCCTTTTAGATTCATTTTAATATCTATAGATTTTAGTGTTTGGGACAGAAAAAAATCTCCATGGCATAAAAGCAATTTGTCATTTTAAACTCTTCACTAACATAATTGAGAAAAGCTTAGTTTTGAAAAGGTTCTTCATTATTCACCTTGTACCAACCATTAATTTTATTAAGAGTAAGACCTATAACTTCAGATCCCATGGTCATTCTATAATACCCAACTGTCTCTGAATATCTGTTTCATTCCTTTCTCCTGAATTCCTCCCTTCAAGGCTGAGCAAGAGCCCCAACTAGTCCATGAAGTTTTTCCTAAACACCTATATATAGTACTTATGTGCCATTATCTCTCCCTTGTTTAAACTTATACAACTTACTATCTCATTTTGTTGTATTATCATTTAATATGTCATATATGTGTGCATATATTACATACACACATATGTACATCTATGTGTTTGGATATATACAAATATATGTGTATATTTGTATATATGTACAAATATATATACACATTCATATGTATATATATGTACTATGACTATGTGTATATATCAAGTATGTAGTAGTATATAGTAGTATGTATGAATAGTATAAAAATTTTTATAGTAGGTATGGATATAGTATGTAGTATATATAGTATGTAGTGTGTATATTTGACTTTGGTATGTATGAGATATATATGACACATATATAGTATCATATATATAAATGTATATGAAGAAAAAGTTACCATTTAGTAAGTGCTGGGCACTAATACATACAAAATGTTATTCAGTCCTCTCCATAACCCTATAACTTGGTTATTAACATTGTTTCCACTTATATTAGAGGTCACTGAAATTTAAGGAAGCTAAGTAAGTTTCATACAGATTCACAACTAGTACTGAGCATTGTCGTTGGTATTAGAAATTCAGGCATAGAAGGTCTTGGTCAGGCATGAAGCATAAAATCATCTGTTAATTCACCTCTTGGGCATTTGCCGACACTTCCCAGACTAGAACAGAAAGTATGGAGAATAGAGAATGTTTCATAAAAGATAGCAAAGAGGAACAATCTGGGAACTGTATGTGCTATAGAAAATCAAAGGGCCACAGTTTTGTGGCAAAGGGTGACAGCTCATAGTGGCCTGCTCTTTTTCTTGTTGGTGGAAATGCCCTCATTGTCAACCCCAGTAGACAGGCATCACAGGGCCTTCCAACCAACCCACTAGCTTCTGTCCTTAACATGTCAAAACCCACCTCATGTGTGAAAGTCAACAATTACCAAACTTTTGGTTCTGTGAACCAATTAAATGTAGTATTGTCTTTTTTTTTTAAATAAAGATGATAGAAGAAAAAACTTATCATATATTAGCATAATTATTTCATAAAATAATAGATATTTTAATATCAGAAAGATGGAAAGGAGTTCATCTCAGAAAAAGGGATTATATTTTAAACTGAGAGAATTTAAGATATTTAAAAATTGTTACCTTTTTTTTCTATTTTTATTAAATTTTCATTTAGCCTTGGAGTGAAAAAAAAAAATCTGTTGTGAATTAGCACAAGACATTGGGCTTTTAGGGGAGCCCTCCTCTAAGCAATATGGATTCAGATAGCCTTAGGACCAGAAGAATGCTCCCCTACATTATCAGTTAATTTTATGCATTACCTCTTAGAGAGGCGTGCTTGGAAATGTCTTCATTCACAATAGAATCTCTCCATTTCAGGCAATGCACCAAGGGATCACATTTTTGTTTTATTAATTCAATCAACAAATGCATGTTCCAGTCATTGTTCTTCAGGCCAAGGGCCCCTCTAGTGCGTTTCTGCCCGAGAAGACAGATCCTGCCCAAAAAGCCCCTGGGAGTCACTTAAGTCCATTACCTAGCTCTGTTTATGCTTCCAAAAACACACTCAGAATTTATACACATGACTGAAAAATCCTCACTAGAGGACCTCCACTTTTTATTTTTTATTTTTCATATATAAAATGAACTAGAATGGGACTATCTCCAAGAGCTGTTGCAATTCTAAAATAATGTGGTTCTATAAACACGCCAGCATCAGAACTTGATATTTATGACCGTGGTTGGATGCATCTCAATAAGCACAGCAGGAGAGCACCCAACTTGAAAAAGAATACCTTCATTAATTAATTCTCCAACACCAGAATATGTGACAAGGCTCCCAGGCAGGATGAATCCAGGTAGAAAATTTAAAACCATAAGAAACTGCTGAGATTGAAGACCATATAAATCATGCAGTGGTGTTGTGGGTGGGGCGTGCTCCAGAAATTGCCACCCCCCCATCTCATTTTTCCCTCCACTTAGGGAAGTCCCATTTTTCTGTTTTCCTGCCTTTGCTCACAGAGGTGGCCTCTCGCCTCTATCTGTGTTTGCTATTGGGGGCAGTGCTTTAAGCCTTCTCCACTAAAAGGGCACCCATAACAAACACCATGTATTCATAAAGAAGCATAAATAACCTTCATAAACAGAATAAAAAGCCCCATTCCTCATTGGGAAGACAGGGCATTGTCTTTTTGACAGGCTTTACTTTTGAGCCCTGAGGACACCATTAGAGCACTTTTCCCTTCTTCCCCATAAAACCACTGAGACTGGAGTGGCAAACATTATTGTCTCGCAGTCGGGGTGTGTTAGAGAAATGGAAGGTGCCCTCGCCCCCTGACATGCGCTTTCCGCTTTCCTATAGCTCACAATGAAGCACGGAAATAAAAGCAGCTTCAAGATGAATTCTGTTTTCCTCTTTGGTCCTTTATTATAGTTGTATTGCGGGAAAATAAAAACTTTCCCTCCACTTTAATATAGGCCGAAGTCTGATGAACTGGAAATAGAGGGAGATCATACATGAAAGAGCTCAGGTGTCAGGTGGACCATATGTGTCTGACACATGTTCTGTTTGCCACTTAATCATAGTTAGGGTAATAATTATGGTCCACTTCTCCTTTCTTGCCTCAGGAGCAATGGGAAGAAAGATGTTTAGCGATGTTTTTGAATAGAGAAAAAAAAGTGGAGCATCTTTCAAAATATACTGGATTTTTTTTTAAGATTTTATTTATTTATTTGACAGAGATCACAAGTAGGCAGAGAGGCAGGCGGGGGGTGGGGGGGGAAGCAGGCTCCCTGCCAAGCAGAGAGCCCAATGCGGGGCTCGATCCCAGGACCCTGAGATCATGACCTGAGTCGAAGGCAGAGGCTTAACCCACTGAGCGACCCAGGCACCCTAAAATATACTGGATTTTTAAAAGAAAAAAAAATTATCTTGAATGTCAATGCAGGCCTAAAAAATGGAAAATAGCATTTGTCTGATATCTGTTCATTCATTTATAGGAAAACCCACAGAAGTACTTGTTTATATTAAATGTCAAAATCGAGGTTAGCAAAGATGCTTTTGTAACCCTTTAACCAAGTGACTTACCCAAATAGACAAGAACCTAATTTAAAAAAAAAATTTTTTAAGGTGCTGAACTTCAAAAAGATGTTCCCCTAGCACACAGAACATTCTATTCCCAATGAATCGCATATTTATTAAGGTTCTATTACTGCTGTGACTCTTCTGTTCTTGGCAGTATAGCAGGCACTTAAATGAAAAGTTCAGAAGGAGATGTTGAAGTGTATTAAAAATGACCTGCAAAAGGTGACAACGTCAAGGTACCATGAGTTTCTGGGGAGTTCTCTGCTTTTTTTTTTTTAAGAGTAGCTAGAGTTACTACCTGGAATGTGAACACATAGACAAAAAAGAAATCCAAGCTCTTAAAGTAGTGACATTCGGCAAGAATGTCAGTACTAGAAGGTAGAATGTGTCTTGAATTTCCTTATGATATCCAACTATCCAACCAGGGATTCAGACTTTAAAACATTGGCACCGAAAGTAAAAAAAGCTAAGTCAATTGAGATATAACCAAATCTGTGGGTATTATATTTAGGATCTAGTGATTTGGGTGCATAGGATAAGGATAAAGCATACCTTACAACTTAGACATTAACTTCATAGCGACTAGTTTAGAAAATAGTATCTCCCTGCATAATAAAACTGCTAGTGATTGTCATTTAAGAAGTAAAGTGGCTGCCACTCTGATAGGTAATGAGTCTTGCAGTGCAGTTTTAAAGAACAGTGTAATGACATCAACATTGCCAAAGCAGCAGTGACGCATTGGAAAACCTTATCATTTTCCATACATAGAAATAGTCTGAGCCTTTCTTATTTCTAATCACCTGGGTTTGCTCAGATGTATCCAAAGCCCACCAGTACTTAACTGCCTTCCAGTGATTTCTGAACAAAGCCATTCTGAAGCAATTAATTAGGTTTCCTTCTCTTTTATCCACTTTCAGAACAAACTAAGATCACTGCTCAATTTCTTCTTGTTTTATATGTCTTCAGTCCCCACCATACCCTGAATACGTTTAAATCATTCCTCCTGAAATATATCTCTTGTGTCTATATCACAAGTAAAGTTGTGTCTATATCACAGGTTGTGTCTATATCACAAGTAAAGCGAGATTCATGAACTTATAGGCAAATGCATTATCATCTCAAATTTCCAGCTATGGCTACTTTTTGAAATATGAGAAAATTGTCTAGAAGAATTTAATATGGTTTAGTCATGCTGAACTTGCATAACTTGCACGGTTTTTAGTCCTTTCAATTTAACATCAGAGTAACTACCAGCTCAATAACTCATAATGTATCACCTATGATATGCGCATGCCTGTAGAAACCTCTGGAATATTAAAATCACCTGAATGGGTTTTTTCATTGTAATATCAGGACTCACCCCAGATCAATTAAGTCAGAATCTTTGGTGGGGATGGGAGGTAAGATTCAAGGCATTAGTACTTTTTGAAAGCTTCCCAGATGATCACATGTGCTGTTGAGAACCACTCGTCTAGGGTAGGTAAGGCTGTTTGGTACAGCAATTGTTCCTACTGTCAAGAAGAGAAATAACAAACCATATTGCTGTTATTGTTACTATTTGGCTAGAAAATCATAGCATACTGGAAAAACACTTCCTCGGTATGAAAACAAAGATCACTGTGTCATGAATTCTTCCAATGTATCTGTGAAGAACTCTATCCTCTATTTGTAAGTATCCCTTGCTCAGAAGGCAAACTTCTAAAGGTGAAGGTAAAGAGGCAGCTTTATCTTGTCAGGTCATGAGCCTCCTCCTTCCAGCTTTAAACAGGACATCTTTCACTAGACCACACTTGCTGATGGACAACTGAAATCAGTATTGTTGTAGATAGACTAATGTTCCCTTCAAAGATGTCCATGTTGTAATCCCCCAAACCTGTGGATAGTTACTTAACATGGCAAAGGGAGTTTGAAGATGTGATTAAGGATCTTGAAACAGGAAGATTAGGTTGGATGATCTAGGCAGCCCCAATACAACCACAAAGTCCCTTATAAGTGGTAGAAGGAGGCCAGAATTAGAGAGATTTGAAGATGCTACACAGATGGCTTTGGAGATGGAAGAAGGGGCCACAAGCCAAGGAATATAGGCAGCTTCCAGAATCTGGAAGGGACCAGGAAACAGATTCTTTCCTTGAAGTCCTACAAGAAATGTAGCACTGCCAACACTTGATTTTGGGACTTCTAACTTCTAGAACTATAAGGTAACAAACTTATGTTGTTTTTACTTTTTCTTTTTCTTTTTTTTTTTTTTAAGTAGGTTACACACCTAATGTGGGGCTTAATCTCATGATCCTGAGATCAAGATTCACATGCTCTACTGACTGAACCAGACAGGCACCCCAACAAACTGGTGTTGGTTTTTGTTTTGTTTTGTTTTAAAGATTTTATTTATTTATTTGACAGAGAGAGAGAGAGAGATCCCAAGTAGGCATAGGGGCAGGCGGGGGGCAGGGAAGCAGGCTCTCCGCTGAGCAGAGAGCCCGATGCGGGGCTCGATCCCAGGACCCGGAGATCATGACCTGAACCAAAGACAGAGGTTTAACCCACTGAGCCACCCAGGCACCCCCTGGTGTTGTTTTTAAGTCACTAAGTTTGTGGCAATTTAGTATAACAGTAATAAAGAACCTAATATAGACATGTTGAATTACATCTAACATTGCCTACTCTGAGGATCCCTTCTACTTTTTTCTAGGTCTAGCGCTCATTGCTTGATTTATTCAGAAAACTGAATTAGATATTGATCATACACATATATGCTTGCTCTCAAGGAGTTCACAGTTAAGTGTGGGTATAGAAACCACCACACAACAATTTAGCAAAGGACATGAAACAGGTTTGCAGGGTGCTATGGAGTGTCTCACCCAGGCTAGTGAAGTTGTAAAAGTGTGCTTGGGGAGATGATACCTGATCTGTTTCCTGAAGCATAAACAGTGGAAACATTAGCGGGAGGTGAATGAGGTGGGAAAGCTAAAATGTAATAGGTAAGAAGTATAAGTAGAAGGTATAAGTAAAGAACTAATTATGTATAGGCAAAGAGTGTAAGTAGTTGGTATGTAAGTCTGTGTAGTATACAGGAAGGGTATAACTACTTAGTGTGTATGGCTGGAGCTCAGGTACGAAGTAGGCAGTGTTGAAATATGAGCTGTGCTAGCTGAACACCCATTCAACATGCCATCATTTAGCAACACCTTACAGGTAGACAGCACATGCATTTTATTTAAAGAGCGAGTCACCTCTAAACAAAAAAGTAGTCCAGGAACACCCTGATTTAGTCCTCAGCTTGTACCTTGATTCTTATGCAAATTAAGCTTCCTATAGGCTTTCTGATATCTTAGGTTTTCAGATGCATTCCAGTAGAGCTGCCTCTAAATGAGATCCAGGCTGAGAAGGCTGAAAACCCTGTTCCACTATATATGTACCCCATCTGGTCTCATTTGCTGTGCGAATGATATAAAGTGAAAGCATTTTGATGGGGCACGTGGGTAGCTCAGTAGGTTAAGCATTGGACACTTGATTGCAGCTTAGGTCCTGGTCTCTGTGTCCTGGGATGGAGCCCCATGCGCATCAAGCTCCCCACTCAGCTGGGAGTCTGCTTCAGGATTCTCTCTCCTTCTACCCTCTGCCCCTCTCCCCACTCGCTCATGCACGCATTCTCTCTCTCTAAAAATAAAATAAATAAGTCGTTAAAAAAAAGAGTGAATGCATTTTCAATTATATGGGCAGAGTGGAAATATTGCCCCATTCCCGGTCCATTCTTGTCAGAGAAATAGTAATGGGAGTAATACTGGAGACAAAATTCTGTAACAATAACCCATTCAGCATCTCTGATAGATGAAACAAGATTCAGATTACACATGTATGCATGTGCAATCTTGCTCCCACCTCTTCTAAGCAGGTAAAACTTCCCAGGAGTGTGTCTCCCAGATTGTCTGCCATTTTCTCTTCCCTCCAGCTTACCTGTCTTCTGCCACTAGACCCACGTTAGAATCTACCATCAAACCAGCCGCTGGAATAGGAGTTAAAAGTGGTCCATACTAGATTATACCAGAGTCTTAGTCTGAACCCTGAGGATGGTTATTTATATAACCAGCAATAATCAACATCTCACATCATTTTTTAAATATTTTTATATGTATATATTTTTATTTATATAACCAGCAATAATCAACATCTCACATCCCACTTTCCTTCATTACTATTATACTTGTTGTACATGTCTCCCCTGAGAGATAATTGGAAGGAAAACGTAGGTCTTACACTTTCATCCACCTGCATTCAGTGAGTAAGATACATTTAGTAAGTCCTCATTAAAGATTTATTTAACAAATCCAGAGTCCTCCAAGGTTGAGGTTTAGATGGATCTTGGTGATGGGGTGTTAATCATAGAAAGAAATTTCATGTTCCTTCTAGCAAATTAAGATTTGAATTAACTGTGGGGTTTGTGCTTTACTCTTAAAAAAAAAAAAGAGAGAGAGAGAGAGAGAGAGAGAGATTCTATTTATTTGAGACAGAGAGAGAAAACAAGTGGGGGGAAGGGCAGAGGGAGAAGCAGGGAGCCCGATGTGAGACTTGATCCTGGGACTCTGGGATCATGACCTGAGCTGAAGGCAGACTCTTAACCAACTGAGCCACCCAAGCACCTGTGCTTTACCCTTTAAAAATTTGTCTATGTAGCATTTGGACTTCTTAGACGAAAACCCACTTGGTACCTGACTCCTCAGTAGCAAAGATTCTCATCACAGCTTCATTCTGGAAAAAATACTGAAACATAGGTTTGCCTGTCCTGCATGAAGCCAGTTTTCCTAATGCTGAGATGTTATGATCCAGCAAAATATCTTCTCACCACAAGGCTGCTATTCTGACATAGGCAAAAGTTTCTGAGAGGGATTATATGAAATGGTCAAGTCACTTTCAATGGAGCTTATAATTTTATTTCCTTCCTCTTGCTTGTGATGGCACTAAGAGCCTAAGGGAATTAGAAAGTAGATGTAACCAGGGACAGCTATTACTGATTGCAATTTATTAACTTGGGATTTTAGGTCACCACAATACTTTAGAAATCATTTTGTCCCACTCATTCATTTTACAGATTATGAAACCAAGACCCAGACAGATTAACTGGGTCTTGTCAAAGTGCCCACATCTTGAACTTGTAGATATAAGACCTGATGTGGGTCTTCTGACCCCTCTCCAGAAATTTTCATTTCGTCAAAACTATACATTTAAGGGATATTCTATATTCCTGCTATGAAACTGATAAGTTGACTATGGGCTGGTTCGTTTTAATCATAACCCAGGTGTTCCAATTACCTCCTTACGATTGTGTTGTAAGATACTACTCCAAAACTTGGTAGCTTCATTCTTTATCACCCATTGTCCTTTAGGTTCATATGTTCAGCTTGGGGTCCCTCTTAAAGTGACACCCATAGAGCACCTGAGGCTGGAGTCCAATCTGGAGGCTTCTTCACTCACATCTGGTACCTAGGCCATACCTAGTCTGGATAGGCATCTGCTTTTCTTCATGTGGCTATCTCAAGCTTCCTCACAATGAGTCTTAGGGTTGCACTTTTTACATGGAAGTCATCTTACACTGGAATGAATGTTCTACAAGATCAAGGCAAAAGCTGCAAGGTTTTTTCTAAGCTCAGAAGTCCAGGAATACTACTTTTCATGTATTTTCTTGTGTATTCTATTGGTCAACCAGTAGTCAGCCCAGATTAGATTTTTCAATGAAAAGAGTAACAAAGAATTTGTGGCCATGTTTCAACTACTTATTTTCATACATATTTTATATACATAATTTTACGTAATGAATGCCTTATTTTACCTAGAATTTTAAATCCCTGGAATGGTAAAATGCAGTCTCTAGTCAGGGAAAATTAGAAATAGCAGTTTTTCTATATATGGGGAATATTTCCTACCCGCAAATTATCTAAGGACCACTCTCCAAATGATTGTCCCCAACACTGCTAACTTGTGTACCTTGAGTTCTGCAGATAAGGTTCCATCTGCTTAGACAAAGTTTATCTAGTATCTCATAGTTATAATTACAGGCCCATTAGCTAACTGGAAATTTGATATAAAATATATGCTACTTCCTCTGATAAATTAAAAGCTGAGACTTCTCTAATCAGGGGTCTGCAGTGAGAGTTGACATATTCAGTTATAGTATTTCTTCCATTAAATATGTTATATTTTTAACAACTCATGGTAGATCTGGAACAAACACAAAAAGCTAAGTTGACACATTTTGTTTTCTGTGAAGTATAAATTATATATACAAAATGCCTAGAAGTAAAAATATAAATGGTTTTCTCTGGTTGATAGGAATATGTATCTTTTATTTTTTACTCATCTTCTTAACCTACCAAGACCATAAATGATTCCTGTAATAAAATAATTAAAAAGATTAAAAATAAAAGTTAGAGACAGATTTTCAGAAAAAAGAAATTTCTGGCAGATTCCCTCCCTGCTGCAGTCCATGCCATAGATCCAGCCATCTATGAGGATCCTTCACCAATTGTCTTAGAACCTAATGTGTCCAAATCTGAACTCATTAAATCCCCCTGAAACCTCTTCCTCCTCTCCATTTCTTTTTCCTCTTCCTTTCCTGCATCCCAAGGCCAGTGAACTATACAACTAGCTACCCGTTTTCCTAAGGAAGACACTGAGTTTTCTGAATCCTCTCCACCCTCCCGTCTTTCACTCCTAGCCCCCCGATAAGTGGATTTTATCTGCAAAATAACTTTCAAATCTATCTATTTCTTTCCATTTCTAAAGTGTCCAGGTCACTTCAAGACAAGATCACCTATTGTAGGGGTGCCTGAGTAGCTCAGTGGGTTAAAGCCTCTGCTTTCGGCTCAGGTCATGGTCTCAGGGTCCTGGGATCAAGCTCCCCATTGGGCTCTCTGCTCAGCGGGGAGACCGCTTCCCACCCCCCCCCCCCGCCCCTGCCTGCCTCTCTGCCTACTTGTGATCTCTGTCTCTCTGTCAAATAAATAAATTAAATCTAAAAAAAAAAAAAAAAATCACCTGTTTCTGTCATTGTCTCCCCATATCCTTCAGACTTGTCCCATTTCAACTCTAAGTAGTAGGCAAATTGGTTTTTGCAAGATAGAAACCAGGACACAACCCACCCCTGCTTGAAATCATTAATGGCTCCTCATGGATTTTAGGATAAATTCCAGATTCCTAACGTGGTTGACAAGGCTCTGTACAGTCTGGATTCTTCCTCATCTTCCAGCTAATCTCTGGCATCTCTTTTATCCTCTCTCGATCTAGTCATGCTAAAGAATTTTCAGGAAGTTTGCTCTTATTTCTAGGCCTCTGCATATGGAATCTTTTCTTCTCTTTCATTTTCTAAAGGATACTGTTATTCATCCTTCAAATCCCATTTTATTATTAGTCATAACAAGAGTAATAATGATGGTTCTCATTTATTGTACTTTTATGTGCCTGGCACTCTATACATAATTGTTTTTTGTTTTTTGTTTTTTTCTCAGCAGATCTATACGGAAGGATCTGAGGATACTGGGGTTAAAAAATGTAAAATAACTTATTTGTTACAAATTTCTTGCCTCTTAGCCGTCATCTTTCTGGGCCACAAGGACCTGGGTTGGGGGTTCTGATCTTATGCCCCACTTGATCTCTCTCTCAGTTGTGACATTTCTTAAGCTACTGTCTCCTTTCTCCTGTTTGCTCTTTTTCTGTTTCCATCACTAAAAGTTCCTTGCATTCAAGAAGCAAATCTTATTCCACATTCTATTCCGTATACTAGCACCTATCACAATGGGTGGCACAAAAGGCATTCAGAAAATACATATTTATTGATTTGATAAAATAATAAATGTTCTTTTCTCTGAAGTTTGCTCAGTTTCTCAAAAGGTAGAAACTATTAGATTTTATTATTTAATAACCTTCATCTGTCCCGCCTCCCCAAAATGTCAAGGCTTTGTGAAATTTTTTTTTAAAAAAGCTGCTTTTCACAAAAATGTTGGGAATGCCCTGCTCTCTACTTCACTCCTTAATTCAGAAAGATTAAAAATTGAATTTAATCCAGTAAGATCCCAACTGCAAAAAAAGAAAAGCACATGGAAACCAAAGCTGCTATTTTGAAATTTGTTTAAATTACAAAATAGCCAAATTCTGCATAAGCTATGCTGATGAAACAAAAGCTCCTTGTTCTTTTCTCTGTGTCACTAGCTCTTGCATTATTTAGTGAAAAAGAACCTTCTCACCAACTGAGCCAAGTAACTTGCACTCATTGAGCAAAACCAAAAAAGGTGGGAGTGATAGTTCATCCAGAATTTCAGCATATATTATAGGAAAAAGAGACCTGCACAATATGACCATGTAACAGAAGACCAGAGTTCTGGTTAGAACAGGTTATTACAATTATAATAACTCTGGTTAGAGTTATTACAAACTCTTCCCTGTTTAATTATGCAAACACAAGCCATTTTGCCTGTTGTTATTTTTTTTAAATATAGAATGTGATATGTTATCCTGTTTTCCTCTGATAGTGTTAAGATTATAAAAACAACTAAGTTGGAAGTATTTCTAAAATTGTATAACAATGATAAGTAGTTGTAAATTTTATTTAGTGCCAATACCTTTATTTAAATATTAGTTTATTTAGGTAGAATCATAAAGAATGTACCACATTTCATATTATGAAGGGTTTATTAATCATTTAGTGATTCAAACAAATTTAAATGTAAGTCCTCACAAAATAAATTCTTTAAGGTGAATTTTACATTCAGCATATGAACTTTTCTGAAATATCCTTTTTTTTTTAAGGAAAGTTTTTTGTTTTTTGTGTTTTTTTTAAAGCTTTTATTTATTTATTTGACAGAGATCACAGGTAGGCAGAGAGGCAGGCAGAGGGAGGAAGGGAAGCAGGCTCCCTGCAGAGCAGAGAACCAGATGCCAGCCTCCATCCCAGGACCCTGGGATCATGACCTGAGCCGAAGGCAGAGGCTTTAACCCACTGAGCCACCCAGGCGCCCCTGAAATATCCTTTATTTATTAACAAAAACAAAACAAAGCAAAAAGAATCATTTCCATCTTGCCAAAATGCAGATATCACTCAGATCAATTTTTATACTGTTTAAGTACAATTTTTAAAATAGTAAGTCATGACTCTCCCACGATATGAACTGAGCATGTGTCAAAGATTTTATTTAATTTGTTAATTGGTGAAGAAGTCAGTAAGATATCAGAACCAATTTAACGAGAATTTGAAGCATGGGCATGTATGTATATAGTCAATTACAAATGCTGAAACACATTTGCTAGTAAATACAAAGTAACTTAATATCCTATAAAGTAATAAAATGTAAAGCTCCTAGTCATCTTTTCTGCAGAGGATAAATCACCCTGGATGGGAATGATTCACATTAGTCTCAGTTTCCTCCAATTTAGGATTTTACCTCTGCAGAGTCATAAATCACTCCCGTGGCTAGTGGCTAGAAAGAGGATCAGAGGTGTTCACCCCCTTCCTGGGGAAAAGAGATAACTCTCCAGAGATCGCTAGATAACACCTGACAGTCCTCTGAAAAGATACCCAGCAATCTCTTTGCCCATTTCCAAGTCTGACAAATTTTCCTAAAAATATTGATGAAAATAAAATATAGAAAGTTGCGGCTGGTAGAAGCCCTTTTCTCCTTAACATATTTTTGCTCTTAAATACTCATAAGCTTAAATCTAAGCGATTACCAAGTTAGACTCTTCAGCTGCTTCAGGATATTTCTAAAACTAGAACTAGAACTAAAACTGGAAAACTAGGGGCGCCTGGGTGGCTCAGTGGGTTAAGCCTCTGCCTTCAGCTCAGGTCAATGATCTCAGGGTCCTGGGATGGAGCCCCGTATCGTATCGGGCTTTCTGCTCAGCGAGAAGCCTGCTTCCCTTTCTCTCTCTGCCTGCTTCTCTGCCTACCTGTGATCTCTCTCTGTGTTAAATAAATAAATAAAATCTTTAGGAAAAAAAAAACAACAACTGGGAAACTAGTGGAATGTCTAGAACTAGAACTAGAAAATGGTTGCAAACTAATTATTATGTAAGTCCCTATAACAATACCATCTTTAAGATATCTGTAATTGGACCTTGCAGAGAAATAGCTCCTAAAATCAAGCATTTTAACACAGGACCTCATCCAAAATAAAGATTTTGGTGTTGCTGTTGTTTGTTTTGCTTTCTATTTTTTATATGTCCTGCATCGTAATGTGATTTGGGTTTGGTTTTACATCTGCCTTTCCTTAGATCTCCCCTGCCATGTAATCTTTGGTTACATTTAAAAAACATCAATAATTCAATTCCATCTGTGTTACCTCAAACAGCACAATTAATTGGTTTGGCTTTCTCTCCTGCTGGAAAGTAAGCTCTGTACAGCAGGGGCATTCTCTTATTCATCAGTGCTACACCCCTAGTGTGCCCACTAAGGAATAAGGGCTCAATAAACATTTGTTAAATGACTATGTTGGCTGATCTGCAATCTAGAATCATAAAAAAACAAACAAACAAACAAACAAGAAAATAGGATTGACTTTAATTATTCTACTTTCATTCAATAAATATTATTCAGTATTTTTCACCTAGCATTTTCATCATGTATACATACAACTCATAAATGAACACAGATAAAGTTAAGCCTATTAGATAAAATAACTTCCATTCTACACCTTCCCATTGAGAAGATCCACTTTGATGCTTAGCAATTGAAATATCATAATTTTTTTCAGTTATCCTTCTCTATTTTTAATAGATTGATAGCAAATTACTTGCTTATTATACAATTTTCTAACAAAGCCAAAATATAAACGCTTTACTGAAAAACAATGAATTGTAATCTATCTTATTAATATCCTAAATTTTTCCTTTTTCAGAATTTAGTCCAAAAAGAAAGAAAATATGTATATAGAGAAAATAAAGATTTTTTTTTATTACAGCTAAAAAGTGTCCTGGAATTGGGGCAAAGTTAGATCAGTACTTTAAAATGTGACATGGAGTATATTATGAATTTTAAACTCATAATGGCAATGCTTAGATAACCTAGAAAAATGGATAAATTTGTCGAAACAAATAACCTACCAAGACTGAATCATGAAGAAATAGAAAATCTGAACAGACCAACAACCATTAAGGAAATGGAATCAGTCATCAAAAACCTCCCAAAAAAGAGAAGTCCAGGATAAATGGCTTCATATATGTTCACATTTATCTTAGCCATGCTTAATATGGGGTTCTTTGTCAAAATTTCTGTTTGTTCTAATATAATATAGGTAGATTCTCTATTATAACTCCCTGGGCTATAATACTCATGGAGTATTATATTACATAGTTCTGTGAAGTGAGCTTAGGGAGTGGAAAAGAAAGGCTCTTCTGAAGTTATATGAAATTTTATCAGTGCAACTTGTCTTTCTCCTCTCTGGGATGGGTGGAATGTCCAGGATACTGTTAGAGTTCAAGTCTTCCCCCAAATAACTATAGAGCATTTCGTGAGAGGGCTTTAGCTGTGATTGCTTCATCCATATCTCCCCACCAGCCACTCCTACTCTCCCTCATCTGAAATGGGGAACAGTGAGAAACCACCACAGTGACTTTTCTGCAATTATCAGACTACTAAGAGCATTTTCAGGATGCTGTTGACTCACCTGCAGTGCTTCTAGCACATGGTAGTGGACATGGGGCTAGGAATCTCCTTTGAATCCTTGGATTCTGTCCTCCCTATTGCCTCTTGATGTTTATGGCATGTAACTAAGACTTCCTCTGTTTTGTCATTGCTGGTGAATTTTCTAATCATTTTCACTATTTCCAGGTGTTTTTCATTTCATTAGATATTGGTAGTGTGTGTGTGTGTGTGTGTGTGAAGAAAAGAGCGTTAAACATGAAGATTTCCGTAAGGGTTAATAAAAGAAAATCTGTTGTCTATTTCCTATCCCACCTAAAGAAACTGTCAGAATATTTATATATAATCCTCTTTTCTTCAAATGATTATATGTTTTGAGAATGAAGGAAATAGAAGGAAATAGAAGGAAAATAAATACACTGCTACAATTACAGAAGGAAGGAAATTTTTCCTTGACATGAGCTTCATTTTAGGCATAGAGAGGGAGAGAGGGCATTCCTTTTGAGTGTATTGCTTGAGGCAGGCACTCACAAATAGCAAAACTCACCAAATATTTGCTTATTGATTAAAACTCGAAATTTAAATTCCTGCCACTCTATAGAGCTCAAACTCAAAATATCCTAATTATAATTTTCAAGTCACTGAAAAATATTTATGTTACAAATGTTACAAATAGCCTTGTATTCACATGGCACAGAAGCTATTCTATTCAGTTACTATAATTGGAATTTTTCCATGGCCCTGGGCATGCTAACCACTTCTTATTCATCACAGCAACTAAATAATAAACCTTTTCTTTGCAGTTTATCAGAGACGTGCTGGCTATGTTCAGGAGTGAGAGAGAAAGAGAAGATGGTGATGGTGGTTATTAATAATAATTAATTATTTATACAGTGCTGACAGAGGTCTCACTGATGGAGAAGTCACAGAGTCAAGACAGACTCTTCTCTGCCTCGAGGACCAAATTCTGAAAGAAAAGAAGTTTGGATGTGAAAAAAGGCTTCTCAAGCTAAGGTTGCAGCTTATAATTTCAAAACTTCTTTGGCATAAGTTTTATTCTAAAAAGTTATTGAGAGTATATTCTCTACTGGTGACAAATGGTCCTCCAATATTACACAATTTAGATACAATACAGTATATCCTCTTTTTTCCCTTTACATTAATTTTGTTAAGGCAACAACTTAAAATCTGAATAGCTATACTAAAACATACAGCTGTTTTGACTAGAATGTTAAAGATGTAGTTTGATTATAACTTTTCTTTCTTCATGTTTATCCATAATGAGGGTGGGTTTCATGAAACACAGTTAATAAGACAAAGATGAATGCTAGACCCAAGTGGTCTGAAAATAGTATTCCAGCATGTTTTTCATTAGCAATATCTACCCCGATGATAGATGACAGGAAATTTAGAAGCTATGACCTCCCAGAGCCTTTGGGGTCAATAGTACTCTCCAAAGAAGATTCAGGGACCTGGATACTTAGTTTCCTTAGGAAATACTCTTTAGGTCTTAATTATTGCCCAGTTTAGTTACTTCTGAGTAAACAAACAATTCTTATAGCCATTTTGGGACTCGGGGATTTGCAGTAGGATAGAGGCAATAGAAAAGCAGGCAGCCATAAGTCACAATCCTAGTTCATTCCTGCACAGTAGATTGGAAATGTGCAGAGAGGACTTTAAATAATACTGTTCAGTTAGAGAAGCTCTCATCTCTCAAAACTAAGACCCTATTCTATGGTTGGCCTTTTCAGGCTTCTTGGTCTAAATATATTTTTATTTTTTCCTAATTTTTATTATTGTGGTAAAATATACATAACAAATTTTACCATCTCAACCATTTTTGAATGTACAGTTCCAGGGTATTAAATACATGCATAATGTGCAAACATCATTACCATCTATTTCCAGAACTCTTTTCCTCTTGTAAACTGTAACTCTGGACCCATTAAACACTAACTTCTCATTCCTCCCTCTCCTCAGCCCCTGGCAACCACTATTATATTTTCTGCACCTATGATTTTGACTATCCTAAGTACTTCATATAAGTAGACCTTATAATATTTGTCCTTTCATGGCTGGCTTATTTTACCTAGCATAACTTCCTCCAAGTTCATCCATGTTGTAGCAAATGTCAGAATTTCCTTTTGTTTTTTAAATTGAATGATATTCCATTGTAGTTATATACCACATTTTGCTTGTCCATTCATCTATCAGTGGACACTTGAGGTGTTTCCGTGTTTTAGCTATGATGAATAATGTTGCTGTGAACATAGATGTACAGATGTCTCTTCAAAACCTTTCCGGTTCTTTTGGGTATATACTCAGAAGTGTAAAGGGCCATTCTATTTTTACATTTTTGAAGAACTGTTGGACATTTTCCACAACAACTGTACCATTTACATTCCCGCCAACAGTGCACAAGTGACCTTTTCTCCATATACTGTGTCGTGCTTGTTATTTCTCATTTTTTGTCTTTTATGGTTAGGTTTTTTTGTCTTCTTTAAGAAGGTACCCTGCCTAAACCTACTTTATAAAGATAGTCAACTTCTTTTTCCCCAAAAATTTTATATTTTATTTATTTATTTATTTATTTATTTATTTTAGTTTCAGAAGTAGAATTTAGTGATTCATCACTTACCTGTAACTACCCAGTTATAGGGGTGTTATTATTATAGGTGATGGGAATTAAGGAGGGCACCAGTGCTCATCACAAGTGACCTCCTTAATTCCCATCACCTATTTAACCCATCCCTCCATCCTCCCCAAAACTTTCAAGTTTTGCTGTTGATAGTTAATTAAGTTTTTAACATATTTTATGTTTAGACTTTGATCTGAAATAAGAATCCAAATTCTCCACATGGATAACCAAATTTTCCAGCTACATTTACTGAAATATCTTTCCTTCCCCCACTTATTTACTATGCTACTCCTGTTGGATAGCAAAGTTTCATATATATATATATATATATTTTTTTTTTTCTCTGTTAAAAACTGGTCAGTTTCTTGCCTCCTTCACTGGTTTTATACCATCTTAATTACTGTAGTGTTAAAATAAATCTTTATATCTATCATGAGCCCTTCTTCTTCCTCTTCTTCCTCTTCCTGGGAGTTAGACACAAAATGATGATCTATGGTACAGTTTCTTCCCTGAGGGCTGGGCACAGTGCTAATGAATCCAGGATTGTGCAATCAGATCTGTAAAGAGACAAAGCCTTCTAGGATCACAATCTCTACATCTAGACACTTGTCCTTCTAATGGCTGTCAGCTGTCATATGAGGTGTAGAGAGGGGCAACTTCACTAAAACCTATTTTCATTATTCAAAGTATTATATGGCACTGTCAGCAGTGATATCTCTAGGCTAGATATTAGCACATTATCACAGCACAATGTGATGTTTTGAGTTATTGGTTACTGATTCTGGGGCAAGGCCTGGCAGAAGACAGTCTGGATGTTCCCCCAGGCACGATTTCTTAGCAAATGCTAAACTCTCTAAGAAAATGTGATTGACTATTACTGCATGAAGAATCAATGCAAGGGGAAATATAAAATATAAACAAAAATATAAATGTTTTCTCCTTACAGTTTAGAAATGTATTTTAGAACCCTAAAAGGCAAAAGAAGAGTGAAAATGTTCATTTTCCTAGGGTATGATTTCTTTCAAGCATTGAGCCTACAGACCTGCAACAATTTACAACTGAACTAACATCTTTAATGTGTGAACTTGAGGCATCTGAAGACAAAACACATGCCCCAGATAAACGCCCTCAGAGACAAGCGTGTCATTTGGAAGACTTTCCCCATGAATAACATTACTGACACATGCCCTGACAAAGTCTGTCAGATGTTTTCATTTTCAAGTAAAAGAGAAAACCATCTGGCACCCAGAGTAAAGAGTCTCAGGTCACTAAAAGAGAAACCCAGTATTTTATTCCATTTGAAACTTGGGCAAATTCAAAGAAAAAAGATAAATCTTTGATTACTAGAGTAATTTTCCACCCAAGTTATCAGAATTTTGATGGAGAGAAATGTTCTCTAAGACTCGAAATGCTCTTTTGATCTGGGGTAACTTAAAACAGACAACTATTTCCAGTAGTCTGTTAAGTAGGGAACAGAGAAACCTGCCTTCATTGGAAGCCTACTGTTAAAGCAAATGTGGAGGTTTACACATTCGTGGATGCATTCAAGAACTGAGGGCCAGGCATAGGGTTAAGCGTTAGCGACAAAAGGATCTTGGTCCTTCCCTCAGAGATCTTACAAGACAGCAGGGGAAATACACAAAGACATTAAAAACAATGTTAAAACAGATGGAAAAGGTCTACACAGAGGAGAATAAAGGGAAGGAACACCTCACCTTGCTCAGTATCCAAAGGTGGCTTCTGGGACCAGGAATAAAGATTCACTCCACATAATTACTTATTTGTTAGACAATTTTCGTAACAACCCTTGAAAAGTTCTGCCACTTTCCAGATGACTTTTTGCTCTTCATACTTTTTTCATCTAAAAACATACTAAATAAATATGTTTTAAGAAGCAGTAGTTTAAAATGATAATTTCAGGCAAAGACACACATGTTTACTTAGCATTCAATTCTGTAGTGAGAGACTGTCATATAGTACAAATCTGAATTGTGTGCCATATTTAGATAAGCTCAAAACCCTTCTCTTTGGGTATGTAAGTAAGTGAGTGGGATGAAAAGTTCAGACTTTCTGTGACTTTTTATAGAAAATACGCTCTTGCATTTTTTCCATAGACTTCAAAGCACTCTTGTGTTTTGCTTTTACTTTGCCCTAAAAGGTGATTTTCTGCACTACAATTTTGCTTTTAACTGCAATTTGAGTTCAAGATAACAATGGGCCTCATTAAGTTTGAAAATTTGATGAGCAAAACAGTACAGAAGAATCTACAAAGAATGATTCATACCCTTCTGTCCCCAAAACTCACCATCATGTCTTAGTCTACACAATAAATTTTTAGTACATTTCACTTTATATACAATCTACATTTCTTTACTTGCAATCTTTTTTTTTTCTTAACTTGCAATCTTATGTTTTGCTTATATAAACTTGCTTTTGTTCTGTTATCTCTAAATGTTTTATCTGTGAAAGGTGTTTGGATATCTTATATTAAAATGGAATACATTGTGATCTTTCTCATTCAATTGAAGACTTTTTTGTTTGTTTTTTAATTTAGCAACCTTTCACTTAGTAGCATGGTTTTCAGGAAAAAATTAAAGTTGCTCAGTGAAAGATAAGTGTACAAGCCTAAGTTAGATCTTAGAATGTTCTTTCAAGGAAGCCAGGAAAACAGAGAATTCAAATGTGTATAAAGAAATAAAGGAGTGGGAGAAAACTTAAGGAAATCAGATCAGTTCAGGTACTAATATAAAGGATGAATATTTTTTTAAAAAGAGAAAGGAAAATTTGATCATTTTTCCTGAGGGTATAATTTCAAAGTTTCAAGTAATAAATACCATTGAAAACCAACTTTCCAAAGATAATTTTAAAAAGCAATATGGTAAGTGGCTGCATTGTGAAGTTTAAAAAAAAATGTACACATCTAGGATGAAAAGCAGAGGAAGAAGACTGTCCTAATGTCCAAATGTTATGTAAGTGGATGTTCATGCTCAGTGTAACATTTCCAGGAACAGAATCAGACACAGATTCTACTTTTAGGCTGATATCTCCAACAGCTTAGTTGGAAGTGAAGATGATTTGCTCTAGGTAAACATTAGTTGGCTCAAAAAGTAGTTATAAAAATTATGAAGTCACTGATGCTGAACGTGCATATGAATAGTTTGAATAAAACTATTTTAAGAAAATGTGAGTTTCTTTTTCCATTCAAGATGATAAGCTTCTCTAGAATAGGTATCGGGCCAAACTTTCCTACAAGCACATTAAAGCAATTAGTAACTGTCGAAATAAATCGCATTGGCAGAAAAAGACAACATGAACTCAAAGCAGAAGAACAGAGTGGACTCGGTGACCTTCTTTTTGCTATCATGTATGAAGTGATAACTGACATGCCATCAATAGGGTCTGACGTCCAGTTAAGTTCCTATTTGTAGCGTGGTTGGCAGGGCAAAAGAGAAAAGAGCTGACTGGCCCATATTGGACTTCAACCCGTGATCTTGGCCTCTGTAACACAGCGATCCAACCAGCTGAGCTCACACAGCCATATGCCCATCTTTACACTTGGCAGGAGAAACAACACCATGAGGTGCCTTTGTTTTTGTGCGATCACGATGAATAGGCCATTCCTTCCCACAGTGAGGAATTTTCCTATCTAATTTTTCACACTTCTTACAAACAATAAAAGCTAATTACTAGTTGCAGTAATAAGGATGACAACTAAAGTTTCAGCACTCAAACTGTTTTTCTATATTTTGGTGAGAATACCACCATTTTTATGCCCATGTGAAAGAATTTTAGCAAAACCCATTGTTTGTCATCTTTGGAAGACGTTAAAGATACTATGAGCCTACTCAAAAGTTAAAGAATTGCTATCTTTTCATTTAGGCTTTGCTTCAAAGTGAAGAAAGGGGCCAGAAAGCTATTAATAGCAAAAAAAACTGAGAAGCTTGTTTAACATACAGACATACTCAACTCGCTCATCTTTCCTTCTTTTTGTTAAAATAACTTTTCTGGCTGTGTTTTTCAAGAGAAAAAGAAGTTGGAAATAACATTACTACTCAGTTCCATGAACTGGGCTTCTTGGAATCCAGTGTTGAAAAAGACCTTAAAAATAATCAAGTCCCACTTGATGGTGATAACCCCAAGGTTCAGGGTCACAGAAGTAGTAAGTGGCAGAGCCACTCCGAGAAATATCTAGTATCAGGGCACCTGGGTGGCTCAGTCGGTTAAGCATCTGCCTTCAGCTCAGGTCATGATCTCAAGGTCCTGGGATCGACCCCCATCTAGGGCTCCCCACTTAGCAGGGAATCTGCTTGTCTCCCTGTCTCTGCCCCTCACCCCTGCTTGTGCTCTCTCTCTTTCAAAATATAACTAAAATCTTTTTTAAAAAATCTAGTATCAGTCACATTATACAAAGACAATAAATGAAACAAGTTTAAACACTGCTCTATCTTTGGAACTGGGGTAAGTGATTGAAGACAAGAATTTCCCATGTAGTTTTATTTTTACATTTTAATTACTTTATTTCACTTTCAGATACTAAATATTTACCAGTTAATTAGTATATGCTAGGCTACTGAATGAATACTGGGATAGCTACAATGAGGAAGACATTTTAGGAAGCTATTTTGGCTTCATGTAGGCACACCAAAAGAACAAACTCAAAGTGTAAAAAGTATTCTGTGTGTGGTAGGAACCCCTGACACCCATCCTGTCCTGGAGCCGTTCTTCCCCTCTGAGACTCTGGTGGGTGAGACTCTGGGAAAAACTGTGGGATGAACTGACCACCATCAATGGGCTCGGGTCAGGCTGTGTGTAGTAAAGAAACTATTTTCTAGACTCTATAAAATTGGTCATATGCAAAAATAAATAAAATTCTATTTTTGCCCTAAAAACCAGCACTTACCATTAAGATTACTGAAAAAGCTTCTTCACAGTATTCCCACCATCGAAACTTAGGAACAATTTGAGAATTTTACACTCCACGCAGGTGACGAGTTAGTCGCCATGGTTCCGTGGATTATGGCAGGTGACAGACTGTTGGGTCAGAAACAAAGTAATTTATTTCTCCGCACAGAAAACAACATATGCAGTGTATCTCTGTCAGTTCCCCTTACTTCCAAGTTCCACAGGGCCGCTGAGATTCCTGCACCGGCAGCGGGTTGCAGTAGAGGAGAGAAAAGCCTGGCCTTTAGGAAACGGACTCTTCTGTAACACACAGTGGGCCTGCCTGGTTTTGCTCTGGAGAGAGAGACACTATCTCTCTTCCACGACTCTTCAAGATCCTCGGAACAATAGTGGAGTGCAAAGGTGGTGCCTGTGCTTGCCAGGTATGCGTCAGGGCAGGAACACCTGGGAGATCGCCCTGCCAAGTTCCCTGTCTCCAGTCTCTGCTTTCTCTAATGCATCGTCCTTGTCCTTAATACCTCTAGATTCATACCCTTTTAGCACAGTCGTGATTTTGTCAGTCTCTTTTTTCATGGCTCTCAGTGCATTTGGGAATGCACTGTATGTTATCAGATCAAACCCTTTTAGCCTGACACTCAGCCTTGCTCCCTCTCCGTTGAACCTTCTCTCCAGTTTCATGAGAATTCACCTCTCTCCAAAAACAAGCCTCCTTCCCCAGCTCCACGCCTCATTCAGCTCGGGCTCTCTTCTCAAACGGAAGGTCATTCTCTTCCTCCGTGTCTGCTCTGTGTCCTGGGTGTTCTTCATCCTCGCCGCTCCTCTGTGAGGCTTTTCCCAAGGCAGCATTCATTACTCTGCCCTCCTCTGTCCCCGTGTTGCTACTTCCTTGCATCTTTATCATGGATCTTACTTGAGTGCGTTGGGAATTATTATTCCTCCTGAATGTGGTCTTTCCCTTGCCATACTGCAATTCCCCTAGAGGCACGCATTGTTCTTTCCTTTTGTTGTCCTTACAGCACGAAACATGGTGTCTGGCATGTAGTAAATCCCCTTTTATCCTGATAATTGGACTGAATTTTATGCCACGACTTCCCCAAATCCAAAAAGGTAGACTGGCAGAGGTAAGTGGTTTTCTCCTTAATCTGCATCCTCTAATGAGAAAACTGCCCACAACGGTCCTCCACGCCGCTCGCTTGTGCCATTCTGTTTATTCTTTGCTCTTTACTGCTTTGCCTTTAAGTGTCCTCACCACTTACAGGTTCCAGGTGTCCTCACCTGTTCTTCTAGGTGTCCCTACACGGCGCCCTGTAAGGGAGTCTGGTCTGTAGCAGACATGGGCTATGATGTCTATCATTGTCTCTACCTACTGGCTGTTACCTGACCCCCAAGAGAATTTCAGTTCAAGGTCTGTGTCCTTACACGTGTTTTATTGTTTTATTTTTATTCTGCATCTGGTTAGGCACAGTTCTTCTCATTAATTAATATTTCTTTTTAGCATTCTTCTCCTGGTTTAGTCTAATTTGCAGATGCATGCGTAAATCCGATAGGACCTGACTCCAGCGAGTGTGTGTTATAGCCACTGACATGCATAGGGCTTAGAAGAACATCCTGGGATGAGAGCTGGAACCTCAGTGACCAAGGCTCAGAAATATTCTCTGAGAACAGTGGGATGTTGGATCAAATCAAAGGAAAAAACCCAGTCGCAAGCCCTACAGTTTCAGAAGAGCTATGACCAATCAGGTCTCCCTGGGGAAAGATGGAAATGTAATATATTAGTCTTTTTTCTTATTTATATTAACATAACTTTTTTATCTTCAAATGGGGACCGGAGGAACTAGATGGAGTAAGTGAGAAGCAGTCTGTGGTGCAGGTAGAGGAACTAGGAGCATTTCATTTTGCCTTGACCTAGTGAGCTTGGCCTAAAGCAGAATCAGAACCCGCTGGATCCCTGTTCTACTAACTAGAGTTAGCTCACAGACTGACAGCTTACTTTTATCCATTCAAGTAACTCCGGAGATCCCCAGAGCAAATTACCCCAGCAGAAATTTAATAAGGCGAGTTTTGAAGGCAGCTTAGTGGAGTTGTGGGCTCAAAGCTCCTCTCTGGCTTTCCAGGATGATTCAGGGCCTCTGTGAGGATATCTATGCAGCCAAATCCCGGGTCCCTGCTCTATGATCCCCTGACTGTGACCCCTTCTGAGCAGGAAGTGTTACCTGGGTGCATGCATCCAGCTTCTCTGTGATTCTTAGCCATATTAAATCTTTTAGCCATATTAAATCTCAGGCCATATTAAATCTTTTAAAAAGATGTTTTGGAAGAAGAGTCTATAGAGTGACAGTCTACACATAACCAAAGTCTTTTTATGTTAACCTACTTCCAGGATAAATTTTAATAAATTGATTCATGTGCCTTCAAGGCCTGGACCTAAAAGAATAGTAACTCATGAATAGTTCTTCCTAGATTTCTGCTCTCATGAGAATTGAGGCAAAGATAGATAAAATTCCTATTACTTTCTTTAAGTGTTCTTTTTTTCAGATTGTGGTTCATTTCTTCTAGAAGACCTAGGTATATAAATCCTCAGATAATAAGAATCTAACAGAAGAGAGGCTTCCTAAAATCAGAGAACCCACTTCACCTCCTGATCTCCCTTGAAGGTGCTTATAATTAGCAAAATATTTGTTTGGATTTGTTTTATTCATTAACCAATGTAGGAAGTGCAATGTTAATAATGGGCAGACATGAAGCCCTCTAGAGCAAAAGGATTTATAAAGTTACTTATTATATCTATATAGGCCCAGATCTCACAAAATCACAAGTATACATTTATAGTTGTCCTTGTAACTCAATGCCAAAGAAAAATATAGGAAAAATATTCTTAGGAAGGAAGAGAAGAGTGTTTGCTCCATGCAAGGCAATTTCTTCTCTTCCTTCTACCACCGCATTCCATAGTAGCATGACTGAGTTCATGGCCTCGGAATGAACTCAACTACATCAGCTCTTTCCTCCTTGTACAGTTAGAATATGGTGACTGAAAAATATCCAAGCAGCATCTCTCAAAGGACATGCGTTCTTCATCTTGGCTTGGATAACATCCAAGTCCCTCCTTCTCAAGATGAGAATCTGTCATTTTACATGCTATCGTCCTTGTCCTAAAGATTTATCAGATCTTCTCTCCAACCCCATGCCTCTAGGTTGAGTCCTACCTATATTCAATTCCACTTTTACCAGCCATAGACTGCATCACCATTTATGTTTGTCTGACTCCTCCCTATCCCAGAGAAACAATAGTAGAAAGTCGGGCAATTCTAGGAGGGGTATGGGAGAATGGAAACCTTGTACACTGGTTGTTACAGAGTAAGTCAGAATTAACTCTCAGAAGAACCATCAGCAATATGAATCAAAAGTCTTATGATCAGACCAGAAATTTCATTTACAGTTATTGATACGTAGGAAATAAAAAACAATATGCCCAAAGACAGGTCAATAAATGTGGCCTCAGGAAGTAGTAAATGAGTTAATATGTGTGAGACTTTCGTTTTTCTGTTAAAGGAGGAATGGGATACTTCTCTGTATGTGTGTGTGTGTGTGTGTGTGTGTGTGTGTGTGTGTATGCATTTGTGTGCAGACAGGGGAGTGTGTGCTCTGGAGGAGAAGAAGAAAAATCAGACCAGTGATTGAAATAGCATTCTGTCTGTCCCTTGCCCAGTTCCATGGGCTGTTCATGAGCTTCTAGAAGAGTAAGCCTCGTTGCACATAGCCTGAGACCAGGTTTCCTAGAATAGAGCCTGTGACAGGGATTCATGCGCTCTCCAGTAAAACCTGTCTGGTAGTGTTGTCACCTCCCCGACATCTCTGAGCAAGAAGGCAAATACAGTCCCTGGGGAAAGATCGCATTCATCAGCTGTTGACCACAGCATTTTCAGAAGCTGAGGGAGGACTATAATTCCAGGACAGAGGATTCACCAGGAGAAGCAACAGGATCTACTACTCTGAAATGCACATCTTGTGTTTCTAACTGGGAATGTATTTCATCAGATCTGGAGTATGACCTGGGCATCTCTATCTTGTAAAAGTCCTGTAGGTGGTTCTGATGTACAACCAGGCTAGAAAACCACTGCCCTCAAATCAGAAGCTGAAGGACTGTTTTCAAGAAATGGCCACTGAGACTCTGGGTATAAGCATTGCTGTCTAAGGAACCAGAAAACAAACTATGGCTCAAAATGGGAACAGGCACATTCTGTCCTTTCTTTGGCAGAACATTGTCATAGTAGAATCTGCAAAAACTGCAAAGGACCTATAGAGGTACAGCGTGAGCTAGCTGAGAAGCAGCACCTCGAAGTTAACCAGCATTAGCAGCAGAGTCAAGACCCCTCGTTAAATTTCTGTGGCTGGTAAACTCTTGAAAATGCACAAGGGGAAGGACATATACTGACTTACCCCTGTAATAAGACTTCTCCAGGGCCTTCTGGAAATAACTAATGGGACTAAATCATGCAGGAAGGGGTTGTGATACATCATAATTTGAAAACTAATGTTAGTGCAATTCCATTTTCACTTTTGACCGATAAAACTTGAGCCATTTTGGATTCCACAATACTTAGGATAGCAAAGGCAAAAACAAAAATGGAAGTCTCAAGTTCTAAGAAAAAGGTTATATAGATAATGCAAGTTTGTATACTGGAATACTGAGCAACCATCAAAAATCATGTTCTACAATATGTGCAGTGATATTTAGTGCCCTGGGGAGATGCTCCTGATACATTGTGAAAGTGAGGAACAACACGTGCAATTCTCAGTAACAGGTGTTAATTGTGAATATTTATAATCTCTGGCACAATGAATAAATTTCTTTCCTGGGTTTTTCTGCGTGTAATATGTATTATTTTAACAACTGAAAAATATGAAAAATAAAATACGGTAAAACGAAGTCTCTAAATTTTCCCATCGGAAGACATAAGCTAGACATCTAATGCTGAATCTTAGCCAGGAGGAGTGCAGCCTATCTTGATAATGCCGCAAAAATTCAACTGTTATAGATGCATGTAACCTTGCATTACAAAAGAAAAGTAGCTATCTGGTTCCTGAACACCTTATGAGACACTCAGGGTCACAACTCACCTTCCCAGGATTGTTTCATGGCACACAGCAGATGAGAGGACTCATCTGAATAAAACTCAGAAAGATGGGTAATTCTAACTACCCAGAAGAGACCTAGAGTTTGGAAAGCTAATTAATTCCACATAACGGCCTTAGGTGTTCCCTCTTTGGCAACGTGGTTTTGACAGAAACAAAGTTAGATGGTATGATCTTAGTTTAAGTTGCATAGAACAGATAATAGTGACATATCACTCCCCAAAATAAAAAGAAGCTAAGAAAAGTTTCCAGAAAAGAAAACGGCACCTAGGGGTGCCTGGGTGGCTCAGTGGATCAAAGACTCTGCCTTCGGCTCAGGTCATGATCCCAGGGTCCTGGGATTAAGCCCCACATCGGGCTCTCTGCTTGGCGGGGAGCCTGCTTCCTCCTCTCTCTATCTCTCTCTCTGCCTGCCTCTCTGCCTACTTGTGATCTGTCAGTCAAATAAATAAATAAAAATCTTAAAAAAAGAAAACGGCAACTAACAATGATTAGGACTGTGTATAGCCTTGGACTTATCACAAACCCTGGCAGCTAGAAGATAATAAAGCAATACTTTTTCCTTTAAGGTGCTGAGAGAAAATTATTTTTAACCTAGAATTATAGAACCACAGGACTATCCATCAAATATGAGGGGAGAATAAAAATACTTTTAAATATGCAAAATTTCAAGTTATTTTCCATGCACCATTTCTCAGGAAGCTGTTGGAAGATGTGTTTCACCGAAATACAGGAGTAAATCAGAAAAGGGGAAGGCATGAGAGTCAAGAAACTGAGAATCCAACAAAAAGAAAAGTCAGAGCAAAATCTGGAGTAGCAGGACAGCCTAATCAACTCTGTGTCACACCCACAGAGCAAAGAATTCTGATTAGCAGCATGGCAGAGGCTTCAAGGAGCAGTTCTCCAGAACAAAAATGCAACCGATAAATGATCGAAGAGGTTGGAGGGTAGAGAAAACAAATTCAGAGTTCCTTAATGGTGCATAAAGTTTGAATATTCAAAGAGAATTAAGTAAGTGTAAAAATAAGCCAATTATCTCCAGGAGAAAAAAAAAATAGCCATTAAGGGAACAAAATAAAATCACAGAATGTTATTTTGCTCAAAGTAAGTAATATTTATATTGTAATAAGAAAAAAACATGTGGGGGGTTTGCCAAAATGTTTTAAAGTACAATGGCAAGGAAAGGACTAAATGAATCCAAATCCTCATCTCAAAATTAAAAATCCAATGATATGTCTGAAATTGCTAAATCAGCAAATAGCAATCGCTAATGTTATCTACACTCATAGAGATAAATATCAGAAGGAACAACTAATAAATTGAAAGTCTTTGCCTACGGGGAGTCATTGCATATCTGATGGGAACAGGAAACTAACTCTTTTTATGACTTTCAGCACTATGTGATTTTTTTCAATTTTATTTTATTTTTTCAGTGTTCCAAAATTCATTGTTTATGCACCACACCCAGTGCTCCATGCAATACGTGCCCCCCATAATACCCACTATCAGGCTCATCCAGTCCCCCATCCCCCTCCAAAACCACCAGTTTTTTTCTCAGAGTCCACAGTCTCTCATGGTTCATCTCTCCCTCCGATTTCCCCCAACTTACTTCTCCTCTCCATCTCCCAATGTCCTCCGTGTTTTTCCTTATGCTCCATAAGTAAGTGAAACCATATGATAATTGACTCTCTCTGCTTCACTTATTTCACTCAGCATAATCTTCTCCAGTCCCATCCATTTGATAAGAAAGTTAGGCATTCATCCTTTCTGATGGAGGCATAATACTCTATTGTATATATGGACCATATTTTCTTTACCCACCGTCTGTTAAAGGGCATCTTGGGTCTTTCCACAGTTTGGCGACTGTGGTCATTGCTGCTATGAACATTGGAGTACAGATGGCCCTTCTTTTCACTACGTCTTTATCTTTGGGGTAAATACCCAGTAATGCAATTGCTGGGTCATAGGGTAGCTCTATTTTTAATTTCTTAAGGAATCTCCACACTGTTTTCCAAAGTGGCTGCACCAACTTACATTCCCACCAACAGTGTATGAGGGTTCCCCTTTCTCCACATCCTCTCCAACACTTGTTATTTACTGTCTTGTTAATTTTGGCCATTCTAACTGGTGTAAGGTGGTATCTCAATGTGGTTTTGATTTGAATCTCCCTGATGGCTAATGATGAGGAACATTTTTTCATGTGTCTCTTAGCCATTTGTATGTTTTCTTTGGAGAAGTGTCTGTTCATGTCTTCTGCCCATTTTTTGACATGGTTATTTTTTTTTTGAGTGTTGAGTTTGAGGAGTTCTTTATAGATCTTGAATATCAGCCCTTTGTCTATAGTGTCATTTGCAAATATCTTCTCCCATTCCATGGGTTGTCTCTTTGTTTTGTTGACTGTTTCCTTTGCTGTGCTTTTGATCTTGATGAAGTCCCAAAAGTTCATTTTCAGTTTTGTTTCCTTTGCCTTTGGAGACATGTCTTGAAAGAAGTTGATGTGGCCAATGCTCTGTGACTTTTTTTTTAAGATTTTAAAAAATTTATTTACTTGAGTGAGAGAGAGCATGAGCAGGTTGGTGGAGGAGGAGGATGGTCAGAGGGAGAGGGAGAATCAGACTCCCTGCTGAATAGGGAGCCCAATGTTGGGCTTGATCCCAGGACCCTGAGATCATGACCTGAGCCAAAGTTGGGTACTTAATCGACTGAGCCACCCAGGCACCCCAACACTATGTAACTTTTTAAACTGTTTCCCCATAATGTTTTGTTACAAATAGAAATTAATTTAAAATTAAAAGATTCTTCAGTGTTCACGCCTCACAAACCTTTAAAGCAACAAATGAGTCATATTTACTTTATTTTTCATGTCAGTCCAAACTTATTTCATCCCTAAGATTTATCCACAGAATACAGCTACACTCCTGCCTCGACAGACTGAGTTCATTCAGTAAGTTGAAAATCACACCAAGAAACAAAGCCAGTGCAAACATACTGTATTTTTTAAAAATAGTTAAGTATATGTTAATTATTATTTAATAAAAAAGAAAAGAAAAAAAAAGAAAATAAATGCAATTAACTAATATATTCTATCAATAATATATATGGTGAATTATTCATACCAACACCTACAAATGAACTTGGACATTAAAAAAAAAAGGCAAAATTCTGGAATTCATTGTGCATATAATGGCAAATAATTTTGAAAAGCTTATAATCAAAAACGTACCCTGGGGCATCTGGGTGACTCAGTCACTTAAGCACCCAACTCTTGATTTCAGCTCAGGTCATAATATCAGGGTTGTGAGATTGAGCCCCATAATGGGCTCCACACTGGGCATAGAGCCTGCTTAAGATTCCTTCTCTCTCTCTCTCCCTCTCTTAAAACAAACAAACAAACAAACAAACAAAACATACTCTAATAAAATCGACATTGTGGATGGAAATTAACCAGTGCTATTTTGGAAGATGTTGGTTCCTGCCTACCACCTGGAAGATACATTAAGTAGCACATGAAGCTGACTTCCTGGGCACCTAAGCTTCGATAGCCAACTTTGAACCTAGCTATAAGTTTAAATGCAGTGCCTCCATCTTATTTAATCTTTACCCAGAAAAACAAATATCTTAGTGTGTATTGGGATTTAGAGGCTTGATATACAAATCAGAAGTAAACCCTGAAGAAAAGCAAAGAAGTTTGGAGTTTTCTCCCTACTAGTTCACTCACAATTAGGAATTTTATCATAAATATGAACAAAGAATATTTTGACTGCCCTGAAATCTGAATAGAGATATCCCCAACCAATATATATTCTAACTAATACTGACTACATGGGATTTTCTCCCAGCCATGCTAGCTCAAGAACACTATTCTTGCACAAGATGCAGCTGTACTTTCCAAGGACTTCTTGAAAATATTCTGGTTATTACATCACAGGAGCTACCCCACCTGCTGAGTTTTCTGCTGCTGTAATTATTCCATCAGCACCAAGGCCACTAGATGCCACTTTATTTGGTAGTGTGTTAAAAATTGATGTTGAATATTTAGTATTTTTCTCGTATTGTATATATCGTACATATTATATCACATTATATTAATTATATTCTGCATATCAGTTGTTTTAAAAGTAGCAGTCCTCCTCATATTCAGCCACCAGAATATGGCATAAAAATTAAGCTACGTGAAGCTATCTACAGCTTGTGGTTTGGTGTCACTAGAACTATGAGAATGTTACATGATTTCTGTCTTCAAGTGAGTTGATGTCTGTATTATTTAGAATTTTGTGTAACTGATTGTGACCAAAAAATGTACTAATAGTGGCTTAGACAAGACGGAAATTTATTTTCTAATGTACAAATGAATTCATTAATAGGCAGCCCAAGGCTTATAAGGTGGCTCCACGAACCCAGCAGAGACACTGCTCCACCATTCCTCAGTTGAACAGAATTGCTGCCAGAGCTCCAGCAGCCACATTCATGTTCTAGGCAGTAGGATGGAAGAAAAAGACAAGAAAGGGCAGAGGCACTCCTAGAAACTGCCATGCCAAATTTCTGCTTATGTGACCCCATCTAGTACAAAAAAAGCTAGAAAATGTAGTCTTTATGGAGGTCTGTGCCCAGCTAGGAGCCAGATGCTCTCTCAGGAAAAAGGAGGGAAGAGATACTGGAGAAGACAACTTGCCATCACTGCTATATATGCATGCTTAGCTGCTTCTCTGAACTATATTTATGAGACAATAGTAATAGTCGTTCGGTATAAGCTCATAGAAACGCCTGCTGCAATGTCACCAGCATATACGGATGAGATTTTCTTCAACGGTGTGTCCCATTCCCTCACCTATCAGATGGTAACTTTATGCTAAAAGTACATTTTCATTTTCAAGTTTCAATTTATTTCCCCGAATTTCATCTTTGAAAGACATGGAGAGCCTTGTTTATATGCTTACAATGCAGTGTTTCAAGATGATATTATAGTTTTGCAGGGATATCAGAAACATTTTATGAAATTTCACTGCATAAAATACATTGAAGATTTCAGTAATCTTTTTTCTCTTTGCTATAAAAGTTGAACTCAAGTACAAATAAATGTCATTATATTTTTACATCTCCGAGTGACTTGGTGTGAGTTTCCGCACGTTGCCGGCCGGCCGTAGTGTAAGCAGCAGGAGCAGAAGGAGGGCACCGACTGGAGGCACCCATGAGCTTTGCTTGACATTTTAATAAATTCAATTGCATATGTGCTCTACTGGGTACTTGCTCAAGTGCAAATGTAACTCACCAGCTATGTGAAGGCTAGATCTTTTAAGAGTTCTAATATAACATAGCCTTTATAATTGAGTTTTGGCAGGAAAAGCCTTCTTTTTAGTTAGATATGCCCCCAAACTAGTCAGCCTAAAAGTACAAGCTAATACACTGGTGGTTCCCAAGGTGTGGAAATTGTGACATAACCAATTTTAGAAAGTGTCGATTTTTATTGATGTTTTAAATTGTTTAAAAATCGATTTTTTAAATAATTAAATCTAATATGTATAGATACTTGAAAGCATCTTAATGCAGCTTAAATAATGCAGCTTAATGCAGCTTAAATAAATAAATGAATGCCATAGTTATAGAAAATAGGAACAAAAGAAAGAATGAAAGAATGAAAGAACGAAAATAAGAACTATATTAACCCATTGAGGTTTCCCTTTTGCTTTTTTTCTTTTTTTGCAATCTCATTTACCCACATAACCGTGAACAACACCGTAACCCTCATTGTATCTCTGTTTTCCTTCTTTCTTTTCTTTTTCTTTTTCTTCTAGAGACCAGACAATCTGAAGCTCAGAGACGCATTAGAACATTCCCAGAGCCACACAGCACAGGTGAGAATGCAACCAAAGAAAGTATGAACACCTGCTTCTCCACTACCTAGTTTCCTGCCCCCTAAATTATCTTAGCACTTTGCAAACATGCCGTCCTGAGTCTGCCTATGACAGACATTACGACTTGCAGTAGAAAACTTGGCTCATCGTCTTACACTTAACAGAGAAGCACTCTCGTAGAGCAGACACCTTGTGAAGAGAGAAGCTTCTTGTTATTTGAGAGCTCTCTGCCACGCTCCACTCCAGATGAGTGCACTCGGAGGGGGAAAGCAACAGAGATCAATGAAATGAAGCCTCTTGCATGCCCCTGGTGTGATTTTTAAAAGACGAACTAAATGTGTTTTTTTTTGCTATTGTCATTGGGTCTGATCTGGATGTTATCTCAGCCTCTGGCAGAGGCAAGTTGCTGTCCCAGCTCATTAATCCAGACCCGTTACACAGAATTGAAGCGTTGAAAGTAAAAGATGGCTTGGAACAGAGTGTTCTCAGGGAACAACAGGTTGAAAGAAATTTTGTAGACTCTCAGGAACCACAAAGGGTGCCAGTGTAACCGGGGAGTAAAAAGGATGCTAGCTCTCTTGAAGGCTGAACTACTTTGGGTTTTCTCTTGCTGTCCTGCTCTGCTGACATTTCAAATGGACAAACATTGTCTTCCGTGCATCCCTGCTTCCTCGAGGATAGTCTAGTTACTTCCCTCCTTCTTTAAGAGCAGTTGCCCTATACACTAATAGAACCAGAGGAAAGCTATTTCTTAAACAAAATAGCACTGCAGTGTGATTGGTTTAATATTTTATGGCCTTCAGAAATATTCTTATTTCTCTTTTTTAAAAGATTTTATTTATTTATTTGACAGAGGGAGAGAGATCACAAGTAGGCAGAGAGGCAGGCGGGGGGAGGGGGGAAGCAGGCTCCCCGCTGAGCAGAGAGCCCGATGTGGGGCTCGATGTGGGGCTCGATCCCAGGACCCTGAGATCATGACCTGAGCTGAAGGCAAAGGCTTAACCCACTGAACCACCCAGGCGCCCCAGAAACATTCTTATTTCTAAAAGGGGATACATTGGAGAAGAAAAAGAAAAAAATTAATGTTTACTAAATAATGACTATGTACTACACATTATCTTACAGAAACTCTTACAGTAATCTATTTGGCAGTGTCATTAGCCCCATTAGTCCAGAAAATCGAAATCCAAAGAGGTTAAATTTTTATCACACATAAAGTTAGCACCTATTAGTTGTATGTAAATAAACGAGTCTGTGCTTTTGAGCCTACACAGTGGCAATTCAATCTGCCACTGGAATGAATTGCTTAAGAAAACAATGGTAGCTAAGGGAGATACGAGCCAGGACATTCTAAACTGCTCTTCACCTCTGGCAATAAGTAAACGATACACCTGTGATGTCCAATACAATAGCCACTAGCCACATGTGACTATCTAAATTTAAATGTAAATTCATCACAATTCAATAAAATGGAAATCTAGTCTGTCAGTTGCTCTAGGCACTGTTCAAGTGCTCCCTAGCCACACGTACTCTGGGCTGCTGCCTGGAACAGTCCAGATGCAGAGCATTTCCATCATCACGGAAAGTTCACAGGACAGAGCTCTGCTCAGCTCTTGTGGACACGGTGAGATGAAGTAATATATGCCCTTACTCCCAATTTTAAAGATCTGTAGCAATACCAAAATGCAAGTAAGTTGTGTGTGTTTGTGTGTGTGCGTGAGTGTGTGTCTGCCTATGTTTTCTCTCTTGTAAGGAGAGGAGGGTTTAACAAGAAGGAGAAGAGAGAAAGGAAGAACAAGAAGAGTCTTTTGGAGAATAACGAGGGCAATTACCACAGGCTCTGTTTTGGATAGAGGGGTGATGCAAGGCATATTTGGAGCTTGCAGGAGATAAGTTCTTGCAAAAGTAAACAAACTGTACAAAGAAGGGTTTAAGAGATAAACTCCAGGCACTTCCACTTCTGGCCAAGATGAAGTAACAAGGAACCGATTCACTTTCCTCCTTGAAACAACCAAAACACAAACAAAAACAGACAAAATATATGTAATCACTATTTTCAAGACACTAGACACCAGAAAACAAAAGTCAATGATCTCTGAAAGATAGAAAGCAGACCAGGTAAGCCTTACAGTCGCCCCAGGTTGTAGCTTAAAAGAGATTCAAGGTCACAAATCAAGAAAAGGGAACCCAGGCAGAGGCTCACAGAGTAACCTGAGTTGAAGAGACAGAGAGCACCATCCTGGAAGACCAAGGCAAGGAGAATCTGTAAGACAGAGAAAGCTGCCCAGAGAGAACTGCAGGGTCCCCTCCAGAATTCAGCAGAGTCCGCATCGACACATGCTTGTGAGGAAACTTCTTGAAAGTGGGTTGTGCCTTTCTTGTCCCTGGACAGTTGACATGGTGACCAACATGAAAGAGGCAGGAGTCCAAAGGAGCAGCCGCTTTCTTCTAACCTGGTACAGAGCAGTCTTCTCTGCAGAGCTCTCTAACTTGGCTGAAGCACACTGTTGGGACCATTACCTCCCCTCTGCCCAGTCCTGCTGTCACCCCCTTCCTTTCACAGGTATTGATCCCTAATAAACATATGCATGTCAAACTCCATCTCAGCCAATGCTTCCAGAGAACCCAGCCTGTGACAGGTGACAATTCCAGATGACAGCTCATTTAAATCTGGTTTGAAAAACTATGTGGGTGGTGGTGTAATTTAACAAGATGAGAATTAATTTTGAAAAAAAAAAAAGGGTTGTATATATAAATGTGTGGGGTGGACATAAAGAGTCTGACTATGTTATGTTTCAGATGCCTATTAAATATCCGAATAGGGATTTGAAGATGTTTAGCTATGTGATTCTGGACCTCAAGGGATAAATCAAAGCCAGAGATAAAAATAGGAGTATCATCAGCACTCAGAAAAAAGTTAAAGCCATGGAACTGGATGGAAAGTCTCCCAAACTGCTTGAAAACACACAAGAGATCCCACAGACATTATAACATATTTAATAAAAAAATTTCTTAAAAAAAAGAGTTCCTGGTTTTATGAATTTTGAGAAAAATCAGGAGATTCTTAGTTCACGTTCATTATCGAGGCAAAATTTTTGAAAAGTCCTACATTAAAAAGAACTATTAGTTTTATTTGACTTGGAATTCTCTCTCTCTCTCTCTTTCTCTGTGTCTCTCTCCCTCTCCATATATACATATATTTCGCCATAGGAACGTTTTGGGGAGGAAATCCATTAAAACATTTTTTTTCCTGAATCAGTGTGAAATTTTTATCTAGACTGATGAGGAAGCAGGAGGCAGCTGAGAACCTCCCAAGTGGATCCCCTGCACCACACCCCCACCCCAGTCCCAGGTGGGACCTGTGTGACATTCCTCAGGCACTCCTGGCTGCCGTAAAGCTAAGGGAAGGAAAGACAAATGGTTAACTTCTAGAGATTACAGTCCTGCACAACAGGAGTCTCCTTAAGTTTACAAATATCTTAGTGATTTATAAGAAAAAAAGTATTTTTATCAATAACGAAACTTCCAGAAGGAAATTCCCAACTGTCTTAATGGGAAAGGAAAAACAAACTTAACTTGACAATGGCAAGGCCTCCAGTATCTTGTAGGTCCTCTTTAGCATACAAAAATTCTTTTGAAAACCTCCCTTTTCCCTTACCCCCAACTTCCAAGTGCATAATCAGCTACCCCTCACACCCTCAGTGCAGCAGCTCTTTCTGCTCATGGGTCCTGTCCCCATGCTCTCATAAAACCACCGTTTTCCACCAAAGAGATCTCAAGAGTTCTTTTCTGGCTGTCATCTCACCAAACCTCACCTATATTCCAAAACTATAACATAGACTTAAAGTCCAATCTAGAATTTTCATTTTGATTCAGAGAACATAAACAATTAGAAGACTACATTAATTTAGGGAGCCTGGGTGGCTCAGTTGGTTAAGCAACTGCCTTCAGCTCAGATCAAGATCCAAGGGTCCTAGGATAGAGTCTGGAGTCTAGCTCCCTGCTGAGCAGGGAACCTGCTTCTCCCTCTCTCTGCCCCTCCACTGGCTTGTGCTCGCTCTCTCTCTCTCGCTCTCTCAAATAAATAAAATCTTGAAAAAAAAAAAAAAGACTGCATTTTAAAATTCTGTAACATTTGCCTCTATCTATATAGACCGTGCCTCCTGGTCTGTACTTTTTCAAAACTAAAACTCTATCATGTCTGAACCTTGATATTTACTGATTTCGTTTTTCTTTCTTTCTCCTTCATCATAGCTGAGCCAGATCATATGTCTAAAAATAGAAAGAGAATAAGCCACAGGGACACACTGAGAGTTTGTGGACAGTGCACTATTTTATCAGTCAAATGCCCAAGCATCAAGTTCTGCCTTTAACAGCTTAGAGATCCTGGCTAAGTCACAAATCTAGACCTCAGTTTACTGAACGTAGAGAGTGGAAGGTGAACAGATGAACTTCAGGGCCCTTGAAGCTACTCCTCTCGGCAGCGCATGTACTAAAAGCCTCCTTCCAGCTCTAAAACTGAACGAAATGAAACTAATGACAGCAAGGAATAAAGAGAGAAAAGTACACTTCAAGGCTTTTCATTGAAGAACATCAACATCTAAACCTTCTCCTTATCCTGCAGCACACTGTGGTCATTTTATTAACACCTTTGACATAGAGAATACAGAATAGTCCTAGTTAGTGTCTTACTAGTTGGGAGCACACATTAAAAAAAAAAAAAAAATACTGGCTAAAATAAAACTTGCAGACTGATAGATTTACATTCTTCATTATTTTACAATGAAGAGATAATCTACAACTGCTTTCCGCTTTAAACTTAGTGTTTTCTGGAGCTCTGGAGACACCCATATTTGTTGCTGCTAAACATAATGTAAAACTCATGGATTAATGAAATAATTGTCCTTAAGCTTCAACAGTTTTCATAGGAGGCCTGGTATTAACAGCGAATATGCTCTAATCCTTTCAAAGAGGATTAATACTGGAGAAATGTGAAGAACGGACATATAGAAAATAAATGGCAGATCATAGTATATCCAACTTTAAATCAGGAAGCCCCGAGAGCCATGAAGGGCTCTATATGGAAATTGAGATCACTTCTGAATAGAATTCATCAATTCCAGGGAAAGGTTACTCTAAAAGTGTAAAACATCTACCAAATCATCGTGTGTGTGTGTGTGTGTGTGTGTGTGTATTTGTGTGTGTGTGTGTGTATACATATATATATATGTATATACACATATGCAAATATATATATATTTTTTAATAACAAAGCAGGGTTCTGGCATGGGGAGTTTTCTCTATCACTTTTTTATACTTCTATGATGTATGGACAGTCTCAAATGACATACCAACTATGATATATCAAGTGAAATACCAGAGACACAAGTGCAGATCTTATCCATGCAATGCAGACATAAAGGTGAAAAATTCATCCCCGTGCTGCCAGGAAACAATTGCAAAAATTAGGCTGATGTTCCCTGATGTCAGGCCTATCAGGAGGCACAGGTGCTGTGCTTGTTTTATTTTAAACTACAGTTTACATCCATTTGTCCAAACAACATTTACTCTGTAGAGAACCATGATATTTGGCACCATGCAGCCTCTAAGAGGAACAAATGGTTCAGAGAATAAAAATTAAGAGGAGAGCTCATATATTCAGCAGAGAAAAATGCATGCTAGCCAGCAGGGGGAAACCCTAGGCAACCCTCATCTAAATGACTTCCAGCAGACTTGTTCATTTTGGAAGAAGAATTATAAATGGAGAGCGTTTCCTAAACCCAAGGTCAGAGCTCCTTTTGCTAACAGAGAATTAGAGAATTCTGGGAGACACTCAATGAGAAACATCCACTCTAGCTAGGTGGGGAGGGCATTTCTAGTTAGGAGGGGGAGGGCATTCTCAGATCTGAGTGGATATAGATGCTAGCGGGAGGCACAGTGGAAGGATGGCCGTGATCCCAGAATGATGTGGGTATATCTCTGCAGTGAAAAAGGCCTTAGACCTCAGGCAGCTATTGAAGAAAGAAGGAATAAAGTTCACAACAGGCAAGGATGGGTTGGAGGAGGAGGAGCTTGCCCAAAAGATGATTTTTAGATGATACTTAACAGACTTAAAAGAAAAATTGAGTATTTTGCATATCTTTTTCATAAGCCAGCTGTGCAAAATATCTCATTAGCCAAGGTAAATAATGGAGCTGAATTTAGCATTAGGAGTTTCAAAGAAAATATTTTAATTCTAAGTAATAGGATTTTTAAGAAAGTATTTCTTAAATACCTTCTTATACAAATACTTGTATTTTCTATTTCTTCTCTCTAAGATGTATAAGCAAAGAGAACTAATATATAAAAGCTTTCTATTGAAGTCTTAGACTGTAATGACAAAATAATTTCCTAGGGAAAAAACCCATCTCTGCTACATAACCCAATAGAATTCTCAATCATATTTCACAATTGTGACATTTATAGAAATATAAACTGGAAATTTTGGGTTTTGTTGGAACAAGAGATAGCACAAAATTATATTGTATTGTATTATATTATGTTGTGTCTTAGCATATCATAATTGTGTTTTTATATCAATATTATATCATATCATACCATTATTATATTACATTTTATTATATTATATATTCAGACATTCTCTGCTTCTATCTTGATAAAGCCTGAGATTTATACTAGAGAAAATAAAAGCTGGCAGATCTTTCTCCATGTGAGCACCTAGAGCGGGGTGTGATTTAATCAGCTACCATGTGAGAGAACTAAAGAATATATTTTGATAGAAGGAAGTGACCTTCAGGGTTTGGGAGAAGTTTTCAAATGGAAAAGTGTTTTTCACCAGAAACATAATAGTAAGTTAGGGAAGATCTATAAGACCTGCCATTCATCTGTGCTTGGGGAAAAAATAAAAAGCTAGGCAATAAAGGTGTGAGAGTCTCTGCTGCATGGAAATGACTGTGTGTGCTCTGCTAAGAGAAGATGAAGGGGGTCCCTCAAGCAGTGACAGGAGGGCAGAGGGCAGACAAACAAACATCCAAATGAGGATGAGCACTCAGAAGGTATTGGAAACACGAAACACACACACACACAGAAAATAGCTCTAAGAGAATTTCCTTATATGTGTGCAGTACTTTAAACACACCATCTCACTTAGCTTTTAAAAGAAATTAGCTCAAAATAGACTCGGATCTCTTTTGCCCTAATGAAGAAACACTATCCGGAAGAACACAGGTGATTTGTCCAAAGTCACACAATTTTAAAGGTTCAGCTACTCAGTCTTGGTATATTCAGCATTTAAGAACATTCAACCCTTTGAAAGCTTAAAAGCTCTTTATACTAAGCCATATATAAATATACATATTAATGAAATTAAATTTCTGCAATTACTTTTTTAGAAGGAATGCCTTTTCTGTTTCAGGGGTCCGCAAGGAGGGATTTTCCCTAAGCACTTTCATATTCCTTTGCTCACCCCAGCAGGTGACAGACTTCTGACTACAAAGCAGGCCTGAGTGTGGAAAGCTGAACTTGTTCCCTGCTTAGCCAGATGGTCAGACGGCTGCATGAGGCTTCCGGTCACTGGCAGGGTAGATCTGCCTGATTCTGGGTTTCAGCTAATGGGCCAAATTGACCGTCATGCGAAGCTATCTCTTCAACTTTGACTCTGTTACTAATAAGAGGGTTCTCTTGAACACTCGTAGTTTTGACTCTTATTTCTCAACTTGTTGTTAATCCCAGATGAAGGAGAGGGATGCCATTTTTTTCAAGATCCGCTTAGAAATCCCAATGCTATCAATAATGCTTCCATTCGAAGCATGAGTGACATTATGATTTCAGATTCAGGTATCAGGTTCTGATAATGGTGGATTGAGTAATTTGGCCCAAACTCAGAGTGAAAAAGCTCATTATATTTTCTTAAACCCCCTCAAAAGGCTGGAAGCATTTAAAAAAAAAAAAAAAAAAACGTAAAGCAGGCGGTGGGGCTCAGTCGTTAAGCGTCTGCCTTTGGCTTAGGTCATGATCTCAGGGTCCCGGGATCAACCCCCGTATTGGGCTCCCTGCTCAGCAGGGAGTCTGCTTGTCCCTCTCCCTCTACTCCTCACCCCTGTTTGTGCTGTCTCTCTCTTTCACACTCTCTCTATGCTTTCTCTCTCTCAAATTATAATAAATTTAAATTTAAAAAGTGAAGCATTACCCTGAGACTTAGGAAAATGAGCCCAGAAATTTGGATCTCATCGTCCCTTGTGGATTCCAAAAGAAATGTCAGAGAGGACAGGAGACTGAATTATACCTTTTGAAGACCTTCTTAGGACAGAGGCATCAAAATTAGATTCAAAAGCTTTAAGAATCAGAGGGAAGGACCAAAAGACTGTACCATAGGAATAAGTGTAAATCAGAAGTCATTAGGCCCTTGGGTAGTTTGCAGCTGAGAAATGAATTACTACAGTCCCTTAAATAGAATTGACACAATTCTGCATCACCAGAGCCACCGGATACCTGGAAGTAGCAAATGTGAATCTTCTCTGGAGAGCAATAATCATATAATAGACCTTAAATTAGCTCCACAAACAACTTCATAATAATCAGTCCCAACACAATCAAAAATAGCATAGCACAAATTGACAGAACCCCCCCCAAAAACCAGAAAAGTGAGCAAAATTATGTATTAACAATTAAGAAAAGAGCTAGCAGTTATGAAAATATACTTAAAATATCTAGTAAAGGGTGAAGTACAAATTTAAAAAGAGATAACCCCTTCATCTATTGGATTTTTATAAATGTAAAAAGGTATCATCTCTCTTCTTGGCAGGAAAAATCAATAAACTAAAAATAACTGCAGTTAGAAATGTTAAGTTATAACAGCCCTTTTGGAAAGGGATCTTCTAACATCTATTAAAATTAAAAATATGCTTACTATTTAGGTCAGCCCACTCATGGGACTTTATCCCATAGGAGTAAAACTATCTATATATAAAGATGTATGTTAAGGGTATTTGCTGGTCCATTCTTAGTGGCAAACAAACAAACAAACAAAAAAATTAAAAGGAAAAGAAAAATGAAAAGATGCTCATTCCTGTGGAACATATCACAATGGCCAGGAGTCACAAAAACGGACTCAAAAATCTCTAGTCAATGGAGAAATGTGTCAGTTTTCATAAGCTATACAAGTCATTTCCCAGAATTCTCTTTCCCATATGGTTGCACCTTAGGGATGGCCACAAGACAAGTTTGCCCAAGATTTGAAAGCCAAAAAGGAAGCACTAGCCATTACCTTCTGAAAATCTGGATAGGTGGCCGGATACCATGACCGCTTGCACGTGGCATTGCACATGGCTCCCCTTGCGGGTCTGGGGCAGCTGCCAGATACGCACCTACTTCGACTCCATGGAATCTGCTCTTGAGCTTCTCTGACTCCTGGGACAGGCACTTGTGCAATTCCATGGGGAAGGTCACCAGTTTTTTTCTTCTGGGTCAAACACATAGCCACGGTTAAAGGCAGTAAAGAGCAGATGTGAGTTCCAGATTGACCTCCTAGATTCTAGTTGGTCTCCCCTGTTTCCAGTTTTCCTTATTCTCCCCTGCTTTATTTCCAGCTTTTCTTCCTCACTGCTTGCCCTTCAGACCTCCCTCACGTGCAGGCGTGCTCTGTGCAGAGATAACACCCCTCCACGGGCTTCAGCAGGTCTAATCACTATAAAACATCTCTTTTTGCAAATCATTTATGGCCATTCTGCTTCCCTGATCAAACTCTAAATGATGAAGCTCCCGTAATAGGGAATTGGCAGATGAAATTAGAAATGGGAACACAATGATACAAAAAAAAAAATTATAACATTAAGTCTATGCAAAATTATGTGTGTATAAATAAATTAAAGATTTTAAAAATTATATACAGAAATATATCCAGAAGTTGAATTATTTTCTTCTTATAGGCCATTGATAACCTTGTACATGTTTAATCACATACACCCATATCTAAACACTACTGGAAGGGATATGGTGAGACGTCCAGTATCCCTTTTCTCCATTTCTCTAACTCTCTTTATCTGGATCCCTAAGGACTCAACTAATGAGGAGACATCCAGGCTTTGTGTGACCTTAATCATATACAATTTGGGGATGCTTTTTTAAGGAAAACAACACAAAATTGGGTCCTAGAACAAATATATATGTTTTGGTAAGAAGATACTAAAATCACATATTTAAAAAAGCTGACAACACAAATGTCACAAAATCTGGAAAAGTTAAATAACATTTTTATTAATTAACTCCCTTACACACTTCTAGGTTGCATTTCAAGATACATGCTCTTTGATTACCTCCTCATATGCATCAATTTTGCAAAATCATTTTCAACAGAGAGACTAGGGAGGTAATTCAATTTTTCCTCTAGCCTGGTTGGTAGAAATGTATTTGTTATTTATTATTGATGGTTTAGCTTCACAATTCATGTCATGTAAATTTTTAAAATTGCTGTCAAATTTGGAGAATCTACTATCAAGTTTCTTTTACACATGAGACATAAAATTTTAAAGCCATGAAATATAAGCTGTAATATTTTAGAGCATATCAACATCTGTTGACTATTTTTAAGAACTGTGAATTGACAGCACTTAAAACCTCCCTATTGTTGATGTCACTGAGTCCATTGTTTCGTTGGGGATAGAGAAGAACTCTTGGAAGCTATTCCTTCACATACACAGCTAAAAAATATCTATACACAATGGAGCCACAAACCATATAAACATAATCCCATTAAACTTAAATGTATCATCAAGCCCGTGGTCACTCCAGTGCCACCAGCATAAGGGAAAGTAGAAAGTAGACTGAGTGGAGGTCGGAATGGTTAGAGACTCTGGTACTGTGTTTAAATATTTTGCTGTATAAATATTATCAAATACATGAACACATTGCCAAGTTCCCTCTTTCTCTTTCATGTGGACGTGATAATCCCGAAGCTTAACTTTTATTAACTTCACGGTAAATCATGGTAAAACCTCTGTAAAATAACAAGAATTTGGCAAAATCAGATTCAACCCAAGTGGCCTAATTCCTAATCCCTAATCCAGATTTTCCTTCTTATTTTCTTTTCTTTTTTTTCCCCTGGGAGAAAAACAAACAATTGCTTTAATACAAAAGTCTTTCTCTCACCAGTCCCAAGGCAATGAAATGTTAGAGTTTGGCAATTCTGTTAATTCTCAGAGATAAATCTTAGAAGTTTACGTTATAATAAAAATACATACTGGACCAAAGTGGTGTTAGGAGATTTGGATTCAGTAACTTTGGTCAAGTTAACTTCTCTGACACTCACTTCTTATCCACAGAATGAGGATTTCAATAGATCATCACTAAATTCCTTTTCTCAGCCTAAATTTCATAACCATAGGCCTCACTGCACAGCAAAAATTCCTACAGTTTCCTGCCTTCCCTCCTTGATGCCAGTCTCTCCACTTCCCAATTCATCCTCCACAGCCCACTCCAAATTAGTATCCTGGAAACGTTCTTTAACCGTCTTATTCTACAACACAACAGTATTATTTAAGTCTTTCATGCTACAACATTAAGGTATTCTGCAATCCAGGAATTTTCTAGTGAGCTTTAATCATTTGGGGTTTATAACATATGATTTATTCTATATCTGGCTTCCTGGAATTTGAAAACAAAGAAAATATCTCAATGTCACAGGTGTCATGAGAGCAAAAACTGTGGTCTCAGGAGAGGCCAATACCATCTCTGTGTCCTTCCACTGAGTTGTCACACTTGAAGCAAATGATAAAAAGCTGCTTCTCTTTTCTTTACACCGCAACCTTTGCACAAGACAACTCACAGGAATACAATTTGCTCTTGTCCAATTGCCATAGGTAATGGCATCTTAATTAGAAGCGGTAATCGGATTGCCATTCAGAATGAAACGACAAGAGGAACACCTAGGAAGCAGATGCCTTTCACTTTTCCATTGCAGACCACTCCGAGGCTCTCGCTGCCTCACCCTGGGAAGCACCCCAACAGAACCTGCAGCAAGTACCCCATCTTAGAGGTCATGCCTCTGCTCAATATTAAGTTGAACAATGTGAAGACATTCTTCTGTGGAATGGCATAGTAATATTGGCGGGTTTCTGCTCAGAGCTTTAGGATAGCCGGGCAATCAATTTACGTAATGGAGAAGGGATCCATTTGATTGATTAACATGGAAACATCAATTCGTCTAGATATTAAGTTTTCACTAATAGCATTTAAGTGCAAAGAGTGAAAAAGATCTATAGAATTTGCTAGATATTGTCTAAATTACATTCTGATTCAACAGACTAGTTATGTCCTTCACATACCTCAACAACAACAATAACAAAAAAATGGTGACTTTGCCAAGAGTAAATATTTTCTGTGACCTATAGACACCTCAGATTTGGGTATGTTCAGGTTACAGATGAACATAAATGACTCAATGACCTCTGTTGTTCTCAACTTAATCAATCAGTGTTTTATGTAAATATGTTGAAAATATTAATGTGATGAGGAACAAATTATGGCAAGGAGGAAAAAGACATATGATTTATATAATCAATTTCTCATTTTCACTGTATGGCACTGAAAGGTGTACAATTCTGGAAACTAAATATTCATTCAACTTTAAATCTTAGTTCTATTTTATTCTAAATGTGAAAAGCTGTGAATTGGGAGAAAGTTTGGCAATATAAATTAGATTTTTGCAAGGTAGAGTATATATCAAAGAATATATCAAAGAGCTACCAGTTAATTTTCCTAAAAAATAGCCTAATAGGTTCAACATAATAGTGTAATTACTAAGGGAAAGTTCAACACAATAACCTAAGAATTAAATTATCAATTTGAACAATTACCAAAGGCAATTTGGCAACTAAATATTGGTTTTGGCAATTAAGAGTTAGATTAATAATTTGGTACTTAAAAGAAGATTTTAAAAGCAACAATTGCAAAGCATGTAGCAACAAAAATTTCATGGGCCTAGAAATTCAGTCACAAATTAGACTACTATGCAAAAGTTAAAAGGTAATAATCCCCCATCCTGTTTCAGTTTGCTTTCAAAGTTTTGAAATTATTTTCCTTTGTGTGAAGTATAAGTCTTCAGGGATTCATCTCATTAAATGTTTAATCAAATAGATTGATAAGGGACACCTGGGTGGCTCAGTCAGTTAAGCTTCTACCTCCTGCTCAGGTCAGGATCCTGGGATGGAGTCCCACAACAGGCTCCTTACTCAGCAGGGAACCTGTCTCTCCCTCTGCCTGTTGCTTCCCCTCCTTGTACTCCCTCTCTCTCTCAGACAAATAAATAAATAAAAGCTTTTAAAGAAATTGATAAGTAGATAGATTGTTGTCTAGAATGTTCTTTTTTTTTTTTAAGATTTTATTTATTTATTTGACAGAGAGAGATCACAAGCAGGCAGAGAAGCAGGCAGAGAGAGAGGAGGAAGCAAACTCCCGGCTGAGCAGAGAGCTGGATGCAGGAGGCGGGGCTTCATCCCAGGACCCCGAGGTCATGACCTGAGCAGAAGGCAGAGGCCCAACCCACTGAGCCACCCAGGCACCCCTAGTTCTTTATTTTTAAATATTAATATATATTTAATATTAATATATTAAATATAAACCAAAAAAATTACATTTGCAGAAATTACTTATTTCTGTTTTCCAATATGTTTTTAATGAATGTCTTTGCTAAACATTTTTCCTTGCATCACATTTTTTCCTTCTGAGTTCATTATTTTCTCTTGCTCAATTATGCCCTTTAGAGAAAGTTTAATGATATTTTGTGGGAAAATAATATATTTTTGTCTTTAAATGTACAAAAATATGGTTTTTGCACCATTGTTTTGTTTAACAGTTTAGCTGGATACAGATTTTTGTCATCTTAATTACATAAGATCCAATTGATCCAATCGAAGTGATTTTTTGTTTATTTGTTAAACATGGCATTTAAGGTACTCCTTGAGTGTAAGGATTAATGTCACCCTTCAGTTTGGGAAAGTGTTGGCTTTTCTCTCTCTCTTAGATTTTACTAGAGCATCTAAATCTATGTTCTATTTCTCAGAACTCCATTTCTTTATCTTCTTAAGTTATATTGTACATGACTTTCAAAGTCCTCCATTAGAATTTTTCTCTTCAGCTGTCTCAAGAATGATGTGTATTATGGTTTCCATTTTAGTTTCCCTGTTCAGTACAAATGATCGAAATCTTTCACAAGTACCTGTTCTTGTTTCAGTATTCCTTTCTTTGGGTTGATGGATATTTCAAGAATTTTAAACTTGTTTGTTTAAAGTACTTCCTAGATTTATTTAATTCCTTCTGTATTTTTCACAAATGAATTTTTTTTTCTTTTCTTTTGTTGTTTCTGTGTTCATGTGTTTGTTTGTTTGCAGGGGGGGACAATCCATATCATGGGTTGGATGTCCTCAGGTGCTTTGTCATTTTTGTTGGTATGTTTCCTTTCCATGGATTTATTTTTCTTTCTCTCTCCCATTTCTCCTTTCTGCTTGGGCAGTACTTAAATAGGTTCGACTCCGCTCCTAAGGATCCACAAATCAGAAGCTTATTTTATATCTCTTCAAGGACTTCACATTTTCAGAACTGTTACTAATAGCCATTATTTGTCTAGCTTCTAATCATTTAGGATTCTTTGCTTCTCTCTTCACCATTCATGAAACTGTTATTACCTGCATGCAACCTTACACAGGAGAATCGAGTTCGCACAGCTTTCACTTATGAATGTGGGAATACAGACTCTAGCGTCCTCCTCTTGTGGGGTGCATTCAGTCAACTTTTCCCTGAGACTCTGAAATCTTTAACCCAGTTGCCATCTGTAGATGCCAGCACCCTGTGTCGTAAATAGCCTTACCCCACTTAGATACCATGGGCTTGGCCATTTCTGATAAAAGAATTATACATACACACACATATGTAAAGAATTGTATTTATATATGTATTTATATACATATGTAAATAATTATATTTATGTTGTGTGTGTGTGTATATATATATAAAGATTTTATTTATTTATTTGTCAGAGAAAGAGAACACAAGGAGGGGGAGCAGCAGGCAGAGGGAGAAACAGGCTCTCCACTGAGCAGGGAGCCCAATGTGGGGCTTGATCCCAGGATCCCGGAATCATGACCTGAGCCAAAGGCAGATGCTTAACTGACTGAGCCACCCAGGTGCCCCATGAGTTTGTTGTGATAAAGAATTTGACAACCTTCATTCCTGGTTCCTGGGAGGAAGACTCTAAATCTTTGGGTCTCCTGAGTTTGGGGAGTATCATTGTTATGCTAATGAGGTAATTCAGGGTTCACCTTTGGATAGCTTCAGGATGGGGACTGCTTTTGTTGAAAAGACTAATCACATGGTTAGAAGGTTGGGACTGTGAGCCATATGATATGAACCTGATCTCCCAACTTCTGGAGAGACAAAGGAGGTTTGAGATTGAGTTCAAGGATGTGATAGACAATTCAATCAGTCATACCTATGTAATGAAACTCCAGTAAAAACTCTGGAAACAAAAGCTCAGTAGAACTTTCTGGTTGATGAACACATGGCTTGCCAGGAGACTAAAAAGCCTTGATTCCAAAGGAAGGATACGGAGGATCTACAGTCCCTCCCAGACCTTGCCCTATGTATCTTTTCAATTGGCTGGTCCTCCTGATTTTACCCTTTGCAATAAAACTGTAATCATAAGGAAGTGCTTTCCTGTTCCAATGATCATTCCAGTAAATTCTCAAACCTGAGGGGATTATGGGAACCACCAACTTTACACCCAGTCAGTCAGAAATATGAGTCGCTTGGAGACCCCACTGAAGTTGTGGTGGGCATGTGAAGTGGGGACGGTCTTGGTGAGGACCCTGCCTTTAAATCTGTGAAGTCTGACACTAGCTCTGGGTGATTAGTGTCAGAAATGGTTTCCAGCACACCGGTTGGCACTGGAATAGTTGGAGTAGTAATTGAACAAATTCTTATTCTTTTTAATCGAAAAGTATCACTACTGCATCAGACACAGAAGTATTTTATAAAATCTGCTTTGGAAAGTTTAGGATAAATAGAAAAGCCAGGAAGAAGAATGTTCTAAATTTTAGTAGCTGGCTGCCCCCTACTGACACTGTCTTAGTCACTACTAGTTTGTGAGTCTAAAAGCTGATGGATTCACTTGGTTTTGAAACAATGCTATAAAACTGAAAATCTCTCTGAAACTTGTCTCCATTATTGATTTAATTCAGAGGTCTATTCCTTGAAATTTAAAGGCTACTGGAATTCTTCAGATATCAGTCAGTTGAGCTTTGAAATAAAGAGGCTGCTGCTCATTGGTAAATGACTATATACAACTAACCTTCATTCAGGTAAGACAGCAAGAATTAGTTTATTTTTATGTGATCTTCGGCAAGCCACTTTAAAATAGCAAGTCTAGGGGTACCCAGGTGGCTCAGTAGGTTAAAGCCCTCTGCCTTTGGCTCAGGTCATGGTCTCAGGGTCCTGGGATCGAGCTCCACATCGGGCTCTCTGCTCAGCAGGGAACCTGCTTCCTCCTCTCTCTCTGCCTGCCTCTCTGACTACTTGTGATCTCTGTCTATCAAATAAATAAATAAAGTCTTTTTTTTTATTTTTAAAAATAAATAAATAAAATAGCAAGTCTACATTTCCTTACCTACAAACGTAGTTTACAAAATGATCTCTGAATTCTCCTTCACCTAACGTAATTTTTTCAAGAAGAAAGGCATCAAGGTACTTAATTTATCAAAACAGGATTAATATATGATATTACATGTGGGCAGGTAAAAAAAAATCCCTACTTTTTCAGTTCTCAGTTTTTAGAAAATTGTTTTCTTCAGTGTGGCGCAGAGATAAGTCTGATAGTATATTCCTCAAAGAAGTAGAGCAAAAAGATAAAGGTGAAGTGGCTAGGAGGAGGAGCTAGATCCTGGTAATTCATCCACCCTCTGAAGTGACAAAGATTCAGTGCCTAAGGTGTTCAGCAAACTCTGCTCTCGAGTCCAGTAAAGAGTTGGCACGATGGTTCCCAGACATATAATACAGGTATCCTGGGCAGGTTAAAGGAGCTTGGCACCAGGAATAATGCTGAGCAATGCTCTGAAGTCCAAGGAGTCCCAGCATTTAGAGAAATCTGTCCTCAGGGAGCAGGGACCAGTTCTTAGTGGGGTTCTGGGAAGCTTCTCTTATTAGTGAAATGTGATTTAGAAACTGTAAGACAAATACATGAATTTAAGAGAAATGTATGCTTTCAAATTTCTTAGATGGAGAAACTAAAGCCTTTGTCAAGGAAAGGGTCCCATCAATGTTAAATAGGGATCCTATAGGATCCAAGAAGAGAGAAGAACGAACTGTTACTTGGAGAAAAAGGTAGGCCCTAAGTTTTCATCTTTCATACACTAGTTAAGTTGACATTTAGGATGATCCAAGGCACCACTTTGCCATACAGGAGTCAACATCGAGCACTGTGTCCTTAATCATTTGAAGCAGAGACACTGTTGTAATGCCTCAAATTAGAACTGCCGAGAAGCTGCAGATGGATTGAGTTGGCAGGTAGTGAAGTCAGTGGGCCAAGCTAGGGGAGATGGGGAAGGGAGAGGGAGAGGAAGTGATGGGCAGAGACCAAGACCACTTGGCAGGTTGTATCTGGCAAGAGTCCAGTCTGCATCTATTCAGAGAATTTTCATGGAGCTGACGTGTTGAATTTCAAACAGTTTTTAAAAGTGTTCCTTAAAAAGTGAAACATTTCCCTCAAATACTATGATGATGGGAAATGGGGAAATAACCACTCAGCGATCTTAATAGTGTTGAATACTATGAGACAGTTATAAAATACGCCCCAAATAGGGCTCTATGCATTCCTATATAGGCACCAAAATGAACTCCAAAAATAGCCTTAACAATTACCACAAATCTGATACAATGTGTGCCAGACCTCAGCTCTGGCAAATTATTAGGTTTCAAAGTGTCTCAGTTTGTCAGGTATAAGTCCCATATCATTGATACTTCTTGGAATTCTGGAATATTTTCACAATTTACAAATACATGCACATATATAACAACAAGCTTTTATGTGTTTAGAAAAGAGTTTTCCTGATAGCAACTGCAATGGTTCATTAAAAATGCTCTCATCAGTTTAGAGTGCAAATCTCATCTATGTCGGAGTGTTACAAATAAATCTACATGTACAACACAAGCTATTGGTTAGGGAAGCACAAAGAAAAAGGTGTGCAGTAACCTTCTAGAATCCATGTATCTAACACATTTGCAAATGGCATGTGCATCATGATATAGGGAGAAGTGTGAAATGTTAGTGACATACAGAGACAGGGGAGAAGGATGGAAAGCTGGATCGCTCGAGTCGAAGCAGAACTTCACACCAGCATACACTCCAGATGATCAAAGATATATGGTTAAATAATTATTTTTTATCACAAAATTACTAGAAGTACCTCTTCAAACAGTATGGAGGAGTAGATGCTTTTAAGGAACCTCTTGCTATAAAACAGCTAGATCCTGGATAAAACATAATTTTTATTTTTCATAAGAAGTAAGAGAAATTGGCTAAGTGCCAACCAATTCATCACAATGTATGAGCTGAAATCAGAGAGGGAAGTTTTGAGAACATGCAAAAAGCCAGGTTGCCCTGAAGGCAAATGCTGATAAGTTAAAAACACCAAATCTAAAATTCTGAGATTGAACCAGTGACGGTAGAAAATTCTGAGATTGAACCAGTGATGGTAGAGGGGCTGAAGTGGCTCCAGATGAGGCATGTTCCCCGGCTCCAGCAAATGCAAACACAAATACTATCAAGATGGAAGCATCTTCAATTTAGTCAAATAGGTTTTCTGTATGAAAAGATTAACCAAATATGTACTCACCTTCAGAATTCACCAGCGTGCAAGAAAATAAATTATCCTGAGAAAGAGCTTGCAGAAACAGACAAGCATGGCTAAAATAGCTGTCGATATGCCTAAAGAAATTAAAAACAAACTTGGAAATAAGTGCAAGGATATTTGCACTGAAGGTATTTGAAAAGCAAAGAAATATGTCTTTAAGAAATGAAAAATGTAATCAGTAAAATTAAGAACATCAGTGGGAGGAAAAAAGATATTTTTCTTGAATGTCTTATTTCTTTATTTAAATTTCATTTAAGATTTGCCAAAGAAAGTATATGATTAAAATAAAGATTTCACCTATGGTGAAACATGAGTAGTTCTAGCACAAATGCTTGATGCTCAATTAACATACATTGATTAGAAGTAATCAGTTGATCAATGAAGTGAGAAATTGCTATATATACATCTAATTGGAGTTCCAGAAAAAGAGGAAAGAAAAATGAGGTAGAGGAAATAATTGAACAGGTGATGACTGAGAAGACGGCCAAAGAAATGATATTAATTTTCCAGAAATAATAGGAGATTCCAACTGAAAAATCCAAGAAGAATAAACGAAGGGAAATCTACTTCTAGAAAATAGTAAAGTGAAGCTAAGCACAACCAAATAAAAATAAAAAATCATCCAAAAGAAAACCAAAGAGCAGAACTAGAGAGAAAATACAAATTAACTTCAGAGAAGGAAAAGAGAGCAGTTGACTTCTTACCAACAAGGAAAGCCAGAAAGTAGTGAGGGTGTATCTTCAGTATGCTGAGAGAAAATAATTGCCAAGCTAGATTTATATATTCAGCAAAAATATCCTTTAAGCACAAAGAAGAACTAAAGATACTTTCAGACAAATGAAAACTAAGAAGTTAATACCCATAAACCTACATCAAAGAATAGATATACTTTAAAGAAAAGGAAAGTAACCCTAGATGGAAGATTTGAGATGGAAGATAGAATGGCGAGTATAAAGAAAATGATCAATTTGTGGATGTATTATTTAGAATAGGCTAGGTTACATTATGATAACAGTTAACCCCCAAAGCTCCATAGCTTACCATAGCAAGATCTGTTTCCCACTCAAACTCCATAACCAACAACAGTCACTAGGAGAATCTGCACCATTTCATCACTAAGGGATGCAGGCTAATGGGGTCCCCCTCATGTAGTCATATACCTGAAAGATGTAGCCTCTTGAGAGGCTGTGGTTGGGGAAGAGAGTGCATGGGAAGCTTATTTGCTCTTGTCTACATCATCTCTCTGTCAATTATCATCTATCAATCATTTATCAGTATCAGTCACCAGTTGCATTCATAGCCCATTAGTCAGAATTAGTCACAAAACTCTACAAGAGAGCAGGTAATATGATATTAAAACATTTAAAGCAAAAACTTGTTCAGGGGGGATCCAGTCTTCTCAAATGCTTCTGTTATTTGGAAAAAGAATAAAGATATTGATCCATAGAATCATTTCTTCTTTTGCATCTCTAAGTGAAAACTCAGGCAGGTGCCCTGAGTTTTCTCTTCCTTAGTGGGTAAATTAAACTGTATCCAGTTACAGCACATGACCAAAGAGAGACTGACTTAGTAACTAAAGTGCTCAGGACCATAGAATTGTAAAATGTTAATCTCATTATAAAATCCTAGATGGGAGTTAGGACAGTGGGAATAATCAAAATTTCTTATTTCCCATCTTCATCCCCCATATTGCACACTAAGATCCTTTAGAGTTGAGGTTTGGGGCAATCATAGGGGTAAGAGAATAGGAAGGTTCTTTAACTGATACAGCACTGGTGATCTTCTGTTTGCTTTTCAGGCTTTAGAAATATTTAAATTGGGGCACCTGGGTGGCTCAGTGGGTTAAACCACTGCCTTCAGCTCGGGTCATGATCTCAGGGTCCTGGGATCGAGCCCCACATCAGGCTCTCTGCTCAGCAGGGAGACTGCTTCCCTCCCCCCACCCCACTCTCTGCTTGCTTCTCTGCCTATTTGTGATTTCTCTCTCTGTCAAATAAATAAATAAAATCTTAAAAAAAAAAAAAAGAAATATTTAAATCTGAGTTTTTGTTTCTTGGACATTTAGGGACACTCCCTCACCTCCACCTTCACTGAGAATCTGGGCATTTCTCACCTGCAGTCCCTTCAGCAGGGTAAGTTTTGCTGGGCCCTTATTAGGTCCTTAACCACTAGGAATTCTGTAAGTCAGAATTTTTGCTTTTATTTTCTCTCTATAAACTCAGAATCCCAAAGGAGCAGAGCTATTTTGTTTTCAAAAGGAATTAGGGGTATCCTGATGTTTTCACACAGTTTTTAAAAGAGAGAAAACAAAACAAAACAAAACTGGTTCTCTGGTCATTTTCTATATCAACACACAGCATAAGCCAAAAGAGTTTTTATTTTTTGATGTGTGTGGCAATATTAACTGTTGAGTTGAAAGATCCATTACTATAACAGGTGGCAAGCAACAACTTGCCAACAACTACCTGACACTACTTGAAAAATAATTTCATAAAATTCTAAGAATTTCTTATAGCTATAATAAACATACTAGGTGTTCTAGTTTTTGTTGCTGTTGTTATTCTAGTGTTGAAATCTCTTTCTCTTTTGTGAAAACTGCAATTACCACGAACTGAGCCATCTTTGGCATTTTGTGTACATCATTCCTACTCTTTAAAACAGAATTAGAAGTGAACAGTAATGAAAAGAAGATATTATTCCATTTTTTAATAAGGAAAGAATGGGTAATAAGACTGCACTAGTAAATGGTTGCATCAGGATTTCAGCCCAGATTCCTGTGCTTCCTGAGTCCATCGACTTTAACAACCACATCATGGTTTCATATACTTTTATTATTTACAGTGATAAATACCTTGGATATATGCCTAAATATGGCTTAAATTTTATCTTTATAGAATATCTTATTCATTCATTCATTCAAGCAGTATTTACTGGGTGTCTATCCCTCCAGTAGTGCTATTCTAGTCATTCAAGATGACTAAGAAAGAGCAAACAAATGAACAAATAAATATATATCAGGTGGTGATAAAAATGCTAAGAAGATAAGTAAAGTAAGATAAAGCATAATAAGTACTAAAATGGGCTGGAATGAGGAAGTGCCTTAGACCATGTGGTTAGGGAAGGGTTCTTGATATAGTGACACTCATATAAATAACTCAGCAAATAAAACTGGGTATGCAATTATTTGACCATAAAATATGGCCATTTATGTATGAGGTGGAGGGTCGAATCAAGGGTGTCTTCTTGAAAATGGATTCCTTTTGTTCAGAGGTGATGGGATAGAGTCTGTATAAACAGGATAAATAAAACAGATAATGGAGATTAGCTGCCACTCTGGAGTAGGGGTGTCTGACATCTGATGCCCTTAACTTTATCCCTTGCCCTGTAGAAAAGCATGAGAGACCACAGGAAAGGCCATTAAAGATTTCTGTGTGTCTTTGAAGTTTTTGAAAAGGCAGCGATAGCTCAAACCACTCTTCCCCATGATACTCCACTTCTGTAAGATTGTCTGTTTCAGATCTTTTGAGAAAAAGATGGCAAATGGGGCACCTGGGTGCTTCATTTGTTTAAGCAGCTGCCTCCGGCTCAGGTCCTGATCCCAGCATCCTGGGGACTGAGCCCCCCAGAAGGCTCCTTGCTCAGCGGGGAATCTGTTTCTCCTTCTCTCTCTGCCCCTCCCTCCTGCTTGTTTTTTTTCCCTCTCTCTTTCTTTCTAAAAAATAAACAAAATTTTCATTAAAAAAAGAAAAAGATGGAAAGCAAAGGTCCTTATACAACTGCCATTGCACCTTTTTCATATAATAAAAAGGAAAAGTTGGGGGCGCTTGGGTGGCTCAGTGGGTTAAGCCTCTGCCTTCAGCTCAGGTCATGATCTCAGGGTCCTGGGATCGAGACCCCTTCGGGCTCTCTGCTCAGCAGGGACCCTGCTTCCCCCTCCCCCTCTGCCTCCTTTTCTGCCTACTTGTGATCTCTCTTGCTCTGTCAAATAAATAAATAAAATTTTTTAAAAAAATATTTTATTTATTTATTTTGACAGGCAGAGATCACATGTAGGTAAAGAGACAGGCAGATAGAGAGGGGGAAGCAGGCTCCCTGCTGAGCAGAGAGCCTGATGCCGGGGCTTGATCCCAGGACCCTGAGATCATGACCTGAGCCAAAAGCAGAGGCTTTAACCCACTGAGCCACCCAGGCGCCCCAATAAATAACATCTTTAAAAAAAAAAAAAAAAGGAGAGTTGGTGATATATTTACGTTGAATGTTTGGTAATAACAAACTCCCATGGTTACTAGATATGTGAATGTGTCCTTGACTTCTACTCTTCCCTTTACAGGAGTTACTTTTTCTCCTTCCCCTGTTTTCCTCTGTAAGGACAGCCTTTAACTTCTTTGACTCCTGCAACAATAGTCAATGAAAATGTATGGTATTCCTAAAAAAGGCTTGGTGATGAATTTCCAGAGAAGCCACAACTCCCAGGAGCCATCACTGCCCTTTTGGAAGCCCCAAATTACAGCCTGAAGATCCACTTAATACTTCTTCTAAGACTTTGATGCTTAGTCAGGATCAGTCCATTGGAGCCAGAAATGCTCTAAGTTTACGTAATTCATTCCTGAAATTGCTACCAAGTTATGAAGTGCACTCACAGAGGGCAGGAAGCAAACTTCACTAACCTGCTGGATATTGGCCCTACACAACGTAGGCAACTTGATAGCTAAATGGATTTACACCCAAGAGTGAGTTTTTAACTTTTTTGAAAGGAAGTGTTACCAGGGCAAAAGGGGGCTACAGAAATAATGGGAAAAAAGCAAGGATATAAAATGAAGAAGATGGAAGTAGTCTCTGGAAGATGGAAAAACACACAATCTAAATGATTTTTTTTCCTGAATTTCTGAAGCCATTTCTATCCTTTCTTGCTCGCTTTCACTAATTTCTCAGGGCACTTTGCTCAAGGGTCAGACTGGAGCTCTTTGGGATACTTCATGACTAAGCAGTCTCTGTAATCAGTTTGAGCTGATATTGATGTTTTCCCTGCTTCCTCTAAAGTAAAAAATCCGGAAATCCCTGAATTTAGCACAGATGGTGGTAACAAGTGGTACAGAAGATAGGGATCCTGAATAGATACTACTTGATAAATAACAAAGGACATATAATTGGTGTAGGAGGCAGACTAGAACAGTTGAAATGCTCACTGGCCACAGTGTCTGGAAAGTAATAAAGAAGGGCTGGTCATACGTACAAGAAAGCAGGTAAGTGGGGCGCCTGGGTGGCTCAGTCGGTTCAGCATGTGTCTTAGGCTCAGGTCATGATCCCAGCGTCCTGGGATGGAATCCTGGATTGGGCTCCTTGCTCAGGAGGGAGCCTGCTTCTCCTTCTCCTTCTGCCTGCTGCTCCCCCTGCTTGCGTTCTCTCTATCTCTCTCTGACAAATAAATAAATAAAATCTTGAAAGAAAGAAGGAGAGAGAATCCAGTCAGCGCAGTGACAGGGGATACCACAGGAAAATGTCCACCTGGAAATGCACCCCAACTTAGTCATTGCTTTTCATCAGACTAAAATGTCCCTGAGATCATATCAAACAGTCTGTAGAACAGAACTCTCTTGGTTGAATTTGAATCTGAACAACAGCATTATCTCCCAAAGGTTCTTCTTAACATTCATGTTTTCTTGGGAAGTTGAAAATGAATCCTCTCCTGTGAACACAAATCACTTCATCATTTTCACCATCAACCTGCTCCACTCTACTTGCTTCCTCCCCTCAGCCTTTACTCTGCCCCCACCCAGCTCAGAGAGCGCTGGTACCAGAAGAGCACCCGCCTGCCTCTCCAGATTTGTTGTTTTGGCCTAGGTGCAAATGTCTCTGGTGACCACAGCTTAGTGCGAAAGAGAGAGAGAGAGAGAGAGCGAGCACAAGCATAAAGAGGCCAGCCTACCTGCCTTGAGCAACAACATGCTACTCTTTCCCCTTCCTTCCTTCCTTCCTTCCTTCCTTCCTTCCTTCCTTCCAGGATATTTACTGAAAACTTCCGATGTGTTAGGCCCCAGAGGAAGTTATATCTAGAGACATGATAGAAAGATAGGTAGATACAAGCTTAATAAATCTTCACCACAATCAACCTGTAGGAAATACAATTAATTCCATTTTGCTCATCAGGAAACTGAAGCTTACCATAACTGAGAGCCCTGCCCGATGGCTCAGATCACTGTGACTTACTCCAAAGAGGCTGCTTCCCAGTCTGTAGCATCTCACTGGCAAACTGCTGACTCACCTTCCCAAGCTGTCTTCCTCCTCATCTCCGTCTCTGAAGTTTTGAACTTTCTATAATTTCTCGTACCCTTTGAGGAGACCAGCCCAGGGGGTTTCCCTGACGATGGATCTGAGCACCTGGGGGACATGAAGGGGCCTAGGCCGCAGGGCACTCAGGCATCTCCTGATGGTGGATGGAGCTGCAGCAGAAAGCACCGAAGGAGATGAGACATTCACTAAAAGAAACCTTAATGCCTTCCCAGTGCTGTGCAAAAAAGCCCATGCTCATAAACATGAAGAGAGCTAAATCCAAAAGTCCACTGTCTACGACCAGCTCGTGGTCAGGGGAGCAGGGTGCAGATGTGAAGGGGAGAGGAGGGTTGAAAGCTGATCTCGCTTGGCTTAAGTCATGTCCCCAGCTTGGAAAAGATGGACAGGGACAAAGCCAAGAGCCCAGAGTCTGCTTGTGCAACCCTCCAGAGGTTTCGTCTTCCTGGGACCTGGCTGTGACCTCCCCTGACAGCTGGTTCTGTGAAGCAAGAAGTGGCATCACCGAGTTTTCCTCCACTGCCGAGGGCCATCCACAGAACTCAGTAGAAACAACAGCAACACAAATATTGGCAGCTAAGATTTACAGAGTGCTTCTCTGTGCCAAGCAGCATTCTAAGTTAATTTTAAGCCCTTTCAAATAAATCAATTCCTTTAGATGAGGAAGCGGAGACCCAGAGAAGTTAAGTAACTTTCCCAAGACACACTGATTCTAAATTGCAGAGCCAGATTTCAAACCTGGGAAATTTGGCTGCAGAGCCTGGACTTAAAAATGCACCGTCTTTCTTTAACAAGTCTAAATTCCATAGTGACAACTTGTTCTTCAAATTATAAATGTGGATTTGAAGAAGTCTTGAAAAGAATTAAATAAACAGAAGGCATATGGTGTTTACAATTACCAGTTATGAAAAGCATTTATTACGGAGGATTCCAAAACTGGTTATTAAGAGACTATAGCGGGGGGGCACCTGGGTGGCTCAGGTGGTTAAGCGTCTCCCTTCGCCTCAGGTCACAATCCCAAGCTCCTGGGGTGGAGTCCCACATTGGGCTCCCAGCTCAGCGGGGAGTCTGCTTCTCCCTCTGTCTCTGCCTCTCCCCCTGCTCATGTGCACACACGTTCTCCCTCTCTCTCTCTCTCTCTGTCTCAAATGAATAAATAAAATCCAAAAAAAAAAAAAAAAAAAAGGAGAGAGAGAGAGAGAGAGCCTATTAAGGACAGCTCTAGCAAATTCTGCCAAGAAAATTCTAAAAACTTGGAAATCAAAGAAGAGTTCTGCAGAGAAGAGTAAGCTGTAATGAAACCAAAAAATGGAGCTAAGAGGCTGACCTCTTTAAATGAACAGGGAATCTTCAGAGTAACAAACTAATGAGCCAGATTCCAAGTCTCCTTTCTCTGTTCACTGCTGACCCTGCTGACATGTGCTACTCACTCAGGTTCCCCGGGAATAATTTGCCCTAGGAGATCAGAACATGTAAAGACTCTGATCTCACTTCTTACATGGAATTTTGTTAGTCACCAGAGAGTTAGAAAGAGTTCAGATTCCACAAACAAAATCTGTTTGTAAAACAAGGTTGATCGATTCTGAGCATGTGTTTCTCCCGGGTTAACTAAGTTGTAGCAAAAACTTCATTGAAAGGGGCGCCTGGGTGGTGCAGCTGCTTGACTGTCTGCCTTAAGCTCAGGTTATGATCTCAAGGTCCTGGGATCGAGCCCTGCATTGAGTCCCCTGCTCAGTGGGGAGGCTGCTTCTCCCTCTCTCTCTCTGTTCCTCCCCCCTGCTTGCGCATGCTCTTTCTCTTTCAAATAAATAATAATCTTTAAAAATATATAAAAATTAAAAATAAGACCTTTTAATTGAAAAATACCACTACCATTTTCTCAAATTAGTTGACAACACAAATCTGGGAGGATATACCAAAAAGAGGTTGTTACAGTTATTACCCTGTGTTATGGTGTGAATTGTGCCCTCCTCCCACAAATTCATACATTGACTCAATTGTGGGAGCGAGGGGAACTTTTGCCTTTAAAACTATAGTCTGTTTTATAGAAACTTTAGGTTTGTCACTTGTTTTTTTGACTCATTCAATAAAATTTTGAAACCTATCTTCTGGCAGGAACTGTAAAATCCTAGGAGATAATGGAAAGTGAGACTAATATAATCACTGATTCATTTAATAGTAATGAAGAAGCAGTTTGCAATGTGGTTAAGTGTGTCCCTCAAATTAAAATGTCAGGCCTTTAATTAGCTATGTGGCCTTGAACATGTAACTAAAGTTCTCTCTACTTGAATATCCTGTTTGTTTTTTGAATTAGAAACTAGGACCTATTTTATAACAGGGTTTTCTTTTTAACAGATTAAATAGCACATGCACACTATCTGGTAATAGTAACCATTTGATAAATGTTATTTACTTTTATTGTGGTTATTATTATTTCTATAATATAGAGCTATTCTACCACTAACAGAACTTCCAAAGGAGGTACTATATAACCATCCTCACTGTTTTTTTTAATCCCTCCTTGTCCATTTTAGTAACACACAAGTGTTGAAGGAGATCTGTGAAGAGATTTCCTGGAGGGAGTGGCTCCCTGGGGGTCCCGACACTTCTTCAGAGGGGTGAGAGGCTGTGCCTAAGAGAGGCCAGAAGAGCAAGGGAGGGCCAGTATTTCTTCCTTCTCTTTAGCCCGAAGAGAGCAGACTTCCAGGGAACCACTTGGAGAGTTTATAACTTGTTGCCTGCAACAGAGACACTGCGATGTCTACCATATGCTTGACACATGCCCTGTGGAGGGAAGCATAGAGAAGAGCGTTTGGGAAGCAACTACCTCCCATCGATGGTGCAGGCAAGGAAAGAGAGATCGTTCCTGGTGGACTACCCTTTCAAATTCTGCTCAGATGGCAAGCTGGGAAAGTGATGGGGACTTCAGCAGGGAGAAGTCATGCACAGAATTTGCTCCTAGAGACTCTGGCCAAGGGAGTAGTGGCGTGCCAGAGGGAGGCCACTAGAGGAAGATCCAGGTTGAGACATCTCGAGCCAGAGAACAAGCTCGTTTATGCCAGGTTCGGTGATCAGTCAAGCAAGAACTTGGCAGTCCTGCCCCCTATTCTCTCCTCCCTCCCCTAATCGATCCCTGGTGTGTCTGACACAGAGGGGAGAGAGTGAAAACACTGCAGAGATGTGTCACGCCCCCTTCCCCACGGAAGACACACAGCCACACAGCCGACCAACTGCAGACCCCAGGAGGAGCAGTGGAGGTGTTGTTTTGATGGAAGAGTGAGACGTGAATGCAGATCTTTGAATATTACATTTATCACTTGACAGAACATTTTGTACCTTAAAATAACCACAACCCTGTGCATACTTTTTATTATCTTTACTGAGAATGAAAATAAAATTTAAAAAAGAATGAAACTAAAGGTCATGGACCTGCTCGGTTTTCAACTACTGGCAAGAGAAAAATCTTCTTGGTGAGTAAATTGTAAAGCGGCAGAGACAAAAGTAACTTTTCATTATGTTTATTGCCCAACTATGATGCTGCTTCAGGGTACCATCCACCCACACAATTACCAAAAATCCCATGCTAGGCCCTGTGCTAAGTACCATATTACTACCACTAATCAGTATTGAGGGATGTCTGTAAGCCTGGTGCTGTATGAAGTTCTTTACATAGATAATCTCAATTACTCCTCACAACAACTTTATGAAGGATATACCATTATCACACCCATTCGTCTGATTAGGACAATGAAGGACAGACATCATGTTAAGTCATGTTCACAAGGTCACCTAGAAATTTAAGTGATCAGCCTGGATTTTATTTCATTTCTCTAGCAGCGTCATTGATATCTTTATTGCTTTCCACAGACATTATTTTCTCTGTACTATTAAAGTTTTCTTAGAAAGATTAGTGTTAATTTACGGGAGGGCTCACTGGTCCATTGCCAAATTTTAATCATCATTTTCTAGCAATTTCCCATCCTGTGTCTAGAAGTAGTCCCATAAAACTTGATTCCATGTTATCAAGGAACACAATGCTCCAAGAAGAAAATTTGAGTCCAGGTTGTAATAAACCCTTGGTGGATTTTACAAAGCCAGGTTTCAATGTTGAGAGAGAATTCCATTCCATCTGAAAGTGAAGCCAATGACAGAGTTTTCTCTTACCCATAGGGCATGTGTGGTGCAGCATTCAAACAAGGAACTGGGACTTCATTTATTAACAATTAGGACAGCTGAGTAAACAGCTATTAAATGGAAACCACAGGACCCGTGACTTACATATGCCATGTGAGCAAATGACTTTATATCACTCTATAATCACTGCGTGCCAGATATGATCACTGTACAAAACAAGCCCATAAGGCAAATATAGAGAAACATGTGTCTGAGAAAGATACAGTTGGTAGGACTAGAATCCAGTGGCAATTCCCTCCCATTAACATACAAGTCTCCAACCCAAGTGACAAGCTAGGCACCTTTAATTGTGTACCAGATAGCAAACTGTACCCTCATCACTGGCAGGTTGTGGCCATTAAAAATGAAAAACGTGTTTGGATTACACAAATATTTTCCACTTACATTTTTAGGCCTGATGGAAGAGTTCTTTTCCTATAATACAAAGAATGAAAGCTGAAGACATGACTTAGACATTGAGTTGCCAGAATTAAAGACTAAGCAGAAGAATAATTCATGAATTCACAAATCATCCATTCCTATCGCAACTATTACCTGACCATCAATACATTAGAGAAGTCATATGTTTACATGTGTGTTACAGTTTTATTAAATTGCTAAAATGATGTGCCTACCACCTGGGGTGCAATTTTATTATTGTTTTCTGCTATAGATTTTCATTTAGCCTTTGGATAGAATCTATATTCACAAAGTGCTTTGTAGTTGTTTTGTACTTCTTTTAGTGGCAGCACTCTAAGACTATGTATGACATTGAATGAGAAACCAACTCTCTGGCTTTAAAGAAGGCTCAGGAAAGCCAGGGGAGAGAACATTTACTTTTTTTTCCTGTGCTCATAAAATCTGAAATCCATATCTTGTCCGGTTTAAAAAAAAAAAAAAAACGAAGAAAACAAAAACCCTCTATTTTGTTAGGGCAGTGCTCTTGAAGTTATTTGTAAAGGTTTAAAGCAAAGAGCTTTAAATATGTCTCCGTATTGGAAATACGAAGTCAATGGTCTGGATTCTATGATCAGCAGTTTCTTCACTCATTTTCTCTGATGTTTCCCAACACATGATTTTACATGCTCCATCCCCCTAGGACTAGTCAACAGAGCAGACAGCAGCCCCCTTAGGAAACTGACTTCATTTATTTAATAATTTGGATGATATTCATGCTGCTATATTGAAACACTCATGGAAGCAGATGTGTCCACGAAGTTCTTTAGCAAAGAACAAGCTTGCCTTGCCATAAGCCAAAGTTCATCACATCCAGTTGCCAAGCAAAGGAAAAGCAAAAGCAAGCTCTGTCTTCAGAGATTCTGAAAGCCAGACTTGTTTTGCTCAGGTTCTTCTTAGAATTAACTAAATGGAAGCCCACTATGGGCACCACCCTGGGCTCTTTGCACACCACTGAGTAGGAATAATATCTGGTAAGGCCTTCAGGATCATCTGTCTCCATGTTACATGTGAGGAAGATGAAGCTCAGATGTAGCTATTTTCTGAACTCGTCTTTGTTCTACCGTAGTGTAATGAAACACTAAAGAATTCACATCGACTACTTGCCTTCACCAACTTGGAATATCATTCACACTTAGCACTGAAATTTAATTCTTATGTAAATTATTGAGGAAAAAAACACGTTGTTTATCCCTGCCACCTACTTAAGTATTAGACTAATACAGGTAGATTTCCTTTTTTAAAAGTCAGGTTAATTGCATTTACATTATAATTTATAGGTCTTAGTGTCACAGACTGTTAAAACATTCTTTTGAAAAAGAAATTTTTTTTTTGCATTGTCGTCATTCAAAGATAATTTGAATAAATCTCACAGAATAAATTCAAGTCAGTACCCACCATAGTCCTAAATGGCTTTACACATATTACACTATAGTGTTACAAAGAAGCAGTTTGGATTCTGACCATAAAAAAGTTCAAATCATTGTAACTATTCCAGAGTGCTGTGATCATCATCTGGCCATGGGCAGAAGGACAGCATAATAAACTTAGTTTACTCTAATCCGGTCCCTGCCAGGAAGAAACTTGTTTCCATTTCTTTGGCAAGATTGTAAGGTTGGTTTTGTTTTTGTTTTGAAATAAATTAATTACTATGAGGCACAAAAACTGATTTCACATTATACATGAATGAATGCAAGAGTAAAAAGGATGCATAACCCAGTTTTCTCTGGTTTCTGCTTACAAAGCAGCATATAGTACCCTCTGTTAATTACTATACACCATTTTAAAAGTGAAATACCAAAAGCATCATTTTTTCTCCTAGATTTTGAATACGAGCACTAAGCATAGATTTTACATATTTACTAATATGTAAAAATGAATATCTTATAAACATTTGGTAGAATAAATTATGACAGTCTCACTATTATATAAATCAATATAGCATGGAATGCAGTGTATTTCGGATACATATTAACGAACCTTAATGAGAATATATAATAAAGAAAGTAGCACATGAGCATCTTTGCATCATTAATTGAGTACTAAATTGTCAAGCTATGACTTTGAGAGGTACCACTGATGTTTTATTCTGGTGAGAAATCAAGTGTGTATATGGTATCATTCCAAAGGACATTTTCTAGAAGAAACATTTCAGAGGTCTCTAAGACATTCAACACACATTTCCTTCTGTAATGTATTCATCATTAGCTTGTACATTCAAGAATGCAAACCTAAATCAGATAAAATTGGATCATCAGCCATTTCTGTGTTTAAAAAAAAATCAAACACTGGCCAATGGGTAAGTAACAGTAAATTCATGGACATGGGGATTCAAGACAGAGACACAAATATAAATGCTTCTGCCATTCCATGACCCCCTGGTAAGTTGTGCTTTTGAAACCACTTCTATCTGCAAAGTTTGGACATTGAGGTTGATTCTGGCCCAGGCCAATAAGCATAGAATATAATTATAAAAGAACGAGATGGATTTGTTTATAATAAGGGTGTATATAGAGTGATGGTTTGGTCCTTTAAACTACAGGCAACCTTTACTTCCTAATGACTGAAATTTTTATAATTGACTAACAGAATTCAGTTAAAAATTCCATGTTATCAACTTGGGTCACTGTATTTTTTAAATTAAGTAGGATGTACTTGTCGTATTATTTGTTTTGACTGTTCATTTAAATTGGTTTTTTAGACATCTCCATTTGTGTAGTTTAGAAATTAGGTAGAATTATCTTGTTTACAGGAATAATAAAGCAGAGTTGGTCAAAGCCGGCATTTGCCCATTTCCACCAGCCCAATAATAGGTACCATAGAAATGAACGATGAGGCTGCTTCATATGCTGTGAGCCAGACTCCCAGGCTTGGCTGGTAAACCTCCTCCTGCCCTTCAGCCTTCCCTCATGGCCTCTGTCTGTGGCATTCCTCAGACCATTGTTTGCCATTAAAAGGCAAACGAAGGAAAGAAGAGGAGGAAATGAATTGAGAGAAATAGGAAAGGGTAGGGGTGAGAGGGGAGTACACAGAAAGAAAATAAAATTATTTCTCTGTGTGTCTGGTACAGTCTTTTAAGGTGATTCTAAAAAATGAAGCTCCAGAGTTCAAAGCAAGGATGGAGATAGAGAATTACCTTCCTGTCCACCCCTGCCTGCTCATTCACCCTGCCCTGTCTGGCTCAGGCCTTTATCTCTAATTCGGCTGCCTCTTCCCATGCCTGGATCCCCAGACAGCAGACTGACAAAGTGACATATTGGTCATCTGTGCCAGAATTCAGACTCTCTTTCCACTATAAATTCCTGGGCTCAGGGCTCAGTATGGATGTCAAATCCAGGGCCAAAGGATTCTCTCTTCCTGGAATCTAAAAAGAGGGACACCGAGATTTCATTAGCCAGTAAGAAAACTTGAACTAAAAGACGAGATGTACCTCAGGATTGAGCATAAGTAGCCAATCTCTAAAAAGAAAAAAATGAAGCCAATGTACATTCAAGACAAAGTATGTATATGTGCCTTGTGTGTGCCTGTGTGTATATATAAGAGAGAGAAAGAGACAGAGACAGAAAGAGACAGGGAAACAGAAAGGGGCTTGATGATTTTCTCCTTTTCAGCTCCTCCAAGGACCAGCTGCACTTGCTGCATTTGGATCTTATAAAAGTCCCTGTATCCTCAATCATCCCCATCATACCCTCCTTGACTTAAGGTAATATTAAAAAGTAAACTGAGGCACATTAAAATTTTTGAGTTTATTTTGAGCAAAATTCAATTCGAAACGTGTTTAGAAGCACTCTGCTGACAAGAACGAGGGGAAACACTTATCACAGAGAAAGTGTGGAAGCAAAGAAAGGCAATTATTAGATCAGCTACAGCTTAAAGCCCCGTTGGCTGCTTGTGATTGGTTGTCCTTGGCATTTTGATTTCATAACCTTGAGGCATTTACAAGCTCAGAGTTTGGTTTTATGTCAGCCATGATGATGTGAGGCCACGTGAGTATAATGGCCTCCTTATTTCATTAATTTAATAGTAGTTTGAGGAAATTCTTGCTTCTTGTTATTTAGCTATAGACCTCCTACCAGCTAAAAAAACAGAGCTGTTTGGGGGGAAATAAGAAGAATCGTACTCTGGCAACTACTAATATTTTATTAGCCCAAGTAGTCTTTTGTTTGAATTGGTTGCAGATTTTTCCTTGGGAGGACCAACATCCACGCAATGGCTGGTTAGTAGTTTTAATACACACGACACTGCGATCCGAGTGTCCTGGATAACAGAGAGATGTGGGTGCTTCTTCACTTGGCAAATGTTCAATCAGAAACATCCTGCAAACCTGCCATTCACGTTAACCACCAGCATTCTTTGCTTTCAACGAGGTCACATTTCTTCCCAAAGATGTTGGTTGGATTTAAATACAAAACTCATATTTCCTGGGAAATATTTGCTATAACTATAAATTGAAAAAAAGTAAGTCTAGGGCACCTGGGTGGCTCAGTCAGTTAAGCATCTGCTTTTGGCTCAGGTCATGATCTCAGGGTCCCAGGATTGAGCCCCGCATTGGGCTCCCTGCTCAGCTGGGAGTCTGCTTCTCCCTACCCTCTGCTTGTGTGCGCTCGCTCGCTTGCTCTCTCCCTTAAAATAAATAAATAAGATTTTTTTTTAAAAAAGGGGAAAAAGTAAGTCTAATGTAGATTTTGTATTGGAACTTTCTTTTCTTCTTTCTTTTTTTCAGTGAATCATTATTTTAACCACTTTTATTACTTTCGTACACAAAAAAACCCCTGCCCTGCAACTGAATTTGGTTTTACAAATGAATGATTATTATTCTAAAAGCTGAGGAAGTTTCTGAATAAAGGAACATAAAAGTGGGCCAACATATAAACTCATTTTCTTAATGGAATTTTTATTACTTAAAAGAATAGTGAATTCCAGTCTACTTCCGTTTAGAATCCCAATGTATACTTTAACCAGATAAAGAGATGGGATTAATGAGTGAGCTTTTCTCATACAGAAAACTGTAAACACTGACTAAGGCGTACTTAAATGCTGGGGCATTATCTTCAGTCAAATATTAAAAGTTAGTGGAGTCACTCAGCTAACTCCCTCTTTATCTCATCGGCTCTCTTTTTAAGTCCTTTCTGACACTCAGCCAAATGATTGTATATAATAATAATAAGAGTATGAAATAGCAATTTAAATTCTCAAAAAAGATAGTCACACAAAGGTACATATTGAAAAAATCATTAGGTAAACTTTGGATAGATAACAAGAATATAGTTTCCCACAAATCAGCTTACCTGGTAGTTCAAGTATATTACAAATTTTTTTTTTTGGCATATTCTGCTTTTCTTTTTCAAGTTTGTTTGTTTGTTTATTTATTTATTTATTTAAGCAATCTTTACACCCAATATGGGGCTTGAATTTACAACCCTGCGGTCAAGAGTCACATGTTATATGGAAGGAGCCACCAGGCACCCCCCATTACAAAACTCCTAAAAGAATCATAAATGTCGTTGATGGAATTTCAGATCCTAAAGAAACACCTACTGTATCTGTAGCCCAGGAAAGATGCATAATAGCTGTGACAACCCTTTTTGGAGTTGCTAAGACGTCTTATCAAGGTATCTCTTATCTCACAACAGTATTTTCCACTGCCCCTTACTTGTGAATTAAATCTGATATTATTTCACACTCTAAAATAATTGCCAACAGACCCAATCAGGGTGTCAAGGACTGGCAATCATCACAGCCCTATGCTTTGCCATTTTGTGATGTGGCTTTATCACAAACTCACTAATATAATATAGCACCTTTACCTGCCACGACTGAAACCATGACAGGGGGAACTTCATCTTTTCAAAGCAGAAAGCAAAAAGTTAGGCAGTTACACAGCAGCACTTGGGTGTGGGGGAGTCTTCAAAACCAAAGTCTATCCTGGGGCACCTGGGTGCCTCAGTCAGTTCAGTGTCTGACTCTTGGTTTCAGCTCAGGTCATGATGTCGGGGTTGTGAGACCAAGTCCCGTATGGGGCTCCACACTCAATGCGGAGTCTACTTGTCCCTCTCTCTCTGCTCTCTCTCACACCCCTGCTGGCATGCACACACCCTCTCTCTCTTAAATAAATAAATAAAATCTTAAAACAAGACAAAATGAAAAACAAAGTCTGTCCTGCCACTAAAAAAATTAAGATGTTTTTCCTTGGTGTTCTTTACCAAGTTACTTGATTATAAGCAAAAATTGGGGAACCACCTGTAAGACTGTCTTTGAAATGATGACATTAAATGAAGGGTCATCTTTCTTCTCAGCTGACAAAGTGAGGTTGAAGGGTGGCTCAGAAAGTCCCAGCTCATTCAAGATGATGTATACTCCTTTAATTAAGGAATCAAGGTAAAAGACACCTTGTACACTCAGAGTAAGAGATCGGATCCCAACATGGTGACTTAAGATGTAAATGAATACTAGTACCTTCGGAATAGTAGGAAAGAGAGACAGTCTGAGAGCTCCTGAAGGACTGGATAAAACAGTCTCTGGAGGAAAGGCAGAACTGTGTGGGAAAAGTAAGCTGAGAGACTTAAAAGGACATTGTAACATTGGCCAGGATAACTCCTATTTAATCAGGTTCTTAAGGTTCTTTAGATCTAAATGACTTGGAAGAAATCCAAAATGGTCCCACCTTAAAGTATATTGTATTTTATAGCAAACTTCAAATGTATTGGCCTCGGTCATTTTTCTCTGCCATAATCTTCCAGCATATGCACCCATGACATGCTTCACATTTTAAAAATCTTGCATCTTGCTTTTTAATGTGTCAGTGAAAGGATACGATTCATACCTTTTGTGCTGAAACAAAATATAAAATATTACCTGCTGCTAAAGATGGCAGACCATTTACAAAATCTGTGACTGACCAGCACATCTCACTGCCATAGTTATTAACACTGGAGAATATCGAGGTGAGATTACAGTAATCTACTCACAAAAATGCACATACACACACCATCACTGGCCATCATCATTTCAGCTATAATCGTCACAGGGTTTAGTGCTTCAAAAGGGAGTCTTGTTAATTCAAATTCTTTTCTGAATGAACATACTCTCTTTGATAAAGAAAGCCAGTGCCTCTGTAGAGTTCCAAAAATGATTTCTAGTCTACTTGCCTCAGAATACATAGACAAGTAATGGAATTGGGGTGGTTGTAATAGAAAAAATAGAAGTCTGAGAGGGAAATTATGCAGTAAATAGAAGACATTTAAAATGATGTCATTTAGGGGTGCCTGGGTGGCTCAGTTGGTTAAGCATCCAGGTCTTGATCTCAGGGTCATGAGTTCAAGCCCTGTGTTGGGCTCCATGCCGGCCATGGAGTCTCCTTACAAATAAAATAAATAAAATAAGATAAAATAAAAATAAAATAAAATGTATCATTTAAAGAATATACAAGAAACTGTTAACAAAAGCCTCTCTGATGAGTGAAAATTGGGAGTATAAGAGTGGAATGGGGGAGATAATTTTTAATTTTAATTTTAAGGTTTTCCATCCTAATAGTTTTTATCTCTGAGCATGAATCACTTTATAATGAAATCAAAGCCCCCCAAATGTTCCAAAGAATATGTTTAGATACTTAAAAAAAAGTGATTTTTTTTTTAAGATTTTATTTATTTATTTGACAGACAGAGATCACAAGTAGGCAGAGAGGCAGGCAGAGAGAGGAGGAAGAAGGCTCCCCGCGGAAAAGAGAGCCCGATGTGGGGCTCGATCCCAGGACTCCGGGATCATGACTTGAGCTGAAGGCTGAGGCTTTAACCCACTGAGCCACCCAGGTGCCCCAAGCAGTGATATTTTATAGAAGTCTTTTGACTGTCAGTGGCATCCAAGGGGAGTTCCTTTGACCTTTTTTTTAAAGCTAGACAAGTAGCCTTTGCAAATAAAATTGTCATTCTGTTAGTAAAAGAAAGACGCAGAGGAGAGAAGACTTTGAGTTGGTATCTAGCAGTTTTCCACAGCGTCCTTAGACTTGTGCAATACTATGAGGATAGCGAGGTGAGAAGATGGGGGCTTTCAATATTGCCAGAAAGCTTCTGAGCTCAATATGGAGCTGTCTCGCTCCAGAACTTTTGTATGCAATAGTACTACCACTATTTAAGTCACTTTCTTAGGGGATTCACTTATTTGCAACTGTAAGCTAGAGCACTACTGTAAGAAACTCACAGTCCTGGAAGAAATAGGGGAAGTTTCTTGAATAAGACAGCACAGAGCTGGACCCCTGGGCCCCTTGGGGTTTGGAAGCAGTTGTCTATGAACGATGTACAGGTGGGTATGCCCTGAACAAGAACCAGATTTTCTGATCTTCTGAACACCAGAAAATATATTCTTCATATACAGCAATGACTAGCATAAACTCTGTCTCTAAAAGAAATCATTTTCATATGTCAGAATTCCATTAAGTTGTGAGAAATTAAAAACAAATATCTGTAAAGTAATAATACAAAAGTATAATTAAAACTACAAAAGTCTGCCAATTTGTTCTCTATTTCATGCATACAAAACTGCTATATTGCTGAAGAACATATATACATAAATGCATATATATCACAAAAAAACATTATTTTGACTTGTGGAAAATTGTGCGTAAGGTCAACAGTCACATAATAATAGTAAGCATCTATTGTATGCTTATTATATGCCAGATATTACTCTAAACTCTTCACATATATCTATTCAATTCTTACAACAACTTTATCAGGGAGATGCCATTTCTCCATCTTTACAAATGAGAATACAGAGACTTCCTCAAGCCCCACAGCTGGGACAGAGCAGAGATGGGATTAGAAGTCAGATAGTCTAGTCCTACTGCCAGGATCTACTCTACCACTTCTCTGTGTTAGTTGGGTACCATCTGTATATATTTCCTCCTCCTCAGGGTTACATCATACAGTCTATATGATTTCTGTATACTCTAGAATCCCAACCAATATCTATCTAATGTTTTAACCATGAACACTATTTTATTTTTCTTATTATCATATGATTATAAAAGGGTTATGTTCTTTCTATATATATAGCTGGATGGATAGATACAGAAAGAATTCTTCATATGCAAAAATGATGTTTCTTTTCATTGGAAAACTCACTATAAATTGTGTTTTTCAAAAATGGATTTGGATTTATTTAGATCCACCCAAGCAGTTGCATCTCTAATCCACCTGAGGCCAAATGTGCAGTAATGAGAAAAGAGCACAGGATTTGACCTCAAGAGGACCAACAAAAGATTACTTCAAAGAAAATCAGATATGTATCAATACAGTTCATAAGTTTGATTCATTCTGTAAAATTGACATTTTCCCTTACCTTTTTAGAAAGAAAGCTAAATGCAACCAGGAGAACAAGGAAAGAGAAACAATATGCATCATTGAAAAAATAGCAAAATAATGAATCCTGTTCAAATTTAACAAGATGAAAAAGGTGAAACAGGTGTCAAAAGCAGGGAGATGCAGTAGGGTATGAGGAAGAATTAAAACAGAATCTTGTCTTAACAGAAAAAGAGTAAGGGTATACATATCCAGAATGCATCTTGATGTGTACAGTCTCAAGTACAAAACTAAAATTAACAAAACTACAAGCATGCTAGAGATGAAAGCTTTAGTTATTCCAGTTTGGTTCTAATAAACAGATTACAGTTAATATGGAATTATGCAGCTAAGCCATATTTGTAAGAAGAAACTGATCTATAAGAAGAGGAGAAAAATTTTGAATGGTAAGTAGACCTACAGCTCTTGATGTCCTTTGGTTAGAAAAAGTAAGGACTAGGTGTATTCATAAGTGAATGTACTTATGGAAATGCAAGAACATAGGGAAAATGCCTACAATATTAAAACATTGAGTCTACCTTACTTCTAAAGTGTTAGTATAGAAAATCAATCTCAACTCGTTTAAAATTGAGTGATCAAAATGAAGCCAGCAGAACATCTTTTTTAAAGGACACCACAAATATAAAGGAAGAAAAGAATAAAGGAAGCAACAGTAGATAAAGAACATGTACCACAAAAACATTGCCATAGAGCAGATGAGAAATCTAACAAAATATATCACCTTGAATGCAAAAATCTGGCTGAAACAATTGCTTCTGTAAAGCAAATGGATGACAACAAGATAGAAGGAACAATAAAAACAGGAGGTGGTGACATGCAAGAGAGAAAGGGAGAGGGTAGAAAATATCAGTATGAAGAATAACTCTTGGCCACACAGACATTAAGAGGATAAAATGCTATCAACTTTTGGCACAAACTTGAAAATTCACATAAAATGGAATATTTCTAGAAAAGCACAAATATCAAAACTGACACAAGAAGGAAGTGAATATCTGAGTAATCCTACAAACATTAAATAAAGTCAAGCCTTGTCACAAAAATATCCCCAGGTATGCATGGCTTTATTAACAAATTCTACCAAACAGTTAAGAAACAACACCAACCTTATACACACACAGAATAGAGAAAAGTAGGGAAAACTTTCCAATTCATTGCATGAGGACAGAAATACCTTAATATTAAAAACTGGCATTAAAACAAAAAACATTTTTTTTTATTTCAGGAAAATAAGTTCAAAATCTTAAAATATTACTAAGTCAAATCAGCCAATTACAAAGAGTGTAATCTATTAGAATAAAATTGAGTTTATTCTAGGAAACCAAGTAATATCTTAACATGAACAATTTAACATGAACATGAATAATGTAATTCACCACATTAATAGAATGTAGTAGAATGTATTATTGCCTCAACTCTTCACCTCTCTTTGTATCCATGCCCTTGGTCATTTAAATTTGCATTTCCTTTCACTACATTGATTGGGAATATATTTCTTTTCTTTTTAACTTTGAGTTCAATCATGTGACTCTTCTGGCCAGTGAAATGTTGGTGGTGGCGGCGGGAGGGGTGGTAGAAGGGGCAGAGACTTGAAATGGCTTAAGTGGGTAGATTTGATACCTGATATTTCTGCCATCACCATTAGAAAAACATGCTCAGAGAAGATATTTTCAAGTGAAGGGCTAGTATCCAAAATCTATAAAGAAGTTATCAAACTCAACATCCAAAGAACAAAATAATCCAATCAAGAAATGGGCAGAAGACATGAACAGACATTTCGGCAAAGAAGACATCCAAATGGCCAACAGACACATGAAAAAGTGCTCCACATCACTCTGCATCAGGGAAATACAAATCAAAACCACAGTGAGATACTACCTCACACTAGTCAGAATGCCTAAAATTAACAATTGAGGAAACAACAGGTTCTCTGGGAGGGGAACCCTCCTACCCTGTTGGTGGGAATGCAAGCTGGTGCAGCCACTCTGGAAAACAGTATGGAAGTTCTTCAAAAAGTTGAAAATAGAGCTACCCTATGACCCAGCAATCACACTAGTAGGTATTTACCCTAAAGATACAAATGTAGTGATCTGAAGGGCACATGCACCTGAATGTTTATAGCAGCAATGTCCACAATAGCCAAACTATGGAAAGAACCTAGACGTCCATCAACTGATGAATGGATAAAGAAGATGTGGTATATACATATATGATGGAATACTATGCAGCCATCAAAAAACACTGACATCTTGCCATTTGCAATGACAGGGATGGAACTAGAGGGTATTATGTTAAGTGAAATAAGTCAATCAGAGAAAGACAATTATCATATGATCTCTCTGATATGAGGAATTTGAGAGGCAGGGCAGGGCATTGTGGTGGGGAGGGAAGGAAAAAATGAAACAAGAGGGATCAGGAAGGAGACAAACCATAAGAGACTCTCAATCTCAGGAAACAAACTAAGGGTTGCTGGGGGGTGGGAGGGGGAGGGATAAGGTGGCGGGGTTATGCACATTGGGGAGGGTATGTGCTATGGTGAGTGCTGTGAATTATGTTAAGAGTTATGTTTCACAGAACCGTACCCTTGAAGCAAATAATACATTATATGTTAATTTAAAAAAAGAAAAGAAAAGAAAAACATGCTCAGACTAGACCACTGGTCCCAAGATGAGTCTGATGAACATGAACAGAGCCACTCCAGCTAACCTGGAGACCTATGAGAATAAATGATTGCTGCTTAAGGCATTGAGTTTCAGAAAGGTTTGTTGGCAGCATGGTTGAAGCAATAGTTAAGCAAAATGGAAATGAATGCTACCATCATATGTAGCATTGGTTTGAAACCAGATAGTGGAAAGTGAGAAAAATGTTATGAGTCTTGAAAAGTGGCAAAGGAACTATTACAGGACACTGAAAAAAAAAAAGATGACCTTTGTTATTTAGTGGCAAAACTGTTGCCTAGTATAAGATGCGAGATAAAAAATGTACCTAAGGGGCGCCTGGCTGGCTCAGTGGGTTGAGCCTCTGCCTTCGGCTCAGGTCATGATCTCAGGGTCCTGGGATTGAGCCCCGCATCGGGCTCTCTGCTCATCAGAAAGCCTGCTTCCTCCTCTCTCTGCCTGCCTCTCTGCCTACTTGCGATCTCTGTCTGCCAAATAAATAAAAAAAATCTTTAAAAAAAAAATGTACCTAATGTGTAGTGTTGGGAAAGATGTTTTTCAGGCAGGATGTTCAAAACTTCAGCTTTTCCTTTTTGCTTGTACAAAATGACACTACAAAGTAAAGACAAATTCAGAAAAGTATGGCCAGCTTATAAGCAGACTTTAGAAGGCATATAAAGAGCCCAGAACTTGCTAGGCTGAAAAATAAAAGTGCCTCTCATCAATGCCTCTCCACAGAATAGAATATTTTCAAATTATGATGGGGAGGGGGGACAGAGGAAATTAAATCAAGACTGTGGCCATTTGATTAAGCTTGGTAGTAAAAAACAAATCAAAGATTAAATAGTCATGCCCTTTGTTAAAAGCTATGAAAAAATTCAAGTGGTACCTAGTAGACTCTTCCAGATGAATAAAAAGACTCCTAGAGGGACGCGTGGGTGGCTCAGTTGGTCAAGCATCTGCCTTTGGCCCAGGTCATGATCCCAGGGTCCTGAAATCGATTACCCAGCTCCTTGCTCAAAGGGGAACCTGCTTCTTCCTCTGCCCCTCCCCCTGCTCATGTGTACTCTCACTCTCTCTGACACATAAATAAGTAAAATCTTAAAAAAAAAAAAAAAGACACCTAGAAAGCTTAAAGATATGGTTCCATAGAAATAGGATCCAAAAATACCCATAATTAAGCCTAAAGCAAGAAATATATTTAAAAGAGCTATAGGGACAACATTTGACAAAGGAGTTGAGTGAAATCAAATGCAAAGGTCATCAACAAACTTTTAAATAGATCTCTATTAGCAAAAGTGCCACCAGCCTGGGCTAAAGGGACCGATACTCTTGGAGATTTAAAAAAAACAGTCCTCAACTTTCTACAGGCGGTATGCAGGACAATAAAGCTGTGCATGTGCTCCCCCTAAAAGCACACTCTCTAATGCCTTCCTTAGAAGAGTCCAGGAAGGCTAATGAGAAACGAATACTATTCCAGAGCTTAGAGGCAAGAGCCAAAGAAAACAGTTGATGGGAAGTCATTGTTAGACAGCAATGTAAGTTGATCAAGTAATATTTCCTACCTCCATGTAAGTGGAGATGGTAGCATTTTCAGAATTGCCTTTAACTAGTGATTGCTATATGCCTCCCTTCTCCCATTATCTGAGAGCACTTATGGTTATCCTGTCCATGGTTCAATGTTGCCTATAAATGAGGATGATAATTCGACTTTTGTTTGTTTATTGGTCTCTAGATCAAGAGGAGCAACATCTCGATCTGATCTTAAGCCTCTGGCTGTGCATAGTGAGATTCTGGAGATCCTGGATAGGAATAAATGTATTCTGCATGAAAGGGGTTGTGAATAATTGTAGCCAAGGACTGAAGTGTGGAATATCTCTTATTGACCCCTCCCTCTACCCGTGCCTTTTGCCATGGAATTTTGAAGTTCTTCTCACTGGTGGCAGAGTGGACTTTCTTCCTAGGACTAAGCTGGGTTACTTACTGTGGCCAGAGAGAAATTAACAGATCTGATACAGATGATTGTTGTTTTAAATCACTAAGTTTCAAAAAAAAAAAAAAAGTAAAGAAAAGAAAAAAATTACTGAGTTTTGGGGTGATTTGCAGTTGTTTAGTGACAATGGCTTTCCAATACCACTAAAGAAGAAAAAGAATATGATCATTCCAGTGAATGAAGATAAAGCATTTGATTTAATTCAGTATCAATTCATGATAAAATTTAAAAATCTCAGAAACTAAAAATAGGAGAGATTTTCCATATTTTGATAAAGGATCAACATCAAAAAAGAGGAACTACAGCAATATGTTGAATGGCAAAATGCTGAAAATTTTCTAAGATCGGAAATGAGATAGACATATCTTCCCTCCCCATTTCTATTCAAATGGTACTAGAGAGAAAATTGTAATGATTAGAGAGGAAAAAAATTAAACTGTTATTCATACACACATGTTACATAAGTAGAAAAATCCCAAAGATGATGCAGATAAATTAATAGAATTAAAAATCAATATATAAAAATCAATTGCATTTCTCTATAACACCTACAAACAAAACATGTTATTTCTGCAATAAAAAAATAAAAAAATAATGACACCTGGGTGGCACAGTTGGTGAAGCATTGAACTTAGCTTAGGTCATGATCTTGGGGTCCTGGGATGGAGCTGTGCATGGGGCTCCGGGCTCAACAAGGAATCTGCTTGTCCCTCTCCCTCTGCCCTTCCACCTACTGGTACTCTCTCCCTCTCTTAAATAAAGGAATAAAATCTTTAAAAAATAAATGAATAATAAAAGATTCAAAATTTATTCATTCAGCAAATATTGTGTCGACTATCATTAACAACAATGCTCATTAAAGGAAAAGCCCTTATACAAGAACTAAGATACTACTTGGGGTGTGGGTTTGTTTTTTTGTTTGTTTGTTTTTTTCCCTACTAGAATTTATTCAAGGAATGCTTGAACCTAAGAATAAGATTTTTGCTTAGTTTGGGTTTGGATTTTTCAATGATTAGACCAAACCTCTTTCAGGTATAACAGGTCTCGTGGGCGTGAAAAGTCTGATAGAAAATCCTGAAAGATATTCACTCAATTTCCTGGCCCACCGTCGCTGACTTGTTTTGAATTGGGCGTTATAACCTTCAGCTTTCAAGGGTCAACATCAGGCTGGGATTCAAGATGGCGACGTCAGAGGAGCCTGAGCTCAGTCCCTCCGTGGAACATTCCGAATCTGGAGCTACAGGGGGAGCAGCCGGCTGAGCGACTCCTAAGCATCCCACCACCAGAGAAGGCTCCCCTAGAGGCAGGTAGGAGAGGCTGGACACCGCCTGGCCATCAACCGCACCCAGGGGCGCCGCCACCCACACTCGGGAGGGAACTCAAACCCTGGAGCTTCTCCCTGAGAACCAAAGGATTTGAACCCACACCAGGTACCCCCAAACTTTTAAGTCCTGCACCTGAGAGAGGAGCCCCCAGAGCACCCAGCTTTGAAAGCCAGTGGGGTTCCTGGGTCCACCAGAGCCCCGGGGCTGTAAGGACCCGAGAGGTGGCTTGTGTGCAGGGTCTCCATCCTCCGTGTACCGCCGCGGCGCCCGGCGTTTGTGTGGGCGAGGCTCGCGGGCTCGGCCTGGAGGGCGGGCGTGGGATTCGAGAACATTTGAGGTCCTGCTAGGGTACTCTCGGAGGACGGAGACTAGCCGATGCCATCTTTTTCTTTTTTCTTTTCTTTTCTCTTTTCTTTTCTTTTCTTTTCTTTTCTTTTCTTTTCTTTTCTTTTCTCTTTTCTTTTCTTTTCTTTCTCTCTTCCTTCCTTTCTTTCTCCCTTCCTTCCTTTTCTTTTTTTCTTTTCTCTTCTTCTTTTTTCCCTGTGTTCGTTGCTGGTGGGCCTGTTCTCCACTCGCTGTCTGTGTCGCTCGCTGTTGCTCGCTGGTATCTCCAGAAGAGATACGCTGATCTGGAGCCCGGACTCTAGCAGCCCCAGCCCAGGCGGCCCCTGCAGATCACCTAGCACTGGTGGCCACTGGGGCTTAGGCTCGCAGCCCCTCTGACCGTGTATATTTTTTTATATATCCGCACATTTTAAAAGCTGCTGCCTGAGGGTCTGGCTTCCAATCAACCTGAATGGCTGAGATCATCCCCTTCAGGTCCCCGACCGGTGTTAGCACACCCTCAACCACTGGGGGCCGTTAAAGAGAAAATGAGTTGCTGGGACAATCACCGAGGTTTGAAGGGACAACCAAAAGATAGGCCAGGGTGGAAAGGTAAGGCCGCTCCTTCACGGCTGGGAGAGCTGACTGTCTTACGGAATGCATGGAAACCCACAGAGTCAAGCAAAATAAAGAGACAGAATAGGTTCCAAACAAAAGAATAAAATAAAACCTCGGAGAAGTCAGCGCTGTTTCCAGTCTTGTCATAAAAGGCCTTGTCAAATAGAAACAGATTTCTTCTATAAAATTGTTGTATCATGGTTTTGTTAGTTAAAAAAAAAAAAAAAAAAAGCCTCTTTTTCTATGTCTACAGGTGTTGCTTGGTCAATGTAAGTCCCAGTAAACTTAAACAGGGGTTTAGGTGTCCTAAATCATCTTCACTCAAAGATAGAATATTGTCCCTTTGTACTCTTACACTGGAATTTGGTGATCTTTGAAAGTGTTCTGGCATGAGCTAGCCCCAAACATTAGTGGTTCCTTGCTTTTAGTTTCTTATCCTTGTCTTCAAGTTGACCAGACCCACTTCTGAGTGCAAACAGTGTGCACTTGTCATAACATCCAGGATTTGTTGAAAGTGATTAAGCTTTAGAATATAGGTGAGGTTCAGTGGGGTGGAGTCCGGAGCCGACGACCAAGAAAGAATTCTTGGGACGTCTTTGGTGCAAAATAGTGGTTTATTAAAGAACCGGAACAGGACCCGTGGGCAGAAAGAGCTGCTGCCCTGGGTTTGTGAGGGGTGGCTGGTTATATATTATGGGGTTGGGGGAGGTAAGGAAAATGGAGGTATAGAGAACTTTAATATGCTAAAGAGGACCTGCAGGATACCAGATACCAGAGGTCTTGCCATCCTCAAGGTTTTTCCCTCTAGCAAGGCTAAGATAGTTGGGAGATTCCTGGAAGAATGTCACACATGTCCCACCCAGGAGTGGGGGGGGGGGGGGGTTGCAGGGTGTCAGCTTCTGCTTTGTCCTCAGCTTGCCTCTGTTCCCTCATTAAAAGGGTACATCAGATCAGCCAGAGAATGGAGTTTTACAGTTAGGCACGTTGGGAGGCAAAAACAGTACTTGCCTGCAGTTTGGTTTTGGTTTGATTTTGTATTTTTTATTTCTGTTTCAAAAGAGACCACTCTTAAAAGGCATCAGAGATGAAACTGTGTCTGTTCTGTCGATTCGCACCGTGTTCAAACTTCTAGTGTACACAGATGTAAATAATGCAGTTCTCATTAATTACACCCAAATGGGAATATGGGGGAACAAATAGCTTTCTGAGCAGCATGTTGGAAACAAATGTCTGATTTTAGCAATATCTGTACAGCTAAGGAGCTCCCCTTTTTGCCCCCTCTTCTCAGAAGGAAACCCACAGCTTACAAAAGCCAAGAAAAAAAAATTGCAGGGCATTTAGAGGGGGCAGGAGACTGTATGTTTCCAATTATCTTTCTCATTATGAAGGGCTGTACCTTTCATAGTATTTTGCATCAGCTTTTAGTGTGCTGAGTTGAAAAGCAGTTTCACCTTGCTCTAGGAAAATAAGAATCTGAATCCCCAGTTGGAGAAAAAGAAATGTGTACCAGCCATCATTATTTAAGCACACCTCGAGTTTCGGATCTGACTAAAAATGTGAATAGCAGGAAAACACAAAAGAGTCCATTCTTTGTAACCGTCTGAAACCAGGAAGTGATGAATCCCACTGGAGCGGGTTTGTTTCTACTTGGTTCCAAACCCAGTTTTCAGATGAAAGCCTTTGGAGAGGTAAAGCCTTGCTTTGTTAAGCAAATGGTCGGCTTACCTCCAATGCTTTTACCAGCAGGCCTTGTTCTTTCTATTCTGTCCTGAACCAGTTTCAAGAGCAAAAGGATGTTTGTTGTTTCAGGATTGGATGTTATGAAGGACCTTTGGAAACCAAATAGTCTCGAGTACATGCTCTTGCATACCAATGTTTCTAGAACTCAGCTGGCTTTCGCAGATAATTTAAAGTTGCATATGTCCTAAAATAGTTGAGTATGTTTCTCTCTTGCTATAGCACATTTTAAAGAAGGAAAGTAACTAACTTAACATTTTAAAAAACCTAAAAATTATGAAAAAAATAGAATAAAATTGAAACTAGGACTCTAGATATAAAAAGAAAAAATAAGTCTCCTTTTTTTTTTCTCTATTTGGAAATGAAGACAGCGTAAAAAGAGAAAGATCAAGTTCGATGAGAAGGAGGGAGAATGGAAAATATGAGATAGACTCAAAAAATCTGGATAATGGGGTTTGTACCTTGCTAAGGAGGAAAAAATTTTTTATCTTTCCTTCAAAGTTCTTCTAGCTGGCCCTAAGAGTCAAATTGACATGAGACAGATTAACAAGAGAAAATCAAAGTTTAATGGCATGCTTCTGTACACATGGCAGAGATCTGGAAAACTGAGTAACTCCTCAAAATGGCCAAAGACATCACCTTAAGTGCCGTCTCCAGCTAAAGGCTAAATGTTGGGAGTGGGGAGTCCCATATGGGAGGTTACCAGAAAAAGCACAGTGAACAAGACAGGGTTGTTACCAGATTGAAGTGCATGCCTTCTCCATTGATAACAGTTCATAGAGATTTAAGAGTCATCCCCTTCGCCCTGGTACTGAGGGAGACACTCTTACAAATGGAGATTTCCCTTATACATTTAAATGTCTCTTACGAAAGGGTAACTTCTACTTAGTTTCCAGAGCTTCTCTTGTGTCTGCAGTTTCTTAAAAATAACCAGTCTAAGGGGGTACCTGGCTGGCTCAGTCAGAAGAATATGTGACTCTTGATCTTAGGGTTGGGAGTTGGAACCTCATATTGGGTGTAGAGATTACTTTAAAAAAATAAGTAAATATACTTAAAAAAAATCAACCACTTAAGGAAAACAATATACAAAAAGCATATCTTGGGGAGGCAAAATTTGCTCCCATGTAACCTATATGAAAGAACTAGACATTGAAACACAATAAAAAATGTGAAACATTTCCATGTTATTCCTCTTTTCTTCCCTCCTCCATATCACAATATATATTGGCATGTTATTGTTTCTTGTAAATCATAGTAATTTAATCAGGGCAAGGCCACTAGGAAATGAGGCCCAAGAGTTTTCCAAAGCCTATCATCATAAACCAGAATGTACAAATTAGCCAAATTTCTGTCCAAAATGACTTAAAAAATAATTTTATATACATTTTTTTTTCACATTCTAAGCTCTAATATCTTCAGCTGTTTAATTCACTACTGCATTGACAAGGACTCTGTCTTTGACCAAAATCTAGTCAGGCTCCTGAGTCCTCCCTTCACCCCTACTTCTCACCTTGGGCTGCTGAACTCAGTTGGGTTTTGTTTGTTTGTTTGTTTGTTTGCTTTAATTAACATATAAGGTATTACTTGTTTCAGGGGTACAGGTCTGTGATTCATCAGTGTTACACAATTCACAGCACTCACCATAGCACATACCCTCCCCAGTGTCCATCACCCAGCCACCCTATCCCTCCCACCCTCCTCCACTCCAGCAACTCTCTGTTTCCTGAGATGAAGAGTCTCTTATGGTTTGTCTCCCTCTCTGGTTTCTTCTCCTTTCATTTTTCTCTCCCTTCCCCTATGATCCTCTGTCTTGTTTCTCAAATTCCTCATATCAGTGAGATCATATGATAATTGTCTTTCTCTGATTGATTTATTTCCCTCAGCATAACACCCTCTAGTTCCATCCATGTGGTTGCAAATCGCAAAATTTCATTTTTTGATGGCTGCATAATATTCCGTTGTATCTATATACCACATCTTCTTTATCTATTCATCTGTTGATGGACATCTAGGTTCTTTCCATAGTTTGGCTATTGTGGACATTGCTGCTATAAACGTTGGGGTACACGTGCCTCTTCATAAGACTACATTTGTATTTTGGGGGTAAATACCCAGTAGTGCAATTGCTAGGTTGTAGGGAGGCTGATCTCAGTTTTAACAAAGAATCCTGCTAAACAAGTTTATCAAGAATCCCCACCCTTGATATCCATTCTAACTCCTTTTCTTTCACCCTTGATGTCTAATCAACTTCCTCTTTCTCTCATCCTTGATACCTAACCAAGTTCCACTTAGTGATTTTCTATCCACTCCCTCACTTTAACCTTTGCTGTACAGCCCGAGTTGTCCCAATTGTATTCAAAGTTGAGTTCATTCTCTCTCCTGCATTGCAATAGTCTGAACCCCCTGCTGCAATAGTTTTGAATAAAATCTTTCTTGCCATTTTAAACAACTGTACAGTACAGCTTTTTTTCATAACAGCATCTGACTCAGGATATCAATGTGGTTAATATTGGGGTTCTGCAATAGTCTTACTGGGTTCAGATCCAACTATAGCATTTGCATTGGACATGATATTTATCTTGTAAAATTCTAATTTTCTTACCCATAAAGTAAGAATAATGGGTTTTGATGGGGCCAAGGAAGAGGATCTTTGGAAAGCTGTCCCTGTGTTTGGTGCAGAGTTGGCTTTTGTTTCTTTAGAAAGGAACTAAATCAAAAATCAATAACCTTCTCCTTCAATATGCTGATACTACTGGACAAGCCAGACCATCTTCAGATGGTGTTAGGCATCATTAGGCTTTCCTGATATCCAGTGCTTTTCCCTGGATATCAGGAAAAGAAAGATAAACCACGAAGAGCCAGAGGACCAAACACATGAGCCGCTTGGTGCTGTTGCTCTAGCATGTGATGTTAAATTGAAAGCCACCAATGGCTCCAACCACTCCAGCAGTAACCAGTTTTCAATCTTTCTTTGCAGAAACTTCTTCTTAACATTATGATGTCTTATCTTTAGTTTTTAAGTATATCTTCATTATTCATTGCACTCATACAATCCATTCATACCCTAATAAATAATAAATTCAAATCGTGTCTCCTTCTGTTTTCAAAGGAGTGGATTAAGGGAGGGGAGAGATGCTGGATGACTTTCAGGACAAGCAAGATGGCTGGAAAAATGAAGGGGTGAGATACAACCTGAAAATATGTAAGTGGTAAGGATGGATGAGGACTAGAAAGAAAGAGGGAATATTGAGCATCACTTTAGTTTTGACCCACAAGCTCAGTACCTGGCATGATTTTCCACTTCTACCTCGAAGCCTTCTCCACCTGACTCTGCAGAATTGGTTAAAAAGAGTTAAAACATCAGTTCCTACTAAAGACAGAAGGGGGCAAGAAGTTCTTAATTGACTGGTACATCGTACTCTCTTCTCACTCTATCGGTGTGCCAATGGTTTAAAACTTCTTCTCTCCTGAGTACTTTCATGGTTCCCTGGAGCTCCCCTCACCTATTGACCAAGATGGCCTTAATGATCCTCTCAGCCTGACTTAACTTTAGACACTTTCTTTTGACCTATAGGCCCCTGACTTCTATTTACTTAGCAAATTTGCAAGTGTAAATTCTTTTTCTGTGCCTTTGAGATGTAAATCTTTTCCCAGAAATGCAAACATCTATAAGGCTAGTGCCCTTATCTCCAAGTCTGTGTGACAAAGTTAGGAGCCCAATGATAAGCACTGATGGACAAACCCTGGAGCCTAATCACATTGACGAGCCCCCTCCTTAGGGTCCTCCAGTACTCTCCCAGCAGCTCATGCCAGAGCTTCTGAACTCACTTACCTTTACTTTCAATGTAGTTGACCCACATTGCAGTAGTTTGAATGGAGTCTTCCTTAACATTTTTAACAAGCATCCAGAGCAATTTTTTTTTTAATATATTGTGAGTATTTCAGTTGGAATTTCTTAGGCCAGCCTGAATGAATCTCTAGTATTATGTATTGTGGTTCCTCTTTTAGCCCGTAGGAATCCCAGGAATAAAGATTTGCTGATCTAAAAGGCAACTTAAATGGGATACGGATTCTCCCGTGCAATGCATTAGTTTTGAAAGGAGGTCTGGCGTCGCTTGCACGGATAGTATGTCATAGCAGCAGTGGCAGTCTACCGCAAAAGGTCCAGCTGAGGAAATTTCACATTTGGAATTTGGGGCCTCCTATCTTCTGCCTTGCAACTCTTTAGCTTTTATAGAGCCTGTAGCTTTGTGAGGGCTGATAGGGCAGGCAGTACTGAGGCTATTCCTTTAAACTGGTTATGCAGTCAGGCTGTCCTAGTGAAGAGGCTCATATGCAACGAAGATTCATTTTTCTCCAAATTAATATCCATGCTCTAGAAAGTACTAACCAGGTGGTTCTGTAATCATGCCACTGGTCAGAATATTCCCTTCATCGTGGCACAGGCAGACCATCTTGGACTACAAGGAGCCAGTTTAAGACTGTATGTATGCAACCTGAAAACAATCTAAAATAGCTAATAAAATGAATTCAGGCCAGAGTCCTTTGCACAGAACCTAAGAGCAAAAACAGAATACAAGTGGGAATGCCTACTCCAAAGGGCAGGAGAAAGTGAGGTCATTAGTTAAAGACAGTGTTTAAGTTCTAAACATACTAGATCTAAAACCTAGTGTTAAATACTTAAAGCAGTAATAGTTGAAGCACAAAGGAGGAGAGAAAGAAAAGTAACAGGGAATATTCACCTTTAGGACTATGACATGTTTACAGAGGTCTGAGTATGCATCCAGGATAAATAAAACCACTACATGTTAAGTTTCCAATGTTCACCTGTAATTATAACTATTTCTGTAATTAAAGAAAGAAGCAGAGGAAAGATGAAGCCAACTACTAGGTGTTATTATAGTACACTGTGTCTGCAAATAAATTTGTGTTGCAAAGAAGAAGTCAAGACAGAGTTTATAAATTCTAATTATAGGCCGAGTCATTCAGAACAACTTTATACCTCATAATCTAAAAAAATTCCCAAATGTCTGCCTGTTAACACGGCATCCAAATATCATACCAGATGAAAAGGGAAATCCTTAGTTTGGTAGGCTTTTCGAAGATGTTCTCTTAGCAAATATACCTCTAGGTTTTTGTTTTGTTTTCTTTTAAGTAGTTACAGTGACCAAGTAATTGCATCAATTTGGCATTCTGCTGTTAAAATCAACAACTTTAACACATGTCTAGGGTTGAAAACAATATTTGTCAGACCTAAATTGGCTCATTTTAGCTGCAATTTTTTTGAATTGGGACCATTTGAACAACTATGTTCAATTGAAAACAGCCTTTGAAACAGCCTAAGTAGTGTTTAGACTGTCACTTAAATGTTTTATAAAATATTATTTTCTGTCCAAAAGAAAACCCCTGCTTTTGAAACACTTATTTATACCACATAACTCATTAATTTTTACCTGGATACTCTTAGAAGATAAAAACTCTTTTTCCAAAATTTACCAAGTTCCTCAGATTTTTTTCCTGAACATATATATATATTCTTTGTTCTCAACTTGATAGTTAACTGAATACGTAGTTTCAAAAATTCACTTAAAATTTTTTTATTTGCAGCTATAAATGCTTGAAACTGCAGTGTTGTATCTTCTATATTATAGCATTTAGAATTAAGAGAATACTTTAGAATTGAATCCTTAATGAATGTTAGCACAATTTAATAAATTTTAAAAAGCAGTATTTTAAAGAGATTTTTTTCATATCATGAAGATACCTTTTAATTTGTTTTATTAATTTTCTGTCATCCAATTTTCATTTGAAATAATCTCATAAGAAAGGTTGAAAAATACTACAAGATAGGACCTATGTTCTTCACCCAGTGTCTCAAGTATTAGCATCCTACATAACCATTGTGCAGTTATAAAATCAGGAATATGTTTTTCTCCAGCCATTCACTTTGAGTCTATATTTGCCTTTATATTTAGAGCAAATTTTTTGTAGGCAAATACAGTTGTGTCCTATTTTTGATCCATTTATAATCCCTAGAACTGGTGCATTTAAATCGCTGACATTCAAAGTGACTATTGATACACTTGGATTATTGGCCATATTTGTTGGTTTTCTTTTTGTTGCTCTTGTTCTTTGTTCCCATTTTTGTCTTCCATTTCCTTTTCTGCCTTTTGTGGTTTTGAGCATTTTATATCATTCATGTTTTCACCTTTCTTATATATCATTTATACTTCTTTTTTTTTTACTCTTTTTAATGGTTATCCTAGAGTTTGCAATATACATTTACAGTTAGTCAAAGTCCATTTTCAAGTAACACCATACCACTTCCCAGGTCGTATGAATACTTATAGTATGAATAATTGTAATATAATATAATATAATATATAATATTTTATTATAGTATGAATAATAATAAAATAATCCTAATTCTTCCCTCTCATCAGTTGTGTATCATTCTTTTCACTTCTGTATAAGCGCTTTCAAAGGATAATTTCACAGAGTTCAGAATTCTAGGTTGGTGGGAGTTTTTCTCTCAATATTTTAATAATCACTACACTCTCTTCTTGTTTGTATGGTTTCTGAGGAAAAGTCTGATGTAATTCTTATCTTGGTTCCTCTGTATGTAAGGTTATTTTTCTCCCTGTAGCTTCTTTCAGGATTTTTTCCTTACCTTTGACTTTTTGTAGTTTGAATATAATATTCCTAACTGTAGCTTTTATTAATATTATTACTATGCTATTATTATTACATTTATTGTTTGGTGATCTCTCAGATTCCTGGATCTGTGGTTTGATGTCTAACGTTAATGGAGAAATTCATTATCGTTTCAAATATTTCATCTGTTTCTTTCCCTCCTTCTTCTCCTTCTGGTATTCTCATTACATGAACATTACACCTTTGTAGTTGTCCCAAAGACCTTGAATATTCTGTTTTATCTCTTTACAGTCTTTGTTTTCTTTGGTTTTCAGTTTTGAAGATTCCTATAAAGATATCCTTAAGCTCAGAGATTCTTTCCTCAGCCATGTCCAGTCTATTTATAAGCCCATCAGAGGCATTCTTCATTTCTCTTTGAGTGTTTTTTCTGTTTTGTTTTCTTTTGTTTTTTAATCTCTAGCAGTTCTTTTTGGTTCTTTCTCAAGATTTCCATCACTTATAGTGCCGTCTGTTTTTGCATGCTGTCTACTTTATCCATTAGAGCCCTTAGCATTTTAATCATGGTTGTTTTAAATTCCCATACTTGTTTTAGATTTCCATAGTCGTTTTAATTCCAGCATCCCTGCCATGACTGGTTCTGAGGCTTGCTCTTTCTCTCTACATTGTAATTTTTGCCTTTTGATATACCTTGTAATTTTTAAAAAAGATTTTATTTATTTGAGAAAGAGAGCAAGAGAGAGAGAGAGAGAGCGAGTGCGATCACGCACACATGAGCAGGAAGAGGAGCAGAGGGAGAGAGAGAATTGACTCCCTGATGAGGAGGGAGCCAGACAAGGGGGCTCGATCCCAGGATCCTGAGATCATGACTTGTGCCGAAGGTGATGCTTAACCGACTAAGCCACCCAAGTGCCCCTGTAATTTTTTCTTGATAGCTGGACACAATGTACTGAATTAAAGAACTACTGTAAATAGTCCTTTAGTATTGTGATGGGAAAGTGTGCGGGAAGGGAAGGCGTTCTGTAGTGCTATGCTTAGGTCTCAAACTTTTAGTGAGCCTGTAATCTCTGGGCTGTGAACTTCACAAGTATTTTTCAGGTTTGGTTTTTTTTTTTTTTTCTTTCCCCTTTAGGGAAAGGCTGACTAGAGTAGGCTGGAGTGAGTATTTTCCTTTTCCCAGATTGGTTAGTCTCTCATAACACCCCAGCAAGATAGCCTCTGGTTAACTAGTTTCTCCTGAGGGCAGGCCTTGTATGCGTCTCTGTTCCAGTAAGCTGTAACTCCTTGTATTTACCTGACTGTCTCTCCAGTTTTGGGGTTTGCCCTGTGTCCTCACTTCTCTTAAGAATTCAAGAGTTGATTTTTCAGCCTGCTCAGCTTTTTACTTGTTAGGACAGAGTGGTAGTGTCCAAGCTCCTTACATGCAAAACCTTCAACTGTCCTTTAATTTGTTAGAGGTGCTCTTTACATGCAAATAATTATATTTTTTTTGTAGTCAAACTTACCAATTTATTTATTGCCTCTAGATCTTGAGATTTTATTTATTTGTCTGAGAGAAGAGAGAGAGAGAGAGTGTGTGTGCAAGCAGGCAGAGGCAGAGAGAGAAGCAGGCTCCCTGCTGAGCAAGGAGCCAGATGCAGGACTTGACTTCAGGATCCTGGGATCTTGACCTGAGCCAAAGGCAGCTGCTTAACAGACTGAGCCACTCAGGCCTCCCTGCCTCTAGATTTTGAATATAGCTTAAAAACCTTTCCCAATACTGAGGTAGGGAACAATCCACCTATGTTCTCTTCTATTACTTCTATGGTTATCTATCTATCCTCTATCTATTTTTATCCCTTTGTGTATGTTTAGATTAGTATAGTATCCTATAGATAGTATAGGAGTTTATTCTTATCTGTAGCATAAGGTCTAAAATCTAATTTTGTTTTTTCTCCATATTGTTACCCAGTTGTCTCAGCACCATTACTATGAAGTCCATCTTTCCTGCGATAATTTGAAATGCCACTTTTACCTTATACTAATTTCATATGTGCTGTGTCTATTTTTGGAATTTTTTTTCCAGTTCTATTCCTTTAGTCTGTTTGTCTATTCAAGAGCCAGTACTGGGTTGATTTAATTATGGTGACTTTGTGGTGTGTTTTAATGTCCATAGGGCTAGTCCATCTTGTAATTTTACCTCTCCCTTGTTTTCATGGCTTTCCTTGAATTTATTTAATATAAACTTTAGAATCAATTTGTTCTGTCCCATTAGGTATTTGCTGGTATTTTTATTGAATTAAATTAAAATTATAATTTAGGGAATACTGACAACTTCATGATGGTGAGTCATCCTACCAAGAACAGGGGATTTTTTTTTTTTTCATTTGCCCCAGTTTACCTCTGTGTCTTTTAAGAGAAATTCACTTATATATACAATACCATGTAAGTGTATATTCATTTAACAAGTCAAGGACAGTAATCTTTCTAATTCAGATTCCTCTTGGTTATATCCTGCGACCCAGGGCCCAGTAGAAATCCATGCATGGACTTCAAGATGATAATGAAACCCTTAAAATTATATATAAAACTCGTGTGTGTGTGTGTGTGTGTGTGTGTGTGTGTGTCTGTGGTTTAAATGAAATTTTATTTTATCCAGTTTTCTCTGAGAGGTCATTGTAGTTTTCCTCTGCATCCTCACTCAAGTATAAACTTCCTAGGGTGTGAGATTTCCCCAACAATAGCAATCTTATATGTTTATAAAGAAAGAAACAAATACACATGACTTTTTTGTTGGTAGTGCTTCTAAGTCCAATGACCCAAGCAACAAATAGTTTCTCTCCACCCAAAACTGAGCCAAGCACTATGATAGAAAAAGATATGAGAATGATCCTTATACTCAAAAAAATGCAGACCTATCTGGGACAAAGCACTTAAATCAACTAGAAAACCACAGCAGTCACTTACAACCTAATTCAACACAAAGTTCAGTAAGGAAGAGATCATAGAAAGAACACTGCAGAGATGCCTTAAACTTAGCCCTTTCCATCTGGGAAGAGGAGAGAAGATGTTCCAGATAACATGATGTAAGTTATAAAAACCTAACTGTGTTACTGCTTTTTCCCAACATTTTCCACATTAGGGATTTTCATTTCCCAACAGTGACAACAGAGTCAAAGGTATGGAACGGAGGGTGAAGGAAAATGTGTCTTCTTTTTTTTTTAATGGAGTAATTATCTTCATTAAATCTCCCAGATGCATTGACAAGTTGAGTTAGTAGGATCCCCACCAGGGACACTCTATTCTTCTGTATTCTTCCCAGATTTATAATCTAGATCTACTCTCTTTTACTTTTTTCCCTTGTATCCTTTTCTGCTCCAGGCTTATGCCCATACCTTTCACTAGTGTTAAGAATGTTGTTTATCTCCAGTAAAGGTTTTTAGCTTTATTATCCTCTTGGTTATCTAGATTAGTGGTTTTTAACCTTGTCTATACCCTAGAATTGTAGAGCACTTTTTAACAACTGCTGACATCTGGGTATCCTCCAGAGGTTGTTTTAGTTTGTCTGGGTGGGGCCCAGCCATTGCTATAATTCAAAATTCTCCCCAGTGAACCCGATATGAAGCCAGAGTTAGTAGTACTGACCCAGAGTTACAATCCACCTACAAACTAGTTCTGTGCAAGAACCAGTAGGTTAACTTTTCATAAGTCATGAAAACCTGTAAGCCTGTATCTTTTAATGGTTAAACTTCAATTACGTTTCCCCCCTACGCTATAGTTCTATTTGGCAGCCATAGAATTTTAGAACTGTAGTATCCATAGAGATTATCCCGCTTAATTTTGTGACCTAAACCCCAGAGAGGAAAAAACCCTTTCCCACAATCAGACATCTTATAAGTGAAGTACCAGGACTACAGTAAGTAATGCCATTAAACTATGGTTTTACCACTTTATTTTTTCAGATAACCGTAGATATATGTTCAGTTGTTATTAGCTCTCTCTTCCCAAACCTCTGTCTTCCCTTTTGCTTTCTAGCTTGTATCCTTCCCACCCTGTGATAATAAGATTATGACCTTCTGTTTGTCGGAAGAGCTTTTAGATGTTTACTCCTCTCACCTTGTATCACAAATTCTTCCTCACCGAAAGTTTCATTCCTTCTAGCAATTTCACCCCCAAACTCTACCTACATCCATAAAGTAAGCACACAAAGTCATTAGGTAAAGACTTGGTAGCCCAGAGGACCAGTTTAAAAATGACAAAACGTGAAACATCATACTGCTTTGACTTAATTATCTATATAAGAAAATGTGAAATTTTTCTCAACATAAAAATCTGAAAGCAAAAATACACTGAGAGCGCCATCTCCTGGAGAGAACATTCAACTTGTGCATGTGCCCGCCGTCGCTGCCACATGGGAGTGTTTTGCTGTCATTCTTCATTTTATTAGTTCATTGACTTATTACTGTTCCATAGTAGATTGAAGGTAGCCTACAAAATAGAGAAACAGAGAAAAGTAAAAATTTAGTTTAAAATATCCATTGGAAAAGAAAGCATAAGCACCAAGAGGAAAAACAAAATGCTGATAATGAGGGTTTCCACACAGCAGCAAAGGAGGTATAAATTTAGTGAAGGGTTTGGAAGAGATAAATGATGAGTTTAATTTATCTTATAAGTTTGAGTTGCCTGTAGAAATGCATGAGGAGCTTTCAAGTGTGTGCTGTGTGTTTAAAGCTCATGAGGTAGATCTGAGAGAGAAATATGGCTTTGAAGGTGATCGGCATGTGATCACGGAAGCATAGGGCTACATGGGATTGTCCAGAGTGTGGAGAGAAAGAATAAAATAGGATCCAGCACAGAGCCCTGAGGAATATTGATATTTAAAAGATGGTCAGTAAAAGCAGGTGGTATAATATGTATGGCCTTTGGAGCCAAACTATATGGTTTTAATCCCTGTTCCCCTACTGACTAGGAATAACATTTAAGCACATTGGAAAAAATAATTTAAAATTGGTTTTGCATATAACTTCATTATGTTAAATTGACTTCAAGGAGTTTTTCTTGTTTGCTTGTTCTTAAATCTTTCTCTAACCAGCAATTCCTGACACTTTGGAACTGCTGTTCCTGATAACCTAAAACTCTAAGCTCTGACCTGGGAGGGGTCTGGACCAGAAGACTGGTCTTCTCACACAAAATAATTGTGTCTTATATTATTTCTGTTTCTAAAGATGGATGTCAGTGGGGCTGACTGGCTTTCTGTCCTTCTCCACCTACCTTCCAGGCTGTATAATCCTAGGTGAGGCAAGGAACAGAGGCCTCCGTGCCTCTGCCTGTCTCCCTTGCCAACAATCCTTCTTGGTCACCTTCTCAGCTATAATACAACTTCCTGCTCTTGAGAAGGAACATGGGAAGAATGGCCATGATTTTCCTGGCTGCATCTTCCTTTCTTGGAATTATTTAGAATGCTTTTCTTTTTGCTCTTTTTGAATATCTCATATGCTTGTAAATGTTGCTTGTTTCAGCACAAATCTCATTTCAATTATCTTCCATTGTGAATCAGATGAACTTTTTCACTGCAGCAGTCACACTGTCTCATTGAATTTCAGGTCACTTGCAATTTCTTTTTTCTTAATTCCACAGAGAGAGGAGGACTGAATTCCTAAAAACTGCCCTACTCTCACTCACACTGCCCTGGTAGAGCTCCATTCCTGTTGAAATTACTTCTTTTTCTTTTCAGGAGTGTCTTCAAAGAAATATCTTCTATATTGGAAAGTTGGATAAATGGTTCTGTAACTCTTTATGACCAATTCCTTCAGCATTTTCCCTCTCAGAGCTCTGTAATGACTTCTATCCAGATTTAAACGACGAGTTATGAATTTCCTTAATCTACTGGAATGTTCTATGACTTTAACTACTTTAATCTATTAGAAAAATATGGCCTCTCTTTCCATCTGTGCCAGTAGCATAACCAGCTGCTGGTATTTCTTCAAGCCTAGAAAACTGTAGCATTTTCCTCTAGCACTTTCCATATGTTCACTTCATATAGGTCTTTTATCTACTTCAGATCTCTTTTAATTCTTTTAATTCAATTCCATACTTAAATGATGCATTTCATCTCTAAGGTAGTATTTCATATGTATACTCTGAATTTCCTTGTTCAATTCAGGGATAGTTTTTAATGTGGAATAATATCATATGAGCAGCCCAGGAGATTGCATATGAATTCTTAATATGAGTAATATTTACTTAATAAAACCAAACAGAAGGAACAAGCAATTTAATAACAATAAGATTTTAAAAAAGAGTTGCTTTTGAAATTTTGATTGTATAACCACATTATTCCATCAGCACTTAAGGTGAAAACAAGAGTTATAAGGTTAAAAGAAAGTATAAAGTAGGGATGCCTGGGTGGCTCAGTCAGTTAAGCGTTTGCCTTGGGCTCAGGTCATGATCGCAGGGTCCCGGGATTGAGTGCTGCTTTGGGCTCCCTGCTCAGCAGAGTACTTCTTCTTCTCCTTCTGTTGCTCCCCCTGCCTGCTTGTGCTCTCTCTCTCTCAAATAAAATACATAAAATCTTTAAAAAACAACAACAACACTTTAATATAGGGGCGCCTGGATGGCTCAGTGGGTTAAAGCCTCTGTCTTCAGCTCAGGTCATAATCCCAGGGTCCTGGGATTGAGCCCTGCACTGGGCTCTCTGCTTAGCAGGAAGCCTGTTCTCTCCTCTCTCTCTCTCTCTCTCTCTGCCTGACTCTCTGCCTGCTTGTGATCTCTGATCTGTCAAATAAAGAAATAAAATCTTAAAAAACTATAATATAATACGTAGTAAGAATGACTTTTTAAAAATAATATGGAGGTGAGAATTTATCTTTATTAATAGTGATCTGATATGCATTTTCTAATTATTAGACTAGAGGCATTTTAAAGGTATGTAGTATCTTTCTGAAAATATTTATAAATCATGATGAATACCCTGAGATCATGTCTCACCAATGAAGAGGTAGATACAAGTCAACTTGGAAATACAAAATCAGAACTTGAAAGTAAAGTTCGTAAATCTTCAGAAAGTAACAGCAGATATTTCCTCAGCTCTACGTAGAGATTTGGGAAACGTTCTTATTATGTAGAGAATATGGTATAAGGATTAGCTAATATTAGCCCTAAGTAGTCTGACTCCATTATTTTATAACTGAGGAGAGAGGCCTTATCCAAAATAACGGCTTACCCAGAATCAGAGCTGGTTAATGCAAAGCCCGGATCAAGCCATAATTCCTGCCTTTTGGGTAAGTTTCCTTTTTACTCTATTACACCATATGCCAATGTCCAGCAGCTTGGCTCCTCTGATGCCAGGACTGAGCCCTTTGTATAACTGCCTGAGCAGAACCAATCTTGTTTGTCTCTCCTTGTATCAGTTGCCTGTTCCCGGCTCTCACAAAACCTTTCCCTGCTGTCATCCTGCCCATTCCTTCTCCACTAAACTCATCAATCCTTTATCTGATCCTCCAAAGGAGTCCAAAGTAGCAATTTACTAGTCTGTTCCATTACCCAGGTAAATGCGCTCAGAAAGAGACTGAAGGAAATTCCGCCCCCCCTCCCATGTATGTGTTTCAGTGTAGCCTTCATAGAGTAATGAACTACATGGTAAGCAGCTGGCTTGAGGGTTTACTGAAAAAACAAAAGTATTTACAGACTCCTTTTATTTTTCCATTTAGTCTAAAATAACTGAATTAATCGATAGTCAGAATGTATGCTCTTATAATTTAGATCACGTTATCTACTTTAGTAAGTAGAAAAATATTCTTGAGAAAGTAGCATTGATTTTAACCAAAAAAATGTAGCTAGGCATATTTGGAAAGGTTCATTCAGCTCTCTAATCTTCCGTCTAGAAATTAGATCACTAGCAATGCGATCTATTTATAGGGCTGATGATACAAATTATTATAGATACAAATTACTTATTACTACCAACCTACTGACAATTTCAGAACCAGCAATTCCAAGCCATATATGTATATGTATGCATATATATATATGGAAGGCAGCCTTGTGGCCTCTGAGTGGCAGATAGTTGTTATGTGGGAGAATAGACTGTCTTCCTGAGCCCCTGGGAATACACACGCTCCACATATGCACAGATTCTGCCTTGCCGAGGGTTTCATATTCTGTAAACATGAGTGGAAATGAAACTGGGCCCTCACTAAAATATGTACAGACACACACAAAAAAAGAGAAGCAAAGTCATACAATAGTAGAGAAACAAAGGAAAGACAGAATGTCAACAGATATTGTAAAGTTTTAGTTGGCACATGTACAAAAAGTCATTGTCCCAGCCAGGCAACCATATGCCTATAATGTGGCAGAACCTTCTCTGGGCATGAATCCAGGGCTCCAGTCTACCACTCTCTAATTTGGATTAATAATTTATTGTATTATTTGGAAAGGTTGTATAATTTACCTAGTCAGCAAACCATAAAGAATAACTCATCCCAAGTTACACATACAGTTTTTGATGTTAACCATGCAAAACAGGTCCCTACTTTCATCTGTCCATGGTAATAGCATTCCTTTAATGAATGTCAAAGGGAGCATCTACCAATGGTGATTTGGCAAGAGGAGCTGCAAGGGAGAAAGGGAGGGAAGAGAGGAAACAAGGGAGGTAAGAATCAATATGTGTTAGATTCCTGCCATGTGCCAAGCACGCTGGGAACATACAATCCTCACAACAACTCTGTGAAGCACATGATAGTACTCCCGTTGGAGAGATGAGGAGATTAAGATTTAGGAAAGATTAAGTAAATTGCCCATATCCATTCATCTATTTGGATAGACTCCAGATTCTTCATGGAAATGACCATCTGAATGGGCAAAGAAACATATCTAAAAAAGAGAAAAAAACTGCAAAAGAGCTCCAAGACAGTATACGGGCAGACATCTGACCGGTGGTGCAAAACTGATTACACAAGTAGTGAGGACATTTCAAATAATAGTAATCAAATAGTGTGGTAACAACCAGTCAGACTGCTTCATGGAGATAAGTCTTGACCTGACTCCAAAGCTTCTCAACTTTTTAAATAATGAGTTGCTCTATATTTAAATGCTGACCTAATTCCTGAAGCTGAGAAACACCAGATGAGTGAAAATTAAAAGTACTTGGGTTGAAACAGGAGGAGATCCAGGCTGGCCAGAGTAAAAGTTTTAAAATAGCATCTTTGTGAGGAGAGAGGAAGGAAGCAGACAAGACAGCTCCTTCTTCCAGCAGAAAGCCATCTAGCTGGCTGATAGATCACATCTGCAACGAGAGGCATCTTTTACTTCTTTACTGTGTGAGTAATTACAATTCATACATGCAGGTGTATCAGCATTGCCAACTTCAGAAATTCATGGGTCCTAAGAAAGGGATTTTACTCATGTCAAAACTTTCTTGGTTCTTTAATATCTCTTCTTCCTTGTAAAAATAAATTAATTTTAAAATTCCGGAATTACACACTTTAAAAAAAAAAAAAACTGGCTACCATAAAGTTGGTGAATGAGACTCATTGACCTGCAAACCACAGGTCATTTTCCCCTGACCTCCTGTTGAAACTCTTTCACTTTCTCTATCATGAATTTTCACTTATTTCTCCTGGTAGAGAGACAGGCAGATGAACAGTGAATTCTTTTGGCAACATGGCATTTCATTTCTTTCCCTTCACTACGGAAGCATTGCTGAGAGTGAGGGGGAAGGAGAATGCCTTGACTCACGTCTTCAGTGTTTGTATGCTTGATTCGAGGGGGCTAGAGGGAATGATGTAGAAGATTTTGTGTAAATGTAACAGTCTGTGGTTCTATAGACCAAGGCAGGTAAGGACTGAAAAATATCCTTGGGATTTAGCAAGTAGCAAGTTAATTCAGTAGAGAGCAATTTCTGTGAAGGAATTTGGGATAAGGAGTAAGAGGTGAGTCAGGGAGGGTCAAGCTGAGACGAAATACACTAAGGAATGATTGGGGCATGAGCAACTGGTTGGCTTGGCCCTCAGAAGAATGGAAGGAAGTTGGTTGGAAGGGAATATCCAAGTGGTGAGATAGAAGAGGTGGCTTGCTTGCTTGCCTTTAGTAATGGGAGAAATATAAATACATTTAAATGTTGATGGGAAAGACCTTCTAGATAGAAACAAGCAGAAAGTATGTAAAAAAATGAGGTCCCTGAAAAGGTTCATGTGGAGGGGTTTCAAAGTAAAAGAGCGAGGATTCACCTTGGAAAGAAGGAAGTGATCAAACAATTCACAAAGATGGTTAACTCTAGGGGCGCTTGGGTGGCTCAGGCATTAAGCGCCTGCCTTTGGCTCAGGTCATGGTCATGGTCCCACGTCCCAGGTCCCAAGTGAGCCACACAGGCGCCCCAAATACAAGCACACTTTTAAGCTTCCCTTTATAGTCTAACATTGGCCAAATCGGTATAGCATTCCAAGCTCAATTTTCTCATCTCTGAAGTGAGAGGGTGGACTTAGAGAACTGTATAAAGATCTTTTCAGATCTAAGAATCCTCTGACTCTAAATTAGAGGACATTTCCTAAACAGTGAACAATCTGGTTTTAACCAGAAAAATAAACAGAGGAAATAGTTCTCTTGGGTTTTTACTTTGAAATTTGTGCTTAAATTAAAACAAACAAACAAAACAAAACACAGAGTTGAGATTTCTTTTTGATAGAGTTTATATTTTTTTAATTAATTTATTTATTTTAATAAACATATAATGTATTTTTATCCCCAGGGGTACAGGTCTGTGAATCACCAGGTTTACACCTTTTACAGCACTCGTCATAGCCCATACCCTCCCCAATGTCCATATCCCCACCACCCTCTCCCGTACCCCCTCCCCCCAGCAACCCTCAGTCTGTTTTTTGAGATTGATTCTTTTATGGTTTGTCTCCCTCCCGATCCCATCTTCTTTCATTTTTTCTTTTCCTACCTCCCCCCAACCCCCCCCCGACATTGCATCTCCACTTCCTCATATCAAAGATATCATATGATAGTTGTCTTTCTCCAATTGACTTATTTTGCTAAGCATAATACCCTCTAATTCCATCCACGTCGTCGCAAATGGCAAGATTTCATTTCTTTTGATGGCTGCATAGTATTCCATTGTGTATATATACCAAATCTTCTTTATCCATTCATCTGTTGATGGACATCTAGGTTCTTTCCATAGTTTGGCTATTGTGGACATTGCTGCTATAAACATTCAGGTGCACGTGCCCCTTTGGAGCACCACGTTTGTATCTTTAGGATTTATACCCAGTAGTGCAATCATTGGGTCATAGGGTAGCTCTATTTTCAGTTTTTTGAGGAACCTCCACACCGTTTTCCAGAGTGGTTGCACCAGCTTGCATTCCCACCAACAGTGTAGGAGGGTTCCTTCCCCTCTCTCCGCATCCTCGCCAGCATCTGTCATTTCTTGACTTGTTAATTTTAGCCATTCTGACTGGTGTGAGGTGGTGTCTCATTGTGGTTTGGATTTGTATTTCCCTGATGCCGAGTGATGTGGAGCATTTTTTCATGTGTCTGTTGGCCATCTGGATGTCTTCTTTTCAGAAATGTCTGTTCATGTCCTCTGCCCATTTCTTGATTGGATTATTTGTTCTCTGAGTGTTGAGTTTGATAAGCTCTTTATAGATTTTGGATACTAGCCCTTTATCTGATATGTTGTTTGCAAATATCTTCTCCCATTCTGTCAGTTGTCTTTTGGTTTTGTTAACTGTTTCCTTTGCTGTGCAAAAGCTTTTGATCTTGATGAAATCCCAATAGTTCATTTTTGCCCTTGCTTCTGTTGCCTTTGGCGATGTTCCTAGGAAGAAGTTGCTGTGGTGGAGGTCAAAGAGGTTGCTGCCTGCATTGTCCTCAAGGATTTTGATAGATTCCTTTCGCACATTGAGGTCCTTCATCCACTTTGAGTCTATTTTCGTGTGTGGTGTAAGGAAATAGTCCAATTTCATTTTTCTGCATGTGGCTGTCCAATTTTCCCAGCACCATTTGTTGAAGAGGCTGTCTTTTTTCCATTGGACATTCCTTCCTCCTTTGTCGAAGATTAGTTGACCATAGAGTTGAGGGTCTATTTCTGGGCTCTCTATTCTGTTCCGTTGATCTATATGTCTGTTTTTATGCCAGTAGCATACTGTCTTGATGATGACAGCTTTGTAATAGAGCTTGAAGTCTGGAATTGTGCTGCCACCGACTTTGGCTTTCTTTTTCAATATTCCTTTCGCTATTCGAGGTCTTTTCTGGTTCCATATAAATTTTAGGATTATTTGTTCTATTTCTTTAAAAAAAAATGGATGGGATTTTGATAGGGGTTGCATTAAATGCGTAGATTGCTTTAGGTAGAATAGACATTTTCACAATATTTGTTCTTCCAATCCAGGAGCATGGAACATTTTTCCATTTCTTTGTGTCTTCCTCAATTTCTTTCATGAGGACTTAATAGTTTTCTGAGTATAGATTCTTTGCCTCTTTGGTTAGATTTATTCCTAGGTATCTTAGGGTTTTGGGTGCGATTGTAAATGGGACTGACTCCTCAATTTCTCTTTCTTCTGTCTTGTTGTTAGTGTAAAGAAATGCAACTGATTTCTGTGCATTGACTTTATATCCTGACACTTTACTGAATTCCTGTACAAGTTCTAGCAGTTTTGGAGTGGAGTCTTTTGGGTTTTCCACAAATAGTATCATTTGGGTTTTCCACAAATAGTATCATATCATCTGCAAAGAGTGATAGTTTGACTTCTTTGCCGATTTGGATGCCTTTAATTTCTTTTTGTTGTCTGATTGCTGAGGCTAGGACTTCTAGTACTATGTTGAACAGCAGTGGTGATAACGGACATCCTTGCCATGTTCCTGACCTTAGCGGAAAAGCTTTCAGTTTTTCTCCATTGAGAATGATATTTGCGGTGGGTTTTTCATAGATGGCTTTGATAATATTGAGGTATGTGCCCTCTATCCCTACACTTTGCAGAGTTTTAATCAGGAAGGGATGCTGCACTTTGTCAAATGCTTTTTCGGCATCTATTGAGAGTATCATATGGTTCTTATTCTTTATTTTATTAATGTATTGTATCACATTGATGGATTTGCAGATGTTGAACCAACCTTGCAGCCCTGGAGTAAATCCCACTTGGTCGTGGTGAATAATCCTTTTAATATACTGTTGGATCCTATTGGCCAGTATTTTGGTGAGAATTTTCACATCTGTGTTCATCAAGGATAGGGGTCTGTAATTCTCTTTTTTAATGGGATCCTTGTCTGGTTTTGGGATCAAGGTGATGCTGGCCTCATAAAATGAGTTTGGAAGTTTTCCTTCCATTTCTATTTTTTAGAACAGTTTCAGGAGAATAGGAATTAATTCTTCTTTAAATGTTTGGTAGAATTCCCCTGGGAAGCCGTCTGGTCCTGGACTTTTGTTTGTTTGGAGATTTTTGATGACTGTTTCAATCTCCTTACTGGTTATGGGTCTGTTCAGGCTTTCTATTTCTTCCTGGTTCAGTTGTGGTAGTTTATATGTCTCTAGAAATGTATCCATTCTTCCAGATTGTCGAATTTGTTGGGGTAGAGTTGCTCATAGTATGTTCTTATAATGGTTTATATTTCTTTGGTGTTGGTTGTAATCTCTCCTCTTTCATTCATGATTTTATTTATTTGCATCCTTTCTCTTTTCTTTTTGATAAGTCTGGCCAGGGGTTTGTCAATCTTATTAATTCTTTCAAAGAACCAGCTCCTAGTTTCGTTGATTTGTTCTATCGTTTTTTTAGTTTCTATTTCATTAATTTCTGCTCTGATATTTATGATTTCTCTTCTCCTGCTGGGTTTAGGCTTTCTTTGTTGTTCTCTCTCCAGCTCCTTTAGGTGTAGGGTTAGATTGTGTATTTGAGACCTTTCTTGTTTCTTGAGAAAGGCTTGTACCGCTATATATTTTCCTCTCAGGACTGCCTTTGTTGTGTCCCACAGATTTTGAACTGTTGTGTTTTCATTATCATTTGTTTCCATGAATTTTTTCAATTCTTCTTTAATTTCCTGGTTGACCCATCCATTTTTTAGAAGGATGCTGTTTAGTCTCCATGTATTTGCATTCTTTCCAAATTTCCTCTTGTGATTGAGTTCTAGCTTCAGAGCATTGTGGTCTGTAAATATGCAGGGAATGATCCCAATCTTTTGATACTGGTTGAGATCTGATTTATGACCCAGGATGTGGTCTATTCTGGAGAATGTTCCATGTGCACTAGAGAAGAATGTATATTCTGTTGCTTTGGGATGGAATGTTCTGAAGATATCTGTGATGTCCATCTGGTCCAGTGTGTCATTTAAGGCCTTTATTTCCTTGTTGATCTTTTGCTTAGATGATCTGTCCATTTCAGTGAGGGGAGTGTTGAAGTCCCCTGCTTTGATGTATTTCTTTGATTTTGTTATTAATTGGCTTATATAGTTGGCTGCTCCCATGTTAGGGGCATAGATGTTTAAGATTGTTAGATCTTCTTGTTGGACAGACCCTTTGAGTATGATAGAGTGTCCTTCCTCATCTCTTATTATTGTCTTTGGCTTAAAATCTAATTGATCTGATATAAAGATTGCCACCCCAGCTTTCTTCTGCTGTCCATTAGCATGGTACATTGTTTTCCACCCCCTCACTTTAAATCTGGAGGTGTCTTCGGGTCTAAAATGAGTTTCTTGTAGGCAGCATATTGGTGGGTTTTGTTTTTTTATCCATTCTGATACCCTGTGTCTTTTGATTGGGGCATTTAGCCCATTAACATTCAGGGTAACTATTGAGAGATATGAATTTAGTGCCATTGTATTGCCTGTAAGGTGACTGTTACCGTATATTGTCTCTGTTTCTTTCTGATCTACTACTTTTAGGGTCTCTCTTTGCTTAGAGGACTCCTTTCAGTATTTCCGGTAGAGCTGGTTTGGCGTTTGCAAATTCTTTCAGCTTTTGTTTGTCCTAGAAGCTCTTTATCTCTCCTTCTATTTTTAATGATAGCCTAGCTGGATATAGTATTCTTGGCTGCATGTTTTTCTCGTTTAGTGCTCTGAATATATCATGCCAGTTCTTTCTGGTCTGCCAGGTCTCTGTGGATAGGTCCGCTGCCAATCTAATGTTTTTACCCTTGTATGTTACAAACTTCTTTTCCCGGGCTGCTTTCAGGATTTCCTCTTTGTCGCTAAGACTTGTAAATTTTACTATCAGGTGATGAGGTGTGGACCTGTTTTTATTGATTTTGAGGGGCGTTCTTAGCATCTCCTGGATTTTGATGTTTGTTCCCTTTGCCATATTAGGGAAATTCTCTCCAATAATTGTCTCCAATATACCTTCTGCTCCCCTCTCTCTTTCTTCTTCTTCTGGAATCCCAATTATTCTAATGTTGTGTTGTCTTATGTTGTCGCTTATCTCTCGAATTCTCTCCTCGTGGTCCAGTATTTGTTTGTCTCTCTTTTGCTCAGCTTCTTTATTCTCTGTCATTTGGTCTTCTATGTCACTAATTCTTTCTTCTGCCTCATTTATCCTAGCAGTGAGAGCTTCCATTTTTGATTGCACCTCATTAGTAGCTTTTTTGATTTCAACTTGGTTAGATTTTAGTTCTATTATTTCTCCAGAAAGGGCTTTTATCTCTCCGGAGAGGGTTTCTCTAATATCTTCTATGCCTTTTTCGAGCCCGGCTAGAACCTTGAGAATCGTCATTCTGAACTCTAGATCTGTCATATTACCAATGTCCGTATTGATTAGGTCCCCAACCTTCGGTACGGCCTCTTGTTCTTTTTTTTGTGGTGAGTTTTTCCGCCTTGTCATTTTGTCCAGATAAGATTTGTTTTCTCCTCCTCTAGAATTCCGCTGTTCTTGTGAGTGAAGTTGGTCTTGGCTGCGTTTCTTGTTGATCTTCTGGGGGAGGGGCCTGTTGTAGTGATTCTCAAGTGTCTTTGCCGCAGGCGGAATTGCACCGCCCTTGCCAGGGGCCGGGCTAAGTAATCCGCTCGGGTTTGCTTTTGGGAGCTTTTGTTCCCTGAGCGCTTTCCGTAGAGTTCCGGAGGACGGGAATGAAGATGGCGGCCTCCCAGTCTCCGGCCCGGAGGAGCCGAGAGCTTGGGGTTCCGCTCCTCAGTGCGCCCTCAGAGAAAAGCGCCCAACCGCCTCTGCCTCCCTGACCTCCGGTCGCACCTGGAGTAAAGCAGTCAGTTGCTGGCACTTGGAGAACAAGCGCCCGTTCGCTTCTGTCTCCGTGGCCTCTGGCTGCGATCCGAGCCCACCCAGCCTGCGACCGGCACAAGGTAACCCCGGGTGAGAGCTCACTCCTCAGCTTTGTCGCTGTAGCCGGCTTCCCCGCTCTAATACCTGCGAGCTCTGCGGCACTCAGACAGCCCTGGTCCTCATGTGACCCTGCGGGAACTGGGGTTACGCTGACCCCGCCTGGGCTTCCCCCCGGTTTAGCCTCTGGAGCGATGTCCCTCCATGGAGAAGACTTTTAAAAGTCCCGATTTTGTGCTCCGTTGCTCCGAGGCTTGCCGGGAGCCAGCCCCTCCCCCCGCAGTCTGTCTTCCCGTCGCTTTGGATTCACTTCTCCGCAGGTCCTACCTTTCAGAAAGTGATCGATTTTCAGTTTCTAGAATTGTTGCTCTTCTTCTCTTCGATTTCCTGTTGGATTTGTAGGTGTTCACAATGGTTTGATAAGCTAGCTAGCTGATCTCCTGCTACCCGATGTCGGCTCAGCCTGCTACTTCTCCGCCATCTTGAATCCTCCACAGTGATAGAGTTTATATTTTACACAAAGTTCTTTTCTACTATTGTTTAGCTTTGTGAAGTCAAATACCATAACTGTCATTTTAGTCTTTAATACAGTTTATCATACATCAAGCTGAATGTTTTTTCTATGAAAAAAATGGAGTTTAATTCAAAATAAAATTATTATTATTTTGGCCTGTTTCATTCCTACAGTATACTTAAAATCAATCCAAACATCCAGAGAAACAGAAGTATATGTACTAATAAACTTGGCAGAACCATTAGTCTCTTTCAAAAGTCCTGATTTCTAAAAATGCTCAAGAAAAAGATTAGAATTTGGTAAACTACAATTTACATGATTTTTATTCACATGAGAACCAGTTTATTTTTGATCTACATGGGAAATGAAATGTGCCCCGTGATTGCCTTAGGTAAAACTCTGTAGTGTGAAAAACTGAAACCTACTCAAACCAGCCTGAGTCAGAAAATTGGTGTATTGTTAAAAAGATACAAAGGAGTCTCATTGAAATGACAAAACAAGAATCTCAACAAGAAAAAAAGTAGGGCAGAAGTGAGCCCTCCCCTGATATCTGTAGCACGTGGCACAAGAGTACATTGAAGACTTATCTACCATATGAGCAAATATTTGAAGTGATAAGTCAAAATACTAATATATTTGTTAAGTAAGATATATTTGATCCTTCTACTTGATAAACCTGATAATTTTTTTTAATGTAAACCTATGGTCTATTATGACTAAAAGTCAGCAAGATATCATATATAAATGAATTTAATTATTGTACATGTCTGGGTATATTGCTGGTCGGCAGATGTTTGGATGACTAATAAAATAAAGATATACATAAGCAATAAATAACATTTATTTTACAAAATTAATTCTTGCTTTTTTCCCCGCAAAATTGCTGATTATATTGTTATTGTCAAAATGTTCACTTAATTGGTGTTTTATCAATGCTAATGCTAAATTAGAAAACCACTCCTGAGTCACTATAGTTCTTAAATATAGTTGTATGTTTAACTTGGGCAAACACTGTCCTTATGAGATAGTGGTAACAGGAAGTGTCAATAATGCAGAAGTGAACCAAGAATTCTATATCCCATAACTTAAAATTTAATGGGATTGCATATGAAAATTATTAATCCACAAAAAATATAGTAAAATATACTAATTTTATAATATCAATCCATAAAATTTATATTTCTGTTTTCATCAACTCTTTTCACAGAATATAGAACCTCTCAGTTATATTAAAAAAATCAGTATTATGCGTGTTACAACCCATATTTATATACATTTATAAATGATACGAATTGTTTCCTATTATAAAATGATCCTTTCCCACCATTCACAACTATTCTAAATACTATACTAATTTGTGAATTCCTCTGGAGTCACAAGTTGGAACATTTGAAGAAAAACAAAAAAATATACATCCTACACTATTATAAATGACAATTTCTTGTGCAACAAGCTATTGCACTTATGCTGGCTGAGAGAAACATTAGACAAGTAAGCCAGGCTTTCTCTGACTCAAGAGCTTCTACCTGCCCCAGGCTGCCTTGCATTTTGAAACAATGCCTGTCTCTGAGATCAAAGAGGCACAGAAACTGGTAGGTACCATTGCTTTTGTTTTCAAAGGCACAGAGCAGGAGATATAGAGAAGCATTTCCATTAGGACTGAATTGTTAGTCACAAGAATGAATGTTCAAAATTTGGAATCTTGCTGTGCGGATGGGGAGTATTGGCTACTGAATGATAGAAGTGCCCTTGAATTCTTTAGTGAACTCATTTTTCTTGTGTGAGCTTGTGAAACATGGGCCCCACGTGCTTTAAAGGGTCCGTGGCAGGAGTTCCTCTTGTGTGAATCTACCAGCAATCCTACACAGAAAGTTTGGAAATTCTGGAAGCACACACCTCTGTTTCTCTATGAGCCACAAGGTCTTAGTGCTGCTTCTCTGCATTTTGTCTATATTTTCTTGCAACTTTCTCCAAATTGGCTTTCTGTGCTTTATATGGTTCCACCTGAATTTTAGGTGTTTGTTGCTTTGGCATACAAAGGCTCTCACTGCCTCTACTGGGTCTTCCAATTGAAGCTCCATTTATCATGTGGTAGTCTGCCTGGCCCATCATGCATCAGCTGTCCAACTCTGGTTTAGTTGGGGCTAAGAAAATCATAATATATAGTGTGGTGTCCAATTTATATATTAATCTTTAAAATTTTTTATATTAATCTTCTAAAAAGTCAGAGTTTATGACCTATTGGCAATTGGAATCTTCTTTGCACCCAGGAAAAATATTATTCAAAAGTTAGATGTTTTCTCTTGTGTTTTATCCTTCATGAGGTGAATAGTTCAATATCAAGAAGATGATAAGAATATAAACTTATTAAAAGGTAATTTAACTATTGAAAATACCAGATGTCAAGATAATGTTTTTGCTGTTTTGATTTTTATGTTTCCAGTGGGGCGTATTAAATAAATGAAGAGGTGAATGAATGACATATCCCTTTTACCTTCTATCAGATGTTACACAAAGTCAGCCCTATGACTTCTAGCACTAATTAGCTGAGTGTTTCCAGATAAATCTTGTACTTTCATCTTTCTCCCAGGAAAGGTCAAGCTCTTTTTTCTGGCTTACCATTTATTATCTCTGCCTAGACTACTCTTCCCAATAATGGTAGAACCATTCATTCTTGCGCTCCTGGCCTGTGGTCAACTGTGAACTCCTCAGAGGCCTCCCCTGACTGATTCCTGGTTACTTAGGGTACTTTCTCTCTCATCTCCTAGTTGTTGCCTTTATGATAGTTATCCAGATCTGTTATCTTATTTCTCTAGCTGTTTATTTTGTCTTCTCTGTTGTGACAAAAGCCCTACATCCCATTATCTAGCTATTACCTTAATATCCAGATATCATTTTAGCATATAATAGGTGCTAATTAGTATTTGTTCAATGCATGAGTTTTGAAATAAGGTTAAACTGGCCCTAGTAGATCACAGTACTAAAATCACAGTTGTACAACATTAGCAATGGTGGACAATAAAAATCACAAGATCGTAATTTCTACTTACAATGTAATTATGGGATAAGACTGTTGAACGAGTTGTTCATTGCATAAGAAGTTAAGATCTAATGTTGCTTAATCAAGAAATAGGAATTTCACAAAAACTTCATTAAGTAGACCAACATCATATAATTTCTATTGTGTAATATGTAAATCTCAAGTATCCATGAATCTGTTTACAATCTGATCATAGTAAATAGTAACTCAAGAATAGGATGGTGCAGGGTCAGTGTAAGGCTACAAAATGAGTATTGAAAAACATTCATCTTTCAACTTGTTGTTTTGTCCTTTAAAAGTAGATAATTTCCGGCTCTTGGGTGGCTCAGTTTGTTGGGTGACTGCCTTTAGCTCAGGTCATGATCCCAGAGTCCCGGGATTGAGTCCCGCATTAGGCTCCCAGCTCCATGGGGAGTCTGCTTCTCCCTCTGACCTTCTTCCCTCTTGTGCTCTCTCTCATTCTCAAATAAATAAATAAAATCTTAAAAAAAAAAAGTAGATAATTTCATTGACTAGGCTAAATTGACCAACTATTTCCAAACTATAAGAAAATTGCCTAATTGCAGCAATTATCAGGTCAAAAGGAGTGAAATGTTTTATAGCTTTCATTTCATGTTGCTCTGTGGAAAGAGGTGATCCAATTTGTCTTAGCACCAGAGAGAATTGTGAATAATTATCAGTTGGTCAGTTGAAATGGAGATAAATTTTCTGGTTGAGATCTTTTTCACGTCATGACAGTGATTTCCTTAATAACCATCTTTAAAATTACAAGCAAGTGCTTTCAATATTTCCTGACTATAGTTTTAGAAATCTGTTTAAATGCCATCTATTAGACTGTGAACCCTGAATTGGTAGACTGTCATATTTGTCTTTGAATCTCCCAATCTTGTCTAACTCATTTTAGATAGTTAGTGTTTGTTGAATTAAATAGAAAGTTACTATGAAAATAAACATATATAAAATGATATTTTTTCTGGACTACTATGAAATTAAGAACTTCATTCTAAGCCTAAATGATCAGTTAAGTTTGCCAAGTCAGTAAAACAAAAGCCTGAAATTAATGGTTCAGTATTATGTAAACAAAATAACAAGTTGAATCCTCTTTTTTACTTTACAACCGGTTCTTTAGACATGGTCTCCAGTATAGATTCAGTTCTTTCATTTGATTACCTTATTAAAATGTAAGCACCATAAAAGCACTAAAGGCAAATGTTTTTGTCTTAATAATTAGCAAATGGAATATTTAATAAAAGAATTATTATGCTTCATAGAAACCCCATGAATCAGACTAGGAGTTTTCAGAAAGTTTAAAAACCTACCAGGAGATGAGGGAGAGCAGAGGTCACTTTGGCATCTATCAAAATTATTAACATACGTTCCCTTTGACCTAGGAGTTCTTCATCTTTGAATGTGGAAAAACTTGAATGTGTATGAAATGACATATGTATAAGGTAATTAGTTAGCATAACTTGTAACAACATAATATTAGAAGCAACCTAAATATCCATCAGTAAGCAACTAGCTAGGGGCACCTGGGTGGCTCATTTGGTTAAGTGTCTGACACTTGGTTTCAGCTCAGGTTGTGATCTCGGGGGTCATGGGATCAAGTCCTGCATCGGGCTCCACACTCAGCACAGAGTCTGCTTGTCCCTCTCCCTCTGTTCCTCCTCCCACTTGCGTGCTCTCTCTCTCCCCTCTGTTTCTCAAATAAATAAATAAATAAAATATTGAAATAAGTAACTAGCTGAATATATCACAATGTCTTCTTCTAAAGATTTTATTTGCCGGGGTCCAGCTCAGCAGGTCCAGGTGTCCCCGAAGGAGGGGTGGTGTCAGCGAGATGAATGGGAGAGCCACACAGCGAGTTCTGGTCAGTAGTCAGTCATCTCCATTTTATTCTGATTTTAGAGCTTCTTATATAGGCAGTTTAATTGGGGCAGGGGATTACATTTGTGCAAAGGATATTAAAGGACTCAATCACTCATCAAATAATTTCCCTTTGTTCAGCGCACGTTATTCTAGTTAAGCTATAATGGGTACAGACTGGCACCAGGGTTAGGGGACAGGGTCTTGTTTCTTGAGTTATCATGTCCCTCAGAAAGCCTTGGGAGGTACCTTATTCTGGGGTCTGCAGGAAAACAGGATATAAGTTAATGGAAAACGAGGAGCTGTAAGGATGAACTAGATAGTAAAGAACTGTAGGAAAACAAGATAAAGGTTAATGGAAAATGAGAAGCTATCTGAAGAAATTAAGTATATAGGAGAGAAGTAGGAACGAGAAGGCATTACCTTTGCAGGAGGCAGGTGTATTTTAATGTCTTGACTTGTGAAAGCCTTGGACAAACATCAGCCTAGGTAGGAGACCCTCTATTGTGGTACACATCTAAAGTTCTCCATACTCCTAGGAACAGAATAATTTACCTCCTTGGAGTTGCTCCAGCCCACAAGCCTGAGAGATGTTTGTGGCAGATCAGCAAGGGGCTCTTTGTTTGAGAGAGATACGGGATCAGAGGAAGAGACAAGAGACTAACAGACCATGTTCATCTGCAGGGGCGATCCCGCCCTGGGCAGGATTAGGCCTGCATTAGTTCATAACTTAACCCAGTGGCGCAATGCCCCCGACCAGGTCTCATGCCTCCCAACATTTATTTATTTATTTATTTATTTGTCAAAGAGAGAGAACACAAGCAAGGAGAATGGGCGGCAGGGAGAGAAGCAGGCTTCCTGCTGAGCACGCAAGGAGCCCAAGGTGGGGCTCAGTCCCAGGACACTGGGATCATGACCTGAGCCGAAGGCAAATGCTTAACCTACTGAGCCATCCAGGTGTCCCTAAATATATCACAATATATATGTATGGTGGAATGCCTTACAGCTATCAAAGAAAAATAACTAATATGCAGAAAAATTAAGGTGCAAATTGTGTGCTTCCACGTATGTAAAAGGGGAGAAAAAGAATATCTGTGTGTGACTGAGTGTTTATTTGTATAGGCAGAAAATATCTCTGGAAAGACACAGAAGGAACTTGATCTTGCTTTTCTGCCCAGAGGAAACTGAGTTGCTAAAGGATAGATGTGGGAAGAGATTTTTCTCTACATTCCATTCTCTAGTTTTGGATTTTGGTCTATGTGACGATATCACCTAGACAAAATAAAGAAATGCATTTAGAAATACAGAAAAATAAAACCAAGAAATATTTTCCTCACATAGTTGTAGTCTAGAGTGCACTGATTTCTTCACAATCCTCCCCTCATTTGATCTGCCGACTTGCCATCACCATTGCCACCTTCTTAAAAATAAACTTCTAGGAACAAAAAAGGGGAGAAAGAGAGCATATAAAGCAGGGACGAGATGGAGGAGGAGGAGGAAGGGAAGGAGGTGGAAAAAGAAAAACAGAAGGAGAAGGAAGGTGGGAGGAAAAGGAGAAGAAACAGAAAGACGGCCTTATATAAGGACAGAGAAATTCCTTCAGATTCTTAAGCCAAGGTTTTGGAAAAAGTACAGTATTTCTGGTGTTTATTATTCATTCCACTTGTCAATGTCCCAAGAGCTTTCATGGGAGACCCCTATATATTTTACCCTTTAAGAGTTTCACAGTGTATTCATGATGTAGAGTTCTGACTTAAGTGACGTATACCAAAGTCTGAAAAGCAGTCACTCAGAAAAAAAAAAACAACAACTCAGAAACAGGTTCTACCCTGGCTTGCCCCAACCGGTTTCTACAAACCCACACACAAAACCACGCTCAAGTTAAGTAAAGGATGCAGATCAGGCAAGTAATAAAGTCAACAGTTATGTTTGTGTTTTGTGGGTTGGTTGATCGGTTGGTTGGTTTCTATTTCAGAAATAACTTGGTATAGTGTGAAGAAAGACTGGGCACCGAATCTGGTTGTGCTACTAAAATCTATTGGGCACTCCTAAGCACTAGATGGATATTCTGTGAGGCTCTGGAGATATACCAGCAAAGAAAACAGAGTTTTTGCCTTTGAAGAGCTCCTCCTCTTGTAGGAGGGAGAGATTTGCATATAACCAAGTGAAGCATAAGGTGATAATCGTCATCCTGGCACCGTCTGGTGCCATAAAGAGCTGAGAAGGGAGAGCAAAGTTCTTCTAGGTTGGGGGAGGAGAGCTGCTCATAGAAAGGAAGTGGTATTGGAGTTCTGCTTTGAGAAATAAGCAGATTTCTTTTTCCAGACAGGGAAGGAGTGAAGAGCATCTCAGGCAGAATTAGAAAACAGTAAGTCACTTAGGGGTTGCAGCATGGATGAGACAAGGCATATGAAATTCCCAGAGTACTAACTGCTGTGTGCTCCTCTCCTTCCCCACCCAAGAAATGGTCAGGAAATAAAAGCGAGAAGTTACCGTTAGCAGTAGTGCCCTCTGCCGTACCAAAAGACACACGAACAAATAAATCTGCAAAGCAGTACTTTGTTTTTTGAAAGACATGGGCTGTGACTTTGATACTTGAAAACACTTCCAACCAATCTCTAAGATCACTCTGCCTCCACCGTATTAAGATTCAGATTCAGATGGGAGAAGAGGTGCTATTTTGTGTCATTTCAACCTTTTTCCCACACCCACTTCTCACCCCCTACTCCTCTCTTTTTAATCTGTCCTGAAGATAGAAGAAAAGTAGTGGTAAGAACTCTATGAGCCCGGCAAAACAGAGAGGTCCCAACACTAACCCTGTGACCCAAGACCTAAAAGAAGTGCTGAGAGCTTCAGTAGGTCCATGAATTACCATGATTTCCCCACCAGAGACTAAATTCTGGTGCTTCTCTTTCACACAGGTCCCCAGGGCTTGGCATATCTGAAAGAAGGAAAGCTACTCTGTTTTATGTGCAGATGGCATTCATTAGCCACAAGCACCCGCCCGAGTGGATCTGCTGATAAAATCTCAATGGCAGTAGAACCAAGGAGCCATCCTCATCCGAGGCACTTCACTTCAGGAGAGGGAAACCGGTTTCTGGCCCCAGATTCCCCTAGCCTGATCCAACTTGCTTACATCTCCAGAAGAAATGGAGGGAAATAATGTAAACAACTCTGAGCATCATATTTTCACTGTTCAAAATGATTCAGAGGTTATTCCAACAATTCAATGATTCATTCATAATTTGAGTGGGAGAAGAAATTTGTCAACAGGAATGTGTTTGGTGTGAAGTACAGAATCCTGGCAGTGTTAGCTCCCAGGCTGGGGTTATTAGCGTGTTGTCTTCTTCTCTTAATGGTCCCAAAGATGAATGTTTTTAACACAACTCAATTTTAATAATACATTGGTGAGAGGGGCAGGTGGGAGGGATAGTTTAGTAATATGTTACTTCTCATGAAGCAATTTCCTTTTTTTCTTTGTTGCTGGAGAATGTATTGTTTTTCTTAATAACTGAAACCTAGATGAATCATCAGTCTCCTTAGTACTTTGTAGCAGCTAACCCACCACTTCCTCTGCAAAACTTCCGCAGTTCTCCAGCTCATCCTCCTCAGCTTCCCAAGGAAATGTACTTGGACGTGACATTGAATCACCATTTCTAGGGTCCTGTAATAGAGAATGACATATCACTTCACATAAGCGGTAGCTGAAAACAGTCCTGTAACCTGGGGCCAAGAGAAGCAGAATTATTATGGTTTTTTTTCCCCATACTCTCACTCATCAGACTTAACAGTCTCAAGTATTCAAGTCGGAAAAGATTTGTTCTGGGGGGAAATTATGCAAAGATAGATTTTTTATATACTCATAATATGCAATATTTTATATTATCTTTACATAAGCAACATCATAAAACTGTTTCATTTATGTAGCTTTATAGAAGAATGAAGTGGTCAGTGACAGTGAATTTTACCAAAAAATAGAGCCTCCCACTTTAAATATCATCAACTGGTTTAAATATATATAATTTTTTTATTGGATTCTTTCTTTAAAAAATTATATCTTGCCCTTATTAAGCAATAGTTCTTGGATATCATTTACATTTTTTTTTAAATGCAGGTTCCAAACTTTTCTTTTATTTATTTATTTGTTTATTTATTTATTTGACAGACAGAGATCACAAGCAGGCAGAGAGGCAGGCAGAGGGAGTGGAGGAAGCAGGCTCCCTGCCAAGCAGAGAGCCTGATGCGAGACTCGATCCCAGGACCCTGAGATCATGACCTGAGCCAAAGGCAGAGACTTAACCCACTGAGCCACCCAGGTGCCCTCATTTACATTTTTCATGCTGATTTGGAGTCTTCATTAAGAATAGATCTTATTAAGAATATATGTAGATTAAATCTGTTTCCTTTTTTATTAGCTCTTCTTGCCTTCTTTCAAGTTTTTTGTTCCTAGTTTCCTATTCATAGAGAAAATAAAGTTTTTAATACTCTGGTACACACACACACACACACACACACACACACACACACATGAAAAATGTTGTAGAATCCGTAACTGTTCAGGACATGGATTTAGTGCAGAGGTTTTGTGAAAATTGTCTAGAGAACTTAGAAGCCTTTTCCACATAATTCCAATTCAGGGCTCTGTTCCAAAGGGTTTAGGTTACTGGCAAGTAATTTTATACTAAATATAAAAGCATCTTTGAAAAATTTTTACACACCTACAAAATTAGATTAAATTATATGTAAATGGCATTTCTTCTTAACCTGGTTAGACTCCTTTCCCTACATACCAATCAAAGGTGCTCTAAATGAAAATACCACATGAAGCACTGAAGGTTCAATTGTAATATTTCAGGCTCTGTAGTGAACTGAAAATATGTTACACTGTGGACACTTGAAAATATTTGGTCTTCTATTCAAGATTTAAATTTAGGAGTTATCAACAAAACCTATGTTATTCTATGTGTAGGTTCATAGACAAAAGATAAGTTCTAAATTATCATTCCCAAGGATAATTCTGTAGTAGCCTAATTTTGAATAATATTTGAATAATCTGATTTTTAATATACTTGAATATCTGAATATTTAGGTAAATATAAGCATCAACTTCAGTAATTTTTTTGTAGCTTTTCTGATATGAATCCATACCAAATCACAAGCATTACTTGCTTATACTTAAGCATATCTTTAAACTATATCCCTATTTGCTGTACAAAAATACAGTAACTACGGCACTTGGGTGGTGTAGTTGGTTGTGTCCAACTCTTGATTTCAGCTCAGGTCATGATCTCAAGGTCACAAGCTCCTCCCCTGCTTGTGGCTCCATACTCAGTACGGAGTCTGCTTGAGACTCTCTCTCCCTCTGCCTCTACATTTCTCCCCCCAGTGCTCCCTCTCAAATACATAAACAAATCTTTTTTTAAAAATATGGTAACAATACTTAGTAAGCAAACATATGAATGCTCGTCAGAAACAAACACTGAGAAATCTTAACTAATCATCTCCATTTTAACTTTCTCTCTCTTTGAAGCAATGGTGGTTCTGAAAAACTCACAACTCATTTCACAGACTCAGTGCCAAATCTTTAATATTCTACCTCTGAGAATTCTGAACATCATCACATTTTGTTTCATATGTTTACAGATGGTTAGGTTTGGTCTGGAAAGATGCTCTCTGGGGTAGTCTCAACATCATCACAGTGGAATGACCGTATGTTCCATTTGTCCAGGACCATCCCTGTTTATGTGAGTTATCACAATCTAAGTTTTTCAAGATTTTATTTATTTATTTGAGAGAGAACATGAGAGGTGAGAGGAGTAGAGGAAGAGGGAGAAGCAGACTCCCCGCTGAGCAGGGATCCTGTGGAGGGGCTTGATCTCAGGACTCCAGGATCATGACCTGAGTCACACAGGTGCCCCTCACAATCTAAATTTAATAGGGCCCCCATGTCCCTCAGAATGTCTGGTTTAAGCAATAAATTATGTAATTGCCCTATCTGTTAGGTTAATTCAGGGACAAACAAGAAATGGAATGGTTTTGCTTCTTCAACCAAAACTTGATCAACTTGGATTCTTAGGAGGAGAATGTGGAGGGGTCAGAAAAGAGAGGAGAAGGGCAGAAAGACAGGGAGGATTCTTTGGTTTCCCACTGAGTGAAAAGAAGGCAGACATCAATTTGGAAAGACTACATTATCATTCATTCAGTCTTAGGCCTATTTCTAATCTGGCAGTTCAGTAATATTTGGCATACTGTCCAAGAATCGAAATGATATATTGAGTACGAAGATATTTAGAATGAGGTGAATTGGGGACACACATTTGTGAGCATTTCTGGGTTAAAATCTTGAAGTGATACTGTACACTCATCATTTTGGTTGGTGCCATTTCCCTTATAATATGCCACCTTGTAATCCAAGGATATATGAAAATGTTTTAGAAGACAGATCATTACTTAATTTTGTGCTGGGGTTACTTATAGCTTTAATAACCCCCATACTACCTTTTTTTTTTTTAAGATTATTTATTTATTTGACAGAGATCTCAAGTAGGCAGAGAGGCAGGCAGAGAGAGAGGAGGAAGCAGGCTCCCCGCTGAGCAGAGAGCCCGATGCGGGGCTCAATCCCAGGACCCTGGGATCATGGCCTGAGCCAAAGGCAGAGGCTTTAACCCACTGAGCCACCCAGGCGCCCCCCCCCCCCATACTACCTTTTACTGGCAATTTTCGGTAATAGGGACCATGCAAGGACCAAGCATTAGCTGCTGCTGCTGCTGCTGCTGCTGCTGCTGCTGCTGCCGCTGCTGCTGGCCCCAGTGGTCAGACACACACTGATTTCCAGTCATACAGCATGGCAGGTAGCCAGAGTCACATTTGAGAAAAGTACCAGGAATAACATCCAGAGACTTGGAATTTAACCATGCCATTTGTTAGTTATGTGAACTTGAACAAAATCAAGACCAGATCACAGCGAATTGAGGTTTTGTACAATTTTATTTGTGAAACAGGGAGTTAGACCTCTAAGTGTAGATCCAGCTTAAACAACGTAGAAATATCTTGAACTTTGTTTTAGTGGTAGAAGCAAAATATATATATTCTCTGACTCTGAGCAAGATTAGCAGTTGGATCCTCTTCTCATTCAGCACATCAACCCCAAAATTTCCTGCTAGCGTTTGCTAAGGGGCCTCTCTCACAGAAACAATTACACTAAAGATGCAGTCATTGTCTGCCAGGAGTTGGGTTTTGTTTGTTTGTTTTTCCATTCAACCTTTCTTTCCTTTCTCCTTCATTGAAATTCCAGAGTGAGTCCAACTTCTTTGTTTCTAATTGTCCTATATTGTTTCTCTTAGGTATCAGTTAGTTATTAACTATGATATTTTCTCTCCGTCTCCTTCCTGACCTTTGATTTGTCTCCACCTCAAATTTAAATTTTCGTTTTCTGAGGTAGAAACTGTATCTACAACTCAGTATTTCATCACAAACATTGTGCTTGCTCTGACAATACAGCTTCCTCTCACTGACATTTTTTTTAATGTAAGATTGATTCCTTTATTTATTTCCAGGTCCACTCCAATGTCATACCTCTATATAGTGTCTTTGTAAGTTTTATTAGCTGAACTAATTAATTCTTTTTTAAATTGTGTTTTTTTAAAAAAGTAACATGAAATTTACTATCTTATCCATTTTAAAGTGTTCAATTTGGCAGTATTCAGCACATTCACATTATTGTACAACAGATCTCCAGAACATTTTCATCTTGCAAAACTGAAATTCTGTAACCCATTTAATAGTAATTCCCCGTCTCTTCCTCCCCCAAGGTCCTCGTAGGCCCCATTCTACTTTCTGTTTCTATGAATTTGACTACCTTATTTATTTGTTTTTTTTTTTTAAGGTTTTTATTTATTTGACAGAGAGATAGAGAGCACAAGTAGGCAGAGCGGCGGCAAAGGTAGAGGGAGAAGCAGGTTCTCTGCTGAGCAGGGAGCCCGACACGGGGCTCAGTCCCAGGACCCTGGGATCATGACATGAGCTGAAGGCAGCTTCTTGACCAACTGAGCCACTCAGGAGCCCCGATGAATTTGACTACTTTAAGTAGCTCATATAAGTGGCATTTTTAACAAAATCTGAACTATATTTTTATTACATATACAATCAGAGAAGTCATGACAATATGATTTTATATGTTAGTGTATTAGCACATCTGTTGTTTCGAAGAGCTTCTGTACATATTAAGTCGTTCTTTATTCAGTACTTTCCTGCCACCCTCCTTCTCAGACTTCCCACTCTTCCACCCCTTTTCATCATGGCCTTCAAAACTCAGTCCCACTATAAACAAGCACTCTGTACTCTTAGTCTTAACTAAAACTTCACTTTCCCTGGAGAATCCCTCTCCCTCTCTCTAAACCTATAATGGCAACTCTTTGTTCTCTTGTAATCATATAGTCCAAGGCCATGGTGGCAGGGTGTAGGAAGGAGTATTTTATTTTATTTTATTTTATTTATTTTTTTTTTAAAGATTTTATTTATTTATTTGACAGACAGATCACAAGTAGGCATAGAGGCAGGCAGAGAGAGAAGGGAGGAAGCAGGCTCCTTGCTGAGCAGAGAGCCCGATGCGGGGCTCGATCCCAGGACCCTGAGATCATGATCTGAGCTGAAGGCAGTGGCTTAACCCACTGAGCCACCCAGGCGCCCCGGAAGGAGTATTTTAATTACTAACCTTTTGGTTAGTAATTATAGAGACCCAAACTCATATCTAGCTCAAGCTTAAAAAAAAAATAAGTGACTTCTGGACTTACATAACTGAAGAGAGGTATTCTCAAAGATGCAAACAAATATCAGAAATATTATTTCAGCTTTCAACCATCATTTCCACTTGTCTCTGCTTGAATTAATTTTCTGAGGCTTCTGTGGCAATTTTCTTCTAGGTAGTTGGCGAGATGGCTACAAGATCACATCATCTTTACCCTTTTCTTAAGGAGTACATCTATAATACAGGAGTATTCTAGTTAAATAGCTTGGGTAATAAAACTACTCTTTGATCCAGTTACTGTCTATGGAGAATACTATATTACTGATCCATCCTGGGACATGATAAGCCCACTAATTTGAGAGACTGGACACCAAAATTGATAGCTCCTCCAAAATCACAAGAAGTTCCTATATCCAAAGAAAAACAAAATGGGCTATCTAGTAGAGAAGAAATAGCATTCCCTGGCACCTCATCTTAGTTTTTGTTTGTTTGTTTGTTTGTTTTTTGTTTTCGTTTTTTTTAGAGTCTTTTTTATTTTTTATTATTTTTTGTTTATTTTATTTTATTTTTTAAATTTATTTTCAGTGTACCCAAATTCATTGTTTATGCACCACACCCAGTGCTCCATGCAATACGTGCCCTCCTTAATACCCACCACCAGGCTCACCCAACCTCCCATCCCCCACCCCTTCAGAACCCTCAGATTGTTTCTCAGAGTCCACAATTTCTCATGATTCGTCTCCCCCTCTGATTTCCCCCAGCTCCCTTCTCCTCTCCATCTCCCCATGTCCTCTCATCTTAGTTTTAAATCATTTCTTCTCTGTCTTCCTCTAATAAAAGCTAACAGACCTTTCTTCCTTTGAGACATGTTATCCAGCCCCTATTCTCAGCCATCTCCTGCCCTTGGTCAATATTTAACTTTGATGGTTGGGACACTAGTCTTTCAAAATATCCATCATCATAGTGTATGACTTCAGTGTCCATTTGGATGACTTCTCCAATAGTCTGAAGTCCTAGATTCATAGTTCCTTAATCTCCTAAAATCTAATCATCTTAACCTTCTATTTTCTGAATCTTATCAACCATACAAATCTGTTTAAAAAACATTGAGATTCTAATATTAACCTCTCTGGCCACAAACTCCAGCTTCCTACTAACATGTCCACATGGGTATCTGACAGAAACATCAAATTTGATATGTCTAATTGGTAAATGATGGCAGCCTGAACTAAGATTGTGCCCCAGGGACCGCTAGAGTTCATGCACCTTATCTCTGACCTGCTTGTCCACCTGACAAAGAGCAGCTGCCCATCAACAGCAATTCCAGCTCCCACCAGATCTCCTCCTTTAGATTTTCGGAGTTATAGTCTAGGTGCATGTGCAACAGCACGCGAAAGGCACCAGCGGCATTCTCTGGTCATCCAAATCGCCACAGTTAGATGTGGTGAGCATGAAACAGGGTTCCCTTTGCCCACGTGATTTCCATTTTGTCTTCTCAAGTTCCACTCTGTCCCCTTGGATCTCACTTTGCACCTTCCTTCCCTACGCGTCCTGCTGACCTACACTGACTGACTGCAGGCCCAACACCACACGCAGAGGAGACTTCCAGATATTACTTCTCCAGTTTCCCTTCATGTCGATGAGTGATTTTTCTCTGATCTTCCAACCATCACTTTTAAGATCTTTATGTCTCCGATTCTTACACTTTGGATGATCTAATCCCTACAATAAATCTATTCCATGTCATTCATAGGAGTTCTCCTTCCCTGATCAAACTATAACTGAGACACCAGATGGGAGGTTATTGTACAAAATTCTGAGAAGTATCTATAGAGAAATAAAAGGCCTAAAAAAGCAAAAGAATCCAAGTCAAAGGAGATTTTATATTCTTAGATGTGTTTGAAAAGTTCTGATTTAATTGAAGTGAGGGGAATAGCAGGACTGAAAAACAAGGTGTCACCCATGAATTTTATGTCTCCAGATCACTTAGGATGCTATTTCTGTGTATCCTCATCCCTTTCTGTTCTCTCTACATAAAATCTAAGAATCATTAAGAATTTTTTATTAACTGGTCCTATGTTTTTCCCCACCAACTTCAAACATTGTATATTAGATTTCAGTACAAAAAGGTAGATTCAACCCATTTTCAACTTTTCTTCCTCTGTATACCCCATAAGATTATAATAGGGATTATCTAAAATGATAAAAACACAATAACTAAAAGAAAATAGTGGGATCATCCAAAAAAACAAGTGTCTTAACACATTTCTGGAATATGGAAATTTACCGTGTGCTATAGCTCTAGCCCAAAATAAGAGAGAAGGAGGCTTCGGCAGATACGGGAAGCACCTTGCCCCGCAGAAATGGAGATGCTTCAGAACAGAGACTACAGGTAGAAGAAAGTTCAGGAGAAAGTGGAGACAGAAACAGGGTATTAACTGAAGACCTGTATAGAATATAGACACCTGTCTTCTCACACAGGATGACCTGTAGTCAGGCATTTCACTGGTACCAGAAAGCAAAGCCCTTCTTCTTCTAGTATTTGCCAAAAGAAAAGGCAGCTGGCTCACCTCATTCTCACTATAATGTAAAACTTACAGCCACCAAATCTTTTCACATACAGAGCACACCATAACTTTATAATTCCCTCAGTTTTAAATATAGATGAACAATAAGTGAGCACCAGAAAACTGAGAGAAGGCTGCAGTGGAACAGAGAAAAACCAAGATAAATAGAAAAATTGTCCCCTATTGAAAGAGAGAATATTCAGGAAACAGCAGAGGAGAGCCTTAAGTAAAACCTAAGTGTCCTTAGGTAGAAAATACTATATCCAGAGACCAAGAAAAACAACAACAACAAAAAGAAGGTGCTTTCACAAATTGAGTAATTTCCTAAATCAAAAAATTAATTGAAAATTTGAAAGATAAAGCGCAGGCACTCTCTAAGAGGTTAAAAACAAAAGAAAACAAAAAGAAGAACATATGAAAGAAAAGATAAACAAAATCAAGAATCAATACAGGAAGTCTAATTATTAGTAATTCTGAAGAGATGAGAGCAATTTGTCAAAGAATTAAAACAAGGTGATTCTCCAGAGATGAAAGGAGGCTCCTGTCTCCAATCTGGTAGGGATCACCTGCAACCAGTAGTATGAATTTAAAAAGAAAGAACCACATGTGGGCACATTATTATAAAACTGTACAACTCCAAAGGTTAAAAGATATTACAAGCTTCCAGAGAGGACTGGGAAAGGCAAATTGTGTACAAAGAAATTAAAATCAGAAGCATTGGTTCCTTTTTGTTTTATTAGCAGTGCCAAATAGCATAGCAATGTTTTCAAGTTTCTGTGGGAAGATTTTTTCCAACTTAGCATTCTCTGCCCAGCCAAACCATTAATCAGGTGGGACAGAATGAAAAATAAGTTTTCTGTCTGAAAGCACTGACAGATTTATTTGCATACCCCCTTCCGGAGGAAGTTTCATGAGGAGTGGTGACAGGTATGAGAGTTGTGTGAGATAAACCCTCATGACTCACAACAGGGCGACACTAGGAAGTGTCGAGGTTGGTAAGTCAGGAAATCGCATTATATATGATTTATTTGGAGACATAGAACTAACCACTAAAATAACTAAAAACTGAAGTTGTAGAAGTAGCAATTTCTAGAGAGGGATATTAGTTGGTAGGGTAAAATCTTCAGTACAACTCTACTGTCTTAACCGTGTATATATATATACACGGTTATACAAAATCTTAAATGTATATATATATACATTTAAGATTTTATGTATTTAGTTGTCAGAGAGAGCACAAGCAGGAGCAGCAGCAGGCAGAGGGAGAAGCAGGTTCCCCGCTGAGCAAGGATCCTGATATGGGACACGATCCCTGGACCCTGGGATCATGACCTGAGCCAAAGGCAGACGCCTAACTGACTGAGCCACCCAGGTGTCCCAACCATGTACATATGTTAACTTTAAGTAATTTTTAAGTGTATTACCAGAGCTCCAATTAAAATTTTTTGTTTAATATTTTATAATAACTACATGGACTTCAGTAAGCAGAACAATGGTCCCACAATGAGAAACACATCCTATGAATATGTTACCTGATGTGGCAGGGAGGGCCTTTGCAGATAGGATTAAGGTTCAGGATCTAGAGATTGGGCGATTAGCCTGACTTACCCAGGAGGCCACTGTGTAATCACAAGATCCTTAAAAGTAGGAGAGGAAGGCGGAAGGGAATCAGAGGAGATGTGACTAGGAAGAATAGGCAGAGATGCAACATCGCTGGCTTTAGAGATGGAGGAAGATCCCAAAAGTGCAGGTAGTCTCTAGAAACTGGGAAGGCAAAGAAACTGATTCTCCCCTGGAAACTCCAGAAAGCAGTGCAGTCCTGTCGCTGCCTCAATTTTAGCTCAGCAAGACCCAGGTCGTGCTTCTAACCTACTGAAGTATAAGATAGATTTTTGGTTCATTTCACCATGTTTGTGGTCATTTGTTTCAGAGGCAATAGAAAACTAATACATGGAATTAGATCTAACAGGAATTAACTCCTTTTGGTGTTTTCCCATCTTAGACTATTTTCCTGTCAGTTTTTATGATCAGGTGTCCTGTTTAAAAGGGCAGCGAAACAGACCCTTTGCTTTTCCTATTTTATAGGATGAAATAGGATTGATTTACTGGTTTGGTTTTTTTTTTTTTTTTTGGTACATTTCTAATGTTTTATACATTTCTTTTTCTAAATCTTAGTTAAGTTATACCTGGGTATCTTTGGAGAAGATGCTGAGCTACCACCATAATAGAAGGTTGTGTACTTCAGTATTTAAAAATATTTCCACAGCTGTTCTTTTTGGAGTTATATGTTAGGTTTTTGGTTTTTGGGGGTTTTTTTTTTTGTCCTATTTCGATGATTAAAGCACACATACACAAAAGATACCAAATTCCTTAGCTATACCACTAACTGATTTTTTATGTCATCCTTCAAATTACGTGAACTATACTTTATCATGCTATTAGTGTATATTTAGTCTGTTATTTCAAGATAGTTCTAAAATGTCACCAACAAGGTTCATTGGACTTTAAATCTTAATGTGGATCTATACTAAAAATTCCACAAAGGTTGATTTTGTTTTGTTTGTTTCTTTTTAAGGTAAGTTTTTTATAGCCCACCAAACAGTAGATACTTTTTCTTGTAACCCTCAGAGTGAGAATGAATCTGTATATTCGTCTCTCTTTCTGTCAGTCATTCTTTGGCACATTGTAGAGGCTGCACAGTGTAGGAGCAAGAGGACTAAACCGGGAGGCCAGATGTGTGAACTGGAGATTTATCTGAGCATCAATCGTGTGATCCTGTGTGATCCTGAACAATTCACTTCATGACTCTCGTGCGTGTGTTTTTCTTATGCAAAATTAGGTTTGACACAGTTCAAATATTAAGAATGGCCAATGGCAAGTCTGTGGCGTAGAGCAGAGAAAAGCTCTCTGTCACACCAAAGTTCAGCCAAGGGAATTACACAATCGCCAAGGCCTTATAGAATACGTGACTCAGCAACAGCAAAGTATGTACCCCTTGAACTCTCTTCTTTTATAAGATTTTGCTGCCACCATATTTACTTGAACTCATTATGTTTTCTCTAAACCCAGACAACAATCAGTCAGTGAAAACAACTTCTCAGGTAGCTCACAGTGAGCAGGCTAACGTGGAGATATTCCAGTTACTCATCCAGTACAGGTCACCTTTCAGTGACTTCTCCCTGCTCAGGTATTTCAGAAGTTCCGAAACCCTATTTCCTCACTGACCTGATTTTGCCAGTGGGATAAGGCATAGAACACCTTTACTTTAGTTCCTTGTACTCATCACACTTTTCTTTCTCAAAGCAGTGGGTTTTTCTAATAATATAAGTAAATGATCAAGTTTTTAGGAAATAAATTTAAAAATATTTTCCAACAAAGCAAAAATGTACCCATAACTTATTTAAGCAAAATTTTCTTAAGAAATCAAAATATTAAAAATTCATATTATTACAAATACCAAACCTGCCCAAGAGCAACTACTTACATTGTAGGTGCATCCACTTCAACATGGACAGACACACTGGGTCATAAACTGGCCCCCATACACAGAAAGAAAGGAGAGACCAAGGAAGAGGTAGACCATTCCAGATTGGTAGATAGCAGGTTTAATAACCAAGGGAACTTATTGATGAAGTTTGTCTTGCGTGGCCTCAAGACAGCAGATCTCTGAACCTAACCTCCGGGATCTTAAACAGTCACATGTCCAGTCCAGATGGTCTCAACAACACAGTACTCCCCGAAGGCTACATCCTTGGAAACAGCTCCCCTATGGAAACAGTGGGCAGAACATTCAAGGGCATGGGAGGCAGTGAGGAGCCTCCAGTTGCCTGGGTCCAGATCAAGAGTCGACTGGTGGTCATGTTCTCTCAATGACCTCCTTCAACACATAGGAAATGTGGCAATCAAAATAGCCACCGAGTTGTTTCTTTTTCTTGAGTACATCTCAGCTGGAGGAAGTGAGAACTGCATAATTTAGGAAGAGGAAAGAGCAAGTGTTGGAATCTTGCTCATCTACTATTCTATGGGTTCAAAAAAATGTATGTCTTCAAATAAGGCCCTTTGTTTCTTGTGGCCTGATCGCTAGGAATGCTTCTTGGGAATCTATCTTTAGCTTCTTATTCTACTTCTGATTTCAGTCTACGTCCTTCCTTTTCTCTTCTCTTCATTTTCATTTCTCTGGGCACATGAATTACTTATGTATCTATTTACTGCCCCCCCCCCCCGTAGGTGCTCTTTCGTATTATCTGCAAATCTCTTTATACTACGTATATCTGAAAACTTCTCTACATCCAGGAATTCATTAAGCAGATGTCTAATACTGTAAAAGTTAGACACAAACCCTGTCCTCACAAAGTGTATGGTCTATAGGAAACACATAATAAACAAAAATAATGTTGGTAAATGCTCTGAGAAGTGAGTTAGAAGATCTTCTAGAAATGCTTGGTAGGGCCTCCATAAACCAGTCTAGGTGGGTCAGGGGATTACATTTGAAGTCTTCTTGCCTTAAAGACATCATCTTCAAAGCTATACCCTGCCTTACAGTTGGACATCTCTCTATTCCATCTGTACCCCCAAGTTCCAAAATATAGAGGTAACATCTGACCTTGTCTTTAATTTCCATATAGAATCATTGCCATGTTCTGCCACTTGGTAATATGGAAATACTATGGATATGGTTCTTCTTTGTGAACAAAAGTCTAGAGTACTTAGGTTCAGTCTCTGTCAATTGCTTACATGAGCTTTAAAGTAACCCTAGTCAGCAGACAGTTGTGTTTTTTAATAAGCCAAATGCTCTATTTATATTTTCTAAACTATAATTAACTCATTTAAGATTGTTTAGCATTTCGGGCAGTTTACCACCATAATATCAAGTCTTTCTTGGTATCAATTTTGGATCCATTATAATGTGTCTATTTTTAGTGAAGCTATGATGGAACACTTTTTGATGATCTTCTTTCCTGGAAACCTGAATAATTTCATCTGATTGCCCATGTCTTTTGTCAAGCTTTAACAACTATCAACAACATTTTCAGAAATGAAAAAGAAAGTGATTAAGTAAAAGAAAAAAAAATTATTGTCTTTTCCTGACATGATTACAGTTTTACTTCTTTATCCCTGTAGACACTAACTTCAGGTGTCATAGCAAGGTCAGAAGCTTTTGCTAAACACTCCACTTAGTAATCATGTATTTTCATTTAATTATCCCTTAAAGTAATTTTATGGTTGTCAGTATATATGTACTAACCTTCACCTTCTCTACACTGAAATTCTCTTTCCCTCTTTATGGGGGAAAACATGGACTTGGAGCTAAATATATCTAGCTGCCAGCCTGGCTCTCATTTATAGGCTACATAACCTTGGGCATGTTATTTAACCTCTCTGAGCTTTCTCCATCTATAACACAGAGGCCGTAATACTTTATACTGCCTGTCTTCCCTCTGCACTACTGACATCTTGTACCAGATAGCTGTTTGTTGTAAGGAGCTGTCCTTTGCTTTATAAGATGTTTTTCGCACCCTTGGTCTCTCTATTCGTTAGATGCCGGTACAACCTCTCCCCTTGGAACAATCACAGTTCTTTCCAGACATTGCCAAATGCCCCCCTCGGCAACTGTTACTTGATTGTTGAGTGGGTTAAATGAAGTTATATATGGGTCATTTAGCACAATTTGGCACATAATATGTACACAATAAATATAATTTTTTGATTATTGGTAGACCTGGATTCCCAGTAATAATAATGTCAACAACCACATTGTATTGTACAAAAACAAAAAATGAGAAATCCAAAAAGGAAAGACTTTTTTTATTATCAGGGAGAAGATTGGCTGTAATTCAGGAAGGAAATAATTTAATGTTAGTTCAATCAGAATTATAAGCTTTTAGTTGTGCCTATTCTGGAGGAAGGAAATCAAACTAAATTTAAACCTTAATTTCCAGGTGTCTGATAATGTAGAAAGAGCTTAGCTTTGAGAAACAGACATATCTAGGTTCAAATTCCAGCTCACCATTTAGTTGGGAAACTTCAAACCATTCTGAGCCTATTTCCTGATCTGCAATATAAGGAACAGAAATATTACCATTTGATAGTGTTTTACAAATACTCTGTATTTTATCCGGCAATCTAAAATAGAACTCAAGCATTAAGCATCTGAAATCCTATCATTTCTTGGTATCTGCTATGAACCAGGCATTGGTCTAAGAGCTTGGCACATATTAACTCACTTAATCTTTAAAACAAAAACAAAAATAAAAACTCCAAGAACAGTACAGCACTAAGCTAACCCCCCTTTAGGAAAGGCACCGGGGTGCTAAGGAACTTACCAAAGGTCACATGGCCAGGAGGTGACGGAGCTAGAATTACACCATTGCAACTCCAGAGTCTAAACTAACAACTAAAGCTTCCTAACTGTTATCTTCCCCTAGTTAGGTACATATAGCTGGAGTCTGCATTAGGTCCCTTACATTGATGGAAATGCCTTTTAAAATAGACTATTGGGTTAAGAAAATAAGACTGACATGATAATTCAGATTCCAAATTCTGGATTCAAAGTCTTGTGTAAGTTTGGATCACAGCAAAGGAAAAGAGTCCGAACATTTAACAGACCAGAAAGGAGAGTGATCAGGAACTTACAATGACCAAATAGCTAGGGCTCAACTGCCTATAAAGCAGGTTTTTTTTTTTTTTTATTACAAGAGATTAATTCATTTACGGATCATGTGCAAATCTTTAGCAAAGTATGAGGGAGAAGTTGGAGCAGAAGCAGATATCTCTGAAATGGTCTCAGTTTCCTGAGAGTCTATAGGCTTCAGAGAGAAGATTGTAAATGAAATGAATATAAATGAAAGAACATACATGGGTTCCCCCTACCCCAGGGCAACTGTTTCACTTGTAAAGACACATATAGAGATGCCCTATTCAAAAAAGTGTTTCTGATTTTGCATTGATTGCAGTATTTAAAGCTGGATGCCTATGTAGATTTTTATCACAATCTTTGTTAAAAATTAAATCCTGTATTAAACATTTGTTCAAAATTTGCCTAAAATTTTTGAAAAAATTTTCCCAAGATTTAATTTATTTATTTGACAGAGTATGTGCATGTGTGTGTGTTTGTGTGCATGTGTGTGTGTATATAAGAGGGGGAGCAGGAGAGGGAGATGCAGGTCTTGATCCTAGGACCCTGGGATCATGACCCCAGCCAAAGTCAGAAGCGTAACTGACTGAGCCCCCCAGGTGCCTCTATTTGCTTGTTTTTTTAACACAGTACAAAGAATACAAGGTGTGTTGGGTTGGATACCAAGTTGGAGTCAGACTAGGAAGGGCCCTGAAGAGTTGTGAAGTTAAAGTAGTGAATAATGAGGGTAGAAAAAAAGAGGCTATACCCGAGGGACATCTCCCAAGGAGAACGGATAGTTCTCAAAACTGCTTAGATGTAGTGAGTGTAGCAAAAGGGGGAACAGAGGAAGACTCCAAGGTGGATAGGTGGTGATGCCATTAGCCGAGACTAGGAAAGGCGGAGATCCTATTCTCTGAGGGGAAACAGTGGAAGAGAGGGAGTAACGAGTGATCAAGTGACTTCATTTTCAGAAATGTTGAGGTGGCACTCACCCCCCAGTTGTAAATAGCTGGTGCGATACTGGATATATGAATCTGAGTTTGCAGTGGTGGCGATCCTAAGAGTTTTTATTTGTTGTTGCTAGGTTCTACGCCAAGCATTTTGTACTCTGTAGCAGAAGTTGCTATTTCTAAATATATGTCCTCCTTCAATAACTATATTCCCCTTTATCTATATTAAGAGAACCCATGGTTTGTGGCTAGGTGCATTGCTACTTGGAAAGAGACTATGCATCCCAACCTTCCTTGGCTAGCTGTCATTATGCGACTAAATTCTGACCAATGCCCTGGAGATGGAAGTGTTCTCAAAAAAGCCCTTTCCTTATCCTTCTTCATGCGAGAATGCAGACAACTACATGGCTAGGAGAGACAGATACTTAGAAAAGGAAGTCACTCATAGTACAGCAACCACATGAGCTAGTACCTGCATACCAGGAACCTAGTGAGAACCAGCCCCAGGCACCTAGTGAGAATTATTCATGAGACAAAAATAATTTGTGTCTTGTTTGGACTACTAATATTTGGATGTTTTGCCTTTTAAAACAAAACCAAATCATTACTAGGGCATGTACATTATCTCATATAATCCTCATCTCAACACTATCATTATAACTAATTTAGAAGTGAGGAATGAGGTTAGGAGAAATGAGGAGAGAGGTTTGCCCAAGGTCATCCAAACAGAAAGAAGTAGAGCTAGGATTCAGTCCAAAAAATCCGACGGCAGAGGCCATAATCATTATCAATAAGCGTTAGGAAACAATCTAGCTCTCTGACCATTCCAAAGGTACCCCACACAGATAAAAATCAGCTGTTTCTTTTTTTAACTTCTTATTAAACTATAATATCTGTAGAGAAAAGAGCACATCCTTATTTTTTAAACAAGGAGCATATTCAGCCAAAGCATTATCTTGTTTCTAACCTATATTCTTCCTCCTCATTCATGTGCTCATTTTCCCTCATCCCCAGATAAAGGCCACATAAGCACCATTCTTTCCGTGTTTATTTTATGACCCAGAAACACATTATTAAAGTACTCTAGAGACTTCTCTTTTGCAGGCTAAAAAGCCATGGGTCCTTATGCCTTTCTTTGTAGACTTAATTTCCTAACTACTTGAATTATTCCCACTGTAAATCTTAAAACATTCTTTAATTCCTCTCAATCTTTTACCTAAGTGCCGCTCGTGGTAGCAAACCGAGCAGTATATAGGTCTTGAGAAGGAGTCTTTCACGGCACTTCCTTTGTGCCAGGCCCGCATTCACGCATTAGCCCACCCATCATATTGAGCAGATTTAAATACTTGGTGAGTTAAGAAGTACTTTCTGTTTTTCAGAGACAAAGAGAGCTTTGTGTTATTGCTGAAAAGCCACATAAATAACTTGAAAACAAAGGGTTTGTCAATTACAATCTGTTCTTTATGTTTTCAGGATTTGTATTTGGCTAACCATGATCCACTAAAATTCATCCGTGGACAGGAGGGCATGGGAAAAAGTGGTACAACAGTTTCTTTCCAGGACAGATCCAGTGGTCAGCAGACAGGGAGAGGTACACCATGCTAGAGAGGTAGATTTAGAGCAGGACAACTGCCATGGGTCAGGTGTGAAGAGGAATAACTCAGGAAATACCACTTGCTATCACACACCCCCAGAAAAATCCAAGTGCCCAGATAGCTGAGATTCAGCAGAAAGATCCATGCCACTGTGAAATTCTAAAATTTAGAAGTTGTTTTCAGGTATTTGGGTAAAAAAAAATTCAGAAAAGGGAAGTGGCTTTTGCTAAGAAGGAGTACTCAGAGGGAAGATTAGGATTTCAGAAAGTACCCTAAAGATGCTTCAGAAATACGGAAAATTAGGGCACCTGGGTGGCTCAGTCATTAAGTGTCTGCCTTTGGCTCAGGTCATAATCCAAGGGTCCTAGGATCCAGCCCCCTGTCGGGCTCCCTACCCAGCAGGGAGTCTGCTTCTCTGTCTCCCACTCTCCCTGCTTGTGTTCCCTCTCTCACTGTCTCTCTCTCATTGTCAAATAAATAAGTAAAATATTAAAAAAAAAAAGGGGGGGGAAGAAAGAAACACAGAAAATCAGAGGGAAGTTGAAATTCATTGACACTGTAAGGTAATTACAGAGATGAGATAGGAAAGAAACAAAGGGAGTATCATTATATGCCCATAGATAAATAATCTGAAAGATTTGCATGTTCTGAAATCACTATCATTAAAAATGATTTTTTATTTATTTAATATAATGGCAGGAACATGAAATTTAGATCCAAAGGTCTTGTGCATCACACAAAAAATGAATTTCCCTAATACATGAAAACTGTTGTTGATAAATAAAAAAAGACCTATCACCCCAATGGAAAAGGGATAGGAAAAGAGTTTATAGAAGGAGAAAGACAAATAGTTCGTCTATGTTTGACATAATGCCCAACTGTACACGAAATATGACAACTAAAAATTAAAACTACCAATGAAATACTGAAGCATAAAAATATGTAACAAAATATTATTGGCAAGATTATGTGGAAATAGGCCCTTTCATAATTGCTGGTGGGAATGCAAATTGATCCAATTTCTTAGGAGAACAATTTGGCGATATCTATTAATTACAAAGGTACACATCCTTTCACCTAATAGCCTCACTGCATTATCTTTAAGTCATTTATACTCCTACATTGTGAAATGACTTGTGTTTAAGGCTTTTTTATTGTAGCATTTTTTAAATTTGAGTATAGCTGACACAGAGTGTCACATTGGTTTCAGGTGTACAACATGGTGATTAAAAAAAGTTTATACATTATGCTATGCTTGCCACAAATGCAACTACCATCTGTCACCATACAATGCTATTACAATATCATTGACTATATTCCTTATGCTGTGCCTTTTATTCCCATGGCTTATTCATTCCCTAACTGGAAGCCTGTATCTCCCATTCCCCTTGCCCCACTTTGCCCAGCCTCCCACCCCCTCCTCTCTGGCAACCATCAGTTTATTCTCTATATAGGCCTGATTTCTCCTTTTTGTTTGTTTATTCCTTTGTTGTTGCTTTCTTTCAGATTCCACGTATGAGTGAAAACATATTTGTCTTTCTCAGTCTGACTTACTTTACTCAGTGTAATACCCTCTAGGCCCATTCATTTTGTCTCCAGAGGGGTTCGATCTCATCCTCTTTATGGCTGAATAATATTCCTCTGTGTGTGTATGTGTGTGTATGTCTCGCATCTTCCTTATTGATTTGTCTATCACTGGACAATCAGGTTGCTTCCATATCTTTACTGTTGTAAATAATGCTGCAGTAAACAGAGGGTTGCATATGTCTTTTCAAATTAGTGTTTTCATTTTCATTTCTAGGGTAAATACCCAATAGTGGAATTATTGGATCGTATAGTATTTCTGTTTTAGTTTTTTGAGGAACCTCCATACTGCTTGCCACTGTGGCTGTACCAGTTTATATTCCCACCAACAATATACACGTGATCTTTTTTATCCACATCCTTGTTGACACTTGTTATTTCTTGTCCTTTTTATTTTAGCCATTGTCTATTTTTATCTTAGCCATTCTGAGAGGTATAAGGTGATATCTCATTATGGTTTTGATTTATGTCTCCTTGGTGATTGGTGATACTGAGCATCTTTTCAGGTGCCTATTGCTCATCTGTATGTTTGTATATATTGAAACATTTTTACCATGACAAGAGATTTTAAAACATTTGAATGCTCATTGGTAAGGGCCTGGTTAGACCCATAGTGATTCACTTGATGGATGCAATACTACTTCATTGTTTCAAATAAAAACTGAACATGAGTTCTTTATGTATAGATCCGGAATGATTTCTATGCAGAGTTAATAGGTGAAGAAAATAAGGTACAGAATAAAGTATACAGTTTATTAGCATTAGCATAAAAAATGGTAGAGGAAGCTTCTGTTCACTAGTATATGCATAGAATATCTCTGTTTAGATAGCCAACTAACTAATACTAACCTAATAATATCTCCCCAAAAGGAAATGGGTGGGTGGGGGACATATTTCAGAGGGAAATTTTCTCTGCATAACCTTTTGTACCTTATAAATACTGAAGATATGCAAGTATTGGATTTTTTAAGTCAAAGTATAGTACATATAAAATGTTATTTGTTTTTTAAATTAAATAAAAGCTAAATTAAAAACACGTCTAGGGTTGGGTCTAGCCTCAGCCTCTCCAAGAGTTATTTTAACCCTTGATATACAACTTACCTATTTCGGAATTTCCCTAGCAGTAAATGGTACTTCTTGCCTATCACACACTGTTTCAAGAAACCAATGAGAAAAGAAGTCTGAAAGCACTTTGTAGACAAAAAATACTATGCAAATACCAAAAAAAATTCTGTCTATACATAACTGTATTGAAGATCCTAGATCCCTGCTATAAAATAAATACCTTATAGTCTAATAGTTTTGTTGAAACTCAATTTAAGAATGTATGCAACCCATTTATTTCTGAATTGTTGATTCTGGCTCCAAACAATGATTTTTTTAGCCTTAAACACAAAAATGAACTCACCTCATGTCATGTAATATTAAAAAATAGTTGTGTGTAACTCAGAAAATAACATACTTAATGTACTAGCAAAGCTTGTGATCTCAAAAATTCTACTATGAGGATTTGCTTACCAGAGAGAGAACTTTTATAGAATAAAGTTACCCCAATCATGAGAGCATATGTGTATAAATGCAAACGACCGTATATCTAATTTACCCAAAAAGAGATAAATGCCCCATATACATTCTGGATGGAAATGTCACATACAATTCATTTTTCTTAATTGATGATGTCTTCTTGTATCATTCTTTTGAATGTGATTCAAAGGCAAACTCTGGACTCAAACTGCTGCCATAATGATGTCTGCTGTGTACTTGAGCATAAGGAATGGTTGGAAAGCCAGACACAATCATGCTTACTCTCTACATTTCCACATGTTTCTCCTTCCTTCTTCCTTTCTGCCCTCCTCCACCGTGATTTTCTACAAAAAGATTCCTAGGTAAGAGGATTCCATGATAGAAGGATTTATGCAGCCTGGTAGTGAGAAGGAAAGAGGTTCTCCTCCCTAGAAATCCTTAGCAGAAGGAGAGGATGAAGAGAAGGAAGAAGACCTTGTTTGGAACTCAGTTAGATGTTCTCCGCTCTGGCTATTAAAATGTGGAAGGGTAGGAGAAATGTACATGATCTAGTTCATATCAATATTATTAGATTTTATCTACATATAATCTAATCAGAGAAGATTGAGAATGTCCAAACAGTAGCTCACTTTAATCAACATCAGAATCCACAGAAGTTGAATGACCTCCTCTCTGTGTATGTTTCTGTCCTAGGAGCTACAGAGATGCTGACAGTATTTGTGACTCAAATAAGTTTTCAATATAACAAAACACAGATATGAGACATTCTAAAAAATTCAGAGTAACAATAAAAGCAGTACATGATGGGGACACCTGGGTCGGTTAAGCATCTAACTCTTGATTTCAGCTCAGGTCATGATCTCAGGGTCATGGAATTGAGGCCTTTGTTGGGCTCCACACTGGGCACAGAGCCTGTTTGGGATTCTCTCTCTTCCTCTGCCCCTTCCTACATACGTTCCCTCTCCCTCTCTCTCTCTCAAAAAAAAAAAAAAAAAAAAAAGGCAATACATGATAAAATTCATGATATATCAACAGCCAGAATACTTTAGGCAGGTGAAGTCTGGCCCAGTTTTATGGAGGTATCGATATGAACAGACCTTGGCGAATGCATAGGATTTACTGAAGTAGGAGGGGGTCCGATGAAGATTATTAAAGATGAGTACAAGAGATAAGGCTGCAAAAGCTGATCATTACTTGGTCTTGACGATCAAGAAAAAGAGCTTGGATTCTGGGCTATAAGTCAGAGAAACCTTTTGAAAGTATTTGATTAGGGTGATGAAATCTTCAAAGTCGTGGTTGAGGGAGGTTACGCTGATAGCAGTATCCAAGATAGACTGGAGGAGGATAAAGAAACTTGGGCTGGGTACATCAGCGTGTTATTGGAATAGTTCTGTCTGAGGTGACAGTGATCTGAACAAGGGTGATAACATTGGAAATGGAAAGCAGACAATAAACTATAAAAATGTTTTAAAAGAGATTTTGGAGAGGGGCACCTGAGTGGCTCAGTGGGTTAAAGCCTCTGCCTTCAGCTCAGGTCATGATCCCAGAGTCCTGGGATCGAGCCCTGCATTGGGCTCTCTGCTCAGCGGGGAGCCTGCTTCCCCCCCTCTCTGTCTCTGCCTGCCTCTTTGCCTGCTTGTGATCTCTCTCTCTCTCTGTCAAATAAATAAATTAATTAAATTTTAAAGAAAAGATTTTGGAGAGTAAAAATAGTATACAGTAATTGCTAAATTACTATTTAGCAAAGTAGCAAATAAATAATTGCTAAATATAGGGGCTGAGAGATATTTAGGAGTCAAAGTTAGTATATTGGAAGAATAGAAAGATCCTATTTCTTTTTTTTTTTAGAAAGATCCTATCTCTGTTTTTTTTGGAGATTTTTTTAAAGATTTTATTTATTTATTTATTTATTTGACACAGAGACAGCGAGAGAGGGAACACAAGCAGGGGGAGTGGGAGAGGGAGAAGCAGGCTTCCCGCTGAGCAGAGGGCCTGATGCGGGGCCTGATGAAGGGCTTGAACCCAGGACCCCAGGATCATGACCTGAGCCAAAGGCAGACATTTAATGACTGAGCCACCTAGGTGGCCCGGAAGATCCTATTCCTAATTAGAGTCTGGTCACCCTTCCTGAGTGTACAAACACACTCAGCCTTTTCTTCTGTCATACTTTGTATTATTTAGCTTTGTGGTCTCTATTTATCCATCTCCCTCACTAGTTGGTGAGGTGCTTGAGCATAAAGATCATGTTTTGGTTGTGGCATAACTGACACAAAAAGGTGTGTATACAACCTGGACATAAAGGAGAGATAATAGAAGGGAGGGCAGGAAGTACCTGTTAGAGGGAGAGATGAGCAATGGAAGTTTATATGTGGAGAGATAGAAGTAACAGTATATTGTTCAAAATAATACATTTATATTTTATTTAGTCATATTATATTTTTTCAAAGCTTATCTCTATTACTGTCCAATCAGTATGACACATCACATGGCACATCCCAAACGTATATTCTCAACACCAAGACTCTACCATAAAGCCAACCTCCCACCAGCCATGACTTCCTAGTCCCATTCTACAAAAGTTTTCAAAGGTGCCAGCAAGGCCGCTGGTGAGCTTTTTAGTAAAAGCCAAAGCCTTAAGTTGTGTATAACTTTATTCTCCATTTGAACTGTAAAGTATGTAGTCTACGTAAATAAACATGGCTACATGAAAAAAATAATTAAGGGAATGCTGTCACATAGACATTTATAACAGCAAAACTTTTTGAAAAAACCTAACTAGCCAAAAATTGGGGATTAGCTAAACAAATTATGGGCTATCTCTACAAAGGAATCTTTTGTCATCATAACCAATGATGTAGCAGATTACCAAATGGAAAGATGATCCCTAATCACCAATAAGTGACAACAGCAAATTACTAATTATAAAGAAATGCATAATATAATCTTCTTTGGTGATACTATAATATTGTTAAAAGACTACATACAAAAATATTAACAATGGTTATCTATGGGTAATGGTATCATGGGGGATGTGCCCTTCTTTTACTTTCTACTTTTATATAGTTCCAATTTATTCAATAAACAAGTATATCTTTTATAGTAAGCTATACTTGAAACTTCAAGAGTAGACTTTGCTATATTCATTTTTTTATGTCCAAGGTATAACACAAAATATCGCACATACATGTTCCATAACTGTTTGTTGAATGAAGAAAAATATATGTAAATATACATTTAGTTCTTATAAATAAAATTTACATAGGATATAAATATAAGAAATACATATTCCCTAAAGCAAGAGTTGTAGCAGTCATCACCACAGAGGAAAGCAATATGTCACCAACACGACCACTCACAGAAGAAACACGGTCACACAGGTCAGGCCAAAAAACTACAGTGAGAGGAAGAAAACCACCCAGTAGCCATCACCTGGCAGGAAACAGAACCAGCAGCTTAGCTAAGGAAGGCGAAGAGTACCCAGAGGTCTAGGAATTGCATCCTCCCCAGAGAGCCAAAGAAGGCCAGGCTATTGGCCAGCGGGACTGACTCAGGAGTCCTTCACCTGTCTTCTGGAATTCAAGTGAAAATCACTCCTCTATTCTGAGTGCTGATCAGTGACCTTGTTTCACACAGCCAGTGCGGGCACTGAGAACCCTCCAGTGGGTGGGAGACATTTTCTAAGATGGAGAGTGTAGTCTGGAGGAAGGAGGTTTTGGAGTTTAGGTGAGAAACAACCCTGAGGTGCCTGGGTGGCTCATTCAGTTAAGCAGCTGCCTTCAGCTCAGGCCCTGATCCCTGGGTTGTGGGATTGAGCCCCGCATGGGGCTCTCTGCTCTTCAGGGAGCCTGCTTCCCCATCTTTCTGCTGCTGCTCCCCGTTGCTTGTACTCGCTCGCTCTCTATGTGTGTGTGTCAAATAAATAAATAAGTAAATACCTGCCTTAGAAAGAAAGAAAGAAAGAAGCAACCTTGCCACTAACAGTGTGTGAGTTTTGGCAAGTTGCATTTTCTGGTTTTACCTGATAAAAATGAATTAGAAAAATACCTCTAGTTCTGTTGTCACAAGACTGAGGGCAAAATCAGATAATGACTGAAAAAAAAATTAAGAAGTGCCATAACTGTTTAACTATAAGATACGTTACCTTTACTACTGGTTGGTTAAGTGATTTCATAACACTCTGACAGAAGAGGAAAGACCTTTCACTGTGGTATTAGTGTAGTTCATCTGAAGCTGCCAACAAGTCTCACTTGTCCTACCAACCTCCCAACTACTTGCCTACTTCTTGACTGTGGAGACAGAAACAAGCGAGCAAGTGCTCTGCCCTTTACATAGCAAGGAAGTGAGTAGTTGGGTTGTTGTTTGTGAGGATGGACCTGGCAGTCTAGCATACTGGCAGCTAATCAGATCTAGAACTTAACCATCTTGCTCGTAATGATTATGAATGAACACCATAGCCTAAACTGTGATCTCAGTGAGGGGAAGTCCGATGTAGTGCTCAGCTTTACAGTGTCCGTTCATAGCTAAACACCTAGAATGCAGTAGGTGCTCAATAAATAAGCATGACAGAGTCTGAGCACAAGTAAAACTTAATTTCTGTTTCATAACCTGTTTTCTTTGACTGAGGTATGTGCTCAGTTAACTTTCATCTGCCTCTCATCACACCTCACTGCAAAATAAGCCTTTGAAAAACTGGATAGATTTTCCCTCCAAATCCCAGATTAGCAAACAATTGTGTTTGGCAACTTGTATTTTTTTTTCTATACTGAAGTACAATATGCACTTAGGTGTTTGGAGACCAGGTACATAGACTTTGTTAACTGGATGAACACATGCAAGTCTTTCAGTTAAATCTCTGTACTGAACCATACCTAGGGTTTTTAGGTTATGGTAACCACAAATCGGGGCGTTAACTGGAACCACAGGGTGTGACTTTGCTGAACTTCAATATCTAGAGACTTGTCCTAACAGGCCACAGGAATACATTTGCATTCCAAACTTAACTTTCCTGAAATCTGACCTCTATCTTCTGTTTTACAACAGACAGCAACCCCTTCTGTATAGCTCCGTTTGTACAACTAAATAGCCATTTACTAATTTGTAAAGAAACTCAGAAGGAAAGGTGGGGGGGGGGGAATAAACAAGTAAAGCTATGGAACAATAACAACAAAAATATGAGATGATTGTGTAGATTGATGATTAAAATAAAATGTGTGATAGCCAAAGGGGTGGAGGAGCTGGGGGAGGGACTAGGGATTCTTAATGCCCACTATAAACGTAATGCCCACTATAAACAGAATGGATCTTTTTTATTAAATCTGCAACTTCAACTCATTCAAGATGGCTTTAATATGAGAACATAAGAAATAACACAGTGTCTTGCAAATGAGCTTTGGTCTCAAGTGGAAATGACTTCATAGCTGGCTTTTGACTTATTAGCTAACACCTTGAGCGAGTAATTTTTCTGAGCTTCAGTTTCAGTATCTGTTAAAAATTAAGAGAACAGTTAGTTATATGAATTACTGATAAGCTCTGTGAAGTGCACAGCTGACATGTAGACGCACATTAAGTAGTATCCATTACCAGTGATGACCTCTCTTACCAATAAAAGGGTTTACCAATGTACTCAAGTATTATTATTCAAAATAAGCTACTTCCTTTGAAAACATAATGGTATTAACTGGGGAGGGGACAGTCCTGCGCATTCCAAGGTGAGGAGGCACTGGCAGGCAAGCAAAAGTTACACAAAGGGAGTATTACTGATTTGAATATTGCTCAAAGTCAAATTTTATTTTTTAAGCAAGATTTTCCAAAACAGCTTGTTACTGTTTTAGTTTTTCCTTAAGCTTTATAAATTAAAAGAATTTATTCAGTCTGTTCCTTAAGAGCCCCACTCAGTAAAATCTCAGGGATAACCCTTAACTGAGACAGTTTTCTGGTGAAAACTAAGAGCTCCAAGACATTTCTGGGACAGAAAGAAAGCCTGAAATTTAAAATGACGATATAAAAGTACATAAAAAGCTACCAGGAGGAGTTACAAAAGGAAACTGTCCTGATATCAATGTGACTCCCCATTAATCAGATTATCAGAAAGAAGAGTAAAAGGAGTACACTTAAGAAGAAGGAGCTTTGTAAAGACGTGCAGTAGGAACAGGAGGAAAGATTTCCAGGATGATCCCCTAACCATGTCATGTTCAAAAAAGTTTCCATGCTCCTATTTGATCTTTCTGCCTTTTTCGATGAGCACTAATAATTTATTAGTTGCTCCCTGATGGTCCATTTGCTCTCACAGATGTTTAAGGAACATATAAAACAAATCTTTAATTTGGAACTTTAGCACATGACAAAAGAAAATTAAGAAAGAATAGTATAGGTAAAGCAAAACTATAGACATATGCTTACAAATATTTTACACAGCTGTGTTCTTGAACTATCAGTCAACCTCTCTCTCCCTTCCCCTGGGATGAGCATCATTTTAACTACACTCAATGTCAGCCTTACTTCTTCATTACCTTTACCTGTCCTTACTCAAATTACTGTCCTCAGATTCCAAGCTGGTCCTCACCCTTAGATTGTGTGAACCCAAGATCATGCATCTACATCTCCAAAGCTTAGTGTCTGTGTGGTCATGATGTTATTGTTTGGCTGTCTTCATTAACATGTACCATCTTCATCAACACAATTTTATTATTCTAGGAAGCTCTGGGCCAGTGAGATAAAAATTTATTATTTATTCTCAACACTCTGAAACTCTGGCTTCAAAACAGTGGTCTTGTGTCCACCAATCCTAAACCATTATATCATAATCATTACCTAATTCTAATCAAGCCCTTGTATTGAAAGATCCATCTTAAACCAGAATCCAAAAACCTCATAAATGGTACATTGTCCTTCCCACTACAAATTACTATTAAAACTTTGCTGAGGAAGAAAGCTTCCTTAACCATGGTAAGCAAGAAACTCAGTTTTGCCTTAGCAACAAGTTATTTCAGTGGTGTTTTTAGGGAGCCACCATTCAGCACTTGCAAGCCTTCTTGGATGAATGTCCTCCTTCCTTAGTCTGATGATTATGACATATAAGAGGGGTGTGTGTGCATGTGTATGTAATTTGATCCATAATAAGAAAGGTATTTATATCTGCTGTTAATGTGGCTGCTGCCTTTTACTGTTCCTTCTGTCATTACATTCATTCCTTACCCTATTGAACTTCCCTTAAGCTTTCTTCTAAATGCTGTGCTTTCCATTCACCATCCTTTGTTCTTCTGGTGTGCAATGGAAGGTCTCGGGCATTCCATACATCTAAAAGTCTACAACCATGACCGTATGGCCACTAGACAGTTCACTGAAGATTATCATAATTCTCCAGAAGGCCCTTCTCCTAATTAGCAGATCTCTCCCTAGTCACACTAACTACCCTGCCCCAATCTGGCCAGTCCAGTAAGGTTAGTGTTGGCTCCACGGGAATTATTGTATCTCTACAGACATGGTTACTCAGACAGCTTCTTGGCCTCTGAAGTCAAAGAAGGCTGTGTTTTCCATGGAAAAACAGTGTTTCAGATCAATTTTGAACGGCTGCTTTCTAACCTAAGAATTCTCAACCCGATGTTCTTTTATTGCAGATTCCTGTTTTGTACTTTTAACCTCCCCTCAAGTCCACCAACTCCCCAACAAGTTGCTGCTTTTACAGGTTTATCTTTGCAACCTAATGTTTGCAGTAGCAAAGACCAGCACAGAAAGGTTTTTATGCATTTTATGATCATGGAGTCTGATGTGAGGATTGTAAATTATAAAATCATCAGGGATCATGAAACCCATGCTGCAGTTTTCCTTTTGGAAACCCAGCAATGAAATGTTTAAAACAAAAGAACAATGTGAAGATGAAGCAAAAACAAAATTGGTATCATTGGTGAGCTAACTTTTCAGAATGGCAGAAGATACTCTTTTTTTATTTTTAATGAGACAGTGAGTGAAAAGAATGAGGGCAATTTACTAATGAATAGTTTTCTTGTCCTTTGTCTCATGCCTTTTTAAAACTTTTCCTTTTATCCTTTTTGTCTACTTTTTTTTTTTTAAGTTAGTGTTTCATACATTTTGAAGTGGTGTAACTAAGGAGAGGCCACAACAAAAATATAAAAAGAAACAGAATAACAGGTAATAGCTGCATTTTCTGCTATGGCTTTATAACTGTTAATTTATATTTCACTTCTCCCAAGATAAATGAGAAGCAGATTTAAAAAAGGACACAGAACATTGAGATTTTTAGTAATCTAACCCACTCAGCAGAGCAATACATTGACAACAGTAGTGAAATACAGGCTTTTTATTACATATTCCCAAATTTTAAAAATTAGCATGTTTCAAATATGTGTGCTCAGTCAGTTAATCTTAAGCGTGTGCCTTTGGCTCAGGTCATGATCCCAGGGTCCTGGGATGGAGTCCCATGTCAGGCTCCTTGCTCAGCGGGGAGCCTGCTTTTCCCCCTGCCTGCTGCTTCCTCTGCTTGTGCTGTCACTTTCTCTCTCTCTGATAAATAAAATAAATAAAATCTTAAAAAAAAAAATTCAAGTTCAGTAGAAGAAGGTAGTGTATGCATGTTTGAATGCCCATATTTACGCTATCATTATGAAGTGCTTTCCCTTGCAGAGAACAAGTGCATTTGTTTTTAATTTCTGATAAATTGGGCTGAGGGTTGAGTTTAAAAGTAAAATAGTAACTCAAAGAAATGTATTCATTGGTATGTATAGTAGTTCTCCTCCTTGGCCACAGGGGATACGTTCCAAGATGCCCAGAAGATGCCTGAAACCACCAATAGTATTGAGTATATACTATACATACTATGTTTCTTTTTTCCAGTACATCCTTATCTATGTCAAAATTTAATTTCTAAATTAGGCATAGTAGGAGATTAACAACAACAATAATAAAATTGAACAATTTTAACATTATACTCTAATAAAAATAATGTGAATGTGGTTTCTCTCCCTCAAAATATCTTATTGTACTATACTCATCCTTCTTGTGATGATGTGAGATGATAAAATGGCTACATGCTGTGACGAAGTGAGGTGAGTGACATAGCATTAGGCTACTACCGACCTTCTGATAATATGTCAGAAGGAAGATCATCTGCTTCTGGACTGTGGAAAGTGAAATTGTGGATAAGAGGGAACTAGCTGATCACAATTATTATTAATAATAATCATAGGTAGGCTTTACCCAGATATGATAGCTTATTATCCTATCAAGTAGATTATACACTTCTTAGAGAGTGCATCTTATAACCCCTTATTTGCCCAGTGTATTTAGCATCTTGTATATAGTAGGTGCTCATGAAAGTGTTTACAGTGTTTAAAAAAATAATACTGGGCTCAATACGGAGTCACTTGCCCCAAGCCAGCAAACCAAGACTTACAGAAATGCAACTTAATTACCATCTGGAATTTCCTGATCAGCACTAGTGTATCTGCATGATAGACCCCCATGTAAAGGAAGGTTACCTTGCCTAAAACAGTTCTTTCTTTTCTTTTACTGACAACTTTCGTGTCTTGCCTTGTCTCTGCCTATAAAAGTCTTCCATTTTGTACAGCTCCTTGGAGCTTACTTCTCTTTATTAAATGGGATGCAGCCCAGTTCATGAATCATTGATTAAAGCTGATTAGATCTTCAGAGTTACTCAGTTGAACTTAGTTTTTTAGCATTATTATTTCTCTTCATTGTACTTGCTCAGGCACTTGGGCAACTAACCGTCTCCTGTTTTGTGGCTGGTTTGACAAGCCTGTACCTGAGGCTTCTGTCCCTGGTGTGATGTCCCTGGCAATTTCCACCCACTGACTTTTGACAGTTGTCAAAGGAAGTCTGCAAATAAACCACATGCTAACAAAAATGAAAAAAAAATAAATCATTACTTTGACCTTATACAAGTGATACTACTTTAACAATTTTTCTTCTCACCATACTTTTATTTCTCTCTTACCTAAATCACAGACAATTTAGCAACTGTAGACTAACATAAGGGGTTGAAATAAGTAAGGGGAGAGAGCAGGGAAGAGAGTGTTTTAAGAAATGAAGGTATGGCCTCAGAATATTTTTAGAAAATTAAAAATTAATTTTTAATTAATTAAAAAATTAATTTAAAAAATGTTTTTTAAATCCCCAGAAAGCCTTCCATCCAAAAAACCATCCCATCTCCTTACAGATCAGAACTGTTATCTAGTTTCTCTCTAGATATGATGGGGGTAGGGCGGGTATAAATCAGTATAATTTACCCCTAAGGTTCTTTTCAATCCTAAACCTGAGTTTTGGATTTAGAATCCAATTCAGAATTGGATTAAAAAGTGCAGCCTCCAACATACCAAAGTTCTACATTCCCCCACCCTCTCTTCAAAATAAATAAGTAAGTAAGTAAATATCTCACCCTCTATTTCACCCTCCATCTCTGCGATGACCTAGTGCTCCAAGGAGAAAAGCAGCACTGGGGGGGGGGGGGTATGCCAGTGTGAGCAACGGTACTGTACTTGATAGGAGGCTCTGGCAGCCAGAGCCATGTCCAACCCAGCTGGCTTCAAATCGTTTCATAATTCTGGGGGGCTCTGAATTTCTATCTTTGGCCCTCAGTAGACTAACCTAGGAAAGCAGACTGGTAGGGGGAGAGAGTGAAAAAGTGTACCAAGCCCCATGACAACATTTTAGATGCTGGGGCGTGCAGGCGTGGAGTCTCATGTTTATTCTTTGTGACTGGGACACAGCTGGCTTTGAATTAGAACATTAAATATACAGCACCACAGTTTGGTCTCGGGCCCGGCCTCTGGTTTGTGGCACTAGGCCATTCGCCTCTGCCAGCCAGGCCCTGGCTCTGGTTCTTCTATACAGGGATTACCCCTCAGCTCGCGATCACACCTGTTAGGTGTTTCTCCTCCGCCCCAACAAACACCTCCCACACCGCGCGGGACCCGGGTGCAGAGCGGGGCGGGGGAAGGGGGGAAAGGGGGCGGAGAAGCAGGGCCCGGCCTCCGCCAGCGGACCCCCGCGGGACTGGGCTTCGGAGGGTGGGTCGGGGAGGGGACCCTGCGAAGGCGGGAGCGGTGGAGAAAGACGGAGAGGGGCATGGGGAGGGCCGGGGAAAGGGGCGTCGCTGCTCGCTTTACGCTTCAAGAGCCCGCCGCCCAGGCGGCGGGGCTGAGCGGTGGAGATGGGGTTTGCAGCAGCCTCCGCACTTCTCTTCGCAGCCCCAGCACCACCGCCCCTCGCCGGGCCGCGGCGCCGGTTAGGCCACGCAGAGTGAGCGCGGGCGCCGGCCGGCTGCTCCTCACCCAAGACTGGAGGGCAGGGCGCGGTGGGTCCGCGGCAGGGGGACTCCGCGAGCCCGGCGACCCGCGGTCTCCCGAGCATACCAGCTCCGGCTGCCACCCGGCCGCGGCCGGAACGGAGCTCCCTGCGCGCCCCTCGGGGGCCGGCAGCGACCGGGAGGCGGCGCGGCGCGGCGCTCGGCCCCTCGGCCCCGCAGCTCCACGCACCCAGCGACAGCGGCGGCGCGGGCTCGGGTGCCCGGGCAGCCTCTGAGCCCATGGCGGGCAGCGATGCGGACGGCGAGGGTCGCGCGCGAAGAAGCAGCGCGCCCCGGCGTCCTGGGGAGCCCTGTGGGCCGGGAGGCGAGACTGCGGCCAGCGGCCCAGAGCCGCTGTCCACTGCTGAAGCGCCGGCCGACGGCGCTGCGCTGCCCGCCTGGATGCGCCTCTACTTCTACGGGATGCACGGGATCACCCTGGACGTGCTCGTGTCCTCGGCTCGGCGCTTTGCTAGCAGCCCGGACCTCCGGATGCTGGGCTTCTCCTCGCCCTATCGCTGCCTGCTGCACTCGCTCACCCACTTCGCCCTGGAGAAGGTCTACCTGCAGCAGCGGCGCTGCCCCAGCGCCTTCGTCTTCAGTTTTCTCCTCTACCCCTCAGCGCACGTGGCACTGCAGACCCTGGCCGGCCAGGCGCTGCTGCTCGGCCTGCGCAGCGGGCCGGGGGGCGCGGCAGTGCCGGAGACACTGGACCTAGCGCTGCAGTACGTGCTGGCGCTCTACCACTGCCATGTGTTTCTGAACCGCTTCCTGCGCTTGCGGTACCGGCGGCCGCCAGAGCAGCAGCAGCAGCATTGGCCGGGCGCGCCCCCCGCCCCTCGGGGCGCCGGGACCCCTGTGGTTGCAGGTGGCCCGCGGCACCTACCCCGAGGCGGCAGGGGCGTCGGGGGAGCCCCCAGTCACGGGCTGCCGGGCCTGCTCCGCTTTCTTTTCTTCGGAATGCACGGCTTTTTGGATGAGATCTTCTTCACTTTCTTCTTTAATTTACTGGGGCAGGGAGATGGGGTAACCAGCGGCCACACGTCGCTCTGGTCCTTCTTTATGTACGGCAGCTGCAGTTTCGTGGTGGAAAAGCTCTACTTCCATCTCCACTGGAGTCGTGGCTGGAGCACTTGGAAGCGGATACCCATCTACGTGATCTTCATCTATGTTTGGGAGTTGTCCTGGGGTCTGGGACTCCGCATGTGCGGCGCTTGTTCCTGGGACTATTCTCACTATCCTCTCAATTTCATGGGCCTCATCACCCTGATGTATTTACCTGGTTGGATATTCCTTAGTGTGTACCAGGACCTACTTTTCAACGTGTTGTGGCGGGTGCAGTACATACCAACTAACTAAAAAAAAAAAAAAAAAAAAAAAAGCCACTCAATTCCCACGAACCAATTCGTTTATTTTTACATGTTAAAACGGAGTGGATTTTTTAGCCTTTTAATTTTTATACATTTTACTAAACTCTTTCAGTATGTTCTAGTCGACATTTTAGTTTTTCTGACACTTTGGGACCTATGCATAATACAATATTTTGAAATATTACTCAAAACATAACTCAAAGTACTTGTCAATATTTTAAGACCCCTTAGGAGCCCAGATAGCAAAACCATTATACCTTAACATCAGGAGCTGTAGTATATTCACTTATTTGGGCATAGGTGGGTGATAACTACTAATCTTTTTTTAAGCAAGGAAGTTACTCAAATCAGAAATTACTGATCATTGCAAGATTTGGCGAAATTTTCTAATTTAACCATTTGTTTACTTTTTAATACAATTTCATTTTAATTCCCTGCCATATTTACCAATCACTGCTGAAACTCGGTGTCTTGCACTGATAAAAGGACCGTTAACAACTCTTAAAGTGCCTCCCTCTAGCACACAAGTGGAAAGAAACTGACAAATGTGAAAATACATCCTGTGGATCGATTTTTAAGTAAGAAATCTTTTCTAGCAACTCAGACAGGCAACACTGTGTTAAGATACTTGATCTCCATCCTGGAAATGATTGTTTTTCCAATGTGGATTAGCCTTAAACGCCAAGTGTGTTAACATTAATCAGATCCTGTGTTATCTATAGCTGTAAATTTTGTTGTAAAATGTTTACCTTATATGCCCAAAGGCGAAGCAAACTTATACCACCCTCAATAGTTATCTAACTCTAAGCACACGTTAATCAGATCCTGTGTTATCTATAGCTGTAAATTTTGTTGTAAAATGTTTACCTTATATGCCCAAAGGCAAAGCAAACTTACACCACCCTCAATAGTTATCTAACTCTAAGCACTCTTTTTACATGAAGTTTCAAGGATAGAAGCAGTTCCTTGGAATAAAATGAACCAGAATCTTCATTATACTCGAATTAGGCCTAATTGTTTACCGTTATGTGTTTTCAGTGTATTTCTGTCATGGCTCACTTGTAAACATCTTTCTTTTTCCTTCTGGACCCACAGAGTTCTTGGGCCAAACCTGATGTGCTAATGTGCATTATAAATCAATGATAGCATTTTGGTGACTCATTATTAATGTCTGGAAGCTCCAAAGTTAAATGAGATGATAAAAAACATTTTAAGAAATCTTGTCTAATCAATTAATAATGTCCTTTAAGGTTGTTTGTTGTTTTATTATATTTAGAAAAGACAAGTAGAATTGAGTATAGCTCAGCCAAGGATGACTAATACTTTCTCAGTTTTCATTACAAAGATAATTAGGAAAATTTAGAGGGTGTACAAATGAATAGCTTCCACTTCAAATTATTAGCTTGTCTATGCTATGAAAGGGGACTTCTTTCTGTTTTCAAAAAATGCTTGCTGTGGCAGTAGAAACGAATATGTCCTTAGGCGATTGTCAGGAATAATTTCGAGAAGGCTGTTTTAATCCACTGAGGTTGTGAGCTAAATTGTTAGTAATGCAATATAATCAACCCCACTTGTGAGATGGATCATGTTAAACTGATTATCTTGTTAGCTGAGTAGCAACTAATAAAAGTAAACCAAAGGTTTGTGGAAAGTAAAAGTGTCACTTTATGACACTGGGCCATAGGTGAGGGATTTCTGAAAACCCTGGCAAGGGAAAAGAACAAGCATAGACACTAAAGTTAGTCAGATGCTAAAGAAAATATTTGTAATACAAGTGTGACACGTGCGCAGGAATCTGAATTAAGTGCGGTACCATTCCACACCACATATTCCTGTGAATTAACCAAATCCTTGACTTCTAGAATACTTGCTAAACATACACGTTTGCACTTCTGTCATCCTTCCCGTGCAGCTCCTCCGCCCTGCTCACCTGCTCACCGGCATTCTGAGGGTCAGAAATCTGTCAGAAGTGGGGAAGCCTCTTACTTTTTGTTTGTTTGTTTTGCTTTTAATGTTAATCCTATTTTAAAGAAAAGGTCGCAGTTTCCATTCATTCAAGAAACCGTTATTGTGCACCCACTCTTTGCAAGGCATTTGCCTGAATTCTGCAGATACAGCAATGACCGATTACGGACAAAATCTCTGTCCTTGTGAAGCTCAGGTATTAGTGCTCTGATTTATAGGAAGTTATATCTACTTGGAAGGCTACCGTTTCAGTACTAGGCAAAGAGAGGCAGTTGGCAGGAGGGTTTTCATCAGGGCTGTCACTGGGATATCAATCTATCATCTCTAAAACAAAAGCCCATTAACAGCCCCTCTGCTAGTTCTACAAAGACTTCATTCATATGTAGTCAGGAAGTGATTATGCTGTCTATTAACTCAGCACCTTGCTGTAGGGCTTCTCATTCTGTATTTATTAAATGTCTTAAGTGACATTTTGCTATAACTGAAACTTTAAAGAAAAAACAGGGCAAGAACCATTAGATCAATTGTGTTAACTCACTAGCAGTTCAGATATAGAAGTGCTGAGTCAATATAATAATAGTTAATATTTAAGTAACACCACCTGCCAAAAAATGCTGCTCTGTTACATATATAAAATCTGAAGTAAATATATGTCTGTCTCCATGTATATATCTTAAATAAATATATATCATATATATATTTTAAGTAGATACATATAATCTTAAGTAAATATATATCCATATATATTTTGAAGTAATACATACATATAAAATATATATATTTCTTAACTACAGATATATACACACACACATATATACACATACAGAGACACATGAACATATTTATTTAAACCTCTAGCAACCCTCTTTTTACAGATGAAGGCAGTGAAATTAGAGCCTGAAGAGGTTGACTTGTAGCTCAAGTCATACAGCTATTGAATATTATGATGTAGGAAAAGATGTTAGGGTTCGAAGCCAACGGCCAAGAACAAATTCCTGAGAAAACTTTGGTGCAAAAAGGTAGTTTTATTAAAGCAGGGGGACGGGTCCCCTGGGCAGAAGGAGCTGCCCTGGGGTCATGAGGAGTTGGGAGGGGGTTAGGGATAGTTTAAGATTAAGGAATTTTGGAAGTAAGGCTTCCAGAACCTTGAGGGGGCTAGCTATAGTTGGGAAAAGGTCATTAATGACCATCTAATTAAACCTTAGTCATGAGACCCTTCAGTTATATTTGTGAGCCATATGCTTGGGAGATGATTGCCAACACACATCTTGTGGGGTTTAGAGATAAAGGAATTTTCTAAAGGTATTTTTATATGTTAAGAGAGACTTATAGGATCCTGTGGGTTGGGTTAAGGTTGCCTTTTTGCCCTTAGCAAAGTACTAACATTGAGGCAGCTGAGTCCCCAGAGCAGTGTCACTCTGCCTGTTTCAAGGACTTGTCAGTGGACTGTGGGTAGTAAGGAAATTTAATAATTTTTCTTCTGCCTTCGTTTCCCACATCATTTAGACTTGAATTCAAGTACACTGTACTCCAGGGTCTGTTCTTAACAGCAACACTGTCGTACCTCTGTCTACTGACATAGTGATTTTTGGATGTTCTGTGGATTTCACCTTACAATTTGTATTACTCTTCCCTTTCAGTATCACAGATGCAAGGGTAGACGTTCAAAAGCCAGGCACTAGTAACAAAAACATTCTATTCCATGGAAAATCACAAGGGAGCTAATACCAGAATCCATAACTGAAAACAGTCTAGTTCTAATCCTTAGATAATAGTCTTTATATTCAAGCAGCATCTGAAAGGGAGTTCTTCATTTGAACTTAGACAATCTTTTTGATGTAAGAATAATACAACAAAAGGCATGATACCTTATATCACAAGCTAGGGAAAATACATACAATTATTGCTACATGTTTAACATAGCACTTGGAATGAGCAACATTGTAGGAGCTAAACAGCCCAAAAATTAAAATTAAATTGTTTACAACAACATTTATTCTGAGTTCAATTAAATACCTTAGAGTAAAAGAAAGTCTTTACAGAAAATATGGAAAAAAAATAACAAGTATGAGTTTTGCTCCATGTTTAACTTATACAATACTGAAATTTTCTTGAAAAGTGCTTTAAATTTTAAATCAATTCTATCTGGACACTGAATCTAGAGAAATATGACCTTTTCAGTTTTTCATGTCAGCAATAAACATGAAAGTTTTTAGGTTCTGCAAAGACTCCAATAAGGTTGATAATCCATTTCAATATTTCAGACATTTCAATGACTCACTGTACTTAACTTTGAATATTCTATCAATATTTGACATTTCATGTTTCAACTCAGCAAAACACAGCTTAGAAAAGTATGATGTCCTTTGTTGTTTAAGAAACCTTTCTAATCAGTTAATCCTATCCTTCTGAAAAAATAATTTTTCTATACTGTTTTAAAATAGACTGTTGACGTAATGGACTTGGTTTTGTTTAAGAGAGATGGCGAAGAATTTTGGTAGACTGTTTTGGTTCTTTTTCCACTTCCAAAATACATTTAAAAATCAATATACTTGGAAAGGAAGTTATATTCATGCTACAGACTTGGAGTGACAAATAAATCATTGTATTCTAATATCTGAAAGCGTTTTAATAAAATCAATTTTTGTTTATATTAAAAGGCATTAAAAACACTTTATATTTTAAATTAATTTTAAATATACTGTCTCCAATATATTTTCCAACCTTGCTTAGTGGAACTAACTCCTTTACTGAGGGAAAATAAAAGAAACACTCTTCCCCTCCCTTGATCAAGCACATGCCTCAGTTTATGCTAAAGGGAAAGATGGCAGTAAAAGATCGTTCTGTTGTGTTGCCAGTTTTTTTTTTTTTCTTTCTATTCTTAGACTTGGTACCAGAGGAACCAACAAAATAGCAATTGTTTGTGCAGACTTCTATTCACTAGAATTGGCCTCATTCTGATTTTTAACATTGAGGCATGAAACCATTACATAGGCAGTGACGTCCAGACACTAGCAACCCAATTATAAATTAACCTGGGATGAGTGTAGAGAATCTTTCCCTAGAGACTTTTTCTCTTAATATACAGGAGAATATAAATTTAGAGACTTTCCCCCTTAATTTGTAAATTCTCTTTGCAGTGATACTCAATTCTTACAGTCTTTACAGAGAAAGAAAGAAAGAAAGAAAGAGAGAGAGAGGGTGGGAGTGAGGGACTGGTCTTTGACATAAAGACTTGATTTTAATCTTTTAATGATTCCATTAGAATCCAAATGTCACATGGACCAACTTTCTCATTTGGAAAAAAATATTTACCATGATTAAGGAGAGTCAGGGGTTGAAAGAAACCATGAAGGTTAATATCCAGCCTTCCATCCAAGGCAGGAATTTCTGAGAACATCTCTAACAGATGGTTTCTCAAGTCAGCTTGGACTATTCAAGGCAGTATTAATTATGTCTTTCATGCAAAGACTGAATGAGGGGAAAGCTGTCAGCAGCTGAACTGATAAACCCTACTGTCTATCAGTGAAGGAAGGTGGCTTTTCAAAGCTTTCAGGAGCTAATATGTATCATTCATCCTGCTTGTGTATTGCAATGAAAATTTTGTGAAACTTTTCTTGTCACTAAAAAGAAAAAAAAAACAAAAACAAAAACAAAAAAAACAGTTCATTCTTTTTATCATGATACATATGGTCTTGCATCTTTTCAAATGATGCTTTATTCACTGAGTCTAAGCAGCAAGGCTCTGAGGACTTTGAGAGTAATTTGACATTACTTCAGAAAAAAAGGAAACAAGAAACATTGGATCACTGCAGTGTCAGGATGGCTGGACCCTGGAAGACCCTTTGGTTGCTGCTCAGGTCTACCTATAGAATGTCAACTGGGGGGCTTTCCTGGTAGCTTCCTCTGGCAGACCTGAATAGCAGCATTAAGAAAGGACTTGAGGGCACCTGGGTGGCTCAGTCAGTTAAGCATCTGCCTTCAGCTCAGGTCATGATCCCAAGGGTCCTGGGATCGAGTCCCACATTGGGCTCCATCCTCAGCGGGGAGTCTGCTCCTCCCTCTCCCTCTGCCACTTCCCCTTGCTCCTGAGTGTTGTCTCTCTCACTTTCTCTCTCTCTCTATCAAATAAATAAGTCTTGAAAGAAAGAAAGAAAGAAAGAAAGAAAGAAAGAAAGAAAGAGAAAGAAAGAAAGGAATTGAGAGGCCACAGGTATCACAGAAGCCAATAGCTAGCCAGGAAGGATGAAAGATGCCACAGATCAACTCTCCCAATCAAAAAAAGAGAATTATATAGAAAAAAGAGAACTAGCCCCACTTTTGATGGGATTCCAACAGGCATTTATATTACATTGGAGATAATAACCTATTATTAATATCCATGATGAAAATAAAATTAGTCTCACAGGATCACAGATTCAGAACTTTAAATATTTGAAAAATAGTTGTTGGAGAAAAATAGTATGGAGGGGAATATGCAGAAAGTTTACATCATATCATTTTGATTACCCAATAACTTAGGAACTAAAGCGAAATTAAATATGCTTTCATATATTTCTGAAGGAGAACTATTTTAGTCTTAACCTTTTATTAGAAACAATGAATGAACAGGAAGATAAAATAAATAAAAGAGTTCCTTAGAGTCCATCAAAGCAGATTCTTAGATCCCAAATTTTTTAAATTTTGTTAAATTTTAAATTTGTTAAATTTTAAATTTGTTAAATTTGTTAAATTTTGTTAAAAGCAAGCATTTAACAAAATTTACCATTGTACTTACTTGTAATGATGAAATTTTCAACAAACAAAACAGAAACAAAAGAATAATGAAGGCAGAAATAGAAAATATGGTGGAAGGGATAGTATTCAATAGCTTTAGAGAACCCATGGATTATTTTTCTATAGCTAAAATAATTCAGATTATGAATTTTATTCTAAGCCTTTATATCATGTAAGATTTGAATTGCAAAGAAAATGGTAATTTCCTGAAATACTGTATACCTTAGGTTTGGTGGGATACCAAAATGTACACAAAATTATGTTAATATTTATTCAACAAAATTTCTGAGTAATTTTTTGCATGTGTAATGATGTTACTGGACATGCTATAAAAGTTGTAATAATGTGCCTTTGAAGTGTCTACAAAATGCACAGGTAAACAGTACACAGCTTACTAAAATCTAAAATCATGGTCGTTCAGGGGTGCCCGGCTGGTTCAGCCAGTAGAGCTTGTGACTGTTGATCTTGGGGTTGTAAGTTTGAGCCCCATGTTGGGTGGAGAGATGACTTTAAAAAAATGAAGATCTTAAAAAAATAAAAATAAGTAAAATCATGGAACTTTAGAACTTGAGGAGAGAACTAAAGATCATCTAATTCAACTCACAGACAACAGAATAATAGGTGTACTTCCACTCTCTTCTTGATCACATCCAATGAGGGAGATTATGGCACTTACTCCGCTCTCCCAGGCCAACCCATTTCTTTGTTCTATTGTTTGAATTGCTAGAAAGTTCTTAACGGTAAGACACATCGGTAATTTTCACACATTTTCCCAAGTTTTCATACATAGAAAGAAGACCAAAGGTTTGAAGAAAGTTTCCAAGTGTGTCTTAATTGTTTTACTCCAGGTGAAATATCCAAGATCTTTCAGCGATAGCTAATAAAGTATGCAACTGGGAAATTATTACCTACTATGATCAGGTAACTTTATTTCTGCAAATGGGAACAACATTAAACACTGTTAGCTTTTTTAGCAGCTCAGACCACTTAATTGTCCTTTTCTGTTGTTTTTAAAGATTGATTTATTTTTGAGAGAGACAGACAGAATGCACTTGGGAGGTAGGGGGAGGGGCAAATGGAGAGGGAGAGATAGTCTTAAGCAGACTGGGCTGAGCATAGAGCCAGACTCAAGGCTGTTTTTAAAGACCCTGATGTCACAACCTGAGCTGAAACCAAGAGTCCAATGTTCAACTGACTATGGCACCCAGGCACCCCCCACTTTATTGTTTCAATTGAATTTTCATTTCTCTAAATGCTCTAAGTCTCTTCCCTGTAAACTGCCATTGAGCTGGTGATCCCTTTGTGCACCTGCACATTTGTATAAAAATAAGTGGCACGGGTCTGTGCTATTCCCATACTTCATGAGTTGGCTTGAAGGTGAGTGAGAGAGAAATGAAGGCAAATGGAAGAAAAGAAAATCTGCCTTTGAATTCACTCTTCATTTCCTTCATTCCTCTGATTTTCCTGCTCTTGTTTTGAGAGTAGGCATACATCATTCTCCACACTTAGCAAGGAACCTAGCACAGAGCAGGTACTCAAATTTCGTTGTTCGTGGTGATGAACTTATCTGAATTCTCATGTCAGACAATTCAGTAGTGGAAGCAGGAATTAGGAATGTGCCATGTGGCCACATGAGATTTCAGTAGGACATTAATTTATGGAACACACAGAAGACTCATCATGTGCTTAGATAAAAGGTGGGAATTGTTTAATCTCTCCTCTTCCTCCCTCTTCTGTTCAGCAATTTTTTTTGTCATATGCAGCACTCAGGTGGTTCTCTATAAGAGACTTTTTTTTTGTAATTTTATTTTTTTTTCAGTGTTCCAAGACTCATTGTTTATGCACCACACCCAGTGCTCCATGCAATGTGTACCCTCCTTAATACCCACCACCAGGCTCACCCAACCCCCCTGCGCACTCCCCTCCAAAACCCTGAGTTTGTTTCTCAGAGTCCACAGTCTCATGGTTTGTCTCCCCCTCCGATTTCCCCCAACTCACTCCTCCTCTCCAGCTCTCAGTATCCTCTGTGTTATTCCTTATGCTCCACAAATAAGTGAAACCATATGATAATTGACTCTCTGCTTGACTTATTTCACTCAGCATAATCTTCTCCAGTCCCATCCATGTTGATACAGAAGTTAGGTATTCATCCTTTCTGATGGAGGCTTAATACTCCTGTGTATATATGGACCATATATTCTTTATCTATTCATCTGTTGAAGGGCATCTTGAGTCTTCCCACAGTTTGGCGACTGTGGCCATTGGTGCTATGAACATTGGGGTACAGATGGCCCATCTTTTCACTACATCTGTATCTTTGGGGTAAATACCCAGTAGTGCAATTGCAGGGTCATAGGGTAGCTCTATTTTTAATTTCTTAAGGAATCTCCACACTGTTTTTCAAAGTGGCTGCACCAAGTTACATTCCCACCAGCAGTGTAAGAGTGTTCCCCTTCTCCACATCCTCTCCAACACATGTTGTTTACTGTCTTGTTAATTTTGGTCATTCTAACTGGTATAAGGTGGTATCTCAATGTGGTTTTGATTCGAATCTCCCTGATGGCTAATGATGATGAACATTTTTTTATGTGTCTTTTAGCCATTTGTCTGTCTTCTTTGGAGAAGTGTCTGTTCATGTCTGCTGCCCATTTCTTGATTGGATTATTTGTTCTTTGGGTGTTGAGTTTGATAAATTCTTTATAGATTTTGGATACTAGCCCTTTATCTGATATGTCATTTGTCAATATCTTCTCCCATTCTCTCAGTTGTCTTTTGGTTTTGTTGACTGTTTCCTTTGCTGTGCAAAAGCTTTTGATCTTGTTGAAGTCCCAGTAGTTCATTTTTGCCCTTGCTTCCCTTGCCTTTGGCGATCTTTCTAGGAAGAAGTTGCTATGGCTGAGGTCGAAGAGGTTGCTGTCTGTGTTCTCCTCAAGGATTTGATGGATTCCTGTCTCACATTGAGGTCTTTCATCCATTTTTAGTCTACTTTTGTGTGTAGTATAAGGAAATGGTCCAGTTTCATTCTTCTGCATGCAGCTGTCCAATTTTCCCAACACCATTTGTTGAAGAGACTGTCTTTTTCCCATTGGACATTATTTCCTGCCTTTTTTTTTTTTTGTACAGTAAAATTTATCCTCACTTTTTGTTACAACACTGTAAGACAGTCTGTAACATTATTAAATTTTAATCCTAAATTTTTTCAGGTTGCAAATCTATGATATGATGAAATAGGAGGGGAAGATATTTTCACCTACATTTTGGCAATTAGGTATATACATTTATATATTTTTTCTTTTTTTTTTTCTTTTATTTTTTCAGGGTTCCAAGATTCATTGTTTATGCACCACTCCCAGTGCTCCATTCAATACATGTCCTCCTTAATACCTATCACCAGACCCTTCCAACCCCTTACCCCCTTCCCCTCCAAAACCCTCAGTTTGTTTCTCAGGATTCACAGTCTCTCATGGTTCGTCTCCCCCTTCGTTTTCCCCCAACTCACTTCTCCTCTCCTTTACCCAATATCCTCTGTGTTATTCCTTATGCTCCACAAGTAAGTGAAACCATATGATGGTCTCTCTGCTTTGTTGAAGATTAGTTGACCAGAGAGTTGAGGGTCCATTTTTGGGCTCTCTACTCTGTTCCATTGAACTATGTGTCTGTTTTTGTGGCACATAAACCTTTTGTAAGAAGTATCTTTTTTTTTTTTAAGATTTTATTTATTTATTTGACATATAGAGATCACAAGTAGGCAGAGAGGCAGGCAGAAAGTGAGAGGCAAGCAGGCTCCCTGCTGATCAGAGAGCCTGATGCGGGGCTCCATCCCAGGACCCTGAGATCATGAACTGAGCTGAAGGCAGAGGCTTTAACCCACTGAGCCACCCAGGCGCCCCAGAAGTATCTTTTAAATACAATGAGATAGCAGCTTTTCACAGGAAGCCTAATCCTTAGTAGTAAAGGAAGGAACAAGCCAATTCCAGCTTAAGCATTAGCAAGTTGTTGACTTTGCGTTAGTTACTTTCCTTCTCTGACTTTGTTTCCCCAACTGTGAAAGGCCAATTTTTGAGAAGACTAGAGAAAGTAAACAAAAGTCAGCTAGTACAGTGCTTGTCATAAGAATGGTAGGCACTTAGAGATCATTATTTAAAAATTTTAGGCTCTTCAGAGAACCCAATACCCTTTGAAATATGAATTTTAGAAAACTGACGTGCACATGAAGTAGTTGGCAATATACGTATTACTACATGACAGTTCCCTAAAGACTGACTTACTAAGTTTGCAGCTTATTGATTCCTTTTGATTTTAATTGGTTTTTGCTGATGATCCTCTGGGTTTTGCCAGCTTGTGAATAAAAAATAAGAATAAAATTCAAAATTCATTATATTTAGAAAATTGTTGCTAGTGGCAGGTGGTAAACATTTATGTTTTATTATCTATGTATCTGATCACTTCTTGCTGTATTTCCAACTCCAGATATTATTGGCAGATTGTATTAGTCGGGGTTCTTCAGAGAAACAGAACCAATAGGAGATACATATCTATAGGTAGACAGATGTAGTGATAGATGGATGTAGAAATAGAGTTACACAGCGAGAAAGAGATTTATTATAAGGAAATGGCTTACACAATTTTGGATGCTGACAAGTCCTGAGACCTGCAGGCTGAGTCTACAAGCTGGAGACCCAGGAGAGCAAGTGGTGCAGGTTCTAGTCTGAGACCAGAGGCCTGAGAACAGTGAGAACCAATAGTGTAGCTTCAGTTCAAGACTGGCAGGGTTAAAACCCAGGATGAACCGATGCTTCAGTTGGACTCTGAAGATAGGAAAATACCAATGTCCCAGGTAGAAGGCAGTGAGGCAGGAAGAATTTCCTCTTATTCAGAGAAGGTCAGTCTTTTTGTTCTATTCAGGCCTTCAGCTAATTGGATGAGGCCCACCCACATTAGGAAGAACAATCTGCTTTGCCTTATTTATTGATTTAACAGTCAGTTAAGCATCTGCCTTCAGCTCAGGTCATGATCCCAACGTCCTGGGATCAAGTCCCACATGGGGGTCCTTGCTCTACAGGGAGCCTGCTTCTCCCTCCTCCCTCTTCCTGCTGCTCCCCCTCCTTGTGTATGCTCTCTCCCTCTCTCTCTCTCTCTCTCTGACAAATAAATAAATATATCTTTTTAAAAAATAGAAAATTAAAAATAAATAAATAGTAAACTCATCTAGAAATATCCTCACCGAAGTACTCAGAATATTTGTTGAAATATTCAGGCATCCTTGGCTCAGTCAAGTTAACACATAAAATTAGCCATCATACAGATCAAAGCATTTGAACCAAAGGATTAAAAATGAGCATAAGGAAAATTGAGGAGAGTTCATTCATTCACCTGTTCAATAAATATCTAAATGTGTACTGTGTGTTAAAAGGGAAATAAGATACAGATAATTCTTTTTCTCATGGAGCGAAGGATACAGATTTTAAAACCAAAGTTTATGTTGGAGAAAGATGCTATTGTAGGAAATAACAGGCCAGCCACCTAGACTGGAGACCATGGTGGTGAAATTCTAGAAGGAGGGTCCAGGATGTTCAAAGTCCTGGCAAGAGTGAATATCAGAACACTGGGTAACTCAGAGCCCTTGGAGTCAGAATTAGGAGAGTAGCAGAGGGATGAGTGAGAGCTAAACCCAGAAAGGTAGGCAAAAGGCAGGTCTTGAAGCCTTGTGGACACATTAGAGGAGGGTGACCATTTCCTAAAGGTGTTGACAAGTTACTCAGAGGGTTTGAGCAGACAAAGGACTGATCCATTTGGCATTTTTGAAAGAAAACTGAAAGAAGACAAGATGAGAGATAGAAAAAGCCAGTTTTGAGGCTGTGATACAAAATAAAGTGAGAGATAGGAGCACCTGGGTGGCTCAGTTGGTTAAGCCTTTGGCTCCTGGTTTCAGCTCAGGTCATGATCTCCTGGTAGGGGAAGGTCAGGAGATCAAGCCCCACGTGAGGCTCTGTACTCAGAGGGGAGTCTGCCTCCCCTCTCCATTGCCTCTGCCCCTTCTCCCCTCCCCACTCATGCACTGTTTCTCTCTCTCTCTCTCTCTCAAATGAATAAATCTTTTTTTAAAAGTGGCTATAAAGTAGAGGGAAAAGACTGCCCTATAGACAAAGGGGGGTAAGAGGTAAAGGAAGAATTTTTATCTTCTGAATTGGGAGATGTGTGCATATATAATGTTGCTGGGAAGGAGCCAGGACAGAGGTTGAAGGTACAAAAGAGGAAGGGATAGAAGGTTTCTGGGTAAAGCATGATTCAAAATGATTGATAACTACTAACCTTGATGAGAGCTCACTGTTTGTTTTTGAAGCATGTCATATATCGGTTTAATTCCCAGAGCAGCCTGATCATGGCTACTATAATTATCCCCATTTTTACATATCCACATTTTATATACTGACACATTGGGGAGTTGACCATCTTGCCCAAAGCCACAAGTGGTAGAGCCAGGACTTGGACCCAGGCAGTCCGGATCCCAAGCTGCATTCTCTAAACACCTACATAGTCAAGTGGAGGAAAACGGAAAAGGGACAAATAGAGAGGGGAAAAGAACCCGTGCTGCCCCATTTATGCAATAATAAAGAACCTAGAGAAAGCATCTGAAACCAGTTCTATGCAAAGAGAAGTTAGATGCATATCTGTTGGCTAACTTTTCTATTTTTGATTCAATTATGGATTCATTCATTCATTCAGTAAAGATTTATTGAGTATCTACTATGTAACAGGCACTGAGAATGCTTTGGGATTAAAAAATGGACAAATCTGAGGGCGCCCACGTGGCTCAGTCAGTTAAGCATCTGCCTTTGGCTCGTGTCATGATCCCAAGGTCCTAGGATTGAGCCCCACATGGTGCTTCCTGCTCAGCAGAGAGTCTGCGTCTCCCTCTCCCTCTAATTTACTCCCTGCTCATGCTCTCACTCTCTCTCTCTCTCTCTTTCTCTCAAATGAATGGATAAAAGATCTTTAAAAAAGAAAAAAATATGAGCAAGTCTGACAGGGACCCTACCCTTGGTACCCTTGATACCCTACCTTATTGTATTAGTCAGCTCAGGCTGCCGTAACAAAATACCACAGACTGGGTGGCTTGAGTAACAGAAATTTATTTTCTCTGTTCTGGAGGCTAGAAGTCCAAGGTAAGGGTACAGCAGGATCGGTTTCTAGTGAAAGCTCTCTTCCTGGCTTGCAGATGGCTGCCTTCTCACTGTGTCCTCACATGGCCGAGAGACAGCAGGTCTCTAGTCAAACTTAATTACCTCCATAAAGGTCCTATCTCCAGATACATTCGCATTGGTGGTTAGGGTTTCAACATATTAATTTGGGGGGCATAAAATGTAGTCCATAGCGTATGTTCTTCCTTAATTGCCACAGTGACCTTGTATGGTGGTGGTTATTATTTATTATTATTATTAATACACAGTTCATAGATGAAGTCACTGAAACCCATCTGCCGCACAGCTAGTAAGGGACAAGAATGAGACCACATTTCATTATTCTTTTTAGGCAACATAGCAGCCTCTCAGAAAGTCCAGGGCGGTATTATTAATCCAGGCGGAAAGACTCTAGAAAAGAAGGAGCATCCTGGTAGTTTTATCCCTCTTTAGTTACATAAACCAATCATCATTGGTTTTTATTCTCTCTAGAGATAAGTTCTATTTTGTCCATGCCTAATTTTACCCTTTCTTAGTATTTATACACAGATTTCTAAGTGAGCCCCTCCCCATTTTCATTTTTTTTCCCCAGAGTCTGTTTGTTACCCAGAAAATTAGCTCTCTGGAAACATCTGATTGCAGACACTGTGTCTCCAGGACTCTCTACAAGCTGACACAGAGGCTTTAAAGGGCAACTATACTCAGAGCCAATTCGCTTAATTTCATACAATATATTTTGGGATTAAGGTTTAAAATAGTTGGCCAGTGATATTCAAGAGTACAAAATCAATTTTCAATGTATTATAACTTTTACTGGGTAATCACACTTCTATTAAGTTTATAGGGTGTTTATTTCCATTTCAGAGACATGAATTCCTAATATTATTTCTAGATGATCTATAAATAACTCTAGATATGCTTGCCAGTGCGTTGCTTTGCTTTTGATGGCATAAGATGGAAAACATAAATAACAAAGTATTCCATTTTCTTAGCCAAAGGAAAGAATTCTTTTTTTAATCCAGAAAATTGTGTATTACTTTGGAAGCTACATGCAAATCAGGTAATTTAGACACAATATCAAAAGGAAAGGTGGTCTCCTAGGGAACTGTTTGCAGTTTAAATGTTCGGTATGTTCCTTCTTCAATTAAAGCACAGTACAGTAAAGGGACACATCCCTTGAGTCACCCCTGGTGTTAGAAGTCATTAGCTTTCCCAAAACACTAGAAACAGTCTGAGGGAAAACTGTTGAGGCAGGTAAAATCTTGGAGGGTAAATAAATTTCAGATTTTAAGATTCACCATACAAATCACATTTGGGCAGTAATATGTTTAATTTAATGGTAAGGAATTCTGTCAAGGGCCAACTTGCTGCCCCCAAATGATTTAAGGATGTCAATGGAAACTTTAGAATGAAAAGGTCAGTGATTGAAGTTAGCTATTCCAAATGGCCTTTCTACAAAAACACTTTCTTTTCCAATACCAAACTTTCTTGAATAGGCCCATTCACTAAACTAAATAAATGTTGATAAATAATTTGATAGTCAACTTAACTTTACACCAGTACGATCCAATAGAACATTTGTTTTGCTTTGTGTTTTGGCCTCTCACAAAATACACTTGGGAAAAGGTTGCCCTAAATGTATCAGCTAACATTCAGCCTATGCCATGACTCACTCTGATCTTACTGTTGGTAACTCTACAACAAAAGCACTCCTTTCCCCAGGATTTAAATGTATTTTTAAAAGTTCCTCAAAATTTAAGAGTAGTTTGGAGTCCTCCTTTTTGGATACCTTATATGCAGTCAGGAACCCAGAATTTCCTCTGAAATGATCATTTATATTAACTTCTTTCCATTCTCTCAGCCTCCAGAGCAAACAGAAATCTGCTCTAACAGTCTCATGCTTTATCTCCCTACCCCAATTCCTGTACAGTTCAATGTCTAAACTAATCTTAGAGGACAATAGCAGGAGCTACATCTTCCTATCGTATACCTTATACCTGCAATGGACTTTTAGCAAAGCAGCATCATCCACCGTTTTAAATTAACAGTTTATTTTTATGTTATTGCTTTATGATTTGCTTTATATTAACACACAGATGCATTTCCATTTTATATTTGTGTAGAGCTACAAATACAAAAAGTTTCATCCCTGTTTTTGTTTATTCATTATTTAATATCCATGATAATTTTTTTGTCTTCCATGGAAATTTCTGGAAGTATCTTTCATGTAAATGCCAGAAACACACTTGGGCAATTTCTGGCTTTCATATACTGTTTTGTGGAAGACCTTGGTACTAAAAATTGTGGCTTTATCTAAACAAAACTTTCAAACACTGGTTTCGGATGGAGATTCAGCTGCGTGTCTGAACTTCCCTGAACACTAGAGAAGCTCTTCTTCACACCACTGCGTTTCTTACGCTCCTTATGAAATGGGGGGGGGGGGAGGGGGGAGATAGGAAAATAGAGAATAAGGGAATGAAAAAAATAAAATATATAAGCTTGACATTAAAGCAAAATCCTCTGTATCAACTTATACTAAAGCTCTTAGGAGATCAACATTTTGAAATTCAAATATAAGATTTTGTGTATTAGAAGGAAATAAGTCTAAGTACAAATTTCACTTATCAGTGGGTATATGGGACAGGAGTGGAAGGGAAGATATAAAGAAAGCCCATCATTATTCAGAAACAATAGGATGTCCTCCGCACACGGATGGTGCATTTTAAGAGTCCCATGATCTGTTAATCTCTTTCTTTTTAGAAGCTTTCCTCCACTGCCCCTTCCTCCCTGGTAGGCACTGTCTGTGGAATTCATTCAGCCAGATGTGGTACCAAACACTTGGGCCCCACCGTGATCAGTTACTATTTGATTAATGAATGACCCTCTCCTCTGGGACCAGTCCCATGGGAATAAATCAGGTTTAAATTAATCTTATCTTTTTGTGTTCAGTCTACCTTGAATTCTTTCTTTATTGACCAAATATGTGGTGATTTAAATTTTCACGGGAAGATAAAATAAGTAAATTTTAAGTTGGGTATGTAACTGTGTATTTATTTACTTGAGAGAGCGAGCATGGGAGGGGGGAGGGCCAGAAGGAAAAACAGTCACCCTGATGAGCAGGGAGCCCGACACGGGACTTAGTCCTGGAACTCTGGAATCATGACCTGAGCCAAAGGTAGTCACTTAACCTACTGAGCCACCCAGGTGCCCCCCAGGAGGCACTTCTAAATAGATATTTTTAAGTACATTTTTACTTATTGGGGTTAGGTTTAAAAAAAAAAAAAAACCTGCATAAGTGATACATTTTTTATCTCAAAATTCCACACCTGAAAGACTTCCTTTAAAGTCTGACTGGAATTACACTGTACTTTCAAGTTCATTGATGAGAGTAGGTGTTAAGTACCCTTTTTCTGTAACCACAAGGAAATAGGTAGCTACATCCTTCACAGACAAAGTCTGTTCTTAATCAAGCATGTGGGTCGACACTTAACTGGGGTGGGAGATGGAGATCCTAGACACTCTGGTCAGAGGTAGAAAGTCAGGGACTCAAGGTAGGAGTGGGTACAGGGTGAAACTGGAAAAGGGGACAGGCTATTTAGAGATGTGTCTTCTCTGACGGGGTTGGATTTATGCTATGGATATTGGGCATTAATTGAAACAGGAGAGTGAACTGTCTGTGAGCAGATACGGATTTTAGAAGGATTAGTCTGATCAGCAGGGAGGGAGTAGTAAATGACAGAGAAACCAGAAGGTCACTGTGATAATCCAGGTAAGAAATACTGAAGGTCGGAGTAAGGCTGTGGCAGAATGGACAAGACAAAGTTATTTGGAAAGTAGGTTCTGGAGATTAACTGGATGTGGGGGGGAGGGGTGGATGGAATTGGAGGGGTTGGGATGCCAAAATTTTTAGTCTTGAGCATGTGCCAGATGAAACCCACGCCATCCTCATTCTCTTCCTTCTATTTCTCTCTCTCTCTTTCTTTCTCTTTATGACATACAACATTTTATTAGTTTCAGCTGTACAACATAATGATTGAATATTTGTATATATTGCAAAGTGATCACCACAGTAAGCCTGGTTAACATCTGTCTTCATATGTAGTTACATCCCGTGATGAGGACTTTTAAGATTTAGTCTCTTAGCAGCTCTGAAGAGTGCAGTACAGTATTATTAACTGTAGTCCCCATGCTGCACCTTATATCCCCATGACTTTCTTTATATTTTTGTCTTAAAATGTAGCAGTGTCAGACTGACAGAATTGCCACTTGTAACAGTTCCCTGTGACTTTAATGTGTTCTATGTAAAACAGCTCACCTAATTTCTTTTTCTTGTTTTAATTTTAATACCCATTCATTTTGCCTGATGCTGGCTTGCTTCCTCTTCTAAAGTGCTTTATATATATGGTGTGATATTGAAAGGTCAAAGGTGTCTAACAACTTTGTAAGGTAGTGCTTCAGGGTGGGATGAAGTTGGAGAAGCACCTCAAAGTATCGTTGAATGGAAACGGACTCATCTTGGGGCATCACAAACCTGCTCCCTGGAGGGGCACTGACACGCCCAGGGGTCTTTCCTTGGCCCACTCCCCAGAAAGTGCAGCTGTCAAAAAATACTTTCATTAGCACAACAGTCCTAACATTTTCACACCAATTGAGAGGCACAAAGCAACTACAGACAATTGTAAATTAAACGGCTTTATCAGTAATCTCAACACAGCACAGGTCTGGGCAACTTCAGTCTGTTCCCAGGAAGAAATATCAGAAATGAAAGACTGGTGCTGACAAGTTCCAGGACCTGGGGTCAGAAAATAAGCTGAAGCAGGATTTCCAACCAAGGTACACTGTTTGCTCCCCATCCTCTGTCCTCTCTTATCCTCCCTGAGGCTGCTGTAGGCTGGGTTTTAGAGTGTGTATTTTCAGGAGGAGAGGTAAGACAGCCCTCCTAATTGCATTTTGCAAGAAAGCACTATGAGCAGAGCTGTGTTTTAAGGACAGTTCTTCAGGAGGGCGCAGATCTAATGGCTACGAATCCTTCATTGGGTCCCTCTTTTTCCACCCTAGAAAGTATGTGTATGATCTGATTCTAAGCCTATTTACAGACCAACCCATTCTATAATTTACTGACCTACATGGGAGTTCTAACAAGGGAAAGTCCTGGTACCTGACCCATTTCCACATAGTCTAAACAAAAAGTGAAAAATCTGTTTAGCCGTAGGCTATAGCTGTACAAATAAGAAAGAAGGAAGGATTTAGTAGTAGAATCTCTCTGACTGGATTTGTGGTTGTATAAAAACACTTTGTTTTTCTACTTGTCTTTCTTTCCTGTTTTCTCAGAGTTGAAAGATATCCACATTAAAACAAATACAGCATCATTGAAAAATAACATTATTATAATATTACCTGATAAATGATGAATATAAACATAATACATAGATATATTAATAACTTTCTTGTATTAGTCTGGGGGCTCTTGATTACTTTGCATGGTACATTAAGTGATTTATACAGTTGAGCTCTTTTACATTTTTTAATAGACAAGCATATCTTAAGGTAATTTGCTTAGCATTTTCAAACAGAAGTTTGCAAGTCTTTCGTCTTTTAAAATGTCCTTGCCCTTGCTTTCTTTTTGAATATTTATCATTCAGTGGCTCATAAGGAATGGTTACATTAGCACATTATAGTAGCATATTTTAAAAATATGGTGTTATAAATTTATAGGGTATGGTTATGGTTAACTCTGGGAATATTAACTAGAGATAAAATTGATTTGTGTATTTTCATCCTTCAAATATTAATGCAGTCTAAGAGCAAGATACTTTAGTGCTCTACTTTAAAGTTCAATTAAGTTCAGTTTTATTGTTTATAACATTTTATTTTCAAATGGATATGTGCATTTATAGGGCACAACATTTAAAAACTACAAAAGAGAGCAAGAAAGCAAATAAAATCAGATGGAAGTATTTTGATACATCTAATACTGCATTGCAGTATGATTTTAATGCTTATATATTTTCTGTAAGAATTCATGGTAAAGGGGTGCCTGGGTGGCTCAGTATTGAGCGTCTGTCTTCAGCTCAGGTCGTGATCCCGTAGTCCTGGGATCAAGCCCCGAGTTGGGCTCCCTGCCCAGCAGGAAGCCTGTTTCTCCCTCTCCCACTCCCCCTGCTTGTGTTCCCTCTCTCGCTGTGTCTCTCTCTGTCAAATAAATAAATAAAATCTTAAAAAAAAAAAAAAAAAGAATTCATGGTAAAAACTAAGGAAATTGCTTGAGTCTAGCAAAAAAGCAACTTATTGAGACATCTCAAGGTAACTGATTTATGTATTTTAATCATTAGATTTTTTTGAAGATTTATTTATTTATTTTAGACAGAGGGTTGGAGTGGGAAGGAGCAGAGGGAGAGGGAGAGAGACTAACTCAGGCAGACTACCCACTGACCCACGAGATCACAACCTGAGCCGAAGCCAAGAGTACAGCACCCAACTGACAATGCCACCCAGGTGCCCCAATCATTAGATATGTTGATAAGAGTTTCTTGTTATTTACACATATTACTAGTTAGTCAAGGTGCTAGATACAACTTCTGTTGATTAATATTTGCTATCCCCCACCCCACACCCGTGGGTGTACTGAACTTACCTGACCCTTAACTTTGGGTTTGGCCATGTGACTTGCTTTGATCCATGGGAGATTAGGAGGATGTGGTAATCAGAGGCCAGAAAGCACTTGCACAGTTGAGTTTGTTTTCCTGTACTTTTGCCTTCCCAAAGAGAACATGCCTGGGCCAGTTTGTAGGTTAATGGAGCCCATCTGCCTGTGATGAGCTGTCCCAGCCAAGCCCAGCCAACCCCAGACACGTGAGAAATAATACATGATTGCTTCTTGAGGCGCTGAATTTTGGGGTGCTTGGTTACACACCATTACTTTGTCGGTGGATAATGTAGAGGCCGCTTTTAGGCAACCAACTTGAACAACGCCAGTGTGAGTAAGGTAGAAGACCCACAACAACAACCGAGCTGCAAGCAAACATGGTCATTAAATGACACACCTGGAAATAGCCTCAGACCTACATGACTAATTACAACCAGGCACAGTTCTTAAGATTACCAAAAAAGGGAAAATTCCATACCTTCCCATCCTCCCATCCTCCCTCACTCTGCCCTATAAATGTGGCCCCTCGCCCCCACACCCCTACACCCTACACCCCCCACACCCCCGCCTTATCGCAGTCTCTCTTTTACTGTCCTGCCCATTTCTCCCTTGCCTTGTATTCAATACACTTCTCTTTCATTCTGCCTTAGGTGATTACTTTCACCACTTGAGCCACTGGCCTCTACCCAGTAAGGAGGGCCCCACAGGTCATCAATGCAGACACCAGCAAGAAATTCAAGGGACAAGGGCCCTGCCTGGGTTTGAGTTCCAGCTCTGCCATAGATTCCTGTGTGACCTTGGCACATTGAACCTCTCTGAGCCCGTTTTGCAGCCTTTTCCAACTTGGAACGTAAAGACAGAGGGCTCTGGGGACGCCTGGGTGGCTCAGTTGGTTAAGCCACTGCCTTCAGCTCAGGTCATGATCCCAGGATCCTGGGATCCAGTCGCACATGGGCTCCTTGCTCAGCCGGGAGCCTGCTTCTCTCTCCGCCTCTGCCTGCCTCTCTGCCTGCTTGTGCGTCCTCTCTCTCTCTTTCTCTCTTTCTGACAAATAAATAGATAAAATCTTAAAAAAAAAAAAAAGAAGAAGAAGAAGAAGCAGCTTTGGAAAAGCATCTTCTCCAGGAGAAAAAGAACTTTGTACTAATTGGCAAGTTTGACAATGTGGAAATTATATTGAGAGACTAATTGAGGATGTAGGAGGATTTAATGGTAGTTACACAGAAAAGTATGTAAACGAAAAAAAATGAGTCAATGATTATCTTCATGAGAAGCAAGTTACAGAAAAAGGAAACATAATCATAGTACATGACTTGGCTCAACAGTAAATAATCGTAATAATTTAAATGCTGAATATCGATATAAACAAAAATCATGCTGTATCTAAGTTGAAAGGAAGAAGTGATGAGAATATCATGATGCTATATTTGCATTTACCCCTCAGGTTCCTCAACCTTAGCATTTTGAGCCACATAAATCCTGTGCATTGTCGATGTTTAACCCTGGTCTCTACCTACTAGAAGCTGGTAGCACACTCCCTAGCTGAAAACCACTGGTGTGCACTAGGAGAGGCTTCTGTAATGCCCAGCACTACTGAGGCTTTTTTTTTTTTTTTAAGATTTTATTTATTTAGTTGTCAGAGAGAGAGAGAGCACAAGCAGCAGGGAGGGACAGAGGCAGAGGGAGAAGTAGGCTCCCTTCTGAGCAGGGAGCCAGATGTAGGTAGGCTCAACCCCAGGACCCTGGGATCATGACCTGAGCCGAAGGCAGACGCTGAACTGACTGAGCTATCCAGGTGTCCCACTATTGAGGATTTTGAGATATTAAACTGTGTTTGGGGGCCCCTGGCTGGCTCGGTTGGAAGAGCACGTGACTCTTGATTTCACGGTTGTGAGTTCAAGCCCCATGTTGGGTGTAGAGATTACTAAAAAGAAAGAAAAGAAAACTTTAAAAAAAGATATAAAAGTGTATTTCAATTACTGGTTTTGCATCATCTGTTCCTGATTTGTGAAGTCCATTGTCTCTGAATAATAAATTCTCCTGAAGCCTGCAGCACAAGAGATGCCTACGTTCAACTGTGCTCTATAATAAAATTTAGACTAACTTATCATTTAGGCTAGAAAAGAATTCTCACATTAATAATAATGTGACTACCTTAGTTTCCTAGAGCTACTGTAAGGAATCACCATAAACTTGGTGGCTTAGAACAGCAGAATGTGTTTTCTTACAGAAATGATCCAAGTGCGGGGCCCCTGGGTGGCTCAGTGCGGGTTGGGCATCTGCCTTCAGCTCGGGTCTTGATCTTGGGGTCCAGGGATCGAGTCCTGCACTGGGCTCCCTCTTCAGCAGGGGGTCTGCTTCTCTCTCTCTCTCCCTCCCCAATGCTTGTTCTGTCTCTCTCTCAAATAAATAAATAAAATCTTAAAAAAAAAAAGACCTGAGCGAGAAGCTTTTACACCTTGTAGACAAAGAAAACAAGTTTGTGAAGAACTGACAAAGTGAAGAGGTTTGGACTATGGATAGCCAACGGTAAAGAAGTAACTAGAAAGATAAGGGTTTGCTTAACGAGGTTTATTTACAGATTTCTCTGGTCTCTGGGTTGGTAAGAGTCTGCCTCCAACAAAAGGAGAATCTATGGGGCGCCTGGGTGGCTCAGTGAGTTAAATCCTCTGCCTTCAGCTCAGGTCATGATCCTGGGGTCCTGGGATCAAGCCGGGAGGGAGCCTGCTTCCCTTCCTCTCTCTCTGCCTGCCTCTCTCCTTACTTGTGATCTCTATCTGTCAAATAAATAAATTAAAAAAAAATAAATTAAAAAAAAATCTATTTTCGCCTTTCAGTAGAAAAGGGGGAGCTTTTTCTGCATTTACTGCTTTTTAATTATGTTCAGTCTGAAAAAAAAGTTACGTCAAAGAAGAGTATTTTGAGGTGACGTACTCTGGTTTCCTTCACATGCATATAACTTTCTCTTTCTTTCCTGTCTCTCTCTCTTGTACATCTTTCCAGAACTCCAAACCTGGAAAAATCTGCTCTATTCCAGGTCTTCACTCAAGCAGCTGATAATGGAGAGAAAGGAGCCAGAAGAACTTACATTATTAAGTTTAGAACTCAAAATCCAAGTGCACCCCAACACTGACAGGCAATACAAATACTTTTCCCTAGACAAAGAGTTCTCTTACTATTTTATAGTCTTTAGTGTTTCTGGACTTTAATTCCAACACGTGGGGGGTAGGGGGACCTTCTCCACAACCACAAGCAATTCTTAGACACCAGCAGGGGGTCTGAGAATTCAATTTAATTTAATTTAATTCTGACACTCTCTACCCAAAGAGAGTATTAGAGCCCATAGGTTCAGGGCTCAGTCCTACAAGATTGCTCCTACTACCTCCCCAACCCCCTGCCCCGCCACCGCTGCAGATGCCTGTCACAAGCCCAGACTGTCACCTGTTCTTCTCTGACTAACTGGCTGTAAGATCACAGGTTCCAATGACCTCCTCCTTGGGTTTGATTAATTTGCTAGAGCAGCTCACAGAACCCTGAGAAACATTTTACTTACTATATCATTGGTTTATTATAAAAGGATATAACTCAGGAGCACCCAGATGGAAGAGTTGTATAAGGCAGGGTATGGAGAAATTCCATGCCCTCTCCAAGCACACCACTCTCCCCTAATCCTCACCTGTTCACCAACCTGGAAGCCCTCCGAATCCTGTTCATTTGGGTTTATATGGAGGCTTCATTAAACAGTCACAGTTGATTAAATCACTGACCATCGATTCAATCTTCAGCCCATCTCCCTCAACCTTCTAATCACAGGGTGGGTTCTCCGGGCAACCAGCCCCCATTCTTCCATGATTTCCAAAAGTTGCTTCATTAACATAACAAAAGACACCTTGGTCGCTCTCATCATTTAGGAAATTCTAAGGATTTTAGGAGCTTTGTTCCAGAAATGGAACAAAGATCAAATATACCTTACTATAAATCACAATTTCACACATAGCTTCTCCTTTTTCCTCAAAATTCTGATACTTCTCTCCCATTTTCACATGAGATCCTGACCTTGCTTCTTAAGCACTGAGAAAATAGAATCAGACGGAAGACAGTGTTCTGATCCCTGCTATCAACCAAACTATCAACCTCCCTGCATTTACAAATCCATATATTCTGGCTTTTCTCCTAGTTTTTTTTTTTTTTTAAGATTTTATTTATTTATTTGACAGACAGAGATCACAAGTAGGCAGAGAGGAGGCAGAGAGAGAGAGAGGAGGAAACAGACTCCCCGCTAAGCAGAGAGCCCGATGCGGGGGATCGATCCCAGGATCCTGGGATCATGACCTGAGCCAAAAGCAGAGGCTTTTACCCACTGAGCCACCCAGGTGCCCCTTTTCTCCTAGCTTTAAGAGTAAACATCTGTGCTCCTATTTAAGGCCAGCTCCTCTACTGGTGCGCTGCCTCTGACTACTTCTTACCAATGTCAAGGATTTTGCACCTGCAGTAATCACATTACCTCCTATAGCATCAAATTTTCTCTCTCTGTTAGATCATTCTCATCAGCTGACATACTTTAATGGCACCCTTCTTTTTAAGAAAAAAAAAATGTAAAGGGGCACCTGGGGGGCTCAGTTGGGTGAACATCCGACTCTTGATTTCTGGTCAGGTCATGATCTCAGGGTTGTGGGATTGAGCCCCAAGTTGGGCTCCACACTGGGCATGGAGTCTACTTAAGACACTCTCTCTCTCTTTCTCTCTCTCTCCCTGCCATGCCCCCTTTCATCTCTCTTAAAAAACAAAAAACAAACAATCGACAACAACAAAAAAAAGCAGAATAAAACGTGCCCTGACTTCACAGCTCTCCACTACTGGCCATTCCTGCTGTCCTTCATAGCACAGCTGTGAAGATTTCTACCCTGCAGTCTCATGGCTTTCTCACTTTCTCACTTTTCTCACTTTCTCACAGCTCATTCTCTGTTGAATCCACTCCAACAATGTTTTGTCTTCACCACTGATAGGAATTGCTCTTGTGAGGCCACCAGTGACCTCCAAGGGGCCAAACTGGTGGCCAGCCAGTCTCATCTTCCCCGACCTCCCCACAGCAGGGGCGGCCATGGCACCAGCTCTGTGCTCGCCCTGTTCCTTCTTTGTACACCTTCACGACAGTGTGTACTTGACTCCAGTCTCCTATATCCCCCCTCAGTCTATCCTCAACCATTTCAGGGCTTTTTTTTTTTTTTCTTTTGAAAGTGCATATCTTCCTCCTTTATTTGAAAATTTCCAACAGCTCCCTTTTCCTTTGGTTCACCTAAAATTTCTTTGTTTGAGGCCTTATTTCCACATGGGGCTAATGTCTAAACCTCTACCTCCCTAACAGTCTAGTCTGAAGAGAAAAAGACAAAGTGTGGAGACAGGAATTCCTTCTTCAGCTTTTCCAAGGCAGACTCCCTAATCCCAGCTTCCTACCCAAACCCCTGTCTCTTCTTCAGGGAGTGACACTAATCGTCACCTCTTTGAAAAAGACCTCAACTTTCTAAGCATGGGAGCGTGGCTTTACACTGTGCCTTCCTCAGGGCATCTGGGTCAGAACAGAGGCCTGGGAGTCAAATCCTGTGTTCCGGTCCCCACTCTGCCGAGTACCAGCTATGTGACATTGAGCAGGTGACAAAATCCCTCTCTGCCTCTGTGCCCGCCTTTGTAGGGCAGGGACAATCATCATACTTACTTCAGGCGGTGGATGTGAGGGTGAGGTAAGCTAACAGATGTCGAATCCTGGAAACAGGGCTCAAGACATAGCAAGGACTTGTCACGTTAACTAGCTGTAACGCTGAGCCATGCCTACCGCCCATTCATGGGATGCACACAGGTAACGAGGAGAAATGTTCTCTGGCCAAGAATACTGATCCTGGAGGGCCTAGTCAGAGTAGCTTTGTGAGGCTGAAAAGGAATGTGAAACCGGAGTGTGGCAGAACCTTGACCAGCACATAGTCATCCCCACCCTGCTCTGCAAAAGCTCAGTGAGGAATGACAGTTTCCAGTTCCCTCTTCCCAAGTCCCCTGGCCTCATCCCCATTTAGAATTCAAAGCTATTGACCTTCCCTCCATCACCAGGATCCTTTGAAGTGCAAGTTTTACTCTAACTTTTAGCAGAGCCTCAGGGCTTCAGTAATTCATCTGCTCCTTTTATTATCCCACAGTGTTTCTGATCAAACAGAATTTGAGTAAGAGACAATCCTGTCAAACAGTAAACAAAGAAACTCTCCTAATAACACAGGGCTCTCACAGGGCCTCCAGCCTTGGGTGTTCTGGGATGCTCCTGCTCCTTAGTAAGGCACGCAACTGTCTTGACTATAGAAAAGGGAGAAGTCTTAAGGAGAGTTTGGATGTTAAATGTACCTGTGTCGTGATTATACTGATTGTTAAGTGTTCAGAAATGCTTTAGAAGGATAGCTTGGTTGGTAGAAAGGTCAGCACATTTTTTTTCTGTCAAAGGCTACATAGTAAATATTTTTGGCTTTTGGGCTACACTGTCTAGGTCTTAACCACCCAGGTCGGCAGGTGTAAGGGAAGGCAGCCACAGGCAACAATAAGCGAACGGGTGTGAATGTGCTCCAGTCATATGCTGTTCCCAAAAGCGGGAGTAGACTTGGCCTGAGGGTGGTAATTTACCAAACAGGAGCCTGGGAGAGTGTTTCTCAATCTGAGGCATGTCCATGCCACCTTCGTGGCTTTTTTTCTAAACCTATGCGTATCTATAATGATACTGATTATAACATTATTAAAACTCATTCTATTTTTTTTTAATGATTTATTTAGGGGTGTCTGGATGACTAAATTGGTTAAGCGACTGCCTTTGGCTCAGGTCATGATCCCGGCCTCCCCCTGCTCTGCAGGGAGCCTGCTTCTCCCTCTCCCTCTGCCTGTCACCCACCCTCCTCCCCAACTTGTGTGCGCACCCATGCTCTCTCTCTGTGTCAAATAAATAAAATCTTAAAAAAATAATAAATATTTATTTATTTATCTTAGAAAAAGAAGGGTAATGTGGCGGGGGGAGGGGTAGAGAGAGAGGACGATAAAGTCTTAAGGAGACTCCCTGCTGAGCACAGAGCCCGACAATGCAGGACTTGACCCTGAGGTCACCTCCTGAGCCTGAGCCAAACCCAGAGTTGGATGCTTAACCTACTGTGCCATGTAGGCCCCACAAGTCACTATTTTTAAATAAATTGATTATAAAATGAAAATAATATTACTAGAGTAAAAGGAAAATGGCTATTGCTAGTACCAAAAAAAGTAACCTGAAAAAAGTTAAGTACTATGAAAACAAAACTTTGCAATTAAAATGCTAATTGAAATTTGAAGAATAAGTTTTACCACGGAAGGTAAAGTTTCTTAACAAAGCTAGTTTCACTGTGTGCCTCCTCACTCTAGCTGCTCTCTCTACCTTAGCCACAGTGGCCTTCTTAAAGTTCATTCTTGCATTATCCCTACCACCACAGGGTGTTTGCACAAGCTATTTTGTGTGTGTATAGTGTGCATGCACATGCTGTCTGCCTACCTGGAATGCTTGCCCCTGCTTCTTTCCCTGGTTAACTCTAACTCGGCAGGGCATCTTTCCCCCTGAATAAGCCAGACCTCCCATTACAGCTGCTCATAGACCAGCAGGCCAGTCCTTGGACGTACATGTTGCAAATGCTATTTTATATTGGCTGGGAAATTATTGGATTGTTTCCGACTCCCCTGCTATCCTGTCTTCTTTTTAAAGTCAAGGGATCAGGAACTAACACTGTAAGTTACCATAGCAGCTTCTAAGAAATAACTATTACACTGAATGAGTAAATTAAAGAACTAAGATTTTTAAAAATCTAAATTAATCTATTCTCGTCACTTTTCTTTTTTGTAATCTAAATCTACATTTTATCCATGAGGCTCTATAAATTCATACTCTTATAACTAGTTAAAAGCCAACACCTTCTTAATAAGGGAAATGTTTAGCTATTTACAGCAAAGCCAGAGATCAGAATTACTCCCTCGAAAGAGGGAAGAGGAAAGTTGAGTGATTCTGGGCCATTTTGAGGTTTAGCTTTCTCCAGATATTCCCAGATGTCACCCTTCCAATGTCAGCATCCCTTGTTTTCTTGGTCCATACCTTCCTATCTCAGTAGACCTACTAAGGATGTCAATTTAGTGCTTTAAATTAAGTACACAGTTCCTTTTTTTTTTTTTAAGATTTTTATTTACTAATTTTAGAGAGAGGAAGAGAGTGAGCATAAGCAAGGGGAATGGCAGAGGCAGAGGGAGAAGCAGGTTCCCTGCTGAGCAGGGAGCCTGATGCAGGATTTGATCCCAGAACCCTGGGATCATGACCTCAGCTAAAGGCAGATACTTAACCGACTGAGGCACCCAGGCATCCCATAAGTACACGATTCTTAAAATAAAAAGTGTTCATGTCTGTACCATTCAAAATGATCTTACATTCTACAACTTGTGCTATACATACTAGGGAACAGTGGCAAGTTAAACAGGAAAAATTTGGAATTCTAGTTCTGCTGTTTACTAATTTCTGGGATCCCTGTTTCCTAACCTGTGACATGGGGATAACAAGGGCTATCTCACAGGAATTCAATAAAAAAATTCACCCAAGTAGAATTTGAAAATCTCATTGGCTTTATTAATCAGTTTGTGAATCAGGCAGCACTGAGCTAGAAGGGAGTTCTAGAAGACCATAGGAAGGAAAAGGTTTTTAAAGGCAGGAAAAGGAAATCATAAAGAGAAAAAAGGATTCTTTCAGGTGAGATCACCTTCCTTTGGGGAAAAAAGGTCTTATGATGTAGATTACCTCATCTCTTTTTGGGTGATAGAGAGGGTCCATGTGACAGACTATCTTATTGACACTGACCAGCAAATTAATTCCCGACTGACCTGTTTAAGACTACATTTTGGGTGGAAGCTGAAACTGTAATTAGGTTAGATGTTAACTGCTGGTTTGGTGCCACGGCCTAGCATACGTGACACCATTTGGACCTCTGATTTTCTTTCTTCCTTTAAAAAAAAATAATTTTTTTAAAAGATTTTGTTTGTCCGAGAGAGAGAGAGAGGCAGGCAGAGGGAGAAACAGACTCCATGCTGAACAAGGAGCCAGATACAGGACTTAATCCCAGGACCCTGGGATCATGATCTGAGCCAAAGGCAGAGGCTTAGCCAACTGAACCACCCAGGTGTTCTTGTGATTTCCATTTTAACACAGAACTAATCTAGGGATTTTGTTAGGATAATAATGTAGAGTAAATACTAAGCCCAAGATCTTACTAGTATATGATAAGCACTAAATAAATACTCATTATTGCTGCTACTGTTACTTAGATAATTTACGTGCTATGTTCTTTTATTTTTTTTTATTTTTTTTAAAGATTTTATTTATTTATTTGTCAGAGAGAGAGAGAGAGAGAGAGCGTGAGCACAGGCAGACAGAGTGGCAGGCAGAGGCAGAGGGAGAAGCAGGCTCCCTGCCGAGCAAGGAGCCCGATGCGGGACTCGATCCCAGGACACTGGGATCATGACCTGAGCCGAAGGCAGCCGCCCAACCAACTGAGCCACCCAGGCGCCCCGTGCTATGTTCTTTTAAATGTAGCCCTAACTCAATTTCATATTTAAGCAACATCGGTGCAGATGAAAAAGAACAGAAATGCAAAAACTGCTAACCTGTAGATCAAGGGTTGATATCAAAAAGGTTGGGTACAGGGAAATTTATGGCATTCTCAGTGTTTTTTATAAGTGTTGTTTTAGGGGTAGCTGGGTGGCTCAGTCTGTTAAGCCTCTGCCTTTGGCTCAAGTCATGATCCCAGGATGGTCAGGCTCCCTGCTCCCCAGGGAGTCTGCTTTTCCCTGTGCCACTCACCCTGCTCAATCTCTCTCTCACTCCCTCTCGCTCTCAAATAAATAAATAAAATGTTATAAATAAGAAGATGCAAATTTTTTAATGAAAGTGTTGTTTTAATAAAAAGTGTGTTTCTGTTAAATAAAAGCTCCTTCAGCACTTTCAAGTCTTTGCTCAGATGTCAGTTCTCAGTGACACCCACCCTGACTGTCACGTTTATAATTGTAACCTGCCCCATACCACCTTCTTCTCCTCCAGAAACCCCCAGTCTCCCTTACCCTCATCCTTTTCCCTGTTTTCTGTGGCACTTATTGTCTTGCACCCTTCTATTTAATTTGTTTATTATAGCTTGTTGTTTATCTCTCCATTAGAATCTTCCCAGGAAAGGAATCTTTGTCTCTTTTCTTCTCAGATGCCTGCCCTCTGTCTAGAACAGTGCCTGGCCATTATTGGAACTCGATAAATACATGTTGAATAAAAGAATTAAGGAAGACAGAGACTACAGAATGCCTTCTTATAGAAGAGTTATGTCCTCCAAATATTGAACAAAATCCTAAGCAAAAAGCAGGGGGAAATGGCAATGTATAAAAGATATTATCTTAGTAACATATGTGAGTCCGTACTTTAGGCAATGAAAAGAGCTAGGTTGTGGCACCAGGAAGTGAGCTGGGATTATGTTAATTAAGTGGAATTAAAATAAAAACCTTAAAAAAGAAGTGAGGTATGGTTGATCTTGGTGTATGTCTTAGGACTAATCCTGCAAAGGAACAAATCATTGTCTCATTCCAGTTCCCAGAATGATTTGTATGGAATTAGCAAGTCTCTGGTTCAATAAGAGATGTTCACATAGAAATCAATTTTTTTGTCTTCCTAGGGCACATTTTGGGAATGAAGCTTAAGCAGTTGCCCTTTTCCTGCAGAGACCACATCAGTTACTTAGTGTTATCATTTGACTTGATTAAACCAGTGTCAAAATTAATAGGAAGTGGAAATCCAATATATGAATTATATCATTATATGGTCTCCAGATATGTCTAGAAACTAGAAAACTACAATATATATAAACCATTCTTAGTGTACCTATGTATTACTTTTTTTAAATGTCATGGATTCTCTTCCATCTGTGTATACTTATTTCTTTTTAGAATTGGACATAAACAATTATCCTTGTTTTATAAAATAGATTGTTCTAGGCACAACATTTTTAAAGTGATCTAGAGCCAATTCTATCCCATTTTAAATGCTCAAGAAACATTATTCAGATGAACCCTGGAGTGGAAAAAGAATTGCCTTAAACAGCTGTTTTTCGGTTAATTTCAAACTTACTAGGAATATGATACACTAATTTTGCTTCTTTCCTGTTCTCAGAGCAATAGAAAAATCCTTTCACAGTAGGATTTAAGCAGATAGTAGACAATACAGTAGAAAAAGCAAATCATCAGTGAGAATGAAAAATGGGAAATCCCTTCAAGCAATGACAACTTCCACTTTTTATTTAGACAAAAAACTTTTCCTTACTCCATACATAGATATATTTTCTTCTTCATTATGTGGTTTTTATAAAGAATATTCCAGATCTGTACCTTACTTAAAAAGGCAAGCCATCTTTGTTGCTTAATACCAAGCAGCTAACATTCCAACTGGGTTCAGGCTCAGAATTTGAAGAACTGGTCTTCTGAGACCTTCATTTTATGTGCTACTCTGGTGAAGGATGTTGATAATGAGAGTGGCTGTGTACGTGTGTGGTCCAGGTGGGGTGTGTGGGAAGTCTCTGTACCTTCCCCTCAATTCTACTGTGAACCTAAAACTGCTCTAAAAAATTCTTAATTTTTTTTAAAAAAGGAAACTATAAATCAGCACGTGAGTATGATTCCATTTTTTTTGGGTAAACTAATTAAAATTATATATGTTTATTTATAAGCCTAAAACCTAGTCTGGAGAAAAATTTTATTTACTTACGCAATTCTGCAATGCTTATATTGTTTTAGAATTTACTATTCTTGTACTTAATTTTTTTTCTTAATGCTAAACCAAATGTAACTTAAAGCCACCTAAAAGGCACCAAATTATAAATTTTTTTTATAAGATCATAAACTTACTTATTTTATATCTGTTGCATATTTCTACTAAATGGGCATTTAAATCATAGCACACAACCAAATAAGCCCATCAACCCAAGCATTTGCCCTCCTGAGTATCATATTAATGGATTCTTTCTTATCTGTAAAGAATGTCAGAAACATTGAAAATGGCTAAGGTTAGAATCATAGAATAAGGAACTAATAACACCCAAAAATGTTATACTTAATATTTGCCTTCCACTGTTCTCAAATTTTTTCAACTGTAACTAGTTTTATCCCCCTAACAACCTTATCGTTATTTGTATGATACAGCTAAAGAAATTGAGAGAGTTTGAATGACATGCCCAAGGTCACAGATAATAAGTGGTGGATCTAGGATTTGAAGTTAGCAACTGAGCTGCAGATCCTGAACTATTTACCCACCACTCAGTAACCAGCTCTCCTTCCGGGGAATTCTTTAGTTTTAACAACAGACAGGACGCATCATAGGACAGTTTTTTGTTTGTTTGTGTTTGATGGAGCAGTTCTAGGTGTATGAGAGTTTTTGTTTTTAATCATATTGAACCAAAGTCGGCTTCCCTGTATCTTATACCCAGTGGTCGCAGTACTTCTGTCTAGAACAACATAACACAAGTCAGAGAATCAGAGATCTTTGAGCAGAAGTTAACCTTAAGTTCAGACATCCTTCAGGTGCTGCTTCCCCTACATGGAAACGAAAGAAAGCTAGCATATCTCCCTGTGTTACTGTGCAAGCTTCACTCCTCCAGTTTCTTCACCCTGAGGTGCTGCTTTGGGAAACATGGCAGTGTGTCAGATTTTCTCTTTTTGACATGCAGAACTGACTTTAACCTTCAAGATTTGGCATATTGCAAAGTCAGAGACATTATTTCTTCATGCGGATAATACTATATTTTGAGAGAAAGGACATCCCTGCCCTGCCCATATGGGTGTATCTTGTGCTAATGTTAGACTCTTAGGACACAGTAGTCCTGCCGAGGCCAAAGTGTACTCTCATGCCGATCACAAGAATAGAAACCAGAATCTCATTGTGTTGAAGTAGACATTCCCAGTGTTAGTTGTCCATGGAAAAGACATATCCTGGGAATAGAATTAAGACCTGGAAGGGGATCTACAATGTGAAAGAGATGGACCATTTTCCTCACTCCACTCGGGGTCTTCAGAAGGGTTTGTTGGGGAAGTTAGACGCTGCACGCGGAGGCAACTGAATGGTTCGCAAGGAGACAGAATGCCATAGTTGGGCAGGGATCACACCCATAGGGGGTCCTGAGGCAAGCCACGCTTCTGCTGTTTGAGAAGAGCCATTCCTAGAAGCCGATTGTGTACAGTAGTCTTTGTGTGGAAATTCCCTCATTTCCTGGCACCTTTCGTTAAGTTATAGCTTGTGCCAGAGTAAGGATATATAGAATTCAGCTGTTGGTGCCTGTGAGATCTCTTAAAGGATAAGAGTAAAGCTGTGATGTCCAGCTGCTCATCCCTATCTGGAGACTCTCTGTCCACTGCCAAGCCCTGGAGAATTAGTTATTCTATTAAGGGAGCTGGTGAGCTTCCTTGTAGCATGCTAATACTTTTAGCTTTTCAACAATTACATTATACCTTATAATTATGATAAATTTCCAAATAGTTAAAGTGCTCAAGATGTGCAGACATCTCTACTATGTATATACCATACCTGTTTGAACTATACTTTTTAATCAAAATATGAAAGCTCACAGTTTTTCAATTAAGATTTTTCCCCCCCTAATGTCCCAGCATGTCAGGATCATACAGCCAATCTCTGATTGATTGTAGTGTTAGTGAACCCTCTCTTAGCTTTGGTCACATTCATATTGGATAAATGTGTTGTTATGGCTTCAATCAAATCATTTATAAAAAAAGATAAATAAGGTAGGGTCAAGGGTAGAACCTTGCTTTATTTATTTGGCCCACCTTGAAATGAACTCTCTTAATATTATCTGGTACATAATTCATGATCAAGTCCTCACGGAGATCATAGGAGGCTTATCAAATGGCTTACTGCATTGATAGTACACTGTGTTTATGTCATTCCCTGAGAACCTAGTGATAGTTATTGAAAATCAGAAAGAAGAAAAAATAGGTTAATTTTGCTATCAAATCTATCATATGGTTCTTTTGATCAACTTATTCCTTCTAAAAACCAAAGTATCTGCTAAATAATTATTTTTAACTTTTTGCCAAGAATTGATTTCAGTACTAATTGAATTCACATCCCCATTTTTTGACAAGAGCATTAGTCCAGCAATCCATTTTCCTTTTACAGAAGAGAAAAAAATTCAGCAACATAGTAGGTAGCTCTTCCACTGACGTCACCTATTACTGGTTCTTGAAATTTGGCAACAGCAGCTGAGTAATAGAGATAAAAAGCCAACGATCGGAAATAGGCTTCCTCTGTGCCAGTAGTCCCCAAATATAAGTGACCAGCAGAGCCAAGTGAGGAGTGTTTGCTAATCAGTTGGCTGATTTGTTTTCATATATGTTCCTTGGACCCACTCCGCGCCCCGCCCCGCACTGCTATGATTCAGCAGGCAAGGGAAGGGATCCAGAAGTCCCCTCTTGGTTCAAACAGACAGCTGAGTTTGAGGGCTACCAGGTTCATACCTCTATTTTTTTTTCTTGGATATGATGCAGTAAATCATTTAATTAGAGAACTAATATGATTACTGTATTTCATAGATTCTGAGACATTTTTATGTACTTAAATATTTTTTATTGGAATATATCTTACAATAGATCATTCTTGGTTTAATTGAGCACTTTTTTTCTTTTTTAGTGGAGCTTAAAATGATGCTGTGTCTTACAATGGATGCAGTATTAGATTCAATGAAATAATGTTACAAGTTGAAAGTTAATTTTACTGTTTCAGAGTCACAAATTTATCTTTTCCCTTTAAGTTCTTGGTGAATAAATATATGCCTTTTGGATATAAGGTGCAATTAGCTAACAAGATGAAGAGGAACTACACATTTCCTTAGGACTGCTGGAAAAAATCAGCACTCCTTGTATTGCAAGAAAAGCCAATAGTGTCTAGGATTTTAGTGAGAAAAATTGAGAAAAAATAAAGAAGTAGGGTCCGTGAGGAATTATAGGCTATTCCAACTTCTCAGCTTCGTGCGGTGACCAGTGAGTTTTTGACAATAGTCACTTGGAAATTATGTTTAATAAGTTACAGAGGATAAAGTTTATTTCTTTTGTTTTCTTGCCTTTAGGAAAGCTTCCTGAATAGTGGGTAATGAAAATAATAAACCGAGGCCAGACAGTGACATAGTGACAGGCATACATATTGGTGTCGGCTACACAATGAAACACATGTGACACAGTCACAGCAGGGGGGAAAAAACTACTGACCAGAAACACTTAAATGTATGAAAGAAGAAAATGAAGAGTAGAAAAAATACCTAGTGACAGGGCAGGAACGGGAAACCGGGAGCGTGGCTGAGTCCAGTCTCCCTCAACTCTTCACTCTATCAGGCTACTTCTCATGGCACCTAAGCAAAGTATGTGATTTTCTTTAACCTTGAAAATCAAGACTATTTTTAGAAATCAGAAATTTTCCATAACCTAAGAAGCAAACATCCTCCAGTTACATGATGCTAACTACATTTCAGTGAAAAGTCTGCTTTTTTTTTTCTTTTTATGGAAGTACAGATTTTTTTAAGCAAAAATATTTTATCCTGGGAAAGAAGTTTGACCTCAAGCATTATCCCTTTCATTTCCTGAAAAATATTTAAAAAGACACAAAAACAGAACAAAAACCAATTTAAGTTGCTTTCTCAAGACTATGGCAAAAATCCAAGACCGTGGTGGAATTTTGTGGTGGTCTTGGTTTCAATATCATTAAAATGCATCTAAAAAAAGTCTGCTTTAACAACAGTGACAACAACAAGAAGAAAGATTAGAGAAATCTTTTATCATGGATTCCAGGTACAGAACAAAAAGATATATAGGTGATAGAAAAGAAAACATTCTTCTCAGGTTTTACTCTATTTGATGAGCGCTATCTAAAACCAGTTGGATAAGGTGGCCCTGAAGAATGATGGTCTTAATAAATGGTACTGGTAAAATTCGACATCTAGAACAGATAACCTTACCTTTCACCATAGAAAATAATAAATTCTAGGTAGATGGCAGGGTGAAATCTGAGAGGTAAAACAAAGTTTCTAGAGGATAACATAGATTTTTTTTTTTTTTTTTTTGAGAGAGAGCGTGGAGGGGAGGGGCAGAGGGAGAAGGAGAGAGAGAATCCCAAGCAGACTCCACACTCAGCTTGGAGCCCAACACGAGGCTCGATCTCACAACCCCAAGATCACCACCAGAGCCAAAACTGAGCTACCCAGGCACCCCTAGAATAATGAGGGGCTGACCGACTGAGCTGCCCAGGTGCCCCTAGAATAATGAGGAATTTATTAATGACTTTGGTCTAGGCAAAGATTTTTTAAGCAGAACAGAAAAAGCACTACCCTTAGAGAGAAAGAAAAGATAAATCAGGTACATTACAGTTAGGAACTTCTGATATTTAAAAGAAACCATTAAGGGAGGAAAAGTATAAGCCCCAGTATTGGAAGATGATGCTGATAGGCATTAAGGCTGGATTAATGCTGCTATGGGCATTCTTGAACCTGTCCTCTAGTGGACATTCTATACATTTCTCCTAGGTATAACATAGGACTGGTTTACATATAAATTAGTGAGATTATATTATATTCTATCATATTTATTATATAATAGTGACTATGATATTCAAACCACAAAACGTTATGCAACAATGAAAATGAACAAACTACCATCAAAACAGTATGAATGAATCTCACAAAAATAAGGTTTGAGGGAAAGAAAGGGAGCTACAAAAGGGTATATTTTATCTTTATAAAATTATAAAATAGAAAAACAAATTTTATGATGGTAACAGCCAGTGATTACCTTTGATGAAGGGGACAGTGACTGGGGTAAAAAAAAAAAACACAAAGACGTTTCCATGTGAAAATGCTTTGGACTGTAGGTGTGTGATCTGTATCCCTTTCTGAATGTATGTTATACTTCAATAAAACAACTATTATAAAGAGGAAAAAAGAAAACAATTACAGAATAATCATCAGTTGTGGAATTGATTAGGAACTGATAGAGCAGTAAGCTAGAGGTAATTCAAAAGAATCACTGAATTTCAGCTAAAACAATTACCTGACACAATTCTACATATTTCTGATTAAGGAGGACGTTTATTAGTATACCAGTCTTATTCCAGATAAAATTTGTTGTTGTCGTTTTTTAGGTAATTCCGATTACTTCATCTATCATATGTCATTTAATTTTTTAAATTTATCATCCTTCTATTTTTATGTACCTTACTTCTATAACCTAAAGAAATCCTATGCAATTTGATGAATTACAGTTTTTCTTTTCTCCTTCTTCATTTTCTAGCGTTGCACTTTTTAGTGGGAATTCTATTCAATGGCCTGCTTTGACTATAAAATGAAAAATTTAGTAGTTCACATGTTCAACAGACTCTGGAACTTACTGTTTTGATCTCATCTCTCTAGGGAACATGTATTACTGCATCCTCTTTTGAGTTGGATGGAAAAATAAAACACAGGCTTCACAAGTACCTTGGCCAATAACAAAGGCATTCCTTGTTCAAATGCTGCTCTTCAGAAGCCCCTCAGTGGTGTGAGGATGCGCTGTGGGGACACCCATAAGGAACCTACTTTGCAGAGTGTCATTACTGTCAGATCATTGGAGGGACAACTAACTAGTTGTCCTAACTAGACAGCTAATTAGCTATCAAGATAGAAATGATCTCTGAAAAAGAAATCTGATATTGAGAAAGTGTCATTTTCTCAGAGATTGGAATGTGATTAAGCAGATTCCTGGTGTGGATGACATCCTCATGAACATTTAGGGGATGGCTGACAGCTCTTCCTGCCCTCTCGTTGCTGATGCATAGGGAGAATGAGTAATCTTGCCGTTGTCACAGTCAACGATAATTTTGAGGTCCCTTACTCATCCTGAAATACACATCTTTAATCCCCAAACACTCAATATATATTAAATGAGAATGACAAACCTCATATAATTTGAGGAAATTATTAGCACTGATAAAGCAGAAATGAAATACAAACTCAGAAATAACCCTAGCAATAATAATAAATCAGCTAATGAGTTAACTTATTGTTATTATTAATATTATTATAATCAAGAAGTACTTCCTCTAGCCATATACTGTACTAAATTCTTTCTTGCTTTATCTCATATAATCCTCATCACAATTTCCTGGAAGAAAAGAGGCTTAGAGGGGAATTAACATTTACCCAGGGTCCATGGCTCAGAAGTATGCATCCAGACCTTAAACCCATATTTGTCTGATTGACAGTCCGTGCTAGCTAGCTATGCGGCGAGAACGATGAAGTTAGACATATGTCTCTGTCTTTTCTTCACATTTTGCTCCATTTTGATATATATCTTCATCTGATGGACTTGTGAGTTGTCATAACACATCTCAAGGTGGATGGCACTGATGTGGGTCATGGTGGTCGCTTTCCCAGATGTCATGTGTGATGGCTACCAACGGGCTATGTTGCCTTGGGCGGAGCCTCCTGACAACGGCATGGAGTGGAGGAGGGAGACTCTCTGGAAGACCCTGACATCTTATGTCAAAACACGAGGGTTTTCTCATCTATTATCCATTACCTTATTTTGTTCTCATGATAATCATGTGTGTCACATAAGACATTTATTAACATTCTTATATTGGAGAAGAAATTCTTGCCATAAATACTAAGTAATTTCTGACTGACAAATCCAAGGTAATGGTATAGTAATCATGTTTTTTTTTTTTTTAATTTTCTGTATATTATCATGTTTTGACAACTTAAAACACCTTTCTGGCTAGGGAGAGACTGCTCCTCCTGGGGCTAGCTAATTCTTAGAGACAGCAAAGGGCATGCTATTTGATGAGCAAAGGAACCAGTCCAGAGCCCTATCTATCTGCTCTCTACACCCCAGGAGGCAGTATTCGTCCGTCTTTATCATCTCAGGGCCAGGTACCAAGCAACGAGAACCTACCCCTATGGCCCCAAGCCTATCAAAAGTATTCAAACTAGCCAATCCCAAACCATTTACCCTGCCCTGCCTTGCCTTTTCCACAGAAACCCTTGAGGCCGTGACCTAAGTGCTCTCCACCATACCTCTGTTTCCTAACCCAAACCTGCTGTTCCTCATGTGTCTACACGTGATGAGCTGTGCCTCTTGTTTCTAATAGAACTGGTAGAAGCTTTTCTGTCAGTGGTACTGTCGTCTCCCTGTAGTCACTCAGTCATGTGCATAAACAAAGGCTCAGTCACAAAACAAACCTATCCCTGCCTTTTTTCCTACTTGGCAGCCCCTATCCCCATCCCTTTACATTCAGCCCTGTGTCTCCACCTGCCCCGTACCCGGCCTGGGGAGATCTTGCTTTCTTTCTGTATCCCCACACGGCCCCTTCCTCATCCCTCCCCAACCTCTGACGCCTCCTCAATCCAAGGAAAGGCGCGTGGCGTACTTGGTGCATCTCTGTCCCATGAATTGCAGTGATTCATTCACTGTGATGTCCAGCCTGGCTGTATCCCACCTGTGCTCCCCTCCTTGACTTTATTCGGATAATACAGATGGTTTCAAGATCCAGCTCAGTTCTTTCTGACTGAGTCTGGCTCTCTCTGCCTCTTTCTTTCTCTGTGACCTTAAGCAAGTCAAACAAATGTTTTACCTCCTGCTTGGAGGAAGATGAAAAATGTTCCCCTTCACAGGGGATTTGGGAGGACTCATTAAAAGCTCCTGAAGGGTTTGGAGAACCTGCCTGGTCTCAGGCAGAGGAAGCAGCCTTGACAGCATGGCTGCACATTTTCATTGTAAACATGGCAGCTTTGGAACAAGCTCTTATGACTGGGCTTTGGAAGCAACTTCCTTGAGGTAGGAATGAACTGAAATGAAACTGCGGTGTGGTCCACTGTCACTTCAAATGCAGCCACAATGCAAGGAGCTGTTAGTAGTTGGCTCCTTGCTGTGTCCACGGTGCTTTGAATATAAATGTAACATCTTCTTTATTCTGCCTTCCTTATTTAGAGGCTTTCATGGAGGAGACCCAGCGATTAATATGTGCAAGACTGTGTATGAATATTTTTTACAGGATAAAGAAGTAATCAGTGAGATTTCAGACAAAAGTTGCTCTTAGGTTATTTGGTTGAAGGAAATCACTGCTAATTTGTATCTGTAAATATGCCCGTGACATACAGCTCAAAATATATTGTCTAGTCAAAATGTGGACACTAGGGGCGCCTGGGTGGCTCAGTCATTAAGCGTCTGCCTTCAGCTAAGGTCATGGGTCCTGGGATGGACCCCATTTCTGGCTTTCTGCTCAGCAGGAGGCCTGCTTCTCCCTCTCCCACTCCCCCTGCTTGTGTTTCCTCTCTTGCTGTGTCTCTCTGTCAAATAAATAAATAAAATCTTTTATTTTTAAAAAAGTGGACACAAAGAAAAAGCAGATGATACTACCCAGAAGGTCCATCTGGGTGACTTGCCACATACTATCTTAAGCAGGAGGAAAGATTACATCCACTGTGGTTGAGAGCATGAGACACTGTTTTCAAACTGGAATCAGAAAAGAATCTGGGAGGTTTATGGGGCTATGGATGATGTCACCCTTAGCCTAAATCTTGAGAGTGGTAGGTTGGTCAGGAAGTTGAAATTGAAAAGCCCCAAGATTTATCGTCTGCTTCTATGCCGTATCACTCTTTACTGTATTACTTCACAGAATCAACCTAAGTAAACAAAATTGGCAGACACTAACTGCCTTGCTTTGAATGTTTGTGTCCCCCTCAAATTCAGATGAAGAAATCCTAATTCCTACAGATGATGGTATTAGGAACTGGAATCTTTGGGAGTTGCTTAGGTCATAAGGGTGGAGACCTCATGAATGAAATTCATGTTCTTATAAAAGAGGTTCCAGAGGGGTTCCCTAACCCGTCCACCATATGAAGACAGTGAGACGGTGTCAGGTGTGAGTCGGAAAGAGGTTCTTACCAGAACATGACCTTGCTAGTACGCTGATCTTGGACTTCCCAGCCTCCAGAGCTGTGGGCAATAAATTTCTGTTGTTTATAAGCTACCCAGTCTGTGGAATTTTATTATAGCAGCCCAAGCAGACTAAAATATCAACGAAGATTCTTCCTATAACCTTGATTTGGGTGGATAAGCTTATTTGACCAAGGAAGATATGAGGGAGGAAATTCAGAAATGTAAACAGTTAAATCAAGCTAGATCCAGCTGGAGTCATTTCCCTCAGGCAGAGCAAGCTCCATGGTTGATTATAACCTGACAAAATTCCTTCGAAGAAACAAAAAGAAACCCAGCGTGTGTTTTGCACAGACTCCGGAGAAGCACCTAGCCTCCACTCCTATGAGCACCATTTTAGAAAGTCTGTTTTACTTATTGGTGTTCCTTTTTCTTCCCCTTGTTCTCTGTCTTACCTGTGCTCAGTTTTCTGAACAAACAAGTGAGACTCAGGGAAGCTTCTGCTTAATCCAATTTTATGTTACTCAGGGGCACTCCTTTCTAGCATATTCCAGGAGAAGGTATTTAACTTGGGCCTGACAACAGCTTAACAGTGCATGGCATTCCCTCTCTCAGACATCCAGGGACCCGTAGTGCTGGGCCCTGGAGGATGCACAGTTCCCTTGAAATCCAGCTCAAGTGGCGGCTTGTGTCACTTGCACACAGAGGTGGCCAGGATGGTCTGAGAAAAAGCCTCATGGCAAGAAGTCATGGTCTGTGTGGCCAGGATGGTCTGAGAAAAAGCCTCATGGCAAGAAGTCAGTCAGACATGAGCAGACCATCCAAACGAAGCATCTACCTGAGGGGCTGACCAGAGAGGGTAAATCCAGGCATGGTGATCATTGGATACAATTGAAGAGGACTAGCTACAGGAGGAAATTTAAAACAGACTAGATAGAGGAAAGGGCCTGAATTAAAGGGCTCGTTCTATGGCTGCTGTCTGAGAAGTTTTGGCTATGTCTCTTAACCTACCTAGACCTGTCTTCCTCCGATCCCTGGGTGTCTTCAGTCAGTTAAGCGTCTGCCTTTGGCTCAGGTCATAATCTCAAGGTCCTGGGATCAATCCCTGCATCAGGCTCTCTGCTCAGTAGGGAGACTGCTGCTACCTTTCCCTCTGCCTACCACTCTGCCAGCTTGTGTGCATGCTCTCTCTCTCTCTCTGTGAAATAACTAAATAAAATCTTTAAAAATAAATAAACAAATAAACCTGTTTCCTCATCATGGACACAACGACAGCTTCTGCCTCAAGTGCTATGAAATGAAACGTGATGATACATGCAAAACACTTAATACACACTTACACAGAGTATAGGCTTATTCTACTCCAGCTATTAGAATTATCAGTACCAGTATTGCTATTGTTATGTACCCATTATTGCTATTGTTATGTACCCATATGTCCCATATGGGTATGGGAGGGGAGGGTGGCTGTATCCATTTTCCTAGGGTGTTCATATACTTGGTGTGGCAAGGAGGGTTTAAACCAATCCTGTTGGACAAATACAAGATCCTGGCCCAAGCTGACTTTCAGCTGCTATTCCCATTTTTCAAATGAGGAAATAGAGGTAAGAGGAGTTTACGAAGCTTATCCAGGGTCACACAGAAAAATAGCAGAGTTGAAACTCAAGCCTATGTAGTTTTTTCTGTCTTAATAGCTAAACATTTCCAACATAACTCTTAGCTTCTTTGAACCATCTACACACACAACTGGAAGTTCCCTGGTTTTGGCATCTCCCGTTTCCATTTCTGTCTGGAATGCCCTTTGTCCTCTGAACCTAAAGATCTTCTACTCAGTCTTCAAGTTGTAGCTCCAGTGTTATCAGAAACTTTTTAAAGACTACCAGGAAAGTGGGTCTGTCTCACCAAGACACTGTCATCACACTGGATTCTGGATTTCACTGAAGATACTGTCCACTCATTTATCCTGGTGTTCTTATCCTGATGTCTGTGGGAGGGCATCAGAGGGCTGTCTGTTAATCAGGTGAATGGATATGCATGTGAACATACACGGGGACAGAAATGCACACACACATACACATCAGTAATGTTTTATGTGATTTTTCCAAAATATCTTGGTGAATACATTATTTCAGTGTCTATTGTGGCTGTACCCATAGACATGCATTGTAGACTCATCTGTGTTGTCATATGTCAGAACAGCTTTCTAGTGCTAAGAACTAAAAAATATGTGTCCTGCCATCATGATGATGAGCATCTGTCTTTGTTTACTTCAGGATTGGCTGAAGTTAGAAAATGTCAAAGAAAATAATAAGGAAGAGATGTCAAATAGCTTTTGGCTTTGGTTCCCACTGTGTGTGATAGAACACTAAAGCCTTAGTCCTTTTTGCATGACAACGTTCTTGTCAGTGAAAGAAGCATGAAGCCAAAAATGCTGAAGAAGTATTTCATAATTTTTGTTCCAAAAATTTACTTGTGTAGCTCTTTTCTAAGAAAAGAAGACTAGAGTTGAAAAGGCAAGACTTTACCAAAATTTAATCTGCCCTGATGAATCAGCCTACTCTTGATATAGCAACAAAGTAAGTGGTAAAAACTGGGTACCCCAGAAGTGGTCAAGTTAGTGTGTGGTTTGGGGCAGAGGAGACAGTCTAAAGCAGTGCCTCCAAAAAAGTGAAATTATTCCATGATGGTTGACTTTTTAAAAATAATATTTTGAGGCATATGATGGAGGAATTGGAAGCTTCTTTATGCAGCCAGCTGATGCCTTCAAAAATAAATTCCTATTTAGCAAGTCCCTTCAGAAATTTCAAATCCATTGATATCTTTGAAATGCTGAAAAGTTTATTCAGCAAAAACAACTCATGGGCACTTTGTGAACAGACAGAACACCTGTGGTGCTCAGTAACCCAGCTTAGAGGACGTATCTTTATGCAACAAGCTCTATACCCATTGCTTTCCCTGGTTCTGCTGTCTACCATAAGGTGTCAACTTTGTTTATGCCAGCGCCTTGAATCGTTGCCTTTTCAAAATGTTTTCTCAAGAAACAAAAGCAGAAGATGAACTTCTCTTTTATAAATCTGTGATTCAGAAATATTCAGACAACTTGAAACTCCACAACTCTTTCAAGTACTTCTGATAAGACAACCTGAAAATTGAAACATGAATTCTTAATCCTCCCTTTGCTGACATCAACAGCATCCCCTTGCTGAAGATGAAACTCAGTGAGGTGAAGCCAACAGAAATTAAATGACGTAAATCCACTATCCACATCAGATCATCTTGGAATATCTTGGTGTTCTCTTGTCATAAGCCCATTGTGTCATCTCTCATGAACTGATTCTATTTGCTGCCACATGCTATTGTAAGCCCGGCTTTTTAGCGTGTGTTGCCATCAAAACAGAAAGTGTACAGGGAAGTATATGTGTTGTCATGCCAGAGACCACTCAGTAATTTCAACTTCTCATCAAGCCAAGGGAGAGACGCCTTCTCATTGGAATTTATTTTTTAGCAAAGACAATGTTTATGGTTTAATTTTATTTGCATTCATTGGATTTCTTTCTTTCCTGCTTCCTATTTTTTGAAATGTTGCCTGAAATTAATTTGGCATGTAAAGAAGGATGGAAAAAGCACAATTCTATATAAAAGCATTTTGATCTAATGCAACAAAATCAGCTGTGCACATAATTTTACTTATCATCATATGTAAATATCACCTAGAAGAGAAGCTCTAGCTTTCACCAGATTCCCAAGCCTCTATGATGCAAAAAGGATTCGGAATAATAGCATGAAATTATAAATATCTTGAAGTCAGAAAATCTTTGTAACCTGCCTCCCTTTCCACAGTAGTTGGGAGAGTGACTGCACTTAATACCCAAGAGGCTGGTCATGGCAGTCATGGCTTTCCCATTGCCTAAAGGATGTTAACTCTAAGTGACAGAATTGGCTGAATGAGCAGGTAAACTCATGATTTTTAATTTTAAAGTGAGTATAAGTCTTTTTCCTTAACAAGAGAAGGGAGAAATCTGCTTTTTTAAGAAAAGATTTATTTATTTATTTTGAGAGAGAGAACACAGGCAGGGAAGGGCAGAGGGGGAGAGAATCTTGAGCAGGCTCCCCGCTGAGCAGAGAGCCTGACTCGGGTCTCCATCTCAGGACCCTGAGACCACGACCTGAGCCAAGACCAAGAGTCCAAGGCTTAACCTACTGTACTACCCAGGTGCTCCAAAAGCTTCTTTATTAAATATCTTTTTTGAAAAGCTTTTATTTATTTACTTGAGAGAGCAAGCAAGAGAGAGCACATGAGTGAGGGAGAAGGGCAGAGGGGGAGAGAGAACCAGACTCCCCGCTGAGCATGAAGCCTGACGCAGGGCTCAATCCCAGGACCCCAGGACCCCAGGACCCGAAGGCAAATGCTTAACTGACTGAGCCACCCAAGTGCCCCCTCTTTATTAAAAATCTTATGAATTGGAAAAAGATGACTGGGAGGAGGTAAAATGAAAATTTATTTCCTTTGGTTGATACCACAAAATGGTGGGGCAGGATATGTTTCTTTACTTGTATTGCATTTCCATACTGGATTCAAAGTCAAAGTCTTTAACAATTATAATAAACATCATTAGGGTATTGATATTGTTATGGGCCAAATTATGTCCCTTCAAAATTCATTCTTGAAGTTCTACCCCCAGTACCTCAGAATGTGACTTTATTTGTAGACAAGATCTTTACAGAGGTAATTAACTTAAAATGAGGTCATGAAGGTGGCTTCTAATCCAATATTACTAGTATCCTTATACAAAGGGGAAATCTGGACATATACAGGGACCTATGGAAGACACGAAGAAGGGACGGCCACCCACAAGCCAAGGAGAGAGACCCGGAACAGACTTGTTGTTCCTTATGCCCCTTGGAAGGAACCAACTCTGCTGACACCTTGACCTTGGACTTCTATCCTTCAGAACTGTGATTAAAAAAATTTCTGTTGTTTAAACCACCCAGTCCGGAGTACTTTGTTAGGGCAGCTCTAGCAAACTAGTACATCCAGAATAAGTCCCAGGAACTTCAGGCGAAAGCAATGAATATAGGCTAGGGGTACGCAGGAAGTAACACTAAACTGGGACAGAAAGGGAGGTCCGATTACTAATCCCTGCAGCCACTGCCTTGGAAAGGAGAAAGCTCTTAGGACCAAATAGATCAGCAGCTCTGAGCTTCAAAATTTTAAGTACCTTCATCATACATTAAGTCTGTTCAATAATGTGATGCCTCTGGTATTGGAGTCAAGATTCCTGTGTCTAGTCAATAATTTTTTTTTTCAAACCCAGAAGTGTAAAATGTAAAATCTCAATGTTAGGGGTAGAGGCTGAGCAGGAATTAAAAGAGCATCATGGAAAGTCAGTCCTTACCTCCCCGGGCTCTGGCTATACTCGACTTGGCTAACGGCTGCTGTGAGCTAACGGCTGCCGTGCCTGTCTGCAGTAGTTTTTCTGTGCCTTTACCCCCAGCTGTGGAGATGCCCTGGTGTTTCCTGGCTCCTCTCCCTTCCCACTCTCTCAGGGTTTCAGGTATCATCTTAATGGGCTTGAACTTCTGTTGTCCTTCAGGCTTGAGTTTGCATCCTGGCTCTGCCCTAATTTCCCAGTGGGTTGCTTTGGGCACTCTCATCAGCCTCCCTGGGGGCTGAGTTTCTTTAGATCCTAACAGTATCGGCAACGCAGGGTATTATGGAAAGGAAGTGAGAAATTGCCTATAAGCTCTTCACACAGGTGGGGCCCAGAACTGGTGTCCCATAAATGAGAGCTGAGATACTAATAACAATAATACAACAAGCCAGTATATGGTGCTTACCATGTTCCAAGTACTGATGTGAAAGCTTTACATGGATCAACTCAGTTAATTCTCATGGCATATGAGGAAACTAAGGCACAGAGAAGTTACGCAACTTGCTCAAACTCACACATCGTCAGCAAATGATGGACCTGGAGCTCAAACTCAAGTACACTCGTTCCATACGCTCTCTTTTCAAACTATTAGGCATACTGTATCTCTCGGACTATTATTTTTCATTATTCATGACTCAGCCCTACTTTCTCTTGAGCTTCCAAATCATACAGTTTAAAAGGAAAAGACAAACAACAACAGAAAATTATCTGGGTACCCCACAGTCACCTCAGATACAACACGCTCTAAGGAGCCCCCACACCTGCTCCCCGCCCCTGCTCCCTTCTCAGGAGTAGATGCCGGTGTCCAGGGAGAAACCTGGTGTCACATTAGGTTCCATGTTTTTCCTAACCCTCCCACACCCAAGTGATCTCCTGATTTCTGTTTCCATCGACTTCTCTCTTTCCTGCATACTTAGCTCATTCAGAACGTCATCGTGTCTGCTCTGGAGAATAGCAACAGCCCCGTAGCTAGTTCTCATACCTTCATGCTCATCTCCTCACCTCTTCTTCTCCACAGATTTAAAATACAAATCTGACCGTTTCGGTCCTGAAGACCCTCATATCTGACTCCTATCTACCTCTCCAGCCTCAAAACCACCCCCCCCTTACCCTCCCACACCTCCTTGCTCTTGAAGAAACCCCTGGTGCTCTCTTCACCTCACTCTCCTTCCATCTCTGCCTCTCTCTCTGCTTCTCTCTGTCTCTCAGTCTCTCTCATACCATGTTGTTTCACAACTAGTATATTGGAATCTACATTTAAAAAGGGGTGCCTCCGTGGCTCAGTTGGCTAAGTGGCTGTCTTGGGCTCAGGTCATGATGCCAGGGTCCTGAGATCAAGTCCCACGTTGGGCTCCCTGCTCCTCGGGGAACCTGTTTATCCCTCTCACTCTCCCTCTGCCTCCTGCTCCCCCTGCTTGTACTCATTCTCTGTCTCTCTGTCAAATAGATAAAAAATAAGATCTTTTTTTTTAAAAAAAAAAAAAAGAAGAATTACTCAGCTTATCTACCAAGAATACATAAAACAATCACAGGGAAGATATAATCACTTACTTTCCCACCCACCATTTCCCTCACTGCCAAAATGCCCATCAAATTAAATTTGTTACTTGCAGGAAAAAAAAATTGCTTTTAAATCAGTTTTATAAGTAAGCAAATTCAAAAAAAAATCATCTCTCAAAGACATAAAAATTCTAAAGTAACCACAAACCAGCAATTATTTATATTCTGTTTTTAGCATCTAAATACCCCATGTTTTATCTGACTGATTTTCTTCTGGTGACATAATGGGCTAGCATGTGACCATTACCATTTCTGTTTCCTGAAACCGAAAGGCTTCAAGGACAGAGATGGTTTTGTTGAAAAACCCTTGGGTTTGACACTGTTACCCTACTGCCCCCTGCTGCTGCAAATGGAAAATTTATCACTGTGTGCCTGACATCCAGACTTCCTCTTTCATTTTTTAAGATTTTATTTATTTGACAGAGAGATAGATAGCACAAGTAGGCAGAGTGGCAGGCAAAGGGAAGGGAAGAAGCAGGCTCCACACCGAGCGGGGAGCCCGATGCAGGTCTCAATCCCAGGACCCCAGGATTATGACCCAACCGAAGGCAGACGCTTAACTGACTGAGCCACCCAGATTTCCTCTTTCTTGGAAGGCCAGTTTCTCCTTTAACCCACAAAAGTTACATATTGGAAAATGAAATTAAGTGCAAGCCCTTGGTCACCTGTGCCGTGGGCCTAGCACACAGAAAAGTTCTCAGTAGTTGGCAGACGTTCATGGTCAGATGCTGCTGTGGAGTAAAATGAAGAAATCTGAAGTAGTTCTAAGTTCTCTGTGCCATGTTATTTCATTCATAACCTTATGGGAGGACAAGTATTTTGTAATGGTGGAATGCACAGGCTGGGAAGTCAAAGCCATCAGGGCCTTCTTTGCAGCTGTACCTACGTGACCTTGGGGAGTCACTTAATCGAAGTCTCAATTTCTTCATCTGAAAAATAAAAATTAAATGGAAAATTGTATGTAAAACACATAATCAAGTGTCAGGAACAAATGGAAGCTCTTCTTACTTATGAAGAGTTATAAGGCAGTGATTGAAGATTTCAGCAATGGTAGTTCTCAACATCATATGGGGACAAGACATCACTAAAATTATTAGTCACTGAAATAGACTCTCACTGTTCAAGGATTAAAGTTTTCTATATGATGCAAAAAGTACACTTTTGCCTGCTAGCCTCTCAAAAATATTTGTATATTACTTATTATAGTCTTCATAATTGTTTCTACTTTTATAAAAGGATTTAATCCGGAAATCTCTTTTACCTCTGATCTTCAATTAAAACCTATAAGAGGAAAATGAAATAAGCCATAATGATTTGTTCTCCAAAACTTGCGTAATAGTATGTTGTTGACCCAAGTCCATCCTTGTCCTTATATATATAATTTAGGATTAGCAAGTTTGTGTGGGGGAAGAAATATATTTCAGTAAAAATTGTATGTGTTACCTCCTACTCTGACATTTGTTATTAAAAATGTGCTGTAATGCATGCACCCAAATGTTTATAGCAGCAATGTCCACAATAGCCAAACTATGGAAAGAACCTAGATGTCCATCAACAAATGAACGGATAAAGAATATGTGGTATATATAAACAAGGGAATATTATGCAGCCATCAAAATAAATGAAATCTTGCCATTTGCGACGACGTGGATGGAACTAGAGGGTATTACGCTTAGCAAAATAAGTCAATTGGAGAAAGACAACTATCATATGATCTCCCTGATATGAGGAAGTGGAGATGCAATGTGGCGGGTTTGGAGGATAGGAAAAGAATAAATGAAACAAGATGGGATCAGGAGGGAGACAAACCATAAGAGACTCTTAATCTCACAAAACAAACTGAGGGTTGCTGGGGGGAAAGGGGGTAGGGAGAGGGTGGTGGGGTTATGGACACTGGGGAGGGTATGTGCTACAGTGAGTGCTGTGAAGTGTGTAAACCTGGCGATTCACAGACCTGTACCCCTGGGGCCAATAATACATTATATGTTTATTAAAAATTTTAAAAATTATAAAAAAATTAAAAATTAAAAAGACATACAAAGGCATTCTTAAATTTTAAAAAAAGTGCTATAATGAAACAATTGGGAACCAAGTACGTGGACAAAGTTGTATTAACACTGGGGTTCCTGGGTGGCTCAGTGGGTTAAAGCCTCTGCCTTCGGCTCAGGTCATGATCCCAGGGTCCTGGGATCGAGCCCCATATCAGGCTCTCTGCTCAGCGGGGAGCCTGCTTCCCTTCCTCTCTCTCTGCCTGCCTCTCTGCCTACTTGTGATCTCTCTGTGTCAAATAAATAAATAAAATTTTTAAAAAAAAGTTGTATTAACAGTGTGTTAAAATTTTATAGGGTCTAATTAGAAACGTGACACATCAGGCATAAGACAGAAACCCCTAGAGGTATTAATTTTATTTTTATAATATTTGCACATCGGTATAATAACACATTATGCCAGAATTAGGTCATTTGTTTTCAATCACATTAAACGTACTTATCCTTTTACATAAAGGACAATTATAAATAAATCTTACTGAATATCCATTCCTCAAATTGAAATTTTTAAGGCCAGTTTTTGACTTCAAATGTAAACTCTAAATCATCTAATGGAGGGAAGACTCTGGAATGTATATGAAGCCTTCCAATAAATAATGATCTCTAAGTGCCTACCATTCTTATGACAAGCACTGTACTTGCTGACTTTTGTTTACTTTCTCTAGTCTTCTCAAAAATTGGCCTTTCACAGTTGGGGAAACAAAGTCAGAGAAGGAAAGTGACTAACCCAAAGTCAACAACTTGCTAATGCTTAAACTGGGATTGACTTGTTCTTTCCTTTACTACTAAGGATTAGGCTTCCCGTGAAAAACTGCTATCTCACTATATTCAAAAGATACTTCTTACAAAAGGTTTATATGCCACAAAAGCAGACGCATAGATCAATGGAACAGTATAGAGAGCCCAGAAATGGACCCTTAACTCCGTGATCAACTAATCTTCAACAAAGCAGGAAAGAATGTCCAATGGAAAAAAAGACAGTCTCTTCAACAAATGGTGTTGGGAAAATTGGACAGCCACATGCAGAAGAATGAAACTGGACTATTTCCTTACAACACATACAAGAATAGACTCAAAATGGAAGAAAGACCTCAATGTGAGACAGGAATCCATCAAAATCCTTGAGGAGAACACAGGCAGCAACCTCTTCGACCTCAACCACAGCAGCTTCTTCCTAGAAACATCGCCAAAGGCAAGGGAATCAAGGGCAAAAATGAAATATCAGGACTTCATCAAGATCAAAACTTTTGCACAGCAAAGTAGTATTCACAAATGACATATCCAAAATCTAAAAAGAATTTATCAAACTCAACACCAGAAGAACAAATAATCTAATCAAGAAATGGGCAGAAGACATGAACAGACATTTCTGCAAAGAAGACATCCAGATGGCCAACAGACACATGAAAAAGTGCTCAACATCACTCAGCACCAGGGAAGTACAAATCAAAACCACAGTGAGATACCACCTCACACCAGTCAGAATGGCTAAAATTAACAAGTCAGGAAACAACAGATGTTGGCGAGGATGTGGAGAAAATGGAACCCTCCTACACTGTTGGTGGGAATGCAAGCTGGTGCAGCCACTCTAGAAAACAGTATGGAGGTTCTTCAAAAAGTTGAAAATAGAGCTACCCTACGAACCAGCAATTGCACTACTGAGTATTTACCCTAAAGATAAATATGTAGTGATCCAACGGGGCAGATGCACCTGAACGTTTATAGCAGCAATGCCTGCAATAGCCAAACTATGGAAAGAACCTAGATGTCCATCAACAGATGAATGGATAAAGATAAAGAAGATCTATCTATATATATAGATCTATCTATATATATATAGATCTTCTATTATACATATCTATATATATTCTTCTATTTTTTATATATATAATGTTTATATATATGTATATTGTATATATATGTTGTATATATACATATATGTGTGTATATAATATATATAGTATATGTGTATTATAATTATACATTATATACATTATATTATACATGATATATATGTGTACTATATGTATATTCTATTATATATAATATGTTTATATATAAATATATTATATGTTTATATATATAATGGGATACTATGCAGCCATCAAAAGAAGTGAAATCTTGCCATTTGCAATGATGTGGATGGAACTAGAGGGTATTATGCTGAGCAAAAGAAGTCAATCAGAGAAAAAGAATTACCATATGATCTCTCTGATATGAGGAATTTGAGATGTAGGGCGGGGGGTTGTGGGGGGTAGGGAAGGAAATAATGAAACAAGATGGGATCAGGAGGAAGACAAACCATAAGAGACTCTTAATCTCACGAAACAAACTTGGGGTTGCTGGAGGGGAAAGGGGTGAGATGATGGGGTAACTGGGTGATGGACATTGGGGAGGTATGTCTTGTAACGAACACTGGGTATTATACAAGACTAATGAATCATAAGTGTGTACCCCTGAAACAAGTAATACATTATATGTTAATTTGTTGTTAATTGGTTGAATTTAAATTTAAAAAATATCTTTTGTTCTTATAAAGTCATTGCTGCTCTTGGTGAAATAATGCAAAGTTACACAGTGAAAAACTCAAAGCCCTCCTCCCTCCTTCCTCTACCAGTGATAACTCCTGGTTATAGTTTCTTGTATGTAATTTCAGAAATTTCCTAGAAACATGGAAGCAAATGTGTGTGTGTGTGTGTGTGTATTGTTAAAAGATAAACTGAGGTATATTAAAAGGTTTAAGAGCTTATTCGAGCAAAAACTGATTCAAATTGGGTAGCACCAAACCAGGAGTGGTTAGGAGCACTCCACAGATAGGCACCAGGGAAAAGACATACAGAAAAAGAAGGGAAGCAAAAAAAGGAAATTATTGATTGACTAAAGCTTTAAGCCTAGTTGGTTGTTTGGCATTGGTGATCCTTAGTGTTTTAATTTCTGACTTTGAGGCATTTATAGGTTTAGATTTTCGTTTGCCTCCTAGGCTACCATAACCATAGAGCCGCATCAGTCTCAGGGCCTCCTTAAGTAGTTTAACAGCATGTTGAACACAAATAGGGCTATGGTGTGTGATATGGTGTGTGTAAGATGTTTGTCTATAACTTGCTTTTCCCACATGACAATATTTTTGGAATCTCTGTAGCAACCACAATGTACTCCACTGTGCCCTCTATGACAATTTTTTAAAAATTTGTTCCATTTCTGTGAAAAAAGTTGATGGTATTTTGATAGGGGTTGCATTAAATGTATAGATTGCTCTAGGTAGCATAGACATTTTAACAATGTTTGTTCTTCCAGTCCATCAGCATGGAACATTTTTCCATTTCTTTGTGTCTTCCTTGATTTCTTTCATGAGTGTTCTTTAGTTTTCCAAGTACAGATCCTTTGCCTCTTTTTTGTTGTTGTTGTTGTTTTCTTAAGACTTTATCTGTCAGAGAGAGAGAGAGAGAGGGCGAGAGTGTGAAAACAAGCAGGGAGAGCAGCATGCAGAGGGAGAAGCAGGCTTGCCACTGAGCAAGGAGCCCGATGCGGGACTAGATCCCAGGACCCAGAGATCATGACCCAATCCGAAGGCAGACACTTAACTGACTGAACCACCCAGGCGTCCCTCCTTTGTCTCTTTGGTTAGGTTTATTCCTAGGTATCTTATGGTTTTGGGTGCAGTTGTAAATGGGATCGACTCCTTAATTTCTCTTTCTTCTGTCTCATTGTTGGTGTATAGAAATGCAACTGATTTCTGTGTACTGAATTTATATCCTTCCACTACTGAATTCCTGTATGAGTTCTAGCAATTTTGGGGTGGAGTCTTTGGGGTTTTCAACATAGAATATAAAAGAGATTTTAAACCAACATAATATAAAAGACTATGCAAGTGTTTCCATTTAAAAAAATTATTGGAGTCACAGGAAGTGGGGCCCCACCCCTAACATCAGGGGCAGGAAGTGAGTGTTGCTGGGCCAGATGTGGGGAGAAAGCGATTGTGGGAGCAGCATGTCTCCATGGAGTACTTGGATTCAGCTCCTTCCTTTCCAACAAGCAAGAAATTTACATCAATTCCCTGGACCTTGAAAAGCTATTACAATGCCCCTATGATAAAAACTACCAGATCACTGCTGGCAGGTTTCCTTATCATCTTATCAAGTGCAGAAAGAACCATCCTGATGTGGAAAGCAAAATGGTTACTTGTCCCTTCAGTGCTTGCCCCCAGGCTTCTCTGGCCAAAATCAGTCATCCTATCTCAAGCTGTGATGATAAAAGTTGTGTTGAGCAGGATGTTGCCAACTGAACCAGGAACCTTGGACAAGAGACGTGACTAAGAGCACACGGCACATGAGTGAACATGGCAGAAGAATTCATGGTGAGAAACAAGATACGAACAAAGAGAAAAGCATTTCTACTTTCCCATTTGTTCTGTGCTGGAGTCTTATTTTATAAAGGTGACACAGAGGACCATATGAGGAACACCAGGTTTTGGACAGGAAGCAGACCAGGAGTGAGGGGGAAACTTTTATTGGAGTTTCCTTGAGAACCGTGAGGCAGGGTAGGTTGAACGGTTTAGGACTGACTAGTTCGAATAATTTCAGCAGACCTTGGGTTGCAGAGAGGAAAAAGTTTTTCTCTTCTCTCTTAGGGTCCTTGACTGTGTCTGAAAATCAGGCAGGAGAAAAGCATACAAATTTATTTAAGATTTATGTGACACAAGAGCCTTCGAAGGCTCTTGTTAGAAACAGTTAGAGCTGTGTATTTTTATGATAAGTTTGATGAAGAGTGAGAAGTAGTGTGGAACTAAGATAGGATAAAGAATATGAGGTAATTATAGTAAACTGGGGGAGACTTAGCAAAGCCTGTTCATTTGGATTCTTTTTGGCATCTCTTTGTCTTTGGAGACAAGGATGATCCTTTCCTCCAGATGTATGGAGGACACCTTTCCCATGAGGGTTTTATGGCCTGTTGCAGGTAAGAAGGATGAGGTGAGAGGGGACCAGAGTGAACTTTCTGCTTCTGCTGTTTTCTCAAAATCCTGTTGTTTAAAATATTCAATATGATAGGTGCCATATTTTGGAGTAATATGTCCTGAACCCCATCAGGGCTATCGAGGTGGTCTCTAGTTGCTTAGTACATAGCTCTGAGATGATAAAGACAGAGGAATACTGCCTTCTGGGGTGTACAGAGCAAATAGAAGAGGTAGGGCTCTGGCTTGGTTAGTTTGCTTATCAAATAGCAATGCCCTTTGCTGTATCTAAGAATTAACTAGCCCCAGGAAGGGCAGTGTCTCCTCTGACAAAAGGAGTGTTAAGATGTCAAAACATCCTAATATACAGAAAATAAAAGACATGATTAATACACCATTATCTTGGACTTACCAGGCAGAAATTTAGGAGTAAGATCGTTGTTGACGTATACCCCTCTACCCCCCAAAAAAACAGAGGAAAGTGGTGGGGAGCATTCCGAAAGTCAAAAATAATTTCAAGTGAAGCATTTCAAAATAAATATCTTCCAGCAAAGGGGAAAAAAATGCATTCACTCATGGTAGCTACCCAGCTGAATTAGGAGTTTATCAAATTCACTTTCAATCAATAGCAGTTGTACTCAATAGTCATTGCAACATTTTTTCAACTTTTTTTGAGCACATACTTTGTGCCAAGATTTGCGCTATGTCATAGAATCCCAAGCACATATTTGTGCCTTCACTGAGCTTATCTGGGAGTGTGGTGGAAAGGATATAAGCCAGAAATCACTCTCCATTGTTGTATGAAGTTACACGGCAAGTAAATGTTCTCAGAGTCCTCAAATATCTAGTCACAAAATATGTACCTGATTTTCCTCTTGCTTGGGAGGAGGTCAGACACCATCTAAAGGTCACTCTTATTTTGCCAGCAGCCAATTTATAGAAGAGTTTAAAAAATTAATTTCTTTCACTATGCTTCAATACCAAATAAAGGTCAGCATTTTGAAATATTTCTTCTTTTGTGAACTTTTACTCTTCGTTTTGTCCTATGCACTCCTATGGGCTATCATTTTCCTATTAGTCACTTTTGTGTTAGCATAATGTTTGCTTTATTAAGAATCCAACAATTAATTTTCCCGAATGCATGTATTTATCCAAAGTTCACTGCCAAGAGCTTTTTTTTAAACACTGTCTCCTGTCTTTATCTCCATTCAGTAAATGCCCTGACATGATTACTTAGGATCTCTTAGTAAACATCTGCTTTCTTCCAACAATATTGAATATCTATATCATAAATTCAGAAGTCTACTTTATATCTATACGCCTTTCAAATTCACTTTCAAAAATAAAAGCCGATATCTTCTTTCATACCTTCGGAACTGAGCCCTCTGCTGTACCAGGGAGATAGATTTTGTATGACACTTGAAAGTTTAGGGATGCAGTCTGTATCTAACAAATGAATTCTGTCTCTTTTGAGGCTAAATTGCTCAATTCCTTTAGTACATTGTGTTAATTAACAGGATGAAACTGTGCTTCCTGTAGCCCTTCATTTTTCACAATTTCTGTATATGCCACATTCTGTGGACAGTTTTGGGTGATATATCTATCATTTCTATCAGTGCGCTGGCTTCTGAAGAGCAGGGATATCAAATTATTCTCTTTGTGTCTCAGATACAGACATGATCCCTGGTGGAAATACTGGATCTAAGTGGAAATCCAACTTTGCTTCTGGAAACCTGATCACCAAAAAGATGTGTATTTTGTAAATTTTTCCTGCCAACTCTCTTTTTCCATTTAGTGGTCTCTTTCCCTAACTAGGTTCATGGCCAAATCTGCCATGGCAGAAATCTACCGTTTTGACATTGCACCCAAGGACAGCAACACAGGTATCTCCCCACACCCAATAAAAACATATCCATCTCCTTCCTCCTAGAAACTTCTACAGGGTTACTTCTAAAGGCCAAATGCTTTCCATGTATTGTATTAATCAATCCTCTCAAGAACCCTAAAAGGTACGTATCATTGCCATTATATGGAACAGAAGGTTAACTCTCTTAGGCTTGTGTAGCTACCAGTCGCTGGAGGCTGGGATTTGCCCTTATAACTGTCCAACTGCAGAATCCATGCCTTTTCCAGTTTGCCTTGCAGCCTCCATACTTTCCAAGTCCTAGTCACCTGACAGCCATTTATGTGTTCTAAGTAAACTAAACTAGTCCATATACAGTATCCTTGCCAGATCATTATCAAATTGTCTCTTTTCATGGCTTACTTATGAAAACCTGGTTTTGGCAACAGGATTGTAATTGGAGCAGAGAATAAAGGACAGGGCTAAGGAAAAGGGCAGCATTGATCCAAGAGGATCCAGACTGTGAAAAGTGGCCAGGACAACTGCCACACTTAAAATTCTTTAGGGGCTCCCCCTTGGCTTTTATTTGTTTAATAAATAATTAGTGGGCCCCTACTAAGTCCCAGATACTGTTCATCACATTGTGGCTATAGCAGCAAGTCAAATAGACCAAACAACTTGCCCTCATGATGCTTACATCATAGGGAGGTGGCAAGGAGTAAAAAGAGTTAAATGTGTCCTGCCGTGACAGGTACGCATGGGAAAACAGGGTAGGTCAAGAAGTTTGGGAGTGTCTTCCTTGTAAATGCCAAACTTCTTGGTGTGGTGGACAAAAGATTTCACCCATTTGGCCCATCATCTACTGCATACCATGGTCAAAACCACACTCAATGGTCCATCTTCCAGAAGTGCCTCTGTCTTGTGTCTCCACACTAACTGCCATTCAGTCTTCTGAGCAGTAGACACATCATCTCTTTCATGACAGCCTTGAAATTTTCTCTGACGCCTCCAAATTCTTATTTGTATGCCAGAGCATGCCGAACTTCTCTAATAGCATTTATATCACAGACTATGTTGTTATTTTCCACTTTCAAGTATTTATCTTCTTCAGATGTGTAACAAACTCCCTGAGGCAAGACCAGGCTACTTCACCTTGAATCTGAGACACTGAATACTGAGCCTGGCAGAGAGTAAACACTCAGTAAATACTTCATGAAAGATGTGAATGGATGCTCAGATGAAATAAGGCCATTTAAGTACACAAAATTGTCAAAGACCATCAAGAGGGAAAGGAAACAGGGCTGTTTTTTATATTTATTCTGAATACCTATTAAACCATGTACGGAGTTGACAGGACAATCACTTTTTAAAGGTTACCTTTTTATAACATAACTTGAAGAAATTATCAAGATGAAATACCTAAAATTCCTTAGTTCTATGCTCAAGGCAGACAGGGTACACTTGGGATATTACATTTTAAAAGATAAGGTTTATTACCATAATAATTTCTTGACATTTTTATTGCAAATTACAAGCTACTTGGAAAGACATTCATTTGCAGTAAATTAGCATTATTTAAATCTTTACTTTTTTAAAAAAATAGTTTATTTATTTATTTGACACAGAGAGAGAGATCACAAGTAGGCAGAGAGGCAGGCAGAGGGAGAGGGAGAAGCAGGCTCCTCACTGAGCAGAGAGCCCGATGCGGTGCTCAATCCCAGGACCCTGAGATCATGACCTGAGCTGAAGGCAGAGGCTTAACCTGCTGAGCCACCCAGGTGCCCCTAAATCTTTACTTTTATCAGAAGAACACTAGGCCTCTAAGTGTATAGACCTTACAATCAGTCTTTGATAGACTGAACCAAGAATATAACAGATACCTGTTAGTTCTTGTATATACACATCATGGTATGTGAGATATTTGATATAGGCTCATGGCAATTAGAAAATACAAAGTTGGATATCCTCTCACAAAACAAATTCTATGAAATATTAATAATTAACATTCTATTCTGATTTTCAAAAGCAAAATGTAGTATCAATGGATACTACTACAGTAACACTGCCCTGACTACAATTTTGAAAATTGAAAGTGCTAGCCAACATCCTTTGTTCATCAATTAATAATGATCTCAGGTTCAATTTGATTGTGGAAAAGCAATCTTTGCTCAAAAAATAAAAATACTATCTTGTCCATAAGTTTTGATTAACTTTTCAAATATAAATCTTTAAGTATATAGATACTGTCATTTGCCTAGAAAAATCTAAGCTAGCTAAATTGTTGTATATAGAGATGTAAAAGATATTAAAACAATGTATGTAGGCAGAAAATTTAATAAACACTGAACTGGTACTTGAATGGGTTGTTTTATTGTTTCTTATTTTGAATACGTACATTTTGAGAGCCTACTTGAGGGTTTTTGGAGTCATCTTCTGCTATCTGGCTTTGAGGCACCTACTAAGATCTTTAGCAGGATCATGGAGACCCTGTGGCAGGTGGCATGACAGATAAGATACTGCTGGAAGTGGCAGATTTCTCCTTCCAGCTAGAAGGATGACCACCGGGTCCTGAGTTTAAAAAGGTGTCTATACAAACATCTCCAGGCACACATACTTTAATAGTATGGACTTCAGACATATCAACTCTCTCCATACAATGGACATTGGCATAACAAGCGCAGTAAAACTTTTGGGAAAATTGTTGTAGATCTTCAAGTGTGGGTTCCCCTTGTACTGTGTATTTTCCATTTGTCTCAAGTTGAATAACAAAACTCTCTGGGTTCAGGTGAAGATAGTCACTTGAATTCCAGTGTTTCCTTGTACACACTCCTTGGTCCTGGCAGAGCGCTTGATTACACATTTTGGCTGCTAGGGTGACGTTGATTATGTAAGGATTCAGTTTATTCTTCATGTAATTGTCTAGCTCTGTGCAAGATTGCTGTAAAATTATAAGAAGGTTAGAATATTAAGGGAGCTCATCTGTGAATTAATTCACTGTGATAGGCAGTTTCTAAGGAAGCAAGATAAAACAAGACCCAGCAAGAGGTAGGAAGTAGTTTACCTTTTTTACCTTATCAAGCAAGATTATTCCAACTGTTTTGTAACATTTGTAAGTAAGTTTCACATGCCATTTGATGTAACTGAAAACCTTAACTTCAGCCTAGCCTTGGACTTCTTTAATAATTCCTAAAATTGGCAGGATGGTAGAGCAGTTAGAGAATGGTCTCTGGGGCCTATCTTCCCAGATTGGTCACAGTTCCATGAATGACTAACTCTGTGACCTTGGAAATCTTGCAAGCTTTCTAAGTCTTAGTTTCCTATCTGGGTGACCTTGGGCAAATCAGTTAACCCGGTTATGCTTCAGCTTCATCGTTTATAAAATAAGGATCATTATAGCACTTACCTCATAGCATTGTTGTGAAGATGAAAAGATACAATGTATATAAAAGTACTTAGCATTAAGACCCAGCATATCATTGGTTAGCCCTCATGAAATTATAAATAAAGGTAATAAGAATCATCTTTGTGAGACAAGTTTAAACAGCATGAGGAAGATTTCTCAACTGCTAGCTCAAAACAACTAAACAGGTTCAACTGAGTATACTTTATGTTAAATGTTATGTATAGTTCAAGTTATGGGTGAATTATGACAGCTCTTTTACAAATACACTTATTTGGCAGAGCACGAGTGATGAGTAACTAAAATGATTCATCTTGAGACTGATGCATTCTAAAACTGGGATGCTGTCTTTTTAAAAACACAGAAGATCGTCACTTGCTTTCTTTCATAATCCATAGTTCCACTGAGAAAGCTGGCCATGCTAATTCTCCAGCAGACCAAAGGAAGTGGTGGTAGTAGATCAGAAGGCAAGTCAAGGAATCTTGGCATCTTCCACTTGACTCTATCTCGTTATATGCCTTGAGATGATACCAGCAATGATAGGAAGAATAGGGCCTTCCAAGAATGTCCATACTCTAATGCCCTGGAACCTGTGACCTTGTTACCTTCCATGGCAAAAGGAACGTTATACATATGATTACGGAGAAGAATGTAGTCCTTGAGATGGAGAGATTACCCCAGGTTATCTGGATGGGCTCAATTTAATCACATGAGTCCTTTAAAAATGTAGAAACTTTTCCAGCTGGGATTTAAAAAAAAATGAGATGGAAGAAAGAGAACAAATTAAAGGTAAAGGAGACTCAACCCAGCATTGCTGGCTTTGAAGATAGAGGAGAGGGCCAAGAGCTAGAGAATGCCGTGAACTCTAGAAGCTGGAAATGACCCTTAGCCATCATAGCCAGCCAGAAGATAGACATCTCATTGCTACAGGCAGGAGGAAATGAATTCTACCAACAACCCAAATGAGCAAGTGAGGGTCCTCCCTTGGAAAGGAATGCAACCCTATCAACATCTTGATTCGAGTCTGTTAAGACCCATGCTGGACTTCTGAACTACAAAGTATAAGATACTGGGTGGCTCAGTGGGTTAAAGCCTCTGCCTTCGGCTTGGGTCATGATCCCAGGGTCCTGGGATCGAGCCCCGCATCGGGCTCTCTGCTCAGCAGGGAGCCTGCTTCCTCCTTTCTCTCTCTCTGCTTGCCTCTCTGCCTACTTGTGATCTTTATCTGTCAAATAAATAAAAAAGATAATAATTCTCTCTTGTTTAAACTAAGTGTGTTGTCATTATTATAGCAGCAGTAGAAAACCTCCTCTTAATCCTAGTTTTGCATGGTGTCTAGAATAAAATTCAACTTCGCCTGACTTATATACAACCTGATGTGAGGTAATTCTTCCTTCCTCTTGAATACCCCTCCCTTACCCACTCTGTCTTAGGCATGCTAGTTGTTTCATAAGAATGGCAGGTTTATTTCAAACTGTACGCACTTCTTCCCTCTGCTTGGAAGGCTCTTTCCTCTAATTTTTTTTTTAAGATTTTATTTATTTATTTGACAGACAGAGATCACAAGTAGGCAAAGAGGCAGGCAGAGAGAAAGGAAAGGAAGCAGGCCTCCGGCTGAGCAGAGAGCCCAATGCGGGGCTCAATCCCAGGACCCTGGGATCATGACCTGAGCCGAAGGCAGAGGCTTTAACCCACTGAGCCACCCAGGCGTCCCTCTTTCCTCTAATTTTTAACACGGTCACTTTATCTCACCATTCAGATTGCAGCTTTAATTAAACCTCAGACACCTTTCCTATCTACTTTCTCACATCTGTTTTAATTCTCTGTATATTACTTATCACATCAAATATTTTTCTTATTTGTGTATTGTTTCTATCCCTCCAACATTAACATAAGCTGCATGAGTGCCAAGACTTCGTCAGTGTTCTTCAACACTGTATCCCCAGGGGACAAAATACATGAGAATTGATACCAAGTTCAGATGACAGTCTGGGTGACCACAGAGACAAAAGCTGGGCAAAAAGAGGAGTGAAGGATAAGAATGGTTTGAGAATCATTAGCCTACACAAGATAAAGTCTTTGGAAGGATCTGAAACTGGCTTTCTAAAAGATAAGGCCTGGTTTATAGCATTTGTCAATATCCGTGGTATAAATGCATCTGCCATGGTCAGTTTTAATCTATCAACGTGCTATCACTGAGTGATTGGAAATCAAGCCCCTGTTGTGGTAGTATGGTGTGGAGAAGCACATCATTATGTACTATTTCCACTTATGCAGATATAATAGATGTCAAGTTCCTCAAGAGTATGGATAATAGTAAAGTGAAGTATGTAACTGATACATTAGAAGTATTTATTACTTCTTTTTTTTAGGTTTTATTTATTTATTTGACAGAGCACAAGCAGGGGGAGCAAGAAAGGGAGAAGCAGGCCCTCCACTGAGCAGGGATCCCTACGCGGGGCTCAATCCCAGCACCTAGGATCATGACCTGAGCCAAAGGCAGCTGCTTAACTGACTGAGCCACCCAGGTGCCCCGGGTATTTATTGCTTTGGTTTTAACAGTACTTATTTCATTCTAAGTTTTTGTAATTTATTTATTTTTTAAATATTTTATTTATTCATTTGACAGACAGATCACAAGCAGGCAGAGAGGCAGGCAGAGAGAGAAGAAGGGAAACAGGCTCCCCGCTGAGCAGAGAGCCCGACGCGGGGCTCGATCTCAGGACCCTGAGATCATGACCTGAGCCGAAGACAGAGGCTTTAACCCACTGAGCCACCCAGGTGCCCCTGTAATTTAATTTTTAATAATGGTTGTGTTAACAACCAGTTCCCAAAATTTCTAAATATTTAATAATCAGGTCTTGTGAGCTGGGACCAGTAGGAGCTGGCTGTCATACCACTGGATCTAATAACACGGAATGAAAGGAAATAGCTTGCTTACATTTGATAACAATTGTTTTAAGTCAATTTCAGTCATTAAACCTGCAGTTACCAGTTTCTCAAGTTGTCAATGAATCAGAGAAAATAAGATGAGTAATCCATGATTCTGTTGGCTACAAATGACATAGAAAAAAGGGGAAGTGATGATAGAACTAGCATTCAAAATCATCATGTGGGAAAAGTAGCAGAAATACATAAAACAGAGATCACAGGGGGCAATTTCAAGGCAGTGTCATTAGGTAGGAAATTGAGGAACTGTCTGTGTATGAAAAATGCTGAAGATGCTCTGAGAGTCATGGTAGAAGAATGTAAATCTAAGATTAAAGTGCAATAATAAGAGAAAAAAACTAGGTGTGACTTATAATAATATGTCATGCCGTACTACTAATTGGAGAAAGCCTGATTCACTCCTCATCAGAGTAAGGGTGGAGTTCTCAGTTCTTAAAAAAAAAAAAAGAAAAGAAGGAATGTAGTATGGAGAATATTTATAAATGATCCCATCAGATAATTTATAAGACCCTTGAGAAAGGTGTTTACAGATTTGAGACACAGTGAATGAAAATTAGGAATATATTTAGGAGAATTATAATTTTTTAAGATTTTCTGACATGGAAGATTTTGCACCAGGGACATATACCTTTCTCCATACTTATATTTTATATTATTTCTCCTTATTGGTGATCAAGCCAGAGACAATAGAGTTCTACCAAAAAGTAGAAAGAATGAAAGAATCTCATAATGGGAACTACTGTTGAGTACTTTTGTAAATGAATTAACAATATAGTGAGGCTATCTGAAGGAGAAGAGACAAAAGGCCTCTTCTGGTCTTAGATTGCTGTATAAAGTCTCTTCTCTTTAGGTCCTAGGAGAAGTCTCCCTCGCCACGAGCTCTATGAGATATTCTCTGTGGCACCTAAGTCTCTCATATTTCCACATCTGTTAGAGAAGGAAAAGTTGAGCTCCAGTTCAGCAGAGTCCATGTGATAGCTTTACTCTTGAGTCAAGAGGATTGAAGAGGTTGGGAAGACAGATCTGACACAGAAAAATAAACAAGGATGAAAATAAAGGAAGAGAGAAAAGGATTAGGTGGTAATAGTTAAAGGCTTTTTGAACTGAAGAAAATGCATTAGGAGATAAATGAAAAGAAGTCACCCATACAGAAAAAAATGGACTTTTTTTTCCTAATAAAACAAGTTTTACTCAAAATTTTACTTAAAATAGACAACAGTAAATATAACCTGTGGAAAATAAGGAAGTATTCCTTTTCCTCTCCCTTAGAGAAGGTTTGGACAATTTAGTAATATTTTGAAAAAAGTAATTCCCAATTGCTTATGCACCTCTTCCCCAATCCCGGCTCCTTTTTCTTCCTCCCCACCCAGCCCCCATCAAACCATTCCTCCTTAAGTCTCTCCCATCTAAGAGGCCAATTCCTTCAAACCAGAAGCCTTGGAGTCATCTTAACCACTTCTCTTATCCATCCTACTCATCCAGTCCCTCAGTCCAACCTCTCAGTTCATCCAATCCCTCAGTCCAACCTCTCAGTTTTATTGTTGGGTTATATTCAAACCACACGCCAGTATCTGTGGTCCAGGCCATCAACAGCTTCCTCTCCCTGTTCCTGCTCTTGCCTGTCCACCATGGATCCTCAACTCAGCTAAGTAAGAAATGTTTGTCCGAGATTGCAACTCTTCTGCTCAAGTCTCTTTATGGCCTTCCATATCAGAGTCAAAGCCCCATGGTGGCCTACAAAGCCTTCCATATGACCCTCTGTCTTCTCGCTTACCGCAAGTCTTCCCTGCTCACTGCACTCTGGTCACACTGACCTCCTCTGTCTTTCTTTGACAAGCACATTCCAGCCTGAAGGCTCTTGCACTCACCATCCCTGCTTGGTCTCTTAAGAGACTTGGTCCCTGGTTTTCATCAGGTCTCTGCTCCAACAGCACCTCATCAGAGAGGCCTTCTGTGACTGCCCCATCTTAAGTACTGCCATTTTATCTCTTTATCCTGCCTACACTGCTTCATTACTCTTGATTGCACCTATCACTACCTGACATATCCTATCTGGATATGTTGCATTTCCACTTGTAAGGATGCAGCTTCATGGTGAAGGGACTTGTCTTCATTCGGTGCTACATTTTTAGCACCTAGGATTATCTGGCACTTAATCGCAGGAGATGTTCAATAAACCAAGAGTCAGCAAACGTTTTCTGCATAGAGGCAGACAGTAAATATTTAGGGGTGACTGCCATAACTATTCAATTATTTCTTTGTACTGCAAAAGCAACCATAGACATCTAAACTAAGGAACATGCCTGTATTCCACTAAATAAAACTTTCTCAGTAGACACTAAAATTTAAATATTACCTAATTTTCACCTACTATAAATGCTATTTGGGAGTTTTTCCCCATCCACTTAAAAGGAGAAAATTCATTCTTGGCCCCTGGCCGTCATTTGCTGACCCGTGTAATAAACTGCCATTGAATGACTAAATGGATAAGCAAAAGAAGTGCTTAATAAACAGTAATTGAATGAATTAAAGAATTGACTATTATTTCATTGACTATTTCATGGGTTTTTTGAGAAGAGACCTATCACAGTACAATACAAAAAGCCGAACACCATGTCAGAAAATTGAGTTTGTAGTCCTCTTTTTGCTACTTGCTAGCCACATAGCCTAGAGAATTTTGGTCAGTTTCACTGAATTTGTTTCCTTGCTGGAAAAGAGGTACAGTTTTTTCTGCCTTATAACATAACCACACGAATGAAGGACAGCTTGATGCAACCAGTATTAACTGAGCACATACTACTATGTGCCAAGCATAGTACTTACTTTTATTATTCAGTACAACCATCCTCAAAAACATTAAAAGTAGAAATGTTTTCATCTATTTCCTATCAATTCAACTTACCACATTTTGGCTTAAATTGAGGCTTCCCCATATAACCATTCCAGAAACACCTAGAGAAACCGTTTCACCAATTGTGTTCACAAGGTCCTCCTGGTGAATGTGACAGAAAGAGTTAACAGAAATAAAATAGAAACGCTATGCATAAGACAGTAACACCAAAGCTAAGAATTCTGACAACGATAATAATTCAAATATTTCCCCACTATTTCTGTTGCCACCACATCCTTACTATAACAAATATACAGATTTTTCTGTTATTATTTTAATTACTTCTATTGACAAACCCCATGAAAGGGAAAAAAGGGAACTGAGTTAATATATTGTCTGTGCTACCTAGTTTTTTCATCGTTGCTAAGGTATTATATGATTACATTTAAAAGAAATATATTCTTGAGATGCCTGGGTGGTCCAGTTGGTTAAGCGGCTCTCTTCAGCTCAGGTCATGATCCTGGGGTCCTGGGATTGAGTCCCTCATCAGGCTCCTTGAACAGTGGGGGACCTGCTTCTCCCTCTGTCTGCCTCTCCCTCTGCTGTGCACGCGCTCTTTCTCTCTCAAGTGAATAAATGAAATCTTAAATAAATAAATAAATAAACAAATGAAATATACTCTTATTTTGCATTCTCATAAAAATGGAGTACTATCTGTGTGCATATTTGTAAAGGATGTTAAAAGTCAAATCTCACTCCCTTCAAAAATGATGTTGAATTCCACTAAACACCTTTTGTGGCTGCTAGTTCACAGGTTTCACACCTTGACTTACCTCAGAAAAATATTTCAAAGGTATGTCAGCAAAAACTGGACGGGTATATACAAAAACTGGAAGTGGATGTTTAACACTGTGTTCTTCAGATATCCGAATGGCTTCCAAAACACGATTGCGGACATAGAGAGCAGCTTTTGGAGAAGATTGGAATTTGCTATTCAAATAAATGGATGGGAAAAGGGCCGTGCTTTCCTTCCATAACCAGTCGAGTTTATCGTTTCTCTTCTTTTCTATATCAGGGCAACTTCCATTGAAATTGGTTTCTTTATAACCATTGTAACATTCAGGAAAAAGATAATAACCCCATAAATAATTTGGCCGAAGTTCTTTTACCAGTTTTAAGGTCGTTTCCATGAAACACCTTCCTGCACTTTCAAAATCTGCTTTGGCTCTCTTGGTGGCCTCTGTGTCATTAAGTTCTGCATGTTGTTGGTGAACCAACTCAATAGAAAGGTTCTTGTAAATATCTTTAGGTTTCCAGTTTCTCATCCAGAGAGGCCTCCAGTTTTCCCAGTCAATGATACCCAGGCCCGTCGTGTCTACTTCTATGTAATGGTCAATATCTTTCCTGACTTTCGCCAAGTGCTTTATCAAGTTTCCAGTCTGGGGGATTTCTCCATTCATACCTTTGCCGGTCTTGTCATCTATGTAAGGATAGTAGCCAAGTCTGTTATTATAAAATATTGTAATATTTTGTCCGCTGGCAGTTTTTCGAGGGCTTCCTACTAGAGAGAAAAGGTTCAGATCTAGATGCACGTTAAAATTTATAGCACACGGTTCAGTTGGGACATTCCAGGCCCAGAGGAAAGATATGTTTGGAATAAAAGGGGGTGCTCTGTACTCCTGAGTTGAGCAACATATAATCAGAAGGAGGGTGAGCACGGCTTGCGTGACTCCACTATATCCCACAGAACTCCTAAAGAAGTTATGCTGGAACCTGAGCACACCCATTGCAAAGATGAATGACTATGAAAATTTTCTCCCAAACACTTCAGCTTGTCCGATATTTCATGCAAGATCTAAGCACAGAAGAGAGATAGTGGGATGAAGCCACTTTGATGGATAAAGAGGTATAATGATCACAATACGTTTAAATATTATTCTTCTTGCTTCATATTTCAAGAATGTTTTGCAAGTTGCTTCATCTATAACTGGAAAAAAATAAATATAGAATACATGGTTAACGTTACATTTCTGTATCAAGACTGTCAACTTTACCAAGTTCTCAACTTGAAGGGCAGGAGTTTAATTCCATTCTTGAAACTGGAGAACTCCTGTGTTTGAATCAATAAAATTATATTCTCTTTTGTATGATTCAAATCCTGTAATAGCTAACATTTGTCTCATCTTTCCAAATCATTACTGAGCCTACAGGGAGGTGAATGTACCTGTTTTTCCTTTTGCCTTCCCACTTGTGTAGAATGTTATGCCAAGCACAAGCAAAGCCTTGTTAAATAGAATTCCAGTTGAACCTCTCATTTTTGTTTGTCATTTCTTGAAATAACATGCCTTATAGTGGCATGCTAAAAATTGAAAACAACTTCTCATAAAATTATGAGATTTCATCTTATTTTTTTAAGGGGGGCAAGTAGGGGAGGAGGCAAAAGTCACTTCTCCCAGAAGTAGTGTATCAAAAATGTGCTTGAAACGATTGAGTTAATCAAAATCTCCTACTGAGGAACAAGTTTAAGTGTTATTTGGAATAGTGCTCCATCATATGTCAAAGTGAACTGAGTAAAAGATTAAGTAAAAGATGCACTATATTTGTAGATATCTGTGTGTCTATATGTATATAGACACACATACATACACACACAAAATTTATGTATAGATACAAAAAATAGGTAATTTTTTTTTATGAAACAACATATCTCTTCTTTATACATTTTTGGACAAAGCCTTGGGTCACAGAATTGGGGACAGACCTGGGTTAGCATCTAGAAAAGCATCTCTTTAGAAGATCTATCTACTAGACACTTTACACAAGAATCTCATCTTCCAGGAGAACTTGGGTGGCTCAGCCAGTTAAGTGGCTGCCTTCAGCTCGGTTCATAATCCCAGGGTCAAAATTTGAGGCTAGAATTTTGTTTGTCAGAACAGATTTGAAGCTCAACTTCTCCTTAGTGGGAAGAAGAAAATAACCATCCACTTTCTTACTGTTTATTCACTGGGTTCTCATTTTACCTTTTTTTTTTTTTTAAAGAGAGAGAAAGAGCACGTGTGGGCACGTGAATATGGTGGGAGGCGCAGAGGGAGAGAGAAAGAATCCCAAACAGACTCCAGACGAGTGGAGCCCAACATGGGGCTTGGGCTCTATCTCATGACCATAAGATGATGGCCTGAGCCGAAATCATGAGTCAGACACTTAACAGACTGAGCCACCCAGTGCCCCTCATGTTACGTTTTGAAGGAGTTGCTAGTTGGAATTTTTGAGGTAAGGAGAAGACAGTCACAGACCGAAAAAGCCAAACAAAACAGCTAAATTTCTTGGTTCAATGCTAAGCTCTTCTTTTCTACAACAAATTCTTTCTTTCTAGAAAATCATAATTAACAGATGTAGAAGTCAGTCACAGGACTGTCTTCAGAAACCACTCTTCTGATAGTCTTACTTCCTGTAAGGAGTCTATATATATATTATCTCAGTGGAATTAAGAACTGAATTTAGATAAAACTCTCTTACTATTAAAATTGTTATAGATTTTTAAGATAAATTATTATTATAAATATAAAGGTGAACATTCAGAAATGTGGACAAATAGTGATAAAGCCAAGATTATAACTTTGGTAGAAGCTCAGTGAGGACTGAAAGGAAAGACAGAGTGGAGAGTCCCAAGGTTAAGGTGTCTTTCCAAAGCACCTCGAGGTCCCCATTACCCTACTGCGCCCAGAACAACTGCACATGAGAGAAGTATGGTTACAATACTTATCAAATAGCCCCAAGCCTCAGGATGCTGAAGGTAACTTTAATGTATCTAAATTACCTCTGTAAATACTTCAGGAATCATTCTTTAATATGAAAAATAAAAGGCAAAACTTCAAGTGAGCAGCTGGCCCCAAATTTATTGCCTTGGTAGCCCTTGTATACTATTTACAGTATAGTATACTGTATACTAATTGTATACTAATTACATTTGGTAGGCTGTGTATCATTTCTGAAGTACTACTTGGTCTCTAATTTCAACTCAAAGGCTGACTTCTACCTCCAGTTACAAGTCATTCTGGATCTAAGCCGAATTCTGAGCAAACTTAAGAGACCAGCGTAATACCCCGGAAGCAGAAAAATCCATGTGCCATTTTCTTCTCTCTCTCTTTTTTTTTAAAAGATTTTATTTATTTATTTGACAGACAGAGATCTCAAGTAGGCAGAGAGGCAGGCAGAGAGAGAGGAGGAAGCAGGCTCCCCGCTGAGCAGAGAGCCTGATGCGGGGCTCCATCCCAGGACGCTGGGATCATGACCTGAGCCGAAGGCAGAGGCTTTAACCCACTGAGCCACACAGGCACCCCGGCCATTTTCTTCTCTTAAAGCAAAAATGTATTCCTGCTTTCAGGAAAGAAAGGAGCCTTTAAGCAAGATTTTTTTTTTGATAGGAAATTTCTTAAGCTATGATGTTTTATAAATAACTTGGCCAGAAATAGATATGATGATAAACTTGATTAAACAATAGAAGTTAAGGGACACCAAGGTGGCTCAGTCAGTTAAGCATCTGCCTTCAACCCAGGGCATGATCCCAAGGTCCTTGGATCAAGTCCCAGATTGGGCTCCTTGCTCAGTGGGGAGCATGCTTCTCCCTCTGCCTGCTGCTCCCCTGCTTGTGTGCGCTCTCTCTCTTTCTGAGAAATAAATAAGTAAAATCTTTAAAAACCAAGCAAGAGAAGTTAATACTATTTTTGGCAGCATTCCATCAACTCCCTCTTCCTTCCCCTTTTACTTTATTATTATTATCATCATCATTATTATTCTTCTCCTTTGGTTCCTTCTCCTACTCGTGTCTTAAATTTGTCAATATCTCCCACAGATAATTTTTGCACAGGGCGGAGCTCCTCAAGGCTAAAGAAATCGATCATTCCTGGGACCCCTGGCTGGTTCAGTCGGTAGAGCATGTGACCACTGATCTTGGGATTGCAAGTTGGAGCTCCATGTTGAGTGTAGAGATTACTTAAAAATAAAATCTTTAAAAATGAGAAAAAGAAATTGTTCATTCTTAATCTGTGTATCTACTACTAAGCACTAAGTGACAAACTATTCCTACTAAAGAGGTAGCTTTAAAAACATGGCACATTACAAAACTTCTAATTCTTTTTCTATCCAATTTTTTGTAATCTGCTTTTCCCTATCCTGCTATGCAGTAGAAAGGAAAAAAAGACATTTTTTCCTTTGAAGCAACATTTTATAAGTTCCTCTAAAGTGTCAGCAGGTCAGAAATTGTTCCAGAAACATCTAAATGCTCTTCAGTATTCAGCATGTTGGGTGAGAAAAAACAGCTCTTTGCGCAGTCAGTTAAGGAATTTAGAAAAGACTTACTCTTTTGAGATGTTATTGTGTGGTGGAGGAGGGGGAAGTGTGTGTGTGTGTGTGTGTGTGAGAATGCGTGCATGCATTGGATCCCAGCAAATTCAAGTACCTTATATTAGAAAAAAGGATTGGTAAGGATGGCAAATTAACACAAAAATGCTATAAATTTTTCATTAGCATTTGAAATGAGTTTAATGGTAAAACAAGTCCTAATTGCAGTTGTTTTGATTGTTAACCATTTTGTTAAATTAATGAAAGATTTCCGTAGTGTAAAGTAGATAAAGAATGAACTGGTTTCAAGGAAGTACAGCATTTACTGTAGAAGTAATTTCTCATTACAAAATTAAAATGAAGTTATATTTTCAAAGTGATTAAGAAAGCCACATTTGACATTTGTTAGTTATAGGAAAATGCTAGTTTTCTGAATCCTGCTCCTTTCCCTAAGGTGGGAAGGGAGAGGGGAGAGGAGAAAGAAGAGAACCAAATAAATAATAAAATCCCTCAAAAGCTGTTCCCAAAATCAAATTTTATTTAATTGCTATAGTGAAACATAAGAGATATAATTTACACATGTACTTTTTATGCAATAAAAGTTTTTCCCGTACGGCCATGATATAATTAGAAGGTAATACATCTAAGAAGCTAGAAAACCACCACATGATTAAACATGAATTCTAAATATTGAAGCCTTAAGCAAATTATATTGATAAGGTATAAAAGATATTAATATTTCATCTTTTGAAAATGCAAGATAGTTCAATAGCAAGAGTGTTTAATTGAAAACAAGAAAGTAATTCATCTAAATCTTAGAAGGAAATTCCTTTGGAAAGATGGTAAAGGTGCCTATAATAACATTCTGTGTCCATAATGTCTTTGTAGACCCAAGAGTCCTTATAACAGAAGGTACATAATATATCCTTAATTGTAGGATTAGGTTGTTGTTTGAATTTCCAAGCCACTTACTTGATACTCAGTAGATACATACATGAGTTAATTATTTAACTAAATGAATGAGCTTGATATACGTTGAATTTCAGTAAACTCAAAATTGCAGCCAAGGTGATACCTTAAAATGAAGGTGTTCAAACAAATCAAAACATATCACCAGGAATCCACAGAGCTGTCAAAGGATAAGCAGTGAGGGTAGAACTGGACTCAGTTCCCAAATACAGCAAGAAAATTTGGGACTTTATGGCCAAAGAGCAAAGTGGGGGCAGAGGGGTGTCTGTGGATGGAAAATTACTAAGAACATCAGGGGTAAGGGGAGACTTTGGCTAAACTGACCTAACAGTTAGGCCAGGGTGATTAGGCAAAACCAGGGGTATAGTAGAAGATAGGAAACCTACTCAGATATACAAGGTGACCAGGTAGGGAGGATGGGAATTCTTACTAAAATGACTTAACAAGATTCTTGCTAGAACTAAATTCTACAAGGAAGGATACGGAAGCCCAGCGTTTGAGGCTTAGTCAGAAAGAGAGTTCAATGAGCCTGATTAGCGTGGTCAGTAGAGGGTGTTTGTCAGTCCCCACTGTGGTACATGCTGGGTGAGTTCATCGTTTAATTAAGTAAATGAACTTCATGTACTCTGAATTTCAGTAAACTCAAAATTATGGCTTAGGGTACCACTTTAAGATGAAAATGTTCAAATAAAAAATGAACTATAAGCATCCAGAAGCCATAGAGTTCAAACATTACTCAGAAGACAATTATGTCTTCTATAGCTTTGCGTGAAGCACTGACACACCTAGATATGACTGAAACTAAGTACTTGAATAATTGAATCAAGTCTCTAAAATTCTAGAGGCTAGTTAAAAACACAATAGCTTCACTAGGCATACCCTTTGCAATGGCATTTGTCAAGCCTCAGACGGAGCTTCGTAATGCCTGACTTACAGTCAACCCAGCATCCCACCACCAAAAACCTGGGGCCAGTCCTAGTTCTTCTGTAATTACAGTGTCTCAGCTGCCTTGCACAAATAGGCAAAAAGCCTTAGTATCACTGTAGTCAACGTTGAGGAGTAACAAGCGCCTCCATGATAACCAGTGCCTTGCACAATGAAGGTCACGAAGGTATACCAGCTTTGATAGGGGCTATGAGTTTACAGTCGGTCTCCTGTTAGCAAGAACTAATATTTCTCTTTCCTTGACCAGTCAGGTGACTTTTAGGTTTTGTTTCTCTGAATTGTCAAAGTCATAGTAACTAAATCTGCGTGTGGGATTATAGCAAAGATCCCAATGACCACTATAGTCTAATTCAAACAGAAAACACCTATTTGCTCATAAATGTCCTGTTTCGAAGGCAGTAGGGACCCAATTGCATCAAATGTGATTAAACACATTTGCCAATGCTGAAGGTAAATACCATTGAAGAAAAACATATGAGCTCAGTTTCAAAAGATAACACAACAGATGTTTTCCTTCTTATCAATTTATTTGGTGCCTATAGAGATACCAGGCTACTCAATGCTGCACATAGGATGCAGATGGTTTTTTTTCTTCTTAGGAATGAGGACTGGTTCAAAAATCTTGTCAGTGTTCTAAATAATTTAGTATTTATCTTCCTAAAAGTACATGTTCTACAGTCCACCTTAAGAATGCACATTTTGTGAAAGCAAAACTATGGATGAATTCTCAAGCAAGCAAATGTCCTCCCAACCTATTCATCTCTTTCTCCACTTTTTTTTTTTTAAGATTTTATTTATTTATTTGACAGACAGAGATCTCAAGTAAGTGGAGAGGCAGGCAGAGAGAGGATGAAGCAGGCTCCCTGCTGAGCAGAGAACCCAATGCGGGGCCAGATCCCAGGACCCTGGGACCATGCCTGAGCCAAAGGCAAGGGGTTTAACCCACTGAGCCACCCAGGAGCCCCTCTTTCTCCACTTCTGAGGAACGTGTGGCAACTCAGTTTAGTCTAGCTTTTGGCCAGGATGTAAAGTAAAATAAAACTCAAATCTTTCATTAGCCACATGAAAGTCCCTCTTTCTTTGAGGAAGAAGAGTTTTGTGGTGACAGGTTCTTTTGGACCTTATGAATTCCATATGAGAATTATATATGTTTCATTCCAATGGGATCCTGCCTTGCACATCTTGTATCAATCTCTTTGCCCTGAATCTGTAAAAATCTATTCTGAACCTAGAGATAGATCTCTCAATGACTGCTCCCACTGTGTAGCCTTTCCAGACACATCTGACTATTGAAGTATTCATTCTGATTGCCACCAAGGTGAATTTAAATGTGTCAAGGCTGTCATAAAAATTGTATTTATTTCTTAGTACCAGTCATAGTTTGTGTTCCCATTTTAAATAAGTCTATCTTTCTTCACTAAACTGTGAACTCACTACTGTGTCCCCAATTCCCTGTACTGTGCCTGGTACACAGTAGAAGGTCCATAAGTACTTAATTGTATGGGTGAATGAGTGAATCTATCCATCAATTAATTCTTTGATCAGATTATTTTTTCCTTTCCCCAGTTTCACTAAATTATTTTTCATTTCCTACCATTCTCCCAAAGCACAGGTTCACCTACTGGTTAAAATACAATTTGTTTTATCTTAAACATTAACAAGATAAGGAGTTAAGAGAGTTGAAGAAGTAACAGTAGGTAGCTACTTTGACCTTGCATTGTGGTATGGAAAGTAAGATTTATCTTAGAGATTATAATTAGCAGGGATTTTTAAGACTACTAATTCAAATCTAACCTGTACTCTCAGGACAGTCCCTAACTGCCACCGTTCTTTCAGTTGATGATGTGTTATAGCTCAAGATTAGAACAACTGTGCCATAGAGCATAGCTAGTAACATTTATTGGTGTCTCCCTTTACAAAGACTCTTCTCTCCTCTTCATACATCTACTTTTTTTGTTGTTTTGATTTTTACATCTATATATATACATCTACTTTTAATTTTTTTCTTCCCATCTTAACTGAGTCTTCTACCTGCCAATGGGACCTGAAGGCTGGTGACACCCACAGTTAAAGGGATTAAGGAGCCCAGACCAAAAAAGATTGAGATGTTATTTCCATTTTTAGGTCTATCGTGCAAGAACTGGAAGATTCAAATTATTCAATCTTTAGGTATTAATTTTTTAAAAATATATTGGTGATACCCAGATCAGTCTCACACTGAGGGATGCTGGGATGATGTGTGAAATGATACCTATGAAGTATTTTTTTACAAGAAGCTATGCAAATCTAGAGTGCAGTATTGTTACCCCTGGACTACCTATATTATGAAATCTTGCTTATTATGGTTCATTTGCATTTCCTCCAAACTATAAGAAAGACAACTGTAGTAAGGTGTGGAGACAGTGGTTTTTTACTTACAGCAACCAGAAAAGTCAATATATATAATTAGAGTAAGGATATCTCTAGAAAAATTTAGGGGTTGTGAATTCCTAGTCCAAGAATGCCAAAGAAGTATTAACTGGGGATGCTGAAATTTTTAGATGCTACAGAGAAGTTTGGGGGTTATTGCAGGACTCTAATTTCTTTAAAGAGCATGGTCAGTGAAAAAGGCAAAAGGGAAGAAAATGAGTCATAGCCACAAAATTTACTTCAAATTGTAGAAACTCAGTAAAAAATGTATTTCTTTGCAATTAAATCGCCCTCTTACTTCACCTAGAGGTTGGGAGGTTGCTGCTATTTGGCCTCTACGGATATCACATGCTTCCAGTTCAAGGAAATAGAAGAGCTCAGATAATGCCTCCACACTGAGATCACCTCTGGCCTAAATGTCATTACAAAGAGCATTGCAGAGCAAGGGTTAAACATTGCCTAAGCATTTTAGGGGCATCTTAGGCAAAAATGGAGAGGAGTTGTGAGCACGATTATCCAATCCAAGAAAGTGATGTTGGGGAGGCCTATTTCTAGAATTTTTTCTCCAAAGCTCAGGCCACCAACTATTAGCGGGCCATACAACTGATTTAATTGGTTGTAATGACCATTTAAGAAAAAAAAGGAAGTGAAATTGACTCTGACAGAGTGGAATGGCTAGGCTAGGAGAGAATAGGGCAGAACAGAATTGGAAGCATGAGAATACCATCATCACATGTAGTAAGAAAATTGTTTTATGGACCTTTTCTGTCTGTTGTATGTTTCTAAATGTGTGCACTGGGTCACAACGTAAAATTTATTTATTTATTTATTTTTTTTACCGAGTAACGAATGGATCAAGCCACTCTGATAGCAGAAGTTCTGGAGTCTGACGTACCTGGGTTTTGAGTACTGAGAACAGACCCTTACTTATTCAGTGGCCTCCACAGAGTTCTCAAACCTCATTCATTTAATTTCTTCACAACCAGAATAGAATTCTGATCTGTCTGAAGATTCTTTAATGTCTATAAATGACTGAACTACTATAAAGGCTCCCATGTGCATATAAAAATATTAAAGTTTGTATGTTTTTCTCCCTTTAATCTGTCTATTGTCAGTTCAACTCACAGGCTCCAGGTGCAGAATCTAACAGGGTAAAGGCAAGTTCTTTTTTCTCCCATACACCTGATCCAGAGTAAATACCAAATAAACGTAAGTTGTTCCTGTTATTATTAATAATATTATCCCTTGCCTCCACCCCCTTGTATGAAAGGCAGGGAAAAGCATGACAAAAGGAGACAAAGTCCAAGACTATTTCATGATTCACAGACCTGCTAGCATTAAAGCTTCCCTAGGAAATTTAAAAAAAAAAATTTTTTTTTTTTTACTTTAAATATGTGAGCGTTCTGGAATTGTTCTGGTAGAAGTGAGATAGTCAACAAATTCATACCACCATGGAGCCAGATCTAATGATGGCCTTCATCAGCAATGGCATTCTTCAGCTCATAGCATGGTCTTCATGAATCATGATTCTATCAGCAGATCAGACTGGCTCTAACCTTCATGTGCCTTGCATTAATTCGGTTGTGACTGCTTCTTCGCATCTTATGGAAGAGTCCACTAAGAAAGCAACCTTTTCAAGCTCAAACTTCAAACTCTTCACTCAGCCTGATGGAAATATTTCTCTAACTTGTCAAATGTGATTTATCTGGACAGTTTTCAGCCTTGATATTGGATTAGTGAAATAAGTAAGTAGCATACAAATAAGTGACATTTAAAATGAATAGTAACAAAAATTATTAACATAGAATTCAGATATCTCTACAATGTTTGGCGATTATGTATCAGTTTGGCTAAACGAGCTGGCTGCTTCCATTTCATAAAAGAGGAGTAAGAGCCGTTACCAAAACTCAAAGAAGCAATAGTTAACAAAATTATTTCTCGGTATTAAATTTCCTTTGGCTGTTAGCATGTTTATTACCTGTACAAGATATGAGTACTCATTCGTAATCATTACTGTTGTTGTTATTAAAATAAACAATACATTTAACACATCATATATATCAAAATGTGGGACAGATGCTATCCAAAAAGAAAAATTAGCTACAAAGTCAACCTTCTAATGCCATTATAAAGATCCATTAGTACTTATAGTTACCTCTGCCCCCCTATGCTATTCCATAAAAACCTTAGTACATTTACCCTTGTCAATGAGAAGAGCCGGCAGTTGTACTTGTGTCTTCACCAAGAACGGAGGAGAGCAGAAGGACCCTGTGATTCTCACCTGAGACAAGGGAAACAGGAACTCAGAGTGACGGGCAACTAAGGATCTGGCTTATTTATGACGGGATGGGAGTGTCCCTAAGACTCACCTACTGGGAGACGGCTCAAGGAAAAAAAGGAATTCTGAGAGAATGGGGAAATCAGAATTTCTGCAGCAGAAATTCTGCTTTAGAATTTTTGAAGAGTTTGGACCAACTATGAAGTTGGGGGATGGACCAAGTTTGAGGGTGGGGGTTGGGGACAAGTTCTTTATAAGACCCACAATTTTTCTAGAAACAAACAAACAAACAAACAAACAAGGGCAAAACAGAATAGACAGATGACAAGATAACTTCAAAGATTTAAAAAGAAACTTCCAAGGCACGTGTTCACTTGTCAACATAATTATAGGGTAGTGAGTCTCTCGAGGTTGAATCTAATTAGTACTTTAGTTACTTAATGAATGTTTATAATTTTGAGAAAAAAAATATTGTTTTTATTCAGTTGTGTATGGTTCATTTGCTTTTAATTCTTAACATGCAATAGCTATAGTTTTAAAAACCCAAGATATAAGTAATATTTATCGGTCGCCTAAACTGCTTTAAACAAATGTGCAGTATTTGTTATATTTTAAATGCTAACGTGAGTACAGAAAGCCTTTCATTAAAATGTCATTGAGAGAGTGTTTACAGGAAAGCAGCAGTTTCACCAATCTTTAAAATCAGACAATCAACAACTAATTAGCAAGTCATCTAAGAGTTTTCAGTTAACAATTAGTTATGATACTTGAACGTCTCCGTAACACTCTGGGGTAAGAATTATCATCTGCATTTTCTAAATGAGGAAGTAAGCATTAGCAAAAATCAAGTAACTTGCCCACCAACCCGGTTCTAGCTAATTCTGAAGATGATACTCTTCACAATGTCCTCTCCTGGACAGGTCACTATCATTACAGATATGAAAATATAAAACAGGATATTTTCTGAGAAGGAAGACAGAGTATTTTAATTGTCTAGGACAGCATGTAGATACGGACATATTTGCACTGGCATAATTAATCATCATACTTTGCTATTAGAATCAAGTCACTTGAGAAAAAAGGAATGAAAGCCCGCTGTAAGTATCTTCAAAGGTGTGCAGTTAGACCGCATTTGCAGTGTGCTTGCTCCTAAACCCTGCCTGCTTTTGGTTTCAATAACTTTAACAGAATGGTTACCCTTTCTATTAGTTTTTTGGTGCAACTCATGTTTTTTGTTCATTTACTCCAAATGACTAGTGGTATTAATGTGGCGATCGTGTTTTATGTTTTGACTTCATTTATTCAGTTTTGAACAGGAAAATGGAAATGCTGTGTTCATAGTTACTAACTTTCCACATCACAGGACCAAAGAAACTAGCATAAGAAGTCCTTTAAACTAAAAGTCCAACCCTTTACCAAATTAGAAGTAAATTTGAATTATTTAAGGGAGTTTTTATTTCCTGGTTAGTGCATATTACCTTCTACCTTTGCCAACAGTGATAAACAAGCACAGCCTTGTCATGTAACTTTCTTGGAAAAATACAGTGTTGGACGTGTGAAGTCTGCCCCCATCAGCACGGAGCCTACACATTTTTGTCATGTATTTGAGGAAACAGAGGACAAAGGGCACTGGCTTGAGTCTAGCCTCAGTCCCAACTCCGAGAAGAGAGTTGAATAGTCACTAATATTTTAATTTTCTTCCTTTCCTTCCCTCCCTTTCCCTTCTGCCCTGCTCTCTCTCAGACACTGTACACATATTAACACATTTCTTCCCAATAATAATGCTAAGTAGGCACAAATGTTGTCCCTGTTTTACAGATGCTACTCAACTTTTTTTTTCCCCCCCACCTCAGGCAAGCAAGTTTCAGTTGAATCCCTTAACTTCAGATTTCAGAACCATATTTACTCAATTGCCAAAGTTCTTGAGGGCCGTAGCTCAGCAGTTCAGATGGGGAAAATAAACCAGTTGCTATGAGGCCAGGTGGGTTCTTCAGTTCAAGAGATTTGTTTCATCAAAAAGCTAACTTGGGTGATATGTGAGATGTTTCTGGCTATCTTCACAAATTCAGCCTCGAATTTTAAAATCTCAAGGATGGAACTCCAGAAAGAGCCCAGAGAGGTGTGGCTGGACCCAAGGTCCCAAATCAGAGGGTTGGCTAAAACTAGTCTGTGTCCAGAAACGCTTGGTCTCTTATAGTGTTGGTGTCTGTAGTCATGTATAAGTTACTGCCCAAAGGACAGAGTTGTTCCACACCTCAACCTTGTCCCTTTCCATATTCCTACTAGTGACAAAACTGGGAGTCTCTGTTACTTTTGTCATAATCTGCCTAAATTGGCTGGCACTTCTAATATCTCTCTGTTCATCCAGAAGTAATGTTGTGGATCCCCTTAATTCCTCTGTGCCTGTTCTCAGGGGCTTTGCTCTGTAGGCTCTGGCTGTAACCCACTACTTCTCCCTGCTTCATCTGTTCTGAAGCCTGAAGAATATTCCCCTGTGCCCTGGTTTTCTCTTCTCTGCTTAGAACATTCTGGTAAACACTGTAGTATCTGCCTGCTTTGGTTTTAATTCTGGTTTCTCCTCTGTACTTTATCTTAAAACTTCTCGTGGCTATAATTTCCACAACCCAAGTAAGGCTCCCCAAACTATTGTCAAGGTCTGCCATCTACTTGTTTGCAATTAATTAAGATCTACTTCATGATTCTGATCTTACCTGACCTACAACCTCAGTTACAACTTACTTCTCTCTTGCTCCAGTTCCTAAGCTAATTTACTTCTATTTAGATTTTCATGATGTAGTCATTCAAGGAGCTCCCTTAGTGTCTTCCTTATTTGCCTAAGTGAGAATTTCAGACATTAAGGAAGAATATTGAGATGTTCTAGAGTCCCTGGGGCATCTCAGACTATATCATAGGTGCTGATTTCTTAATTTGTTGATTCAACTAATTTATTTTTTTAAGATTTTTTTAAAGAATCTTAATTATTTATATTTCTCTCTCTCTCTCTCTCTCTCTTTTTAATTTTATTTGTTTATTTGACAGACAGAGATCACAAGCAGGCAGAGAGGCAGGCAGAGAGAGAGGGAGAAGCAGGCTCCCCACTGAGCAGAGAGCCCGAAGCGGGGCTCGATTCCAGGACCCTGGGACCCGAAGGCAGAGGCTTTAACCCACTGAGCCACCCAGGCGCCCCTTAAGATTTTATTTTTAAGTAATCTCCACACCCAATGTGGGGCTCGAACTTTCAACCCCGAGATCAAGAGTCATGTGCTCCACCAGCTGAGCCAGTCAGGCTCCCTGATTCAACTATTTTGAATGGAGCGTTTATTACAAGTCAAGCATAGGCATGAAGGATACCACATAGCCTAGTCTCTGCTCTATGGAGCTTGCACTTAGTGTGAGGAGACAATAAGCAAGTAAATAAGCAAATAATTTCAGAATGGTAAATGCTGTTTTAATCCATTTGGGTTGCTATAACAAAATACCACAGACTAAATAGCTTGTATACAACAGAAATTTATTTTTTACAGTTGTCAAGGTTAGGAAGTATAAGGTTAAGGTGCCAGCATAGTTGGGTATTGGCCCTCTTCCAGGTATCCTCAGATAGCGGAAGAAGGCTAGCAAGCTCTGTGGGGGCTTTTTCATAAGGACATTAATCCCATTCATGCGGAATCCACCCTCATGACCTAAGCACCTCCCAAAGACCCCACCTCCTAATACCATCACACTGCATGTTAGGATTTCAACATAGGAATTTTGAGGGGACACAAATATTGAGACTATAGCAAATGCTTTTACAAAACTTGAAAAGAAGAGAGAGAAAGACAGCAATCAAGGTTGAAAAGGTAAGTCCAGGCCACTTCAAAGTGTAATGTATAATGTTGACTATTTTATTTTTAAGATTTTATTTATTTATTTGACAGAGAGAGACACAGCAAGAAAAAGAACACAAGCAGGGGGAGTGGGAGAGGGAGAAGCAGCCTTCCCAATGAGCAGGGAACCCGATGTGGGGCTCAGTCCCAGGACTCTGGGATCATCATGACCCGAGCCAAAGGCCGATGCTTAATGACTGAGCCACCCAGGTGCCCTATAATGTTGACTTTTAAAGAGATTGTATTGGTTAACACTCCTTCCAAAAATTAAGAAGGCTGACTTCCCCATACCCAAACTAACACTCTATCCTTATACTTTATAAAGAAGTTGCCTATTTAGGTAATGTAAAAATGGTATCTTATTGTCATTTTAATTACAATTTCTTTTATTTTGAGAAATTGAGCCATTTCATTGTTTCTTTGCTGTGATTTTCTGTCTGTGTCCTTTTCCCATATTAGATCTGCATTGTTTTGAATTGATTGAAGAGCTCTTTACAGAGCATTTAGCACTTCGTCACATGTTCTAAATGTGTTTTCCAATTTATGTTTTAACATGTCTGTAATAATTGTTTCCATGTAAAAGGCAAGCTTCCTTTTTTTATGCTTGTCTCTAAGTATTTGGAGAACAAGGATTTTGAGTCAGATTCCCTAGCAACTAACTTAAGATACGGTTTCATGTGCAGCGATTTGTTAAAGAAGTTTTCTCAGGAGAAAACACTTAGGAGAATGAAAGAGGCAGAGAGACTTAGCCAAGGAATGATGCAATTTCAATAAGGTCCTGAGGAGGGCAGCATAAGCCTGCTCACTCAAGGGATCCAATTAAGGACTACAGGAAGCAAAACCACACTGAACTGGAAGGAAGGTGGTTGGGGTTGGGGGAAGCACCGCGAGTATGGGGAATTGGATGCATAATAAATTATATAAGGAACCTTGGGGAATTGTGGTCATTGCAAGTGTCTCTTAATAATGTGTGTGTCAAGGGTCAATGAAAGGAAAGAATAGGGAAGTTCAAACCCAACATTTGATTTCAATGTGGAAATCTCTTATTTACTTGTTAATTATTAAACTAGGCAACAGAAGGAACCTACCCAGTGAGGACAATTTAGTCCACCCTGACCTAGTCACTAATGATTACTCATGTATAATTTGTTTTCTCTTCTCCCTCACCCCTTCCTGGATTTTGACAATCAATCCCAATGGTGCCAAAGTTGTGGAGAAAATCAATTTTGAATAAGTTGAAGGTCAAGTAAATAACTGTAGGTTAGATCTTAGGAGTCTATGAAAAGAGGTAATGCATTGAAAAGGGAAGGTCTGGTCTCCGTTGAGGAACACAGAATTTAGCCTTGTACTATTGCTGATAAGGAACACCTTTGCTGTATTTCTGGAGCAACTGGAAAATAGCCCCTGTTATTGACTCACATTAGCATCTCAGACTATTTTTTCTTAGGCTCCACTGAGGAAATGCCTTTTTTTTTTCTTCTTTTTTCTTAAGATTTTATTTATTTGTTTGAGAAAGAGAGAGCACAAGCAGGGGGAAATGTCATTCTTAATCCTCTTGTGAAGTAAAATTTTATCTTGTAAATATCAAGCTGAGAGCACTGGGAAGACTCCTATGACTCCTAATGACAAACACTTTTCTAGCACAGAGCGTTAACCAATTTAGGGCTGTCTTCTTCCACTGGTCACTTTCTGGCATGTCATGTATGTAGATTAGTGGTTCTCCAGGCTTAGAGGAGAGGATTGGGGAAAAATGAATAGTGCTACTAATGGGTTTATGGGGTTTGGGGGGTGATAAAAATGTTCTAAAATTTAATGGGGTGATGAATGCACAACTCTGTGAATATAGTAAAAAACCATTGAAATGAATACTTCAAATTGATGAATTCTGTGAAACATGAATTGTATCTCAATTAAGTTGTATAATTTTTAAAAAATCCTCTCTACAGGAAGACAACCCAAATTTTGACACTTAGAATTCTCACAGACTAAAATCAAGAAAATATTAATTCATTATTAAAAATTGTCAAACACACAAATAAATAAGCTACCATTGGTGAGGTTAGCAAGAATAAAAAACAACAAATATAGAATCTCATATAGATTTCTATATGAATCTGTTAGATAGAATCTATATGAATCTATTAGAATCTCTATAGATTTCATAATGTTCAAGGAATTATAAAATATTAAATATCTATGTATAAAATACTAAAAAGGAAAAATATGGAATAAAAAAAATGATTAAGCCAAATGATAAGCAGGATAAGCAGAAAAAACCCACTTAGACCCTACACCAAAACTATAGAACTCCAAAACCAGACAGAATGTTGCAAAATGGGCCAGATTACTTACAAAGGAAGGCAATTAAATAGAAAGGAGTTTTATCAACAAAAACAATAGAAAACTAGGATAAGGTTCTACAAAATGCTAAGGGAAAATAAGTATCAATCTATACTTTTATACTCATTGAGACTATCTTTCTGTATTAAGGGTAAAATTGATCAGGGACGCCTGGGTGGCTCAGTTGGTTAAGCAGCTGCCTTCGGCTCAGGTCATGATCCCAGCGTCCTGGGATCGAGTCCCGCATCGGGCTCCTTGCTCGGCAGGGAGCCTGCTTCTCCCTCTGACTCTGCCTGCCACTCTGTCTCCCTGTGCTCTCTCGCTCTTTCTCTCTCTGACAAATAAATAAATAAAATCTTTAAAAAAAAAAAAAAAAAAAAAAAAAAAAAAAAAAAGGGTAAAATTGATCAAATTAAAAACATAAAGAGTTCTCCCCCAGCTGACTTTCACTAAAGGAACTATAAAAAATGATCATCAGTAAAAAGAAAAGTGATCCTAGACAGAAATTTGATATATAAAAATGTAAAATGAAGGAATAAAAGGAAATCTAAACAAATATAAGGAAATCTAAATAAACTGTGTCTATCTATCATAAAAATAATAATGATGTTTAATTTGGGAAATTGAAATGAATTAAAATACTGGACAGAAATGCAATTTAACTGGAAGGAAGGAGAAAAGAAAGAAAAAAGAAGGAAGGAGGAGGAAGGAAGGAGGTAGAGGCAAGCATCCCCACATTATGGCTCTCACAATTCCTAAGAACAGTCTATTTTCTGTTACTAGAGCTTAGGATGTGAAGCAGAACTCCAATTAATGTTTTTTAAAAAGATTATATTACTTGTTCTTCCCTTATTATTTAGTTTAATGTTTTTCTCACTAGGATTACACATTATAGTGGACTGGGGAACTTTTTCAGAATATGTATGTAAGCTCAGGACATCTGACTCCACAGTAGGTGGTAGGCCCAGGAGTGCTTGTTTTGGGATGGCTCCCCAAGTGATTTTAATATGCATCTCTGGCTAGCAAGTTATTATTCTCTGTTTTAACAAACAGTTTCCAAGTACCTCCTAAGTGGGTCTGAGCTTGACCTCAAGATACAGTGCCAAACAAGATAACCCCGCTTTTCAGGAAGTGTTAGTGAGTAGGGGGAGGAAAAATGAAATGAAAAAAGTGTCCATTGTACAGGATATAGAATGGCATAGACTGTTCATTACTCCCCAATCTCTTGTTGCCTTTTTTTTTTTTTTAAGATTTTATTTATTCATTTGAGAGAGAGCACAAGCAGGGGAGAGACAGAGGGAGAGGGAGAAGCAGACCCTCTGCTGAGCAGGGAGTCCGATGTGGGACTCAATCCCAGGACCCTGAGATCATGACCTGAGCCAAAGGCAGACGGTTAACAATCTGAGCCACCCAGGCATCCCTCTCCTGTTCCCTTTTTTAATAGTAATAGATTTTAATCTAGCCAAATGGCTGTCTGAAATAATAAAGACCACTTTTACCAGTCTTCCTTGTAGCTATATGGGGTCAGTGATCAAATTATGCCAAAGAATATAAACTGGTGCAGTATTTCCCCAGACAGGTTCTGGGAAATATTCTAAAGGGATTTATTGTGTTGCTTTATTTCTTCTTTGGACTTCCCTCTGTTGTGCTGCCTGGAATTCAGATGGGTTAGCTAGAATGTCATACACCATCTTGAGATGATCAAGTAGTGAGTCTGAGGATTCTTAGTCCCTGTATTCTTTGTAGGAGAGTCTTACATTGTCTGCCTCCAAAGGGCAAAATCAACTAATATTTTTTAATAGCGAGTAAGGGTAGATTTCATATGCCCAGAGGGAAATATAGATTGTAAGAATACACACAAATTAAAATCAGTAAATGCTCCTAAGTGAAAGAGTATAGCACCATGTTACACTTAAGTGTACAAACACAGTGCAATAGATAATACAGTAGAAATAAAATATGTATTATCTATTTTTCCTTGAAAAAGGAATGAAGTTATTTGGGGGTAGCAGTAAATTTGATTGCAGAAAATTACTTCTCTTAGTATATTAATAGAACAGAATGCCATAAGCAGTCTTAATGATGACCTAAGACTTTTACTTTACAAATACAAAGAATGGAGTACTCTGTTCTGTTTTCATAATAAAAGGGATATTTGAAGTGAAAAATTGATGGTTTCTGGATCTGCAGAGAGGAACAAACTGTCAAGTTAATAAGCGAATGTTCAGCAACATTAAAAATTTTCCAAGTTGTTAAAATTAGCATTAAAGACAAAGGAAGCAGTAAGTTTATACATTTAGTTCTCTAGTAGAAACAAAAAAGTACAATATTAACATTCCCTTCGACACAACAGTTATTTTCCCATTATTAAATTTTATTTCATCATTTTAAGTTATAATCACAAAATAGAGCTGCTGCTCAAGATTTAGAATAAGCAAATTTCTAAAAAATTTTGATAGAAGTACATATTACTTTGTATTTGAGGTACATGACTTAGTAATGACCTATTCTGGTTCCTTTTTCTGTATGATATTATCATTTCCTTGAGTTTGGTTGGTCAGTTTTGGCTTTTTTATCTGTATCCCTTTAGAGTTCCATTCCCACTAGATCTAAGAAACTTTAGACTAGCTGTATCCAGGAAGTGTTTTCTAAAATGTAATTGGAAGTACATTTCTAATATATAAGATCGTGGGTCGCCTCTAGTGTGATTAGATAGAAGTGAAAATAAAGCCTAAACAAGACAGTTGTATTTTAGAGATCTTTTGACATCGGCATACAGGGAACTTCCTCATTCCCTTTTAAAGCTGAATGTTATCCCGTTGTATAGATCTATTAGAATTCATTTAACAGGCCCCACGTTTATATACACATAGGTTCATTCTCCCCCGCCCTCTTTTTTTTTTTTTTTTTTTTTTGCCATTTATTTGCTGATAAAACCAGATTATTTGACCTATAGAGCTCTTTAGGAGCTGAATTTTGATCATTATATCCCTGTCATATTGTTCTGCATTTTCCTTTGTTCCTAATCTTTCCTGTGAATTTGTAGAAGCCTGATCAGATTTCTGGAAGGATTTCTTTTTAGCTGGTGTTACATACTTCAGTTAGGTAGTACGTAATGTCTAGCTTTATCTCTTTTCATGATGTTAGCAGCCATTGATAATCTGTGCCTGATTCATTAATTCATTAAGAATTGAAGAATGTATTCTAGTTTTATCATACCTTCTTCATTTGTTGCTTGAATAAGAAAATTTCCCTCCTCCACTGTTTGGTTACCCTGAGATTATATATACAATTCATATAGGAAATGTTCTTGATTTTTCCCATGAATTTACCAGTTTTCAGAGTAATAAAGTTTGTCCCTTAACATTCTTCAAAAGTGGTCAATGAAGATTTTTCTTTAATATCATTTTGGCCTCATAGATTTAAATGCATTTGATGCACTTCAATCCACTGTGGTTATTTCTGTAGTGATTCTTGAATTTTCCCACCTTTGGCAGCAGAAGACTCTTTAAGTTGGCTAGTGGGTATTTTTGATACAATTCTAATGATCTTTGATAGCATCCTTGCTTAATGGTATAACAAGATATTTCTGATTCATTGTGTACATTTCCTGTCTTAAACCTAGAGTTGGTCATTTTCTTAAGAGACCCTGGTTTCTTTTATAGGTAAATGTTATTTAGAGTATGCAAGCTAAGGGTACATTGCTAGTAGATTGGTTAATCTTACAGGGGGTAAAAAAAAATCACTGATTACCTGATACCAGAATCAGTATACTTGTAGATTATATATCTCTATAAGTCAGTAAAAAGAAATTTGGTACAAATAAGACTCCTGTATTCTACTGAGATCTGATGAAAGGATAACTAGTTTAAGTTTCCCAAAAAAGGAGGTGCCTGGGTTGCTCAGTCAGTTAAGCATCTGCCTTTGGCTCAGCTCATGATCCCAAGGTCCTGGGATCGGGCCCCACATTGGGCACCCTGCTCAATGGGGAGTCTGTTTCTCCCTCCCTCCTAACCTCTCCCTCTTACCCTCTTCCTGCTTGCACTCTCCTTCGTGTGTGCATGCTCTCTCTCAAATGAATAAATTAAAAAATCTTTTTTAAAAAGTTTCCCCAGAGGGAGGAGTCAAGATGGCGGAGAAGTAGCAGGCTGAGACGACATCGGGTAGCAGGAGATCAGCTAGATAGCTTATCTAACCATTGTGAACACCTACAAATCCAACGGGAAATCAAAGAGAAGAAGAGCAACAATCCCAGAAACAGAAAATCGATCACTTTCTGAAAGGTAGGACCTGCGGAGAAGTGAATCCAAAACGACGGGAAGATAGACCCCGGGGGGAGGGGCCGGCACCCGGCAAGCGGCGGAGCGACGGAGCACAAAATCGGGACTTTTAAAAGTCGGCTCCACTGGGAGACATCGCTCCAGAGGCTAAACTGGGGGGAAACCCAGGCGGGGTCAGCATAACCCCAGGACCCGCAGGGTCACAGAAGGACTGGGGGTGTCTGAGTGCCACAGAGCTCGCAGGTATTGGAGCGGGGAAGCCGGCTATAGCGACAAAGCCGAGGAGTGCGCTCTAAGCCCAGGGTTACCTTGTGCCGGTCGCAGGCTGGGTGGGCTCGGAGCGCGGCCGGAGGCCACAGAGACAAAAGCGACCCGGCGCTTTTCTCCAGCTCCAACAATTGACTGCTTTCCTCGAGGCGCGACCGCAAGCCAGGGAGGCGGGACTGTTGGGCGCTTTGCTCTGAGAGCGCACTGAGGAGCGGAACCCCAAGCTCTCGGCTCCTCCGGGCCGAGAGATTGGGAGGCCGCCATCTTCATTCCCGTCCTCCGGAACTCTACGGAAAGCACTCAGGGAACAAAAGCTCCCGAAAGCAAACCCGAGCGGATTCCTTAGCCCGGCCCCTGGCAAGGGCGGTGCAATTCCGCCTGCGGCAAGGACACTTGAAAATCACTACAACAGGCCCCTCCCCCAGAAGATCAACAAGAAACCATCCAAAACCAACTTCAGTCACCAAGAACAGCGGAATTCCACAGCAGGAGAAAGCAAATCCTACCTGGACAAAATGACAAGGCGGAAAAACTCACCTCAAAAAAAAGAACAAGAGGCCGTACCGAAGACTGGAGACCTAATCAATACAGACATAGGTAGCATGACAGATCTAGAGTTCAGAATGACAATTCTCAAGGTTCTAGCCGGGCTCGAAAAAGGCATAGAAGATATTAGAGAAACCCTCTCCGGAGAGATAAAAGCCCTTTCTGGAGAAATAAAAGAACTAAAATCTAACCAAGTTGAAATCAAAAAAGCTATTCATGAGGTGCAATCAAAAATGGAAGCTCTCACTGCCAGGATAAATGAGGCAGAAGAAACAATTAGTGACATAGAAGACCAAATGACAGAGAATAAAGAAGCTGAGCAAAAGAGAGACAAACAACTACTGGAACACGAGGAGAGGATTCGAGAGATAAGTGACACCATAAGACGACACAACATTAGAATAATTGGGATTCCAGAAGAAGAAGAAAGAGAGAGGGGAGCAGAAGGTATATTGGAGACAATTATTGGAGAGAATTTCCCTAATATGGCAAAGGGAACAAACATCAAAATCCAGGAGATGCTAAGAACGCCCCTCAAAATCAATAAAAATAGGTCCACACCTCGTCACCTGATAGTAAAATTTACAAGTCTTAGTGACAAAGAGAAAATCCTGAAAGCAGCCCGGGAAAAGAAGTCTGTAACATACAAGGGTAAAAACATTAGATTGGCAGCGGACCTATCCACAGAGACCTGGCAGGCCAGAAAGAACTGGCATGACATATTCAGAGCACTAAACGAGAAAAACATGCAGCCAAGAATACTATATCCGGCTAGGCTATCATTGAAAATAGAAGGAGAGATAAAGAGCTTCCAGGACAAACAAAAGCTGAAAGAATTTGCAAACACCAAACCAGCTCTACAGGAAATATTGAAAGGGGTCCTCTAAGCAAAGAGAGACCCTAAAAGTAGTAGATCAGAAAGAAGCAGAAACAATATACAGTAACAATCACCTTACAGGCAATACAATGGCACTAAATTCATATCTCTCAATAGTTACCCTGAATGTTAATGGGCTAAATGCCCCAATCAAAAGACACAGGGTATCAGAATGGATAAAAAAACAAAACCCATCAATATGCTGCCTACAAGAAACTCATTTTAGATCCGAAGACACCTCCAGATTTAAAGTGAGGGGGTGGAAAACAATCTACCATGCTAATGGACATCAGAAGAAAGCTGGGGTGGCAATCCTTATATCAGATCAATTAGATTTTAAGCCAAAGACAATAATAAGAGATGAGGAAGGACACTATATCATACTCAAAGGGTCTGTCCAACAAGAAGATCTAACAATCTTAAATATCTATGCCCCTAACATGGGAGCAGCCAACTATATAAACCAATTAATAACAAAATCAAAGAAATACATCGACAGTAATACAATAATAGCAGGGGACTTCAACACTCCCCTCACTGAAATGGACAGATCATCTAAGCAAAAGATCAACAAGGAAATAAAGGCCTTAAATGACACACTGGACCAGATGGACATCACAGATATATTCAGAACATTCCATCCCAAAGCAACAGAATATACATTCTTCTCTAGTGCACATGGAACATTCTCCAGAATAGACCACATCCTGGGTCATAAATCAGGTCTCAATCGGTACCAAAAGATCGAGATCATTCCCTGCATATTTTCAGACCACAATGCTCTGAAGCTCGAACTCAATCACAAGAGGAAATTTGGAAAGAACGCAAATACATGGAGACTAAACAGCATCCTTCTAAAAAATGAATGGGTCAACCAGGAAATTAAAGAAGAATTGAAAAAATTCATGGAAACAAATGATAATGAAAACACAACAGTTCAAAATCTGTGGGATACAACAAAGGCAGTCCTGAGAGGAAAATATATAGCAGTGCAAGCCTTTCTCAAGAAACAAGAAAGGTCTCAAATACACAACCTAACCCTACACCTAAAGGAGCTGGAGAGAGAACAACAAAGAAAGCCTAAACCCAGCAGGAGAAGAGAAATCATAAAGATCAGAGCAGAAATCAATGAAATAGAAACTAAAAAAACAATAGAACAAATCAACAAAACTAGGAGCTGGTTCTTTGAAAGAATTAATAAGATTGATAAGCCCCTGGCCAGACTTATCAAAAAGAAAAGAGAAAGGACACAAATAAATAAAATCATGAATGAAAGAGGAGAGATCACAACCAACACCAAAGAAATACAAACAATTATAAGAACATACTACGAGCAACTCTATGGCAACAAATTTGACAACCTGGAAGAAATGGATACATTTCTAGAGATGTATAAACTACCACAACTGAACCAGGAAGAAATAGATAACCTGAACAGACCCATAACCAGTAAGGAGATTGAAACAGTCATCAAAAATCTCCAAACAAACAAAAGTCCAGGACCAGACGGCTTCCCAGGGGAATTCTACCAAACATTTAAAGAAGAATTAATTCCTATTCTCCTGAAACTGTTCCAAAAAATAGAAATGGAAGGAAAACTTCCAAACTCATTCTATGAGGCCAGCATCACCTTGATCCCAAAACCAGACAAGGATCCCACCAAAAAAGAGAATTACAGACCAATATCCTTGATGAACACAGATGCGAAAATTCTCACCAAAATACTGGCCAATAGGATCCAACAGTACATTAAAAGGATTATTCACCACGACCAAGTGGGATTTATTCCAGGGCTGCAAGGTTGGTTCAACATCCGCAAATCCATCAATGTGATACAATACATTAATAAAAGAAAGAGTAAGAACCATATGATACTCTCAATAGATGCTGAAAAAGCGTTTGACAAAGTGCAGCATCCCTTCCTGATTAAAACTCTTCAAAGTGTAGGGATAGAAGGCACATACCTCAACATTATCAAAGCCATCTATGAAAAACCCACCGCAAATATCATTCTCAATGGAGAAAAACTGAAAGCTTTTCCGCTAAGGTCAGGAACACGGCAGGGATGTCCGTTATCACCACTGCTGTTCAATATAGTACTAGAAGTCCTAGCCTCAGCAATCAGACAACAAAAAGAAATTAAAGGCATCCAAATCGGCAAAGAAGAAGTCAAACTATCACTCTTTGCAGATGATATGATACTATATGTGGAAAACCCAAAAGGTTCCACTCCAAAACTGCTAGAACTTATACAGGAATTCAGTAAAGTGTCAGGATATAAAGTCAATGCACAGAAATCAGTCGCATTTCTTTACACTAACAACAAGACAGAAGAAAGAGAAATTGAGGAGTCAGTCCCATTTACAATCGTACCCAAAACCATAAGATACCTAGGAATAAATCTAACCAAAGAGGCAAAGAATCTATACTCAGAAAACTATAAAGTACTCATGAAAGAAATTGAGGAAGACACAAAGAAATGGAAAAATATTCCATGCTCATGGATTGGAAGAACAAATATTGTGAAAATGTCTATTCTACCTAAAGCAATCTACACATTTAATGCAATCCCTATCAAAATCCCATCCATTTTTTTTTAAAGAAATAGAACAAATAATCCTAAAATTTATATGGAACCAGAAAAGACCTCGAATAGCCAAAGGAATATTGAAAAAGAAAGCCAAAGTCGGTGGCATCACAATTCCAGACTTCAAGCTCTATTACAAAGCTGTCATCATCAAGACAGTATGGTACTGGCACAAAAACAGACATATAGATCAATGGAACAGAATAGAGAGCCCAGAAATAGACCCTCAACTCTATGGTCAACTAATCTTCGACAAAGCAGGAAAGAATATCCAATGGAAAAAAGACAGCCTCTTCAACAAATGGTGCTGGGAAAATTGGACAGCCACATGCAGAAAAATGAAATTGGACTATTTCCTTACACCACACACGAAAATAGACTCAAAGTGGATGAAGGACCTCAATGTGCGAAAGGAATCTATCAAAATCCTTGAGGACAATGCAGGCAGCAACCTCTTTGACCTCAACCGCAGCAACTTCTTCCTAGGAACATCGCCAAAGGCAACAGAAGCAAGGGCAAAAATGAACTATTGGGATTTCATCAAGATTAAAAGCTTTTGCACAGCAAAGGAAACAGTAAACAAAACCAAAAGACAACTGACAGAATGGGAGAAGATATTTGCAAACGACATATCAGATAAAGGGCTCGTATCCAAAATCTATAAAGAGCTTATCAAACTCAATACCCAAAGAACAAATAATCCAGTCAAGAAATGGGCAGAGGACATGAACAGACATTTCTGCAAGGAAGACATCCAGATGGCCAACAGACACATGAAAAAATGCTCCACATCACTCGGCATCAGGGAAATACAAATCAAAACCACAATGAGATACCACCTCACACCAGTCAGAATGGCTAAAATTAACAAGTCAAGAAATGACAGATGCTGGCGAGGATGCGGAGAGAGGGGAACCCTCCTACACTGTTGGTGGGAATGCAAGCTGGTGCAACCACTCTGGAAAACAGTGTGGAGGTTCCTCAAAAAACTGAAAATAGAGCTACCCTACGACCCAGCAATTGCACTACTGGGTATATATCCTAAAGATACAAACGTGGTGCTCCGAAGGGGCACGTGCACCCGAATGTTTATAGCAGCAATGTCCACAATAGCCAAACTGTGGAAAGCGCCTAGATGTCCATCAACAGATGAATGGATAAAGAAGATGTGGTATATATACACAATGGAATACTATGCAGCCATCAAAAGACATGAAATCTTGCCATTTGCGACGACGTGGATGGAACTAGAGGGTATCATGCTTAGCGAAATAAGTCAATCGGAGAAATATAACTATCATATGATCTCTTTGATATGAGGAAGGGGAGATGCAAGGTGGGGGGGTTTGGGGGGAGGTAGGAAAAGAAAAAATGAAAAGATGGGATTGGGAGGGAGACAAACCATAAAAGACTCAATCTCAAGAAACAGACTGAGGGTTGCGGGGGGGAAGGGGGACGGGAGAGGGTGGTGGGGAAATGGACATTGGGGAGGGTATGGGCTATGATGAGTGCTGTGAAATGTGTAAACCAGATGATTCACAGACCTGTACCCCTGGGGATAAAAATACATTATATGTTTATTAAAATAAAAAATTAAAAAAAAAAAAAAAGTTTCCCCAAAAAGGGTTCAAAGGCTGGGTACTTCTTTGTGGTATTAAGTTACTCATTTCAGTACTCTGAATCATGTATAACTCCTACTTCAAAATAGAGATAATATTGCGTATCACAGCTTTTATGGGGACCAATATTGAAGTATGTGATAATAATAGCTAACATTTGCTAGGAATTTTTTATGTGCCAGGTTTTATGCTAAGTATTTTACCTACTTGTTTCATTAAATTACTATAAAAGGACAAAAGATACCATTATTATCTCCCTTTTGTAAAGGAGACTATTCAGATTAGAGAGGCTAAGAACCTTGCTGTTTCCATGAAGGGAAGTTAGGATGATCCAAAGAAACTATTGTCATTAAGCAGCTCAGAAGGTAGATTTCCTTTCCAGGAGAAATGAGCCAAATTAAATAGAGAATCTGCAACTGGACTATTTAGAATTTGATTGAACATAATTAGTAATAGTAGCCCAAATTAATTATTTTTAATGCATTAAATTCATGGTCAAGAGATGAAAGAATATATTTGGATTCCATTACAACCAATTATGGTGGAAGAAAACCCGGCAACTCTGATTCCAGTTGGGGCTTCTTTTGTGGGCAGTGGCGGTTGGGGGTGGGGGGATGGTGAGGATGGAGGAGTATTCTTAGCTTTTTATTTTAATTCCACTATAGTTAAAACACAGTTTTTTACTAGTTTCAGGTGTACAGTATAGTGATTCAGCAATTCTATACGTTACTCAGTGCTCATCATTGTAAGTGTACTCTTTCTTTAATTCCCATCACCTATTTCACCCATCCCCCACCCCCAGGTTGGGCTCTTTTACAAACTGGCTTTTTGACTTTGCCAAGTGATTTGTTATCTTTAGGCCTGAGTTCTTCAGCAGAGGAGTTAAAATACGTATTTCAGAAGCTAACGTGCTAGGACTAGAATAGAACACTAATGTTTGAGTATGGCTTACTGTTACTTGAGTATGGCTTACTATTCATGTGCAGAATTAATTTAAAAAAATTAAATTAAAATTAATTAAATTTTAATTTAATTAATTAATTAAATTAAATTAAAAAAAGAATTAAAAAAAAAAAGCCCTTACAACAAATATATAGCTTCCATGGATTCAGGTTTCTGAATCATTGAATGATTCACTCATTTAACGTACTTATTGGACACATACTATGTGCTAGGCACTGTAGCAAGTAGTATTCTAGCAAATGCTGAACAAAATGAAGTGTTCATTTTTCTGGTTTACATTCTAGTAAGGGACTTATTAATGCTTAATAAATTGATGAATGTAAAAACTGATTATTAGGTGAATGAATGAATTAGGAGGGGGATCTGGAAAGTATTCTCTGAGAGGTGACCTAATGTTAGAAGCTTGACATTTAAAAATGAAAAGTTATGGGGGGCACCTGTGTGGCTCATTCAGTCGAGCATCCCACTCCTGATTTCGGCTCAGGTCATGGTCAGGGGACATGATATGGAGACCTGCATCAGGCTCCCTGGTCAGTAGGGAGTCTGCTTGGGATTCTCGCTTTCCCTCTGCCCCTTCCCTCCACTCTCTGTCTCTCTCTTTCTCTCAAATAAATAAGTATAAATAAATAAAACTTAGGGAAAATTGTTGATTAAATTTTGCTCCATCTATTATGTGGCTTTAAGGATGACATTCAAATGGCATGAGAATTATGAAATAGTATGAAAACTGCTTATAACATGGTTAAGTGAAAAACACAGGACACAAAATTATGCACATATTTTTATTACAATCATGTTAAAAAAAAGTCATTAGAAGAAAGGCTAAGAAGAAATACATCAAAAGTTACCAGTATATGTTAATAGTGATTATTAGTGACTTCCCTTATTATTTTTTCTATTTTCCAAATTTTCTAGAATGTGATTATATCATCTTTGATATGAAAATAAATTTAATTTTTAAAAAGTTAGTCTATGTAATGATATCTCTCATTCATAGCATTATAAAAGTTTTTTGTTTCGTTTGTATTTCACATTTAGAAATTAGACCTTAACCATTTCCTTAATTTGGACAAGCTGGACCCAGAGTTGAAAACAGCACACCTGGATTGCAAATGTTTCCTAAAGAGAGAAAAGAGGCTGCAGATGAGGTTGAGTCAAGTCTCATGCCTTCTGTTATAGCATCATACCTATCTGGAGTTTACTTTCCAAATAGATGTTCTCCAGGGGTAGGAAATCCTATCAACTGAACATCCCTCTCAATAAAACACAATGCCCAAGTGATTTATAAATAGAACATAACATCAGAAAAAGGAAATTGCCCAAGACTCTGTTTTATCCTAAGTGTTTCTGTTTCTTTGGTGATCAAGGGAGGATAGCTGAAGATTAGCAACATGTATTAAGAGCCAAAGTATGGGGGCGCCTGGGTGGCTCGGTGGGTTAAAGCCTCTGCCTTTGGCTCAGGCCATGATCCCAGGGGCCTGGGATGGAGCCCCACATCGGGCTCTCTGCTCAGCAGGGGGCCTGCTCCCCCCCCCCCGCCTGCCTCTCTGCCTACTTGTGATCTCTCTCTCTCTCTGTCAAATAAATAAATAAAATCTTAAAAAAAAAAAAAGCCAAAGTTCGCATGGGATATGCTATTCTATTTACTCTTTAGAATTAATTCACTGAGGAGAGAACTGTATTACCAAATTTTGGATGAGAAAATGGGGAATATAAATACCTGGAGTCCCACATCCAGATGAGCAACGAAACCGTGATTCAAATTAGATGCAAACTGACTCAAAAACCACTGCTTAAAAGCTTACATATGGGGACCAAAATATCAAATATTTCTTGGTAGAACCCCTTCCCAGTAGCACTTCTGGGTCCCTTAAATGTTTATTAAATATTTTTTAGTGATGATTTTGCTTACAAAAGACACCAACCACATTTTTATTAGCATGACATTAGTTTCTGGATCTAGAGCAATGTCAGCCTAGGCAAGTATGAATACTATCCTGCAGCTGTTCATAGTGTTTAAATTGCCAGGGTCTGTGAGAGAAGGACTCGTAGTGGGTGAGACAAGTGCTATATTGGAATAGATGGCTTTGCAATGAGTTGGGAACAGTTCCCCTTGCCTCAGTCTCTGCACCTCCATGAGAAGCCACATCAGGTCCTGGTTCTGCAGTCAGTGTGCTCAGGTGAAGAACAGAGCCCAGAGTGAACCTAAGGCCGGAACAAGGAACGTTGCCTTTGGTTCCTTTCAGTAGATCGAGTGACCAGTTCATACTCTGAGGTGACCTCTTCTATGGAATCAGATGATTACTTAGTCATCTGTTCGTAATACATTGCTGACCAGAAAAACCAGACTTTGAAATCAATAATTTAATATGTATATGTACACACACACACATTCATATAAAGACGAAAATAAACTAGGTCTGGCTTAAATACAACTTAACATTCCAGAGTAATGAAGACTGTACTGATTTTATTCCTGGATCTGGTTTCTTAGCCAAATCAGAGCCAAATAAAGCAATATGTTCGTGTTTATGTTAAGTGACATACATAATGTCTACTTAGGATACCTCTCAGTGGCTTTCAGAAGAAAAAAAAAATCCTAAGTTTCATCTCTTCTCTAGGTGACTATGCTATAGGCCATAAATCTCCCTTTAAATTCAACTATCTCACAACCAAGCTCTCTGAGAACCTGCTAAAACCAGCAGGCACAGTGTTATCAGTGAGCCAGAAAAAGAGAAAACCCCGGAGCCCCCGTCAGCCATCTTGGTCCCTCTGCAGTCGGCTCCTTCGTACCCCCGATAGCAATGACAGGAAAATTTCTTCTCCATCGCTTCCAGGTCTGTATCCGACGCTTTTCCTTTCACAATAAATTCTCCATCCTCGGAGGCCTCTATGTGGTAACTTGCAGGGTTCAGGTGAAGATAATCCGGGGCTTTCCATACTCTCCTTCTGCATCTCCCGTTCCCCCTGCAGAGGTGAAGGCTGCACACCTCAGCTGCTCGCGTCACGTTGACTATGTAGCTCCCTAAATCAGAACTCAGGTACTGCTTCACCTTTGTACAGTTGCCCTAGAAAGGTGGAAACAAATGGGCTTTAGTGGGTTTGGGCACTGATAGGGTTTGAGCATCTAGGCCCCCAAGGCAGTTCTTTGGCCTTGAGTGAAACCTAACATCTTGGCTCCAGTTGGTTGATCTCTGAGGCTCAGGTGCTAAAACACAGGGTTGCCGATCAGAAAGGACGAAAGGTCCAAGGGGCAGGAGATGGAGAATGGGGTACAAGGGAGCTAAGCAGCTGAACTTGCAAATGGGTCCCAGAGTCATCGTATAAGGACCCTGCCTTCTTCCAATTTACCTCCTTTTTTTTCTAGCCCCCAACTTAATGGGTGTGAAAAAAAAGAACAAACCCAAATTAGAAATCATGCCAGAGCTGCCGTCCTCTGGCTGCTTTTTGGGGTGTTCTGTACCTTTCATACTTGTGTAGGAACCTGAATTCTCATAGTCTACTGATTTATTGTTAGCAGTCGACCAGTAGGTTCCTGGATTTTCCTGTCAATTACACTCAAAAGCAACTGCCCTGGGTTCTGGACTTCTGTATACAATTCAAACACGGGAAAGCCTGACTAGGGTTTTTTTTTTTATTTTTTATTTTATTTTTTATTTTTTTTTTATGGTTCCTATTATGTGTTCTAAACAGAGGCCACCCGGTTTGTGCCCTCTGCTTCCTCTCAGCAGCCTCACAGGCTGGAGAGGAAATATTAACACCTAGAGAGTCAAGAATTGATTCTTCCCACTTCTACCTAATTCTTATATTAGACAGGGGAGACTTTTAAGCTGATATTGTCAGCTTAAAAGTCAGGTTAAAACAAACAGTTTCATGAAAGAGATCTTGACAGCAACAAATTGAACCTGTGCACTTCTCAGAGTAATATCAGATCATCACGAACTTGCAAAAAATTCAATTCAACAAAAAGTGTTGAGGATACAAGTATTACAATTCCAGGCAAATGTATCATACTGTAGAGATATAAACAAACAGCATCTGGAAATACAGAAGAGATTGTGACTAATATGGATTGGGAAAAACTAGAAAGACTTATTAGAGTAAATAATATCTGAGCTGGGAGAAATTTGAAGAGAGCTGTACATCTCACTTGAAATGCTATTAATTTTCAGCTAATTTCCCCACAGAGGAAAAATAGATTCAATGCAGAGATTAAAAACTTACCATCTGTTTCTTCTTCTCAAAATAGGATATAACACATTTAATGTAGTAGTTAAATGCAAGTGCTCCAGAGTCAAACTGTGGTTAATGCCAGCTTCACCAGTAAGTAGCCTAACTAGCTGTTACCCTAGTTGGATTTCCTCTCTTGTTTCTTCATCAATAAATGAGGATGGCAGTCCCTACCTCATAAGGGTTATTATGGCCAGTAAGTGAACAGATCCAAAACAAAAAGCATTTAGAACAATCTGAGCACATAATAAGTAGCCAACGAATGTCAGTATTATGATTATTGTCTTAACAGAAGTTAATAATACTATTGAGCTCCTTCAATTATTAGGCATTGATTTAGACTTTAATTCTAAAGCTAGTTTATTGTGGGAGCCATGAGAGCTCTGACTGGAGTTAACTATCCAAGGAAAAAGCAAATACTTTAAATAATATTAACTATACCTTCAAGGTTCCGCCTTACCTCAGATGAAGTTAAATTCATGTCTCCCCAGATGACAATGCCTGCCGCTCCCAAGGCAGCACTTTCTCCAATGGTACTGATTAGATCTTGCTAGATTGAAGAGATTAGAGTTCATTATTCATGATATAAAACAGCACTCCAGGGATTAGGATTAGAGGCTGAGTGCAATATAATATAATAGGATGATTCTCCATGTTCTTAGAGTAACACAAATGTTGAATAAACCAAGGCTCAAAAATCATACTCCATAATCATATGGAGAAACATACTAAATATTTTTAAAGAAAAACTTGCATTTTGCCAAACAGGATATCATTTTGATGACAGCCTAGAAATAGCCACTAGAAGCTGTCTAATCAAAGTCAACTGGGGCTAATACACACAAACCAGCCATATGTACGTGACCCAGAAACAAAATCTGAAAATTTTTCTTCAAATGTGGAGAATACCTCACATTCCTCTTAGCTAAATTCTCTTCCCAATTTGCAACACTCCCGGGAGGACTTCGCCTCTGCAGGGACCCAGAGGGGTTTTGTGTGGTTTGGATCCCAAGGTCAGGCAAAGTGACTCAGTGTTAAGGACCTATAGGCTCTGATTTGGTCCACCCTTATGTTTGGTCTCTGAAACTATTTGTGTCTGATTTCAATGTACCTGACTTAATGGGCTCTATTTATGACTCATCCAGTCATGATAGAGCTGCCTGACTTTTTCTCTGTATGTTAAGTAAATGAAAACAAAACTTCAGTAGGGGATTTTTGGTTTTGTCATCCTAAAGGATTTAAGTGTTTAAGGATTAACATGGATTGAGGCCATTTCAGAAGGAAATTAGGAGTTGAAGGTATGCAATTGGTTTCCTAATTTAAGGTGCTGTGGTAGGTTTCCTAGATAAGTTTATTAAGTTATAGTATATTCTCCGACGGTTTAGGATCCTAAGCATTCACCTTTTACTCCAAGGATGAATTTCTATCAGTTACATGCTGGAAAATGTAACTGGGTGATTTGCTGGGAAATAAAAGCAGAACTTTATAATTGTATTTTACCTGGGACCTTTTCTATTAAAATCAACACTTGAGAGATACATCTTCTTTTTTTTTTTTTTTTTTTTAATTTTATTTATTTATTTATTTGACAGAGAGAGAGAGATCACAAGTAGGCAGAGAGGCAGGCAGAAAGAGAGGGGGAAGCAGGCTTCCCACCGAGGAGAGAGCCCGATGTGGGGCTCGATCCCAGGACCCTGAGATCATGACCCGAGCTGAAGGCAGTGGCCCAACCCGCTGAGCCACCCAGGCGCCCCGAGAGATACATCTTCTTATCTGTTCGCTTTTATGGTCCACTCAAAGATTTTACAATCTCAGTGTCTTAAGTTTTATTCTTCTGGAAATTTTTAAGAAGGGTGGACATTTCGGTTTAAAGGACTTTCCCTTTCAGGTTCAGATCCATTTCCATTTCTGTGACCACAGAGTCTGCTGAATAGGTCAGAGTTGACATAACAAGAAAGGAAGTTTTCATGAGGCTCTAGTAAGATAGGGGAAGTGAAATGTTTTTGAAAATTATCTATGATATGGTGAATATGGGAGGCACCAGCCATGTAGTGCCCAGAATGAGGACTCTGCTGGGTTTATACCCATTTCCTCTTTTGGCAAAGATACAAGGAACAGGGAACCTCCCTCCACTCACTTTGAAGTTAGTGAAGCCATAATCACATCATGTGACCAGAAGGGCCAAATCCCCCAGTGGCCTTCCATGAATTACTATTATATGTATGTTACACCTTTTTCAGCTGCCCCACAATTCTTGAATATTCTGTTCTGGGGTATGTTTTGTTTCGTTTTCCCAGCCTTTGTTCTCTTTGCTTTTCAGTTTCAGCAGTTTCTATTGAGACATCCTGAGGCTCTGGAAATCTTTCGCCAGCCCTGTGCACTCTAAAGCCCATCAAAGACATTCTTCATTTCTGCTATAGTGTTTTTGATCTCTAACATTCCTTTTTGATTCTTTCGTAGCATTTCCAGCTCTGTGCTTACATTGCCCATCTGTTTTGCATGCCTGTCTGCTTTATCTATTAGAGCCCTTTAAATATTCATTAGAGTTGTTTTAAATTTCCAGTCTGATAATTCCAACATCCCTGCCATATCTGAGTCTGCTTCTGATGCTTGCTCTATATCTTCAAATTCTGTTTTTGCCTTTTAGTATGTCTTGTAGTTTTTTTCTTGATAGCTAGACATGATTTAATTTTTTCTTGATGGGCAAATAGCTCATACTAGGTAAAAGGAACTGCTATAGATAGGTACTCAGTAATGTGCTAGTAAGATGTAGAGGAAATGGAAGTGTTTTGTAGTCCTATGATTAGTTCTTGGTCTTTTAGTGAGCCTTTGCCTCTGGACTGTGAAATTCACAGGTTGATCAGTTGTGTTTCCCACTTCTTAGGTGGGATAGTCAGGCTAGATGGGGTTAGAGCCGGGCATTTCCCTTCTTGCAAGTGGAAGACTAGAGCCAGCTGGAGTTGGGTATTTCCCCTCTCCCAGTTCACCTGGGCTCTGATAAGTCCCCAGCAGGTTTGGTACTGGTTAGTTTCTCCTGAGGGCAGAACTTGTTAAGAACAGAATGTTCTTGAGTATTCAAAACAGTTCTTTTTCTCCTGCCCCCTACCAGATGCATTAGAAGATTTTTCTCTGATATTCACTGTGAGTATGTGATAAGCTTTTGGAGAGAAAACTCACAAAATTATATCCCTACCCATGACTGAGTCCCCTGGAGTTGTTGTTGTTGTTGTTTTAAGATTTTATTTATTTATTTGACAGAGAGAGATCACAAGTAGGCAGAGAGGCAAGCAGAGAGAGAGGAGGAAGCAGGCCCCCTGCTGAGCAGAGAGCCTGATGCCGGACTCGATCCCAGGACCCTGAGATCATGACCTGAGCCGAAGGCAGAGGCTTTAACCCACTGAGCCACCCAGGCGCCCCTCCCCTGGAGTTTTTATCTCTCAGATTGGTCCTCACTGAGTCTCCAGCAATTTGTCAATTATAGTTCAAGTTATCCTACTCTGGCTGTGGTTCCCACAGAGGTTTGTGATCTGGTAAGTTGTGATTCTCTATATTCACCTGTTTTCCTCTTGAATTTTTAGGGCAGCAATTTGCCCCATGTCTTCCCATCTCATGAATCTAAGAAGAGTTGATCTTTCTTTCTTTCTTTTTTTTTTTTAAAGAAGACTTGATTTTTCAGTCTGTTTAGCTTTTTACTTGTTAGGATGGTGTGGTAACTTCCAAGCTTCTTACCATGCTGAACTGGAAACCCTAAATCTCTCATGAATTGCTTTGGGCTAAAGCAGTGACATCAGAGGGAAGTGGGAGACACAGCATTTACAGGTTATAAGTAAGGAAGCTATAGATGTTTGCTGTGAAACCCACACCTTCTGAGGCTGATTATCAGAAAGAAATGCTGGGGCATCTGATTAGCTCAGTCGGTTAAGCATCTGCCTTCAGTTCAGGTCATGATCCCGGGGACTGTGGTCGAGTCCCACATCAGGCTCCTTGCTCAATGGGGAGTCTTCTGCCTTTCTCTTTCCCTCTGCCTGTCCCCCTACACGTGTGCTTAAGCTGTCTCTCACTCTCTCTCTCTTTTTCAGATAAATAAATAAATAAAATCTTTTTTTTTAAAAAAAGGGAATGTTAAGTTTCTTCCCAATGTGTCCTTTAGAGTTTATTGGAACTGATTCAACATGACGAGTCTTCATGCACATGTTGACTACAGGTAGGGAGTCAATAACAGATATTAATGCAAATTTCTCTACCAGATTAGCTCACTGTCACCTAGCTGAGAGCAGGGTGCTGAATGAATCACAGAGCAGATATGTTTTGGGGACCAAAAGAGCAAGGGCTCTATTCAGTGAGGGAAGTGACAGGTAAGATGCCTCTGGGAATAGATAAGGACCACATGAGAGTATGAGCTCTGTGAGTGATGTCACATGAAAGAAGAAATAAGGAATGGTGCATGCTGTAAGAGCAACAAATATTCCAAGTCCTAGCATTTTCTCCGGCTCTCCCTGATGCTCACCATGGTGCATGTAAGTAAGGTGCCCACTGTGGGGAGCTGGAGCATCACCAATGAGCTCCTTGCGTGTTGCCAGAGGAAATGCTAATTAATTAGAGGGAAAGACATTTTTAAATCTACAGTCAAGAAAACTCCCTTCATTATTTTTAAAAACATAACATCAAGTTTTTGTATATGTAAGTGGTGTAGGCAATCTTTCGTGTGAAATGAGGTGTTAACTGCCCCTATATCGTCCCACTACGGCTGCTGATTATGATTCCGTTCTTAGATATTCCCTTTCCAAGTTTAAGGCTTTGGTACCTGGTAAAAAGTGACAGCTGCACCACATATATTTTTTAGTGTCCCAAATATTCATATGTATTTTCTCATTTGATTTTCATAATACTTCTGCTTGTTAGATAGGGCGGGTAATACTGTCTCATTTTATTTATTAAGATAATTAGGCACCAAGGTTGGACAGGTGAGGAAGTTCGCTACTTATTGGTAAATCGTTTCTCTAATCCTAACTATATATGTATGTGTACACATGCATAAACATGCACATACAAAAACACACTCTAAACTGCAGATGGCACTGGCCGGCTCAGACAGTGGAGCATGCAACTCTTGATCTCAGGGTTGTAGGTTTGAGCCTCACATTGGGTGTAGAGATTACTTAAAAATAAAAAGTCGGGGCATCTGGGATGGCTCAATCGGTTGAGCATCTTCCTTCAACTCAGGTCATGATCCCAGGGTCCTGGGATCAAGCCCCGCATAGGGCTCCCTGCTCGGTGGGAAGTCTCTTTCTCCCTCTCCCACTCTCCTTGCTTGTGTTCCCTCTCTCGCTGTGTCTCTCTCTGTCAAATAAATAAATCTTTTTAAAAAATAAAATAAAAATCAAAAATCTTTTTTTTTTAAGATTTTATTTATTTATTTATTTTTGTCAGAGAGCAAGCAGAAGTAGGCAGAGTGGCAGGCAGTGGCAGAGAGAGAAGCAGGCTCCCTGCTGAGCAAGGAGCCCGATGTAGGAATCGATCTCAGGACCCCGGGATCATGACCTGAGCTGAAGGCAGCCGCTTAACCGACTGAGCCACCCAGGTGTCCCAAAAAATTAAAAATCTTAAAAAAAAATAATAAATTGCAGCTATCTTTCGGAAGATTAAAAATGGACACAAACCATTACTAGTCATTAATGATTTGGTACAAATGAATGTCAGGTTTTTAAAATTTTGTGGGCAGATTTTTATGGAGGATAGAATAAAATGGTGGGTAAACTGTTGGTATAAAACATTTGGAAGCGGGACGCCTGGGTGGCTCAGTTGGTTAAGCAGCTGCCTTCGGCTCAGGTCATGATCCCAGCATCCTGGGATCGAGTCCCACATCGGGCTCCTTGCTCGGCAGGGAGCCTGCTTCTCTCTCTGCCTCTGCCTATACTCACTCTCTCTCTCTGACAAATAAATAAATAAAAAATCTTTAAAAAAAAAAAAAAAACATTTGGAAGTACTTTACCATTCAGAAATTTTCAGAATGATACCAAATGATTCTTGGGACTGCCAAAGAAAACTGTTTCTTGACGAGACCCTAACTGTTGTTCCTTCTTTTCTTAAAACAAATATTTCTGAGGCTGTAGCTACTCAAGGAAGCTTATCTAGGTTTATCGAATGTGCAGAATGTACCAGTAGTGTAAACTAATCTTTGAAAATGAACACTTTATCCCTTAAAGTTTATTGTTTCTTCTAAAAGTAAATTTATTATCATCAAAGATAGAAACTTGTTTAAGCCAAATATAAAAAAGGAAAGAAGTTTCACAGAAGAAAGTAATATTTAACTTTCAGTTCCAGGGTCAAGAAGATCTAGAGGACTTTTTAAGCCTCCCAGGTGGTACTAATTCCTATCATTCTTAATCATTTGATGATGCCTTTTCTGGGAAGTACAAATATCAGTTCACAATGGAGACTTTTCTCTTCTTACTCATCTCATGAATGATGTCCAAGGAATAGCATTTTCCAAATCCTGATACATCTGTGCCTTTTCTTCTTCTGAGGATTAGGCTGTATTCTCTGTATACTCTGTAGATACCTACTAGTCATGCCAAAGCCCTCATCTGGGTTCCTGAGCCTCACTCTTTGGAGGCTTCACAGTCAGAACATCTCTAAGCATAAGTGTATTAAAATATACTCTGGTGATTTGAAACTTGCAATGGTGGAGAAGGAGGAAATGTGATAAACCGATGGTATCCAGTAATATCTTAAAATACCACTGCACCACCCATGTGAAGGCCTGAACAAGTCTCAGGTCTTCTTATTGTAGAAAGTTTACACAGGGGCACCTGGGTGGCTCAGTGGGTTAAGCCTCTGCCTTCAGCTCAGGTCATGATCCCAGGGTCCTGGGATCGAGCCCTGCATCGGGCTCTCTGCTCAGTCAGGAGCCTGCTTCCCCCTCTCTCTCTGCCTGCCTCTCTGCCTACTTGTGATCTCTGTCTGTCAAATAAATAAATAAGTAAATCTTGAAAAAGAAATTAAAAAGAAAGTTTACACATACTTATTGAAGTCCAGCCGTTAGAGCAGCATCTACTTTTAAGTGTTTATCTCAAGAAAGTTCCATTTGAGTTACCAGAGTAGCAAAGGGAGAAGAAGGGAGAGGAAACTGAGCTGAAAGTTCATCTATTTTAAAAGTTACCCTTATAGTTTGTGGGAGGCCTTTGGCTACAATAGTAAAATAAACAATAAAACTTGTATTTGTAAGTTTTACCCTAGGGTTGCAAAACCATCTGCTAGAGATGAACTTATGATTGAAATTTTTTTTATTTTTAAAAACTTTTTAATTGTGGTAAGACGACACATAAAATTTACTCCCTTCACCATTTCTAAGTGTACAGTGCAGTAGGGCTACATATATTCACATTGCCGTGCCTCCCTTGTACCTTTTATCAAAACTGGTATTATGCATTAAAAAGAAAACATTTTTTTTTTCTTGACATTAGGTGGTGAGGCCAGAAGCAAGAATGCTTCCAATTATACTTCCAAATGTGAGGGCAAACTACTCCATTTTAAAATATCCTCTCTGATTTTCCAGCCTGTTCACCACCAACTGCTTCAATAAAGGCCAGTCATGAGGGAGCACCATCAAAGCTGGGGAGGAAGGGGGGAGGAGTTGCTCTCATTGCCTTTTAACGTTCCCTCCATAACATGTTTCTCAAAAGAATAATAAATAATTAAAATTCAGTTGGCATAAACGAAGAGTCTAAAAGGATGGCTAATCAAAGGAACAATTATGGGGGCGCCTGGGTGGCTCAGTGGGTTAAGCCTCTGCCTTCAGCTCAGATCATGATCTCAGGGTCCTGGGAGCAATCCCCGCATCGGGCTCTCTGCTCAGCAGGGAGCCTGCTTCCCCCTCTCTCTCTGCCTGCCTCTCTGCCTACTTGTGATCTCTGTCAAATAAATAAAATCTTAAGGAAAAAAAAAAAGACAAAAAAACCCCCAAAACCGAAGGAACAATTATCCTGCTTTCTAAGAGACCACTAATTGGGAATTCCTCAAAGAACACAATTAACAAAGAAATGTCTCTTTTAGGGGGCACCCTGGATGGCTCAGTCAGTTAAGCGTCTGCCTCTGGCTAAGGTCATGGCCTCAGGGTCCTGGGATCCTCTTGGCAGGCTCCCTGCTCAGTGAGGAGTCTGCTTTTCCCTCTTCCTTTGCTCCTCCCCCTGCTCATGCTCTCACTCTCAAATAAATAGATGAAATCTTAAAAAAAAAAAAAAAAAAAAGTCTCTTTTAAAGACAGGGAGGAAAGCCCCCCATCTTTGGCAAGGGATATCTTACCTTAGAAAGAAAAAATAAAGGTTCATTTCTGTAGCCTAACCTTGTGTAGACGAATACAGGCAGAGCATAATCATGGGATGTCATGGTGGAGATCCTCATAGATTCATGCACTCGAAATTGTGAGAAGAGCAAAATGTTTTCGTTGTCGCCAAGAGATTTTCTGACACCAATAGAAGGATATAAAGCGGCACTGCTATTCCAGAGCCAAGAGAGCTCATTGTTTCTCAAAACTTCCTCTTCTGGGCATGACCCAGTATAATTTGGGGCATAAATATTATAATTGTGGCAATCCGGATATAAATAATAACCCCAGAGGCCCTTGGGTCTACTCCTCATTCCCAGTTCGATGGTTTCCTTCATGAAAGCTTTTGCACTTTCTTCAAATGTTGCTTTGGCTAAGTGTTCAATATTAGTAGCTGATACGTTCTCTTGCATATCAGAAATAAGTTTTCTTGACTTCTGTCTGTAAACATCTTTTGTATTCCAGTTACGGGCCCACTGGGGTCTCCAGTATTCCCAGTCTATAACAGCAAGTCCACTGAAATCTTCAGCAGGGATGTAATAATTAATATCTTGGTCAGCTTTTTCTAGATGCACTTGCAAGCTTATGTTCTGGGGGAGACCCCCGTTAATGGGAACCCCCTGGGATGTATACCATGGATAGTATCCCAGTCTGTTGACATAAAATATAGTGACATTTTGCCCCCTGGCCTTGGCCAGTGGGCTTCCAATCACCTGAAACATCTTCAAATTTAGTCCTATATTGTATTTTACCAAACACTGATCCGTTGGAGCATTCCAAGCAGCTATAAAAGGTTTCCTTTGATAAATTGGAAGTCGGGCAGGTTTCAGAGAAGAGATAGACTTCAGAATGAAGAGTATGAGCAGCCATGATGTGAGATGTATTGGTTGAACAGCACAAAACTTTAATTGTCCTTCAGATAATACTCTCATGATAAGATAAAACCTTATCTTCTGCCTTAATATACTGTGGAAGACCTGTAGGGAGATGTATTTCTCTATTAGTGATATTTGGAGGAAAAAGACTCAAATACTGGATAGATTATTATTGTTGTTCCATATTTATATTTTAAAGTGCTTTTTATTTTAAGATTTGAATATAAATAAATTGAGATGTAGAAGCAAGGGTAGTGACGGAGCTTCTCTTCAGAGGCAAGCAGTGCAATTCGGTAAACATTCATGGAACTTCAGGCCCTATGTCCAGAATACAAAATGAACAAGATGTGGTCCTTGCCCTCAAAAAAAGGCTCATGATCGAATAAAAAAGAATGTAAAATTATATCAACTCTCATTCTGGAAAACTCATCAAATCCTGGGCACCATGCTTAAGTACTTTATAAAATATTCATCTCAAAAAAAAAAATAAAATAAAATAAAATATTCATCTCATTTAATCTTACAATAACTTTTAAGTAATCCCAGATGTCTGGATGCTTTCCCAGGCTCTCTTGCAGCTAGGGTACTGATATGTGTTTGTGGCCAGGACCCATCCTGCTCTAGATCGTGTGTGTGTGTGTGTGTGTGTGTGTGTGTGTCTTTTTTCCTATTCCAGACTTTGGATTGAGATTTTAGGAATCAAAGAGCCTAAATGGTGGTGGTGCCAGAAGTTCCCATATCCAGGAGTGGCAGTGCCTGTAGAGGTATCCAGAACCAGATAGCCATGGTGTTGGTGTTAAGTGGCAGCATCGTCATGGGACAGCACTTTTCTGCTCAAGTCAGTGAGGTTTCATTTTGGTTGGTTACAACCAGGAACTCCAACTGACACTGGTTTCTTTTTTCTTTTTCTTTTTTTTTTTCTTTTCAGCGTAACAGAATTCATTGTTTATGCACCACACCCAGTGCTCCATGCAATACGTGCCCTCCCTAATACCCACCACCTGGCTCCCCCAACCTCCCACTCCTTGCCCCTTCAAAACCCTCAGATTGTTTTTCAGAGTCCATAGGTTTCTTCCATGGAATCTAAGGCTTGTGAATAATCAGCAAAGCTGAGCACAGCATGTTGTATGTAATTATCATTTTAACCACTAGATGTCACCAGCTATACCATATAACTTTTGATAGGCATAGGACACTACGTAAACCAAAATTTAAAATACTTTATGGAAAAAATAAATAAAATAAAATAATTTATGAAAAACAGAAAATCTGAACAGACAAATTACTAAAATAATGTGTAAAACTTTATTCAAAGACATTTAAGAAGTACTAAGTAAATGGATATATATATACACACATATAGACATGTATATAGACATATAGACATATAGACACACAGAGACACACATATAATATTAGTTTTTAAGAACTATGGAGGTAGATATTTTCTTCATCCATGAATTGAATAAATGCATGTATTTCTCCACAACACAAACATGGATAAGATTACTTCACTTAGTAACAAGAAATATGTTATACTGAAGGTATAAATTAAGATTTGAAGAGAACATGGGGTGCCTGGGTGGCTCAGTGGGTTAAACCCTCTGCCTTCAGCTCAGGTCATGATCCCAGGGTCCTGGGATCGAGCCCCGCATCCGGCTCTCTGCTCAGTGGGGAGCCTGCTTCCTGCTCTCTCTCTGCCTGCGTCTCTGCCTACTTGTGATCTCTGTCTGTCAAATAAATAAATAAAAACTTAAAAAAAAAAAGATTTGAAGAGAACAGTATTTCCAAGGGAATATAATTTTGTGAATACAATAAGAGTCATGGTCCTCAAAAGTATTCCTTATCTTTGATTTTTTATTATGTTCTGCCTCAGGATAAGAAAAATGGATTTATCTGCATATGTGTTCAGTAATAGGGGAGAAAAGAGCTTTTATTTAAAGTTAAAATTCAGTTCATGTTCGAGAAGGCTATATATGTATTTAAAAAAATCTCACCTATCAGAACACTTCCTGCTTTGGATTTTATTCAAAACATTGCTTTCCACTGATTATTGTTTCCCCTTTGGTCAGCCCCCACATTACTGCCTCAGAAATCCTCACCCATTCATTACAAAGTTATCAAGTGATTCTTTCCCCCTTATCCTGGAACCTTATCATTCCCCTTATTATGGTGAATGGAAGGTACACATTCCATGGCAGATGGCAGGCAGTACACCTGATAAAATGTGAGGATTATACAACCAATACAGGCAAAATAAATAAGAAAAATTCAGTGCCTATTTCTTCTGTTTGCTGCTGTCTCAGCTCTCTGCTTCCCACAGGCAGGACAGGGTGCTGATGTAAGCTCTGTCACTCACCTTATTAAACATGGCTGGCTGAGAGAAGATCCCTTCCTTCTCTTGGCACATCCTAGAAACTTTTCTGGTCCCCTACCCGCACTATGCAGTCGTTGGCTGTCTGTTTCTCCCACCCTCTTTCCCTCACCAGGGAACCTCCCCACACCTGCCCTTCCAAACGTGCTCTTGGCCTCAGAACTCTTCTGGACCCCTTTTGCTCATCCCACCCCTGCCACCCAAATCCCCATGGCCTAGAGCTTTCCCCGTCTCTTGACTGGTTGTTACAACATAGCAGTCTGTGCAGTTACCCACACTTAACCGCAAGTCACCAGGAGAAACACCTCCCTTTTCTTCCTTCCTTCCCCCCCTTATAGTCTACCCAGGAAGGTTTGCTTCCTTAAGCAAATCTTTAATTGATGGAATTTTAGGAAAAGTCGGCAAGATATTTGGGGTGGGGATAAGTGAGGAGTTTAACGTGGACTTCTCCCCTAGATTTTATCCCCCAGGTTCTTCTTTGTAGGAGTAGGATTTGTTCTGGGAACATATGTGAGGAACTAGTTCCCTTCCTTCAGCAGGGAAACTTCTGTGAAGGCATTTTGAAGGCCCCGGAACGGATGATTCCCAGCAAAGCCACAGCTCCCTGAAAACCTGAAGGTCCAGGGAGGTCGCTTTCTCCTCAGCCCCTTCCCCTGGTAGAAAGAGGAGCCACAGTGTGGAACTTGGCTTAGCCCACTAGAGGGGAAGGTGACAAAAATAACAAAAAGTTGGGGCCTGCCTTGTATCCAGCAGGCCGCAGCCCTCACCCCATCCTGACGTGAAGGATGGTGAAGAAGGGGGGGTCCCCTGAAGGGAGACAGGCCTGCCACATGCACATACAAGAGTCCGCAGAGAACAGAGTTGTCTCTATCTCCTGCGTACTCCTATTTCTCCTCTCATTCCTTTCCCACAAAAGTACAGCTGCTTGTGATACACTGAAGGGGGAGAAAAGCAACATCCAGATTTCAGAAGCTGGAGGCACTTAAAGTTATGGCTGTGTTATTCTCCTGTTAGACAATTTTACAGAATACCAACGTCAACTAAGTATCATCTCAGACTGTGATAAAATGAGACAAAGGAGGCCACTTTTTCATTTTGTGCAAACACAAGTATAAACAAGGTCAGTGTGCCACTTGTAAAATACCAAATATCCCTCTCTCTTGCTGAATGAGTGACGGCTCTTCTTTACCCAGTTATAGATATGCACCTCCTTTCTGACAACATCCAATATGGAGCAAACTTCCATGTTCTTGGGCCCTCTGTCAGATGACCTAACTAAAACCAAAGTTCTATCACAGGCTCTTCCTGATACCGTCTTACCGTCCCAGTTCCTTGTGCTGGACATTTTCCCCTGCGGTAACGTGTAATAAAGCCAACCCATTTAACTGGAGGTGTGTTCCTGGTGATCTTAGGGGCATTGACACCTGTGTGAAGGCAGTACTTAGTGCTGAGGAAATATTTATTGAGCACCTTCTGTATACAAGGCCCACCCTAAGTACTAACAAATAATAGTGAACAAAGTAAACAAAAACCCCTGCTCTCCCAAGGCTTAAATCTTTGCAGGGAAAGAGACAATAAACAAGATGAGTACATAAAATATATAGTACATTGGAAGGTGGTAATGGCAAAGAAAAAAATAATGCAGGGATCACTTTAGATGGGAAGGCCTCACTGATCTGAAAGAGAAAAGGAGTAAGCCTGAAGGATGTCTGGGAAAGCATCCTGGGATGGGATGGGAGGAACGCAGGTGCAAAGGCCCTGAGGCAGGGGGATGCCTACCATGTTTGAAGAACTTCAAAGAAACAGAAGAGACAGAGAGGTAAAACAGAGGGTCTTGTAGGGCCTTGCTGGGACTCTGGCTTTCACTCAAAGTGAGATGGGAAAGAATTAAAAAGTTTTGAGAGAAGAATGACCTGGTCTGAATTGGGTTTCCTGGATTCCTCTGGCTGCTGTGTTTAGGCAAGCCCAAAAAGGAAAGGGCACAAGACAGAAGCAGCAGGAAGCCTGTCAGGAGGCTCTTGCAATAATCCAGGACAGAGATGAGAGTTCTGCAACCCAGATATTCAGAATTTCACAGTATTTTTAACACACAAGAGAAAAATAGTAATATTATAGATCTATAAATTAATCCGGCTAGTTTTGTTTTAATTTTGATTGCAACTCTAAATTCTAAATAGAGGGAAGACTCTGGGAAGGCTTTTAAAAACATACACACCCATCTCCTTTTTTTTTTTTTTAAGATTTTTTATTTTTTTATTTGACAGACAGAGATCACAAGTAGGCAGAGAGGCAGGCAGAGAGAGGAAGGGAAGCAGGCTCCCTGCTGAGCAGAGAGCCTGATGTGAGGCTCGATCCCAGGACCCCGAGACCAGGGCCCGTGCCGAAGGCAGAGGATTTAACCCACTGAGCCACCCAGGCACCCCACACACCTATCTCTTAATGTATTGGTGAAAGGAATTAATTTTCCAAATCTATAATTCTTCTGTTTCTTTTTTTCATGATATTGAGATTTTGCTATCAAAACATTTAAGATGCCAAGTGTCTACCCCCAAATCCAATAAGATTTGAAAAGATATCCTGAAGGTCATGAACCCTAAATGGGGATCCCAACGAAGCCCATTTTGGGGGACATTTTAAAAGGCTATGTTTTATCTCCAAACCTTTAAGGAAAGTGTTGACCAAAGTGATATTTTGTTACTAACAATAAAAATATATGCATAAATATTTATCAGAATGGAAGCTACAGCAGAGTCACTGAGTTCAAAGCCATACTCTCAGCTCTGCAGAACTAATTGCTAACCTGCTTTCTCATAAAAGCTCATTAAAGCAAATGCCAATAATAGGCTTCCGTTTTTTCCTCTGAAGGATGTTAGTGCCTTAGTCTGATTGTCAATCAGTGTCTTATCCTGATGGTTTGTAAGTTCTTCTCTCATGAAATACCGGTATTGTGAAAGCTGTGTGTTCCAGCAGAAGAAAAAATATACTTTAATGGATAGAAGTTTCTCAATTAAGTTTTTCCCATACATTTTCATTAAAAACTTGGTGCCCATTGGTTTATAATATAATCCACTAGATGATAATATCCCTTTAAGTCCCAAAATTCCTCATTAGGTATTGAGTTTTATTACAACTCTATTTCATGCCATTGTCAAAGAAAACTAATGTCCCTCCTTCTGAACAAATTTTAAAACTACTGGATTACCTTGATTGTATAAAACTGCTTCCCTTCCCATCTTACTAAAAAATGAGCTTCAGTTTTGTTAAGTGTATAAAAATGACTATGTCTTTGTCGCTCGTGCTAATGGAAAATTCACTCTTCAGTGGGAAAGGCCAGGTTTTTTATGAAACAAGAACAATTTCCGTTTTAGGGAATGTGATCTGAAAGAGAATATAATTGTCCTTATGCAAGAGTATATACTTAGTCTTTGTCAAAAAGTATGACTTTCCTTTAGGACTTAAAATTTCTTGCAGCCAAGATCAACAGCTTTCTTGGAAAAGCACCCAAAGTCTTAGGGACCACATTTTGAATAAAATGTTCCCTCTGTCAACCTGTTTTTAACTAAGCTCCTTAAAATAACATTAGGTTGATTTGAATCTTCAGGTTTCTAATTAAAGTGGTTGAACTGTAAAGCAATCAAGTGGTTTGTGAAATGTTACTTAGGTCCTTTCAGTGGCCACAGTCAAGATAATAACTGAAAACACCCCCTTCCTCCAAGGGATGAGCCAAGCCTTTGGCTGGAAGAGCTGGGATACCAGGCAGGGAGAACAGACGGAAACTAGGATCGGGGAGCGAAGCCGAACCTCAGGCCTGAGGGCCGCAACCATATTTAAACAGGAGACTTGGATCTGGATTCTCCGGATACTAGATGGGACTGTCAGGGTGCCCAAGGGCAGGCACGTGAGAGGCCAAAAGTTGTAGCCAGATCACAATGTTTTAATAGAGTATAATGGCTTAATTTCATTTTCTGCCCGAGTCCTGATGGGGATATCTTGGGGGAAACTGGGGTTGGCCTGGTTTTCCAGCTGGCACTCCTCTCTCTGTACAGCAGCCATATTCTGGCAACGTACACCTCTGAGCACGGTGACATGTACATGCACAGACTCCAGATTGTTTGTAGTGAGGAGAGAGTAAAGAGCTAGGGCACATTCCCGACTGAAGCGGAAAACTGGACACTTCTATCCGAATTACAAATGCATACAGCTTTTCACCTGGAAATTCTGCTTCTGTGCTATTCACTGCAGCATTGCCTGTAAGTATTAAGTTTGGAGACAAATGGCCATTATCAAAGAAGTGGTTCAGCTGTGGACTTCCACACAATGGGGTCTATGCAATTACAGCAGAGGGTGAGGCTGCCTCCACATACTGATGCAGACACTCACCAGACACCATAAGTATTCTTTTTTTTTTTTTTTAAGATTTTATTTATTTATTTATTTGTCTGACAGGCAGAGGTCACAAGTAGGCAGAGAGGCAGGCAGAGAGAGAGAGAGGAGGAAGCAGGCTCCCAGCGGAGCGGAGAACCCAATGCAGGGCTCGATCCCAGGACCCTGGGATCATGACCTGAGCTGAAGGCAGCGGCTTAATCGACTGAGCCACCCAGGCGCCCCACCATAAGTATTCTTTAAGGTATATGTATATGTTTTATCACACGTATTCGTATGCATATTTAACATTTTTTAAAAGCAAGATGTGTATAGGAAGCTGCCATTATTTTTTGGAGAAGGAGATATATTTATATTTGTGTTTATATATATATTTTTTAAGATTTTACTTATTTATCTGATAGACAGAGATCACAAGGAGGCAGAGAGGCAGGCAGAGAGAGAGAGAGGAGGAAGCAGGCTCCCCGCTGAGCAGAGAGCCCGATGCGGGACTCGATCCCAGGATCCCGGGATCATGACCTGAGCCGAAGGCAGAGGCCTTAACCCACTGAGCCACCCAGGTGCCCCATTTGTGTTTATATTTATGAGCGCATCGTATGTATGTAGTTTGGTGAGGAATATAAATAAATAAATATAAGTATAAACAAACTAAGGAATATGTCCGGAGTCCGGAGGGACACTCAAGAATTGATGATGTTGCTTTCCTCCAGGAAGGAGAGCTGGCGGCTGAGGGAAAGAAGTGGGTGAAATTTCTTTGAGTGGCAACTTCTGTTAGGATTTTGTCCTATGTTGACATAGCCGTTATCCAAAATGATTATTTGAATTAGAAAACGAATCGAGGGGCGCCTGGGTGGCTCAGTGGGTTAAGCCTCTGCCTTCAGTTCAGGTCATGATCCCAGGGTCCTGGGATTGAGCCCCATATCAGGCTCTCTGCTCAACAGGGAGCCTGCTTCCTCCTCTCTCTCTGTCTGCCTTTCTGCCTACTTGTGATCTCTCTCTGTCAAATAAGTAAATAAAATCTTTAGAAAACAAATCGAGTTCTCTCGAAACAAAAAAAGAAGATCCAATTTGATTCTGACCATTAGGAATCAGGCATGGCTTCCTGAAAAGGTAACGTCTGAGTTGGATGTTATTACAAAGATCATTTTTTTTAATAAAGTTAGTTGAGAAAATGCTATGCTTTTCCAAAATCTGGCGAGAAAAGCCCTCTTCAAGAGATAAGCCCCCTCCTTTTTTTTTTTTTTTTTTGGTAGCTGACATGAACACCAGCAGCCAGAGCTTTAAGTTACCACTCTATTCTGACATGTGGGTATTAAGAGCTAATTATAGGTTGGTTAATTACCTGTGGTAAAGAAGAACTAATAGTGGTTAATGGTTTTATAGATGTTCAGTAGAAACACAGAAGATAGGCTTGAAGAAATTGATTAGTATTATTACGTACCACAAAATGTGGTGCACGATATGAGTGTGTTATTTATTACAAGTGGAAAGATATAGGCCTTCTCTGGTTGCAAACAATGCAGAACTCTAGTTAGAACAATAAAAGTTCTTGGAGGGATCAAATATGAAAAAGATGCTTTGGTTCTTCTTATTTCCTTGACTATATATTCGTTTCGGTGATTTATCCAACCTAATTTTAAATAACTCAGGTAGCTGCATTTTACCTTTTCAACTTGATCATTTTCCTTGAATTTTCTTAAGCACTTCAGTTCCATTGTATTTTATCCAATTATCTTTCTGACAAAGCTGAAAATCTGACATTTGTTTTTTAATTCTTCAAATGTTCATGGCATTATTTTTACTTTTTATTCTTCCTCTCACTTTCCTCTAATAAATCCTTTCTCAACTTTTACTGCTCTTTTAAAAATTCTGTCCAACTATCCTTCTGTGTTATTTTACAAGACAAAATAAGGAAATTTCAACATAAGAGAAGGCAGTATAAAGCCGAGGTTAAAAATCTTCGACTCCATGGCTAGTTATCATTTAACACACTGGAAGAAGTTCCGTGGTCTCACCCATTCGGTTTTTATTTTTATTGTTTCAAGTGGCCTTTCCTGCGTGTCACGATACTGTCTCTTTGGGGGTGATGATGATAAATAATGATAGCATCTTATAAATCCAAACACAGTATAGACGTCTATTGCCTGCCTATGAGCTAAAGTCTTGGCCATTGAAAATTAAAATTTAGTTCTGATCTTTAAAATGTATGAATGTGGGGTGGAATCTTGCCCACCAGCTCTTCCCTCCCGCCTCTCTGCAGCTCTGTAGCCCTCTTGCTGACGCTTTTCACACAGGACAGATTTTCTACCCAAGATGTCCATCCTTCTGAGTTGGACTGCTCTCGGAACATCTCACCGCTATGGTCGGATCTCCTGGTGCTCAACTGAATCACACCCGGGTTTACAGTGCCCTTTGGCTTTGCAACTAATGTTTCCTACCTGAAATCTTGCTATCAACCATTGCTAAACTTGATGATAAATTGTCAGACTCATCAACATTAAGTTATCTGAAAAGATTATGGCACATGAAGAAAGTAAGAGCTGGTGAAATTGTTTGCGTGTATTTTTCTTCAGCCTTTAGGTGTGGATTTTGTATAATGAGCTACAGGGCTATCTCATTGCTCTTTCTAAGGCACTAGGCTTTCACTCCGGGTACACCTGCTGAATGAATGATGAGCTCTTGATTGCAACTAACTGTGCCAGTTAGGCTAATTTCCATCAGGTTTGAATAACAAATAGTATATATTATTGTGCAACCAAGTGGATTATGCTTTTTTTTTTAAGGTTTTATTTATTTATTTGATAGAGCACAAGCAGGGGGAGTGGCAGGCAGAGGGAGAGGGAGAAGCGGGCCCCCACTGAGCAGGGAGCTATTGTAGGGCTCTATCCCAGGACCCCGAGATCATGACCTGAGCCATAGGTGGAGGCTTAACTGACTGAGCCACCCAGGCACCCTTATGTTTTGTTTCTTAATAAAATAATAATAAACTGTTGAAACACCAAATATATAACTAATCAATAATTTGCATGCATTTATAACAGATCATTAAAGAAAGCATTCTCTACTCTGGTTGCCCATTCACAAGAAACGAGAACTGGGTTACATTTGGATATTAGTAAAAAAAGTTGAGCTTCTGCATTAACGATCATCAACAATAAATATGGCATAAATACTTCTTTATACAAAGACTTTTTAATTTAAAAATAAGTTTATTTATTCACAGCCATTAATTGCATGCAGTCTAATTATATAAACCATGTAACTTGAAAATATTAGGAAATAGTCTTTAATTTCCAAATACAACCTTGAGAGGGTCCCCTCTCACAAAGAGGAAATTCAGAAATGTTCCAGTGGCAGGTTCTGAGTCGGACTAAAGATGCAGCAGGGTTGATCTGGAATGCCTGTGACAGAGACAGAGCAGTCCCAGCCTAGAATGATAGCCAGTTCTTGAGCCATCCAATAGAATATGTCTAAGAAATAGTGCTCCTTGAAGAGTAGTATATTTCAAATATACTTGATAAGAGGGAACATGGAATTCATTCATTTGGACCTATTATGAACACTGGACCTGTGTTCAGGTGAAAGGCTTCATTCTGTCAAAAAGACAACTGGAGACTGTTCCTGTTAGAAATTCACAGCATCTACACTTCTGTTTTACATAGAAAAAGTCAAGGAATGTGCTAAACCAAGGAGACTAACATTTCAACAAACAAGTAATTATAGATGATGATGTACATATAAATAGAACTTCACTGAACTTGATAAAGCTTTTTCGGACAAAGAATCAGGCTCACAAAGAAGTCTATTGCTAAGAAAATCTGGTATGCATTTTAATTCTCAAAAAAAATCATGAAGAATATGAACCCTGAGTCTCTACACATGAATTTTTTATAACTTAGTTTCTAATTTTTCTTAACTTTCTCTGTTTCACACCATTTCAACTCTTTGCTTGTGACTCTACTTAGATGTTAAGAATCTGTGAATACCTCAGCAACGTATCTTCCTTCCAGCATCGAACTGGGTCCTAATTTACAGACAAGGCTGACATAAATCATATGACTAAACTTTCTTAGCTGTTACTACATCAGTATCTATCAGTAAGATAAGTATCCCAATTAGCTATGGCTCTAGATTAAAGTTAGTTATTCAGGAGCTGGCAAAGGGGTTTAGAGACACCAAGTTTTATTGCCTACACTACCTTACTCTACTCATAATTTTTCAGATCTTTCACCTTGCCTTTGATATATGTAACCACTGAAGTAGACTTTTTTCTCCATCATTTGGAAATTTCTTGACTCTAAGATTTTCTGTCTCCAGATTAAATGGTTTTAGATTTCTTTCTTATATTATTTTGGTACCTGCTCTTTCTTTTCTGGAAAATCTAAATCTATCTACCTATGTATATATCTTCTTCCCAATTACTGAGAGATTTTCTTATTTGAAGTGACTACTGATTGTCATCTCTAAGTATTCAGTCCCATTATTAGTGTCTGGAAAGAAAACTCAAAATCTACTTATATGACAAAAAAATCCATTTTCTGAACCCTTTTAAATGTCCTATATTTCCCCAAAACTGAATTTCTTTTTCTGAATAACAGTCTTCTAATACTGCATGTCATGGTAGATATGATAACAATGGAACATATCTTTAAAACTGTCCTTCACTAAAAATTAAGCAAAAATAAAATATTTATCCAATAAAGAAATGCAATTACATTCTAAAGATAACTATTTAGGTATATAAAGTTAGCTTGAGGAATTCCTCACAGCTATGTTACAAAAAATATCAAAGTTGTGGTGCTCTCCCTCCCATGGCTTGTTTACAGTTAGTTTTCTAATCTACTCCAGGGAATACATTCTGATGCTATTATAAGATAAGTATGAGGTTATGATAACCAACGTACTGCAAAAAGCTACTTTTCAAAGAAACTGTGCTTGTAGAGGAGAAATGGAATAAACCTCAAAGGAGAATCAGTTTCAAATATCAATTTACAAAAAATAAAAAACTAACTGAAACTTATCACTATCAGTGACAAATATATTTTGTAGAGTGTTAGGATCATAAAAGCAAGCTCACATTTTGAAAGGTAAGCTATTTGCAAAGTAAATAAAGTTAGTCCAGAAAATAAATTGGGGTATTCCAAGAAATAAAACAAATTACTTTTCTTTTAACTCCCCTAAGAAAACATATTTCTAAAAAACAGTCCTTACATTTTTTCCAACAGAACAAAAAGTATATTTTACCTTTGCTTTTGTTTGCTCCTGGCCCTTTAGTCACCTGATGCCAAACAGAGGTTGAGTGGCAAAGGATGCCCTGTGGTGGTTCAGAGAAACATGTCATTACAGGGGTGACTCAGTCCTCCAAGTTAAACTGGAGGCTTGCATTAAATCTCTTTATAACCAAACTCAGACTCTTTTAAAAGCATATTGGTAGAAGTGACCATTGCTTTCTGAAAATACCCAACTTAAATTCACTGACTTAAGAAAGAAAACTTTGATTGAGACTTTAGTTGGAAAATAGAGAGGTAAAGAAAACTATATTTAAAAGATTTCCAGATTAAAGAGAAAAAGGGAGGTCAAATGCTATGTGTACTACAATATATATTATTTGAAAAATAGATTCTAATGGCTGTCTTTGATGATAATGGAATAACTAACTCTTAGCAAGGCATTAGCTATCATCCTGAGTAAATACAACATTAATTTACTGGAATCAATGGTTCAAGACGATGCACTAAGCACATGTATTTACTGCATTGTTTTTGGTGTATGCCCTTAGAAAAAATATGATATAAACCTGAAAATAAGATGTGGTGACATAACTTAAGAACTGAAACCAGGTGCACCTGGGTGGCTCAGATCATGATCTCAGGGTCATGGAATCGAGCCCCGTATTGGGCTCTCTGCTCAGTGGTGAGCCTGTTTCCCTTCCTCTCTCTCTGCCTGCCTCTCTGCCTACTTCTGATCTCTGTCTGTCAAATAAATAAATAAAAATCTATTTAAAAAAAAAAGAACTGAAACCAGATGAAATTGAATCAGAAATTTAAATTAAAAAAAAATAGTAGAAAGTTATTGCAGAGGTATGAGCTATTCCTTCCTTTGGAGAGAGAAACCCTAAGTACAGAGACAAGGTACCCAAAAGATCAAGTGTGTTGAGGACTAATTATCAGAGCAATCAATTAAATATTTCTTCCAGTACAGCAGAACCAGTCAGACCATTTAACTCCCCAGAGTATATAAAATGAGAAATAGCAAAGACGTTTGACCCCAGGACATTTTTTTTAAGTTTATTTATTTACTTATTTGTTTTGGTGATCTCTACACCCAATGTGAGGCTTGAACTCACAACCCTGAGATCAAGAGTCACATGTTCTTCTGACTAAGCCAGTCAGGTGCCCCATGACCCCAGGACATTTAAATACAAAGATCTTCCTAGGTAGAGTTCAGAGTTTGACTCCTGGAACTATAAAAGATGAACTGGTCTCCCTAGTGGGCATGGGGGGACAAAAAAGGAAAGCCTTCTCAACCCATGAGGAATTATACTCTTCTTCCATGGTAAGTTTCTCCTTACTTAGATAATTGTGAGGGTTCCTACTAGACTTGCCTGTTTTCTGTTCACACGGTCCACATGAAATCTGACTTGTCAGCCTGCCCCAGCCCCTTTCACTGTCTACATACAGTCCATCCTCCTGTTCCACATAAGAATCCTGTTGCGTAAATATGCCCAAAGAAATGTGGGGAGGGGAAATCCTAGGACAGTTTTTCCAGTCACTTAGGTCCTTCGTGAATGTAAGGAGATGGCCGAGGATCACCAAACATTTGATACACATGGACAGTATGAAAGAGCAGAAATCAATAACGTGAACAGCTGATCTTAGAGAAAGTGGGACAGAATAAACTGTCTAACAGCCCCTGCCATTTAAAAAATCTAATTGATATTCTCAGAGAGATTCAGGAAGCTATCAAATCCACAAACCAAAACAAGCCTATTACAAAAAAGAGCAATTTCCTTACACACAGTAAAAGAGTTCTCTGGAATTAAAAATATGATGAAGACTAAACAACTATTCTAGAAGAAAAGGTGGGCAAAACTGTTACAAAGCAAAAAGGACAAAGACTTAGAATCACAGAAAGGAAAGCAACATTGTAGAGATCTGGAACTAAGACCCGTTTAATAGTAATTTTGTAAGTGGATAGAGAAAATGGAAGAAAGGAAACCATTGAAAAATAATGAAATAAAATTGTCCTGAGCTAGAGACAAGAGTCTAAATTAAAAGGGAATGCTACAAGGCTTTGTAAAAGACTATCTCTACTTTAAAATAAAGATGACAGGAATTTAGTAAGGACCAGAAAGTATGATTATGACATTCTGTTTCTGAGATGAAGACATACATTCCATCTGATTGTGGTGTGAAACAGTTAAGAGACTGGAAAAAACCAAGGACCTGATCAAAAAGTTTGTGTCCAAATAAAAGGTATTATAATTTTTGAACAATGGGTGATAAGAAACACCAGTGCCTTGAAGAGACAGTGCCATTGTTCAGGCAAGTCAGGAGAGAAACAGGTGCTTTTGGGGTTTCTAACAAGGAGTACCTATCATCTTGGAAATTCTGTTTCATTTTTAAAGTGATCTGTACTATTTAAAAGCTATTTTTCGGGGCGCCTGGGTGGCTCAGTGGGTTAAGCCTCTGCCTTTGGCTCAGGGTCCTTGGATGGAGCCCCGCATCGGGCTCTCTGCTCAGCGGGGAGCCTGCTTCCCCCTGTCTCTACCTGCCTCTCTGCCTACTTGTGATCTCTCTCTCTCTGTGTCAAATAAATAAATAACTTTTTTTAAAAAAGCTATTTTTCTTACAGATGTATCCTTTATTAATGTCTCCTGAAGAATTATTACATAGGAATAGAGTATAAATTTTGATTTTTTTAAAAGATTTTATTTATTTGATAGAGACAGCAAGAGAGGGAACACAAGCAGGAGGAGTGGGAGAGGGAGAAGCAGGCTTCCCACCGAGCAGGGAGCCTGATGTGGGGCTCCATCCCAGTAGCAAGATTTTTTTTTTACAAGAGAAATAGAGGGGTGCATATTTGTGTTTAGATTGGACATAATTGATGACTTCCCATTTTTAAGAGATAGTGTACTAAGTATTATAGTCTGGAAACCCAAAATTATACAAGTCAAAATAAATTTACAACAAAATTAAATGTTTTTCATAATCTATTTTTAACAAGATTTTTTTAAAAAAACAAAGTTTTGAAGAATCAGTTATTGAAATGTGGTAGTTCCTTGGGTTTTAGTTTCTTTTGCTTGCTATTAAATTTAAGTGACATAAAATTTAACATTTTTATTTAGAAAAAAATGATTATCTGTGAATTATAGAATTGGGGATATTTCCTATTTTCTTCTATGTATCTTCTATATGTATTCTCTTTTTCTTTCATCTACCTTAATTCTTATTATTCTTGATTATTTTGGATGCGCTGTAAGTTTAAACAGTAGAGAGCAGTGATGTGTATCCTATAGTTGATGTATTCATTGGTAAGTGGGTAAAATCACCTATACCTTTCATTCTCTCCATATCTTACTTTCTTCATCTTCAAAATGGTAATAATACTTATTAATATGTGCCTTTTCCTGCTTTAGTGGAGTTCATTACATATCAAAACCTTGATAGGATAAAATTGAAAACATCCCTGTAAGGATAAGAGCCATTCCTTTTCACTTATTATGGCTTAGCGCCAACTTTGATAGTTGTAAAAACAGTTCTTGTTTGGGCAAAAGCATTGAATGACTGTAATTTCAGCCTTGGTGCAACAGAATACCAACAAAATAGGGGAATTTGGCAAAGAACCCTCAATTTGAATTATTCTATTCCACTGTCTCCTTCACTTTTACTCCTCTTGAAAATGAATGAATGAATGGACAAATAGAAAAAATGAAGTCCGAATCTGAGTGTGATCTACGTATCCACAATCTATATGTGGGCCAAGATGAAGTACATATGAAAGTGCAATATTTGGAAAGTGTCAGACCATATCCTCCCTAAGCTGAAGGAAACAGTATTTAGGATACTATTAATCTGTTTTGAAATTAATCTCTCTTTATGAAAGACATTGACCTGAATTATAACTAGGTCAGCCCAAGTGACCAAATAAATTTTTCAAATGACTTAACATGCATCAAGAATTGAAAGAAAATGAGTTGCTTAGATATAGTATATTTTAATAAGCCAGCAAATATCAAAGGATTTTTAATATAAATTCCATTTTAAAGGGCTCTAATAGGACTCACCATCTGATGAGTATGATTGCCAAATCAATTTCTAAGAGCCCTGGAGATACTGCTGATAAAAACTGAACCCGACAGAATTCAGAATCGATTCCTCTTGCCTTATGACTTGGTATCCTGGGATCACTTGAATTATTTAGAAATTGCCAATCCCTGGAGCACAAAGAGCTAGAACATAATGTTTGCCTTCTTTAGCTCCCATGTTATTGCCTGCTCCATATTCCATATGACTTAACTACAAATTTCCCGGTTTGTTATAAATGATCAGAGTCTCAAGAACATTGTAGCAGTATCGATCTAATCCTAGTCGATGCTATTGTTTCTATCCAATTTAAGTGTGTATTTATTTTTTAAATGTAGATATTATATCTTATTTGACTGGCTTTCCTCCAGAAATTTCTATTTAATTATTTAAAAAAAAAATAAATACCTTTGCTTGGACCAAGAGTCTGTTACAAAGTTAATGAATGACCTGGTTCTCCACGCCCCCTCCTCTCCCTCCTGCATGAGCCATACTGGCCTTCTTGATGTCCTGAAACACTTCGCATCTGCTCCCACTTAGAGGTTTTTGCCTTTGCTCTTCCTTATTCCCCATTCCAAGAATGTGGGTGTAGCTGGGCTGTGCTTCCGCCTTCAGGTCATCACATTGGCGGGCTTATTTGTCTACCTTTATACAATCTCCTGTACTCCACCACACCCCCTGGTCCCTTCACCCTCCTTTATTATTTTCCACAGCACTTATCTTCATTTGATATATACGTATTTATTTATGGCTTACTTATTATTGTTCAGTTTCTCACAAGAATCTAAGCTCCACAAGGGCAGGGACTTCTGGGTGTTCACTTCCTCGTCCCCAGCGCCTAGCACGAAGGAGGCGCCCCATAAAATAATCACTCTGGCAAGGACTGGAGCCAATGATCACTTTTGAAATTTTTTTTTACTTTAAAGCCAATAACTATTTTAGAAGTAGCTTAAGCGGAAGGGAAAAAAAAACAAAAACAAAAAAAACAAAAAACACAGCATTTTCTACTCTTCAGTATTTCAAAGAAAAATGGACCTTGAAAGAGGAGGTGAGAGAATTCCACAGAATCGTAGAGAAGGTCACGCTGAGAAAAACTGATAAATTAAAGTTAGCCCTAAGAGCCTTATTATTCCTTCTCAAGAGATCTGAAGAGTGTTGCTGGCAAGATTCTCCGTGCCAGCCATGATAGCAGTGGCACACAAATCCATTCTTCATGGTCTTTATTGTCTTCAGTTTACTGGTTGGAGAAATGATGAATCTAAAACTCTTACTTAGGATGTATTTCTTAGTGCTGCTTCCGGGCATGTGCAGATAGGAAGAGGATTCAGGGATTTTTCGGATACATCTTCCGTTATTGTGACACAGACTTTGACTGCAGAATTTAGCCGCAGATGTCACGTTAACAGCATAATGGCCCAATGACCCTTGGATAGACTTTTGCACAGATAAGCAGGTCTCCTGTAGGAAAAGTAGAGATCTGTTTAGTTCACTCTCAAAATGGGATTCTATTATCATACAGGTGGTCTTAATACCTGAAGATTTGCATTTGGTAAGGCTGAGGAGGAAGATCTATGCCTTTAACTAGGAATTCATATAAAGAGATATTTGTAGTAGCGCCTTAAAAAGATCAGCATTAATATGGTATGGTTATTTTATAAATTTAACTTTCATTGTGAAACGTCCTCACCATCCATACTAAATATACACTAATATTACAGGTCAGATAAATTCCTGCCTTGATCCATATAGGAGGAACTGTGGGAAAATCCTAGGAGATTCGTTAATAACATACACTGAATTCTCCGTTAGCACTTCAGTGATTTTGATCAATATTAACACTGGTCCATAATTAAACACCAATTAAATTAAAGAAGTGGGGTATTTTCTCAGTGAGAAGAGGCATCAGTACTGTGAATCCATCTAGTAAGGACGGAGAGGGTTCAAATGGGAAGTTACAAGGCAGAATAAACTCCTGATGACAGGCAGTTTAACAAGGTGTCGCTTCGGATGGTAACAAGGGCTGAAAATCTTGCATGTCATGTTTTGGTCCAGGGACATCCATCTAAGCTAGCCTCGTGCTATATTTAGGAACAAATGCTATTTTTCATCAGGACCAGACTCCTTATCTGAGGGGAGGTTCTAGAACTGATGGAATAAAATAAAAACAAGCAAACCATTGAACAAGAGAGAGAGATTGGGGGAAGACTATAATCAAAGAGAGCATAGAACCCAGGTAAGTACAATCAAGTTCAACTTGGGCATCTCCCATTCTGCCCTCTTTCTTGACATACCTTCTTCACTTAGCTTCCAGGGCATTACCCCCTCCTGGGTTTTTTCTACCTCACTGGATGTTCCTTCATAGTGTCCTTTGCTAGGTTCTGCTCATCTTTCCTACCTCTGAGCACTGGAGAACTTCAGGCTTAATTCTTAGACCTCCTCTCTTCTCAGCTGTAGTCTCTGGATACACTCACTCACCCCATCTCCTTGCTCTAAATAGAACTCCCAAAAGTGTACTTCCCAGACTTTGCCTGGGTGACATCTCCACCTGCAAGTCTTATAAGCATTTCAAACCTAACACACTCCAGTGTGATCTCCTTATCCTCTTGCCAGCCTGCAGCTCCGGCAGCCTTCCCCATCTGAGCATTCGACAGTTTCCTCTTACCAAGGCCTCAGGAGCAAAGTCTGGGGGTATGCTTGAGTTGCATGCTGTGTAGGAGTGTCTCTAACCAAATCTCAGTGACCCCTCATGCAAAAAAAGAGCCAGTTCCTATGTGGCAGTTGTGTGGGAAGAACTTCAAAAGACAAAAATAATTATAAAAGTTCCAAATAAATAAAAATTACATTGCCCACTTTGTCTCCTCCCAACCCAGTTTCCCACACCCTTCCTTAAAGCAAATGAACAAAGAAATTGCCCCACGTTCCTCTTCCCCATACCTAAGACTTAAGCAGGGGGTATGGGGACAAAGGGCAGGAAATGTTTACCCGAATAATAGCCAACACGTACCTTGCACATCCCGCATCCCAGGCACTGTTTTAAGGGCTTTACGCATGTTATGATGCAGTTCGCATAAGAGCCCAGTGAGAAGATACTATTATTTCCCCCATTTTACAGATAGAGGAATTGTAGAGTCAATGAGCTGCTCAAGGTCACATGGCTAGTAGGTGACAAAAAGCACGCAGCGGACCCCAGACAACCCAACTTCTGGCCTCCGGCTCTTAACAGCTCTTCTGTGTGGGTTCTCATTCATGCCACACTGAATGAGAAAGAGATGGCCCTTTTTATGTGTTATGAGACTGGATGTTTTAATACCTGAAATTGAGACTATCTGTTCATACCTGCAAGTGAAGAAAAGCTGTGGTTCAGAATTTTCACTTAGGCAGTGTGACCGGCGACCAATAGAATATGTTCAAATTCAGTTGTGAAAAATAATAGTTATTTTGTGTGGGCACTACTATGATCAAGAGCAGATTGTTAATAAAACTTTATACACATATATTTTTTTCCTCCCACGAGCATTTCTATCTTCGTTGATCAGGCAATAAAGAGCCATTTTTAGAAAACTCATCCCCCTTAATGTGGATGAAATAATATTTGTTTTTAAAATTTACTATTCTTTTTCTTTGTCACATATACATTATATCATTGCATCTTCTGAAATCCCTGCAGAATAGGTTTTATTTCGGTACCTTTTTCTTTTTCTTTTTTTTTTTAGATGAAGAAACTGAGACTCGGAGAGATTAATTAACTAGCCTAAGATTGCACTTCTAGTGAAATTGAATTCTAGTGAAAATTGAATTCTCCCTTAGGGCTGTCTGATTGGAAACCCTGTGCTCTTTCCAGGCTACACTCGCCATAGTGGTGGGTACAGAGTAGGTGCTTCAAACAATGTTAGTCCCTGTACTCTTTGAACTTCATTGACGTCATGGGAACAGATAACCATTTGTCCCTGATGTGGAAAAGTAAAACAAAAAGCAGTATCTGGAATATATTCAAGATACTGACAGAGAAATCACTGCTTACCTTCGAATCAGAGTATTCGTATCCTCCCCACAATATTATCCCTGCTGCCCCCAACGCTGCGCTCTCACCAATTGTATGTACTAAATCTTCCTAGAAAAGAGAAGTATCACAAGTAGTTTCTGCCAAACTCAATTTAGTCATTGACATTTCAGTGATAAGACTCAACCCATCAATTGTGGTAAAAAAACACACTGATAATGTTATCCGTGTTTCTTAAACAAAAGACTGTAGAGCAGAATTAGGAAATGTAATTCTGCCTTGGATACTTCACTTTTACTTGATAAATATTTATGATGTTCCAGGCAATATTCTAGACACTGAGAATATAAAAGTGAAATAGATTCCAGTTCCTGTCCTCAAGGGAGCTCTTTAGTGTGATGGTTGAGACAAACATATAAACAAGTAATTATAATTTGCTGGAATTCTTAACTTTGATGTGATACTACCTGTAACCACTAACAATAATAATAATAATAAAAAGAACAAAGCTTGCTGTGATTAAAAAAAACTAGTGATTATAGTATAACAAATTAAGTTCCATATTGTCCCACTAGACATATAGATCAGAGGTACTGCTTAATTCTACATGGAAGAGTCTGGGAAATCTTCCTTCAAAAAGCTTCAGGAGGTGAGATTTTAGATGTGTCTTTGGAAATGAGTGCAAATTCATAAGACTGATTAGAGAGGGCAAAATTTTGTGTACAGTAGGAAGAATAAGGGCAGAGGTTCCTATGTAGGAAAAAACCAGTCCACCCAGAGAACTGCCAGGAGCTCTTGTGGTAAAACCAGGGACTGGGGAAGAAGTGAAGGCATCTGAATCTTTGTATATAGGGAGGATCCAAATGCAAAGAATCTTTTAAACTATTTTAAATTCTTAGGACTAAAGTACAAAAAAAGTTTTAGTACTGGAAAACCCCAAATTGGCAACTTGGATAGATGTTTTTGGCTGTCACATATAACATGTATTGAAGGAGGAAGTCAAGATGGTAGGGAGGGACACCAGTTAGGAGGTGATGCACGCTGCTGAATGAGAAATGATGAGGGTCTCAATGAAGGCAATGTCAGTCCTTGTAAAACAGAGGGGACAGATTGAAGAGTGATTTGGAAATGAAGATGGATATCTCTTGGATAATAGAAAGAGCGGGGAGGATACAAGTGACACAAGCTGGGCGACTAAGTAGATTATAATTTACCAAGACAAGAAACTGAGAAGGTTATGTTCACGATTATAGAGTAAGAACAAAGATGCAGGGCATAAGGGGAGATGGAACAGAGAAAAGATGATAGATGAAGGAATCTGCATTCTTTCCTTCCTTCCAAGGTGTGGAGAACCAGAGATCCAGTGCAAAGACACGGTGTTCAAATACTAGGATGAGAAAATGGCTGTGCCACGGCACAGTGTCCCTGCACTATGGGAAGACTCCAAAAACACTAGTGCTTCTGTTACATAATTTGTGTAGGTAATATAACAAGAAAGGAAATCTTCCTTCTATTTTACTAGCCAGTATCATATTCCTTAAATGTAAATCAAGTCTTTCACTTAAATTGAGAAACTTCTGAAAGAAAATATCAAACAGAGTTGGTATTTTAAATTATTTCTTTGTAAAGTTATGGTATTTAAACAATAGGTAAAAAAGATCCATATCATTCGTTGGCTGGTGAAGGCAATAGGATGTATTAAAATACTTCACTATAATAATACTCAGATTAATTCTATAGTTTTTGGTAAGTAGAGTATGTGGTCTGTTGATTTCTGAAGTAGAGCTCAGAGGTGTTACTCAGCCCATAATTTATGTCAGAAGTCTAATAGCACAAAAAATAGCACAAAATAGTTATGAATAAGACTTTCATTAAAATGTGACTCATCTCATTCTCTCATTTTCTTTTAAGACAAACTGTGTAGCTATATGGATTATTATTAGTTTCTACCATTATAATTATCATTAACAATAATAGTAATATTACTATTATTATTATTAATACAATAACACATTATAGGCACTCAGTAAATAACTGTGGACTGAATAAACATAACCTAGTCTTTTTCCCAAAAGGATCTGAGAAAGTGACATGATTTGAGAGATCTGTTGAGGAATGACTTATGAGAAGATTTCGGTAGGTGTAACTGATGTATTCAAATACCTGGAGACCTGACTTCTGAAAGAAGGATTTGATTTTTTTTTTCTAAATTTTATTTATTTGACAGAGAGAAATCAGAGCTAGGCAGAGAGGCAGACAGAGAGAGGGGGAAGCAGGCTCCCGCTGAGCAGAGAGCCCGATGCGGGGCTCGATCCCAGGACCCTGAGATCATGACCTGAGCCGAAGGCAGAGGCTTAAACCACTGAGCCACCCAGGCAAGAAGGATTTGATTTATTCTAGGTTTCACCAGAAGATTGAATTAAAATTAATGGTATGAAGTTATCCAGGGGTAGAGTAGACTCAACATACTCAAGAACTTTCTGGGAATTAACACTATCCGCAAGTGGCAGTTTTTCTTCTGGACTAGGGAGAGCCACGGAAAAGTGCTGAAGCAGAGCCAGATAAGTAAGAATCCATGTTTGGGTGAGGAGTGGATTAGACACCTCTGAGATCCTCCAGCTTTTTGTCAAGATGTTATGATTCTTTTCCTCCTAAACATATTGAATGAACATCCCATTAATGAGTAATCCTTAATGATAGAATGTCAAGTCTGCTCAACAGCATTTGTGTCAGTAGATGTTTATTCTGAAAATTTTGAGGAAGAATTGATACTGCTTTTTAAATGTCCTCATCTCAAACATAAGCAGTCTAATAAAGTGAGCGGTGTTGTCTTTCCAGTGGTCCTGTGTCTGTGTTGGTTAGTGGAGTAACAGAACTGTGGGCTCACAGGTATGGATGGGGATTTAAGGGTTTTCTTATCTAGCTATCCATCCAACAATTGAAGCCCTATAATAATGTCCTATCTAAATGACAATCTAGCTATATCTTGAATACTTCCACATGTCTGCAAACTCATTATCTTCCGAACAAGCTCCTTCCCACCTCTTTGTGCCTCCTACTTTGTATTAAGTCAAAGGACAGTATCTATTTACATAAACTATTTTTAAAGTCTTGAGACTAGCCACTAGATCACATTGTAGAATCTTCAATATAAAATCAATGGAATTTATGGTATTTTTCAGTGAACTTAGTAAAAACATAATGATGCAATATAACAAAAACTGTAACGGCTTAATAATTTACCCAAGCTTTGTCTGTATGTTTTAGATTTGAAAAATTGCTATTACTCCTCCCTATTAAAAAGCTGATTCTGAAATTTCTCCAGGGTTAAAATTAATCTGTTGCATCATTTAACTCAAGCTTGATCTGTTGCATCATTTAACTCAAGGGGTTTCAGGAAACCTGAAAAATGCTAAGCTGATAAGAATCATCATCTTAAAACCAAGTAAACATCTAATTGTCAGTGATACTGTTTCAGAATTGACTTAACATTTGGAAAAATATATACCTTTAATAATAAAATAGTATTCTATTATTAAGGGAAAATAATTATACTAAAACATTTTTTCACAGATTTTGTATAGTCATTGTACTAAATTTCCATTTTTAGATGAGTGTACTTTTTCCTTACCTGTGACAAAGCTTCAATACTATGCAAATAAAATGGTCTGGAAAAAATAAAAACTGGCAAAATGTAGTCATGTCTAGCCATTTCAGCAATCCTCATGGCTTCCCTAACTCGATAATGAACAAATTTCAAAGCATTTAAGCTTGACTTCAATATTTTATCCAGATATATTGAAGTATAAAGTGCTGTGCTTTTTTCCCATAGCCACTGGAGTTGGTCATTGCGGAAAATTTCATCATCGGGGCATTTACCTGTGTACGTCTGTGGGTTTATTTTATAATCATAATTGTAGCAGTCTGGGTAGAGATAAAAGCCCCATAAACATTTTGGTCTCATTTCTAAAGCCAGTGTGAGAGTAGTGTGCATAAAACTCCTTCCGGCATTTTCAAATTCCTGTTGGGCAACTGTATTCACTTTCATTTCTGACCAGTCAGGATGGTGGTTTCTGGTGAAGGCTAAGGAGTAGTTTTTATATATTAGTCTATGTCCCCAATTTCTACCCCATTGGGGTTTCCAGCTTTCCCAGTCAATGACAACAAGACCTTCTGATCTCCACCAAGAGACAACATGTGCAATGTCATCAGCTGTCTTCTTGAGGTGTTTAGAAAGACTCATATTCTGTGGTATCCCTCCATTAAAGGGTTTTCCATCTTGAGAGAAATAAGGATAATACCCTAATTCATTTGGGTAAAATATGGCAATTGTTGATCCCCTCGGAGTCTCTAAGGGATTTGATATAATATTAAATAACTGAAGATTCAAATCCACATTGAAGAAATGTTGACACTGCATTGTTGGGGCAGCCCAGAAGATGTTGAAAGGCCGGTTCCTGATCACTGGAGGCTGTGCTGGTTTGAGGACTGAATGAGCAGACTTGATCAAGGGCAGTAGCACTCCTAACCATGCCACCCATGGGTTACACATGGCTTATAGTTTCCACCGTCACAGCAGTCTCCTTAAAAATAAGAAGAGGGGCAAAAAATTAGACATGATGGAGTCAAATGTCCTTTTTGTTTCATACTGCACAGAGAATAGCAAATGAAGTAAACTCAGTGCTGTTCAAGCAGTTCTTTAAATAGTAGACTATTGGGGGGGGTTTAGATTTATGAGGCTTATTGATATCTAGGCTAATTTATAATTTCATTTGAACAAAGAAAGAAAAATGAGGCTTTCAAAAAAAAACAAAAACACTGGAAATGTGAAAACAAAATTCCATGGATAAGAACTAAAGTTTTCACACAAATTCTCATCTATGCCAAGTCTACCTGCAAGATGTTCTGGTTTTAATTTCCTATTATTCTGGCTGCATTGCTCTAAACCGTGCTGTACAGACAAAACTTTGGTTTTAAGGGAAACTAGGAAAAAAGAATATGAATGGATTGCCATATCTCCTTCTTGATGACTGGAAAAGTGACCAAGAACATGGCCTGTTGAAAATTAACAAATAATGGCATGTTAGCAACTATTAACCGAAAAAAAAAAAAAGTAATACCAGCAGTAAGCAATACTTTGCTCACTATTTCAAATGCGCTGTCCTCAAAGATTTGCTTGTCCACTTGTTTATCTGTTTTGTTTATTTGTAAAGGACAGCAATCACCCTTGGAATTAGCACAGGTTAAAATGGGAAACAGACATGGCATTTACCTGCTGTTGATTATGGATTTGGTCCTGTCTTCTCTCACGTACATAAATAAGCCTAAAAACCTGCTAGTTTTTTAACTTCATGGTTTTCTCATCAAGAAATTAGGCTGTATTTTCACCACTTAAATCCCAAATGAAACTTAGCTCTTTAAATCCTTTCTAAATCGTCAGTTGACCAAAAAACTGCCAAAGAATCTTCCAGTATACCAGGACTGCCTGACAAATGATGCATTCCAGTTAGTGAGATCTCACTCGGAAAGCAGTCCAGTTGAAGTTATATATCAAAAGTATTTTATCATGTACATATTTTTTTATATATAGGAATCAGAGATTTTTCTCTCATGTAACTAAGCTCAGGATATTTTTGTGTAGTTCTTGCTACACATTAAATGCAAGAAAGGATACAATTCTGGCAAAATAGCACCCTAAGTTTGTAAAGACCTCAGCATTCTCTTGGTCCCCAGTATGCATTTTACAATTACCTTGTATTACAGAAAGAAAATTATGTCACTAAACAGTGTGGATTTTTAAATATAATTAATTCTTTCCCCATAATGCTTACTGAGATTTTTTTCCATGTTCTAGCCATTGGTATTACTCAGAATATAAAACTAGATCTAAGTGTTCTGGTCTGTAACCTGTATCCATACCTGTATACATATGTATACACTTTGGGTTTTGTTCGACAAATCTGTAGGAGTGCTGAAGACACGGACTCTTGTCTTTGGCTCTCCCTCTTCTTCATGCCCACTGAGCGACCTCCATGGAGGCTGGTGTTCCAGGCCCCATGGAAGTTAATGTAAGCCCGGGCTGGAATGTGGGAAGACTTGTTTTGATCTCCCCTAAAGTGGTGCACAGAAGGCTCCACTTTAGGTAACTCGTAGAGAGCCTGTGATGCCCAGGTGGTGCCACTTTAGAAAACTGCATGCCTCTGGCTGTGGGTTAAGGTCTGGGCTTGGCAAAGACTAGCTGTATAGCTGCCCGGATCATTTCTATGATCTGGGGGATTTTCTTGATTAAAGATTTTAAGTTACAGAGGACGTAACGGACAAGTTAGCCAGGTCGGAGAGTGATGTGAATTTCTCTGGATGAGAAGGTACAGAGCAGAAAATACAAGTGATAAAAATAACCTGGGAGGGGGCGCCTGGGTGGCTCAGTGAGTTAAAGCCTCTGCCTTCAGCTCAGGTCATGATCTCAGGGTCCTGGGATTGAGCCCCACATGGGGCTTTCTGCTCAGCAGGGATCCTGCTTCCCTTCTTCTCTCTCTGCCTGCCTCTCTCCTTACTTGTGATCTCTGTCAAATAAATAAATTAAAAAAAAAATAACCTGGGAGTTTGGGTTTTATGCACTAAAGGCGTAATGGAAGGAGGTCTGATGGGCTTTTAAAGGAAGGTAAATAATCCGTTCCAATGACAACCTACTTGTCATTGACGTCTTAGATATTTGCAGTGAGAGGTATGAGGAGGACAGAGCGTCATTTTGCCCATAGCATTCAGAGTTCTGTGGTCCCCCTTTTCAGTTCTGCCAAGACCCGTGTCAAAGGTGAGAACGATGTGATTTTACCGTGCTTTTGTTATACATTTTCTTCAATTGAAATGTGAACTTGCTAAGATGGTTCTAAATACAGGTGTGTGTGTGTGTGTGTGTGTGTGTGTGTGTGTGTACATATATTAGAGTCCAAATTCATGTATGATTGGGGATTTTATTCTTTCCACTCAAAGATAGCAAATCTCGTTGTCTCCCAAAGAGATGTATTTTTTTACATGTGATGAAATGACCAATCGCTAAATTTATTATGATAATGCTGTATTAACTTAGGATCCACTAAAAAAATCTCTTTGAAGTTTACAACTTTAAACCAACAAAGGTTTAGGGGCACCTGGTTAGCTCTGTTGGAAGAGCATGTGACTCTTGATCTCTGGGTCATGAGTTTGAGTCCCAGGTTAGATGCAGAGATTACTTCAAATAAATAATTTTTTAAAAACACACAAAGTTTCATAACTATACTATAGAGCCTCTTACAATTGAGGGGTATTCCAGGCAAAGATGAAATTTTCTCTCAAGCTGGGGGTCTTGTTTGCATGAACTATGAAAGGCATTCAGAATAGGTTTTGTATTTTTGTTTTTGTTTTTTTTTAACCTACAGATTATTTATTTTATTATTCTTTTATTTTCTCTGAGAATATAAAAAGTTTTCTAAAAAGAAAAAGAAGAGTGAGTAAAGCCGATTTGATTCAACGCAGTATTTCGTTCAAATTCAGCCATATTTCCAATTTCTAATGAAATGACAAGCTAGAGCAAACTCAAATTATGCTAATTCCTAACTCTTTTAAAACAATTTTATTTATTTATTTATTTATTTGAAAGAGAGAGAGAGATCATAAGTAGGCAGAGAGGCAGGCAGAGAGAGAGAGAGAGGAGGAAGCAGGCTCCCCGCTGAGCAAAGAGCTGGATACGGGGCTCCATGCCAGGACCCTGAGATCTTGACCCTAGCCGAAGGCAGAGGCTTAAACCACTGAGCCACCCAGGCGCCCGCAAATTATGCAAATTTCTGTACCAAAAAAAGGGAAGCAACAAAAATTCTCTGAAAATCTTATGGGGTTTATAATTTCTCCAGAAATACATAAGAACTTGCTTTTTTTAACCCAGTCTGACAATTTCTGCCTTTTAACTGGTGGTTTAGTCTATTTGCACATAATGTAATTATCAGTATAGTTAATTTAAGTCTCGAATATTGCTACTTATTTTCATTTTATATCTTCTCTTTTTTGTTAATCCGTTATGCCTTTCTTGCCTTCTTTTTTTCTTTTTTGTGGGTCCATTTTATCTACTGGCTTCATAGCTATATCTCTTTTTATTATGTTGCTAATGTTTGTTCTACAGCTAACAGTAGGATTACTTAACTCATCAATTTCCATTTCCTGTCAATATTGTCCATATTCACAGTTTACCTTTTATACCTGACAGTTTCTGTTTTCCATTTTTCAGTTCTCACTTTCCACTTGGCATCTGACACCCCACACCTCACAAATGTAATAGCCTTACAGCAGTATAATTCCATTCACTCACTCCCCTGCTTTTACAGACCTAATAAGTGGAAAGGAAAAAAATAAAAACACCATCATTGCTTATGTAGAAAACTCAAAAGGTCCACAAAGAATTGAAAAAATGGCAGTTTAACAGGTAGCTGGATATAAGATTAATATATAAGTCGGATGTATCTCTATTCACCAGCAGATAACAGCATGAAAATGTAATTAAAGAGAAGATTCAAAACTTGTGCAAGATTTAGAGATAGATTATCGGAGACCCAAATAAATGGACTTTTGATTTCTCTACTCTTGCTATTTACTACACAGCAATGCATCTACTGCCTCATGCTGTCTCCACCTTCCCAAAATAACCTGGGGAAGAGAGGCCAGAGATTAAGAAGGACTTGTCTCCGAGTACCTGGGTGGCTCAGTTGGTTAATGAAGCGTCTGCCTTTGGCTCAGGTCATGATCTCCGGGTCCTGGGATGGAGCCTGGAGTGGGGCTGCCTGCTCATTAGGGAGTTGTGTCTGCCTCTCGCCCTGCGCCTCTCTCCTGCCTGTGCTTTCTCTCTCTCTCTCTCTCAAATAAATAAATAAATAAATAATTTTTTAAAAAGGGGTGGGGGAACTTGTCTCTGAGATCCTAGTTAGGAAAACCCACCCTCACCTCTGGACATGATAATAGACTACATTCATAATGTATGCTTAAGGCAAAAAATTTTAAAGGGCTGGTGAAAGTTCACGAACATGAAGAGATCAATTATGTCTCAGGTATGGCCAAATAGCATAGTGAGTTCTGGTCACAATAACAAAATATCACAGTAGGTGGTTTATAAACAGAGATTTCTTTCTCACACTTCTGGAGGCTGGAAGTCTGAGATCGGGACGCTAGCCCCGTCAGGTTGCAGTGAGGTCCCTTTCCCAGACTGTGGAATGCCAGTTTCTCATTTTATCCTCACATGACAAAAAGAAGGCCAGAAAACTCTCTGGAGTCTCTTTTGTAAGGGCACTAATCCCATTCATGAGAGCTCATGAACCCATGAATTAGCAGGTCCCACCTACTAATACCATCACGTTAAGGATTAGGATTTCAATACGTGAATTTTAGGGGGACACAAGCATTTGGTTCATTGTACCAAGGTTTGTAGAGCTCCTAACCCTTGGATTAGATGAATTTTAACAGTTTACCACGTTCACAACACCATGCTTGCTGTTAAAGGTGGATTCAAAATGTCTTATGCCCAAGAAGCTCAGGCTAATATGTGGGGGCTGGTATGTACATACGAGTGTGCGTAGAATGGGAAAAGGGGAGACCAGGTAAATATACATCCCAATTAAAATACCAGGCAGAGGGGCACCTGGGTGACACAGTCGGTTAAGACGCTGCCTTCAGCTCAGGTCATGATCCCAGTGTACTGGGATTGAGCCCCACATCTGCGTCCCTGCTCAGTGGAGGGCCTGCTTCTCCCTCTTCCTCTGTCTGCCTCTCTGCCTACTTGTGCTCTCTCTCTATCTCTCTGTCAAATAAATAAATAAAATTTTTAAAAAATAAGATTAAAAACCAGGAGGAAAGATGCAAGTGCTAACTTTAAAAAAAATAAACAGCTGTTTTATTATAAAATTAATGGTTATTATACTGAATATGGAAAAATATTTTTTAAAAATTCAGATTGATTATATTCTCATTACCCTCAAAGCAATATTTTTCTGTGCCCTTTTACAGAGATTTCTCTAAAGACAAATCCAAGTTTGTGTGGGCAGAGACTCTGTTCCACCAGAGTGTGGCATCAGGCAGTCCAGATACCTAGGCTGTCTGTGAATTCCTGGTGGAGCAGATGCTTAATATCAGAGATAGGGAGGCTGGAGCAGAAGTCCAGACGTGTTTTCTGATCTTTATGAAGCCCAGGACTTCATAAAGAAGTGGAAGAAAACATGACTCTCCCCTGCAGATAGGCTTCTAATTTGTAAGTTCAGTAAGATGAATTCAGGCTCCCTGAAAGTGATGGCTGGAGGAGGAGTCCTGGAGGAGAATACAAGGGGGTACAGTAGTCTTTCTTCTTTCTCTCTCTCTTCCACCTTTCCTTCTTTCTTTCTGTAAGCACCAGCCCAATGTGGGTTTTGAACTCAAGACCCGAAGAACAGGAATCTCATGTTCTTCTGACTGAACCAGCCATGCACCCCAGAAGGTGTAATAGTCTTGAGGGGTGGAGAGATTGAGCTCCAGCATCCAAAGATTGGACAGAACAGGTACAAGAACTGTGTGATGGTCAAGATGGGCTTAACCATCTCCTTCCCTCGGGAGCCTGCGTGCTCTGGATCCGAGAGCTGTGAGATAGAAGAAAGTGAGGTGGGAGAGCAAGGTTCTTGTCTCATGGAGTTGAAGAATGAATCTCGTGGACGAAGGAGAGTGAATAAGGCAATAGTTTTATTAAACAAGGGTATAGAAAGAGCTCTCAGGACTGAGAGGGGTCTGGACAGAGTTGCCAACATGGGCCTCCACTGACAGTCTTTTATTTAGAATTGACCAGGGAGCTTGTGGCCTTATCCTTCTTGTGATGTCTTGCCTTGAGTAAGGACTAGCGATGACATCTTTAATGACTTACTTCTTTTTATGGTCTGGTTATTCTTTGTTGGTCACAGGTGACTGTCTTAAAAAAGACCCCCCCCCCCAACCTGGGGCAGGGTGGTCTGGTGTGTTCTATATCTGGTTTCCTTACACCTCCACAATTTGGGGATTTCTGTGAGCCTGATCCCATAAACCCCTAAGCTGTCTTTCCCTACCTGGGCCCCCCCCCCAGTCCCTTACTCAAAAGTACTGTTTTCTACTGCTGTAGGGACCTACAGTTCTCCTGTAGAATTCAGACAAATTTCTTACTTACCAGGGGAGAGTGGAAAGGATCCGTATGTAGTCGTCTGGATAGACTGGTGGCCACAGAGGAAAGGGCAGGGACCAGACCCTTGAGCAAACAGTGACAATAGGTCACAAAGTAAAAGCAGATGATGCTTGAGCAGAAGGAGTGTGAAGGGCTGATTAAATGAGAATCTTTCTTCTCCCTCCCTCTAGGAACCCACAAGGTAAAAATTGGAGAGGGTAATCAGAGTGAAATGTTGATCATCCACATGAGGGCTCTCAGAGCACTGGGGGTTTTGTGAATTATTTACCTAGTGAAACACGGTGCTTCCTGGTGGATGAAGTCAGGAAAAATATGTCATAACCCTCCTCATCGTACATTTCTTTAGAAAAACAATGTCACGTCATGTATGCCATTAACTTTTGTGCTGTATTCACACCAGGCAGGTGGTGGTTTGTGAGCATAATCAGCTCAGGCACAGAGGAGGAAAAGCTACATTCGCTTAACATGTAGATAGTGTATAGTAGGAATAATTTATGAACTGTAGTATAAGGATAAGATGATTATATAAACAACCTATAAATTATGTGGAATAAAACTGTTTCTGTAAGTTAGATATACCTGGAATGCCATGTGAGTTTAAAACACAAAGACATCAAATGTGGTTGAGGAAATCTGGATAAGGGGCGCCTGGGTGGCACAATCCGGTAAGCATCTGATTCTTGGTTTCAGCTCAGGTCCTGATCTCAGAGTCTTAGGATTGAGCCCAGCATCAGGCTTCATGATCTGTGTGGAGTCTGCTTGTCCCTCTCTCTCCCCGCTTTGCCCCTCACCACTCATGTTCGCTCGCTCTGTCTAAAATAAATAAATAAACATAATCTTAAAAAAACAAGAAAGGAAGAAAATCTGGATAAGCTTTGAGCTGGAGATGATATTTAAGGCTTAACTTACCAGCAGAATTTGAACAGGCTGAAATTGTAGAGGGACTCCAGATGGAGGGAATGGCAGGAGGAAAGATACAGGGGAAGGAAGACAAAGGAAGACAAAGACATACGAATGGTAACAGACATTGCTTTTTGAGGTATAGAGATCTCAAGGTGGTGACATCTAGCAGGTAGTTAGGAATTTCTCTAGGGGTGTGGAATTGGGATTCTTCTGTGCTGAGGTGGTGGTTGACACAAAGGAGGGAAACATCTACAGAAAAAGAGATGAGACCTGAAGATAGAATTTTGAGGATCACCTCAAAAATCAAAGGAGAGAAACTACTCAACAACAGAAAGAAAAAACACAAGTCATGAGAGAATTGGGAAGACAGTACAGCGGACCTAAAGAGGAGGGAGCACAGCATTTAAGGAAGGTGATGAGCTGTGGAAGATGAACACCGAGAAAAGGCAACTTGCTGAGGCAGTTAGATGTTGACTGGTCTCAAAATCCGAAGGGGTTTATGAGGAAGTCAATTGAGTCTAAGTCTGGTTCCTTAGACTCAAGTACAGTCTCCCTGTGACCTCTTGATACCTCTCACTCGGGCTCCTTCAGCTGGAGTGGAGGGAGGATCCCATCTCAAGAAGGAATGCCTGAATGGTACAGGCCTCTCAGTTTTGGGGTACTCAACTGAATTTACTCCTAAAGAGCTAAGGAAGAGACTGGCACTCAATTCAGAGTCCTAGTAAGTAGTCAGGTGCTTGGAGCTTGGTGTCTTTTAGTCCTGAAATAATAGCGAGTTTGGTTTTGAGAGACTTAAGAGAGAGGCGTAATACAGCAGTAAACAATTGTGGATGTTTCCTAATCTAAAAGATATATTATATATGAAATCGTACTGCCTGTTTCATGATTATTTATTAAGCCATTCTCATTTTTACAAGCAGTTGAAAAATAGGTATTTGTTAATATTCAGTTTTGCCTTTAGTATGTTGTGATTCTGTCTTCAACAGGAAAGATTCAGTATCATAGAAAGATCTATAGCATTCTCAAAAGTAACAAACTTAAGCTGGCCTCTCTTACAGAGAAGTCTTTAAAAAAGAAAAAGAAATTGTCCAAACTTGGTCTCTGTGATTTGGGTTCAATTTTAAAATTTAGATTAATAGGGGCACCTGGGTGGCTCAGTCATTTAAGCGTCTGCCTTTGGCTAGGGTGATGATCCCGGAGTCCCAGAGCTGGCCTCCCTTCTCAGTGGGGAGTCTGCGTCTCCCTCTCACTTTGCTCATTCCCCTGATGGTGTTCTCTCTCTCTGTCTCTCATGCTTGCTCACTCACTCTCTCTCTCAAATAAATTTTTTAAAAAATCTTTAAAAGGGGCGCCTGGGTGGCTCAGTGGGTTAAAGCCTCTGCCTTTGGCTCAGGTCATGATCCCGGGGTCCTGGGATCAAGCCCTGCATCAGGCTCTCTGCTCAGCGGGGAGCCTGCTTCCCTCTCTCTCTGCCTGCCTCTCTGCCTACTTGTGATTTCTCTCTCTGTCAAAAAAAAAAAAAAAATCTTTAAAAAAAATCTTTAAAAAATTCAGATTAATAATATGGAGTGCTTGGCTGGCTTAGTTGGTGTGAGTCATCTCGGAGTTGTAAGTTCAAGCCCCACGCTGAGTACTTTTAAAAAAATCTTTAAAAAAATCTTAGATTACTAATAAATGTAGCTCAATAATACACATAATAAAGTAGATAAAACCTGATTTATTACCTAAATCGAAAAGCTGGTTGATGCAGAAAGATAAGAGTTCAATTTAAATTTAATTAAACAGAGGATTCTCTGAAACAGAGAAGGCATCTTTGGGTGATGTGCAAAAATAGGAAAGCTTCCCTAAAGAACATATTACCTGAACATATGAAAAGATTTACGGTAGAAGGAGCTGTGGTAAAGAGAGGGATGTGCTTAAATTTAGTTTTCCAAAAGTCCATACGGACATTTAAAATTAGAATTATCAAGCAAAAAAAAATATTTTATATAATGTCAGAAACTTCTGCAACAAGCATCTGGAGAAATCTTTATTTTTAGAAGTATCAAGTATTACATTGGCTGCTTTGGCAGTAGTTATACTTGGAGATTAAATGCTCCATTTCTTCTCCCAAACTCATCAATCAGCAAAATCACTCTTCCTCTCCTGGGGACGGATACGAGAAAAGGCAGAGGAAAGATAAAAGTGGTTTTTTTCCATACTATTCTAGAAGTTCCTTCCTCTCTAGGACACAGAATCCTGAGGGAGAAAAGTGTTCCCCTAGTACTTTGACTATAGGTTGACCAGACATTCTGGTCTGCTGGGCACAGTCAGTTTCTACATTTTGTCCTCAAGTGATTATTGGTAGTGATGCCTTTTAATTCTCAAAACTGCCCCAATTCAGACAATAAATTATATGGATACCCTACATGTGTAGCAGTTGCCCTGTGTATACTCAGGGGATACATAATACCAAAAATAAAAATTTCAAAGACCATAGTTTCAAGGATCATTTCTACAGTTTGTTACTAGAGAAATTTCTCTGAATATGTGGTGCCCTGGAAATTACCAGGAGGAGGCATGGCACTCTCTCCTGAGTGCGAAGCTGGTTCTTGTTGCTTCTGCAAACGACATTCACCCTTGATATTGGTTGGTTCTTCTCTTCCTTTGAAAGAGTAAGAGGGAGAAGATGCAGTCTAAGCGAAAGAAAGGAAGGAAGAAAGGAAGAAAGAAAAGTTATTATAAAACTTTCTACTTAGCCTACTAAATGGAGGATTATGAAATTGCAAAAAAAAAATTATAAAATCAAACATACAATAAAACTGATGAAATTGGGATGCCTGGGTGGCTCAGTCAGTTGAGTGTCTGCCTTCAGCTGGCTCGGGTCATGACCCCAGGGTCCTTGGATAGAGTCTCACATGGGGCTCCTTGCTTAGCAGGGAACCTGCTTCTCCCTCTGGCTGCTGCTCCCCCTGCTTGTGCTCAATCTCTCTCTCCCTCATAAATAAATAAATAAAATCTTAAAAAAAGAAAAGAAAAAATAATTTAAACTGATAATATCAATTAGATATACTTTGATTAACTTTATATATGAGTTAGTTTAAACTGCTTAGAAATAAGCAGTTTTTACATATTTTTAAATTTAACTGTAGAATTGTTAGCCATCTTCAATAAACTGATTTGTACCTTTTTTTTTGAAGATTTAATTTATTTATTCGAGAGAGATAGAGAGAGAGCACAAGTAGGCGGAGCAGCAGGGAAAGGGAGAAGCAGGCGCCCCACCGAGCAGGGAGCCCGATGCGGGGCTCCATTCCAGGACGTTGGAATCATGACCTGAGCCGAAGGCAGAAGCATAATGACGGAGGCACCCAGGCACCCCTGATTTGTACTTTTTTACTCTTTCTTCCCATGAGGGAAAAGGTCTCATATAATCATTAGATCAGGCTAATGAGTGCACTAAAATATTTCATCTATTTTTGAGAAACTATTAAGGTCCACAGACAGAAAATAGACCAAAACTCCTTTTCTGGATTAATAACTCCCAGTACTACTCTCACCTCCACTCAATTCCACTTAAATTTGAAAAGGAGTTTTAAAAATTAAGTTTTAGAACATTTTAATAGGTTTTATAATTTTTTTTTAAGTGCAGCGTTACCTGGCTGGGTCAGTCAGTGGAGAATGCAACTCTTGATCTTGGGGTTGTGAGTTAAAACCCCACACTGAGCCTAGACATTACTTAAAAAATTTTTTTTCAAGTGCCTCAGTATGGAAACCAAAATGAATCAGAAATAATATGAGTAAATGCCATAATTGATGATATTCTTATAAGACAACAAGGGATAAAGAAATAGGTGGTGGGTGAAGGAAGATTACTGAAGCCTATTTTTCAAGGAGTTTACAATCTAGTGGGTGAAATAAGCATAGAAAACAATGTGGCATAATAAAATATATTTCAAAATAACATTGACATTTAAGATGGATAAGTATTACACTAGAAAGAATTTTTTAAATACAGAGAAATTGAGTGACTACATTCTAATTAAATCCTAGCAGATGATAGACTTACTTGATTTTTTAAGTACCAAAAGAGAAGAAACTTCTATTTTTATTTTATAATGAATTCACGTACCAAAAAGTGTATTGGAGGAAAAAAATCATATTAGAATTGACGTCAAAGACAGACCTAGTTTAAAATGCAAGAGACTCATTAGTAGAAAAATATGTCTGATAAAAAGAACAAAATGAACAAAAAACATGGAGCCAAATGAATAAGTGAAAAATGATTAACAAAAATGTTAACAAAAGGACTCATAATTGCCTTTCAGTGTATTGTAATTTTTAAAAGAGCTAGAAAAATGAGCCTGCTGATAAAAGAGTAGGGAATTGAAAATATTGGCTAAAAAGGAGCTATAAAAATAAATAATTTTTTCTGTATTGCCTTTTAACAAGAAAATTAAAGGAAATGTATAATTAGGGAATAACAATGTCTTTACATAAGGCTATGAGGGAAAGGAAGAGAAAAGTACATTGAATGCGAATCAGTCAAAGGGAAAGAGTATTACTTCAACAATGCTAAAGCAGCTTGGGATGAGTCTACTGATGCATTTAGAGCCGACTGATAAATGAGGGTACCCACACTGAATTACTGTAGTAGCCTCTTACAAGTCCCTCACCTTGTTCTCTGGCTTTGTCCAGTCTAGTTGCAACACCGCAACCACAATGTCCTGTTAAAAGCTTGTCAGATCATGCCATTCTACTGCTCAAAGTTCTTAAGTGATCCCCATGTCCCTCAGAGTACGAATTAAGGCTTTACAGTATCCTAGAACATCCTATATGATTTGGTCACAGTTTCCTCTCTGACTTCCTCTCCTGTCTTTTTCCCGTAGATCTCTCTCGGTTACACCAGCATTCTTGAAGTCCCTACAACAGACCAGGCCTCCCTCAGCCTTTGCTCCAGCATCCATCAAAGGATGACCCAGGGATCTCTGTAAGTCCTCAGGATCCTTTCATGGGATCTAAATGGTCAAGAAGCTCTTTGGGCTCCTTACCATAGTTTAAGAGTACAAAAGAGTCCTGACACCAAGATATTAAGAACCATTGCTCTAGCTAATTCACTCCAGTGTGGAGTGCCTTGGCCTTAGATATCTGCCTGCTCAGCCCTACACGTTCTTCAAGTCTTTGCTTATACATCACTTCCCTGGCGAGGCCTACCCCGACCATCTCCTCCCAATCCCAGACTTCTCAGTCTCCCTTACATTTTCTCTTTTCCATGGCATTTATTGCCTTACAACACATTATATAATTTACTTAAATGTGATATTTATTGTCTATCTCTACAACTCTATAATGCAAGCTTCAAAAGAGTGAACATCATAGTCAGTTTTGTTCAATGATCTATCCTGAGCATACAAGAGTACCTGATACATAGTAGAAGTTTCCTGCATAAGTGAATGATGAAGAATTGATAAAAAAAAAGTATAGTTCTAATATACTTATTGTGATGAGCATTGTATAATGTATGGAATTGCCAAATCACTATGTTGTCTACCTGAAACTAATATATGTCAATTATATTTCAATAATAAAAATTTTAAAAATATATATTCCAAGACATTTCCAAGTAATGGCTTTACAAAATGCAGCAAAAATACATACATTCATCAAAATTTAATAAATTATTGGGGAAAAGATATCTAAAGAAAAAATAATAATAAAAGTAGCATAAAGATGGTAACTTTATCTAGTGAACCCATGGTAGAAGAAAAGAAATCTTTGAAACATCTTGTATTGGTAATTATGTGCTCCAGTCTGAGACTGACACACAGCACTGCCATCACCACTCATCACTCATTAACTAGAACTAGTCACATGGCCCCGCCCAACCTAAAAGGGACCAAAAGTACACTCCAACTATTTATGTGAAGGCAGGAACCTGAAAATATTTGACAAATAGCACTACTACATGATGAATTGTGTTTCAAATTTGGTAAATCAATTCAATAACCAAGACTAATAAAATTTCATGTGAAATTAATCCAGAATATATAATGATTTAAAAAAGCAAATAAATTCCAGTTCCATTATAAATAATAGATGGCTTAATCTTGACTTATACAACGGAAAATAGGTTATGATATATTACATTAATCATAATGAACTTTATTGATGGTTTGGACTTGGGAGCATTTCATTCATTCCTCACATCTTTTCTTCCTTCCTTGCTTCCTTGCTTCTTTGCTTTCTTTTTTCCTTCCCTCTTTCTTCTTTCAGCAAATATTTGTTGAACCCTTCTCTGTACAGCTAATGGTTATAGGTGATGGGGATACAACAGTGGATGGACAAGACCCTTGCCCTCCACAGAGTTTATGGGGGGGATACTGGCAATAAACAGATAAGCAGAATTTCAAAATCAAAATAATTATAGATGGTGATAAATATTGTAATGGAAGTAAACATTTATAAAGAATAACTGAGATAATCAGAAAAATCTTCCTAAATTGATATTTGAGAAGAGATGTATATAGACCGTGAAGGAGCTAGTTTTGCAAAGATCCAGAGAAAGAGAATTCCAGACACACGGGACATGTGCAAAAGTTCTGGCATGACTGAGAAATCGCAAGGAGTCCTGTATAGTTTGCACTGGGGAGGAAGGAGGAGAGAGGTGGGAGACAAAGTTGGAGAGCCAAGCAGAGACCGAACCATGCAGGGCTTTGTTGACGAAGACAGTAGATTTAGATTTTATTCTGAAAGTAATAAAAAGTCTGAAAGGGTTTTAAGCAGGAGATTGACAGGATTTCTTCTGTGTTTTTAAAAAATTACATTGGCTTCTGGGAGGAAAAAAAGAATGGATAGCGGAACAGTTAGGAAGTAAAATGCAGAAATCTGATTAAATTTAGATAACAGAGACAGAGAGAAAGAAATAGAGTCAACGTATTTAATAGGAAAGCCAACAAGATTTCCTGCTGGGTTGGATGTGGAGATAAAAGAAAAGGGAAAACCTAAATACTGAGGAAATCAGCTAAAAGGTGAGGCCATGTATTGACAGGGATAATACAGAGGCAGAGTAAATCAGAATGGTAGGAATCAACAATTCTTCATTTAACACATTAAATTTTATATGCTGCTTAAATATCCAAGAGATGCTGCGCTTTCTGGAAGTTTTAAGTTGACATTAATTCAACATATATTAAGCACTTATTATGAACGCTGTGCTCATTGTTTAACATACAGAGCAGGGTCATAAATTTAAATCATACTATGTTGTGTATTTTCTCCTACTCACATGTAGCAGCTTCAAACTGAAGACCAAAGTAGTTGTAGACAAAACATAGCAATTACATTTTAAGTATATATGCATTTTATGTATATGTGTGTGTATACACACACATATATGCATATATATGCATATATGTAAAAATGTATGTATACATTCATTGTGCATGTGTGTGTATAGTGTGTTTATATATACACACACTTTATTTTGTCTACAACTATTTTGGTCTTCAGTTTGAACCCCCTACTTCTGAATCAAAAAGCAAATTAACTGTTTAATTCCATTTAAATTTAACCAAATCCAACATCTTTAGAAGTATAATGTATAGAATGTATAATGTATAGAAGTATATTCTATAGAATAAAAGTGCTGTCTTTCATATGGCCTCCTTCATTCTTCTACATCTGTCATGAAGAATGGTGTCCTTTCAGGTGAGGGTACAAAAGGGGGGTTGCTCAGACAACCTCAGGGTAGCAGGGAAGAATCCAGGGTCTGGAGTACAATGTCTTTTGCTTCTTCTGGTTTGTAGTGTAACAGTCTTTATCCACCAGGATATTGCTTACCTTTGGAGGTATTTAAGGCTGAGGTTTAAGTTGGGCACAGCTGGGATGTGGCTGCTCTAGTCTCATGGCAGTGACCCCTGGGTGGCTCCGTCTCAGCTCCTGCTGTTCCAGGTCACTACTTAGGTCTGTTTGTGTTTCCTACTTGATCCGAGTCTCTTCTAAAATCCTGGCCATTAGGCCTCGTGTTCTGCTAAGGTGACTCTTTCTGGCAAGCTCTCTAGTCAGGTGCTCAATAACTTGGGGTCAGTGCATCCCACAAAGGATCAGAGACAGCCCAGACAAGCCACCTGACCACAGTTCATTTTCAGGTGACTGTGCTTGAAATGGGTGTCTGGCAGCCAGCATGCCTGCTTCCTCCCAGAATCTCACATGGTGGAAGGAGGAAAGAGTACCTCTCTATTCTCAGTGTTCTCCTCACTTAAGGAATGCTCTGCTCTAGGCCAGAGCCAAAACCCACAGAGGGAAAAGTACAGAGACATCTGCTCCCTTCGCTCTCACTCTCTTACTTTCTTCTTCTTCTCATTATTGCCCACAGTTCAAAAAGGAATGTTTTACTCCAGAGAAGGGCCGCTGGTCATCAGTCGGAGTGACACGTCTCCATAACTGGAGAACTGCTTAGCCGAGTCCATCAAGCTAACATGGCTCTTACCTGACTGCATAATTCAAATGTGTATATCGAAAGCAGAATTTTAATTTATTCTGTTTGTACTCCTCCTAGAACAAATTTTAGATTCATCTTACACAAAGGGAAGCCTCCTAAAAACCAAGATGAAAGTCATGAGCTCAGAAAAGCAAAAAAGAAAAACATACCATTAGTTTTTAAAAAAGTACTCATGATTATTATCCGATTCAATCAATCTTCACATCACATTTACAAGTTCAGTGATCTTGTTACTCCCATTTTAGAGAAGAAACTGATACTTAGGAAGATCTTTTTGCTTTTTAACGTAAAACAGAAATTATTAAATTAAATTATTGGGACTCCAACCTTTCTATCTGCAAAACTCATGTGAAAATGTCTTCTCTTGAAATTTTTGTAGTTATTACTTGTGAAGAGAGGAAAATAAAAGCCAAGGATTCCAGCACGGTATGTGATACAGATGAAGGCAAATCAACTTAAAATCTACATTCTAACAAAAGCCCCAAAAAACAAATAATCAGAAGCAGAATCAAGTAATATATTGCTTAGGAATGATGTAAGAAAGCCACAGAGCAGAAAGCAATCGGCATTGTTCTGGGCATATGCTCGAGCATTATGATCAACCCAAAATCTCGGTAGCTTAATACAACAAAAGTTTATTTTTTGTTCCCGTTGCATCTCCCATAGGAGTCGGCCAACTTTCTGCTCCACACAGAGATTCACACAGAGATGGGGCTGCGGCCATCTTGTTCACTCCACCATCCTGGGCATGCCCCTTCCTCAGTATTTTGTTAGGGGAAGAGAAAAACTTGAGAAACTCACATGGGCTCTTGACAACCTCAGCCTGCAAATAATACATTTAGGTCCACTAAGATTTCACTGGTCAGAACTAATCCTTTTTACTCATCCCATGCAAGGGGGCCAGGAAATGCAGGAGAGCAAATGGAATGTTTGTCCTGTCTCTGTCACAGCCCTAAGAACCCAATCCGCACATCCAGCACTTATCCCTTCTAATTTCAGATCTTTCATTTCCAAGGTTGCTTTTAGGCTCAGAATGACTATTATCCTTATTTTGGAGACTGCTTTACGTTTTGTGATTGGGGAAGAATATTGCAAGATCTTTGGAACTCTTTGTTAAAGACGAAGTTACAGTTCTAAGATAATCACAGGTAATCTATTTTCTTTTTAATGAAGCAGTGTTTCGGGGATGAGAGCACATGTACTCTTACCTACATTAGGAATAAGATACCGTGGAGGTAGCACGGTGGGGTCTCTGGTGATGGTGTTGGCCTTTCTTCTGGTTTAAATACACGAGAGTGACAAAAAGTCAAGCACCTTGCTTTTCAGTTACAATTGACAGGTTTCCATTTACAAAATTCCTTATTACATTACAGCATGTTGAATAAGAGAAATTTGCAAATTTAAATATGAACACGGAGTATCTAAAACCTATTGTAAGGAGTTAATGGATGTCTTTAGAAAATGTAAGGAAGTAGCACCATCTGGTGGGTAAGAAGGAAAGGAGGTGGAAAAATGACCAAATGTGTAACTGTGGCACTTTTTAAAAATTATTATTGCCATAGACATAATCAGATTTTCAGATGAAAGCTTTTGGGGAGCTTTAGAATGGAGACCTGAGGAATGAAATCCTCCTCTGAGAAAACAGGGACAAATACAAGGTGTGTGCCTTTTCATATTACCATTTCTGACTGATGGTTAGTCACGTGAAACCCAGGTCAATGAAAGCGGCCCTGGTCATGATGAGAGGGTTATTTACAACCTGAGACTATTATCATCAAAGAGCCAGGTATCTTCGTAATTTTAGACAGTTTACACATGCCAGACCGAGGCACGGAGTATAGGCCTCCAATTCATCAGTATTTATTAGTAAAGGACCAGCAGGGGGCCCTTCACACCTATTTTGTTGGCAAGTACCAGAAATTAATGTTGAGTTTTAGTAGTTTGTTGTTGTTGTTGTTGTTGTTTTGACAAAGGCAAGAGAAATCAAAGTTTTCAGCTTTTCAGTTTTGAAGTATCAAAACTGAAGTGTGGCTGACACTTTCTCACAACTTGAGGATGTTTCCTTGAGAGATTAAGTTTGGAATTCAATTTGGCCCTTTTTGAAAGGTGCACTTGATTAAATAGAGCAAGAATGTAACAAATCTGTTCTGGAGTCCTACCATGATACTTCTATCCCACATTTTCTGTGATGTTCAGGAACAAAAAGAGAATGGTAGGTTTTCTCCACAGGGAGGGAAGGGTACAAGGATAGTCACAGCAGATAGATGTTAAAACCTAGTGTAAGATGCGACCCATCCATTTATGACTGAGCCTCGTGAAGTCAGCCTCCTTTAAGGTCTCTTTTAGTTGACTTTTCCCCCATGCATATCAAACCCATATGTATTTTTTAAGATTTTATTTATTAATTTGAGAGAGAGTGAGAGCGAGTGAGCGAGAGAGAGAGCACAGAGAGAGAGAGGGAGAAGCAGGCTCTCCACTGAACAGGGAGCCAGATGTGGGGCTCCATCACAGGACCCCGGGATATAATGTGAGCCCACTCAGATGCCCCCAAACTATATGTATTTTAAAGTATCTGAGCACGTTCATCAAAAAGTTCTGGTTGGCAGGCTTCTGTGGTCAAGGGAGAAGCCATAGCCCAGGGGTTGAAAGCCCAGTCTCTTGAACCAGATTCCCTGATTATTTTTTCCCTAAGATTCTATTATCCCTTATCTATCACTTCCAATTCCCATGCCCCTTACCCTAAGTAACTACTAATTTACTTCCTATCTCTACAAAGTTGCGTATTTTGGAAATTTCATACAAATGGAATAATATAATTAGTGATCTCTATAACTGGCTTCTTTGACTTAGCATTGGGTTTTCAAAGTGCATCCATGTTATAGTATATATCAGCACTTCATACCTTTTTATGCTGAATAATTTCACGCCACATTTTGTTTATCCATTCACACCCGTCAATGGACTTCTGAATTATTTCCACCTTTTAGCTATTATGAATAATGCTCCTATAAACATGACTGCACACATTTCTATGTGGGCATGTGTTTTCATTTCTCCTGGAACAGATTTAGTAGGCCCTAGGAGTGAAATTACTACATCCTATGATAATTTTTTTTCTTTTAATTTTTTTTAAAAAATTTATTTATTTATTTGACAGAGAGTGCGAGAGAACAAAAGCAAGGGGAGTGGCAGAGGGAGACAGAGAAGCAGACTTCCTTCTGAGCAGGGAGCCTGACCCCAGGCTCCACCAGGCTTGACCCCAGGACCCTGGGATCATAACCTGAACTGAAGGCAGACATTTAACCCTCTGAGCCACCTATGTGCCCCAGATAACTCTGTCTTTAATCAAGACTACCTGATTTTTAATTCTGGCTCTGTTTCTTGCCATGTGTTTTGGGGCAAGTTATGCCTCAGTTTGTTTATCTATAAAATGGGACCAATAGTACCTCATGTGGTTTAAAGATTAAGTAAATTACAATGTGAAAGGCTCATAATATATCCATAGACATCATGGAAGTGTATTTTTAAAATCATTTTCCAGATTTTCTTTCTTAAAGATTTTGTGAGACTCCTTAAGCCATAGGAGTGAGTAACTCAGGTTTGGCCAGATCTGGACACTTCTTCCTCAACTGCCCCAGCTCTGCCAACCATTTTTTGTTTTCTCATGTCTATACCCACACCATTTCCCTGTTTGAATTGTTACCTCTTTTCTTCAGTGCCTTATAAGGATTTTAAGTAGTATTTATTCTTTGCATTGGCAAAGGTTCAAAGTTCACCTAAATACAAGCTTTATAGAGGCTTCATTCCCCTGCAATATAGTTTGCAAGCTGTTGACTTCCCGCTTTACTTATAAACTGTGGGGAAGGTTTTTATTTATTTGCTTGGCTCTTTACTCTCAACCTGAGCATCCTACCCTACGTGTCTCTGTCACCTGGTACTGGAGGAACTCATTTATTCTTCTCCATTTGCTTGATGGGGTCCAAACTGAAACAGCCCCCACCATGGTACAGTGCCTTGACTCTTCCCTGCTGGCTCTTCTATGTTCTACTAATGCTTTCTCTGATTAAGCCAGTCATGCTTAGAACCGTGTAGGCTACATGGATAGTAAGCTCCCAAGTCCTGAAATGCTCTATTTAACAGCATGACCCAGAGGACTTTGGGTCACAGATTTTTTCACTAAAGAAACAATTAGGTTGGCATAAAGATAAAATATGTTTTATAATCAACTATCCACCAAATACATCAAATCATTCTTAGCCGGAGAAGACAAAGGGGGAATTATGTTTACTAGGAGCTTACTGTGTAGCAGAAACTAGTTACTTTAAGGAATATTTTGGAGTAGGTCAAGGTTGGAGCACGACATAAGGTCCTCTGTATGCCCCTGATAGAACAGCTTCGGGTGACAGAATGTTCCAGGGGGGTTGTCACCATCACTGAATGCTCCTAAGGACGGAAACAGATGCCCAAACATACATCTCGTTTTGCATGCTCCCGGGATATCTATAGGAGAGCTCAAATCTGGTCCACATGTTATGTTCAGGCATCCAGAAATCAGTCTAGGGGAGTGGGATCCCCCAAAGGAGGCTGATCTGGAGACAGGGAACTCAGAACCTATGAGAAGATACGGAAGAACAGGCCTGAGGTGGTAGTTTGCCTGAATGTCAGAGGGAGCAGTGGCAGCTGGAGGCTTGATCTCCCCTGATATTTGCCCTCTCCCCCTAAGCTAGAATATGCTGTGAAATGAGAAGGCAGGGACCTGTGGGGCATAACTGTTGAAATATCTCTAATCATGGGACCCTAAAGGATTTTCCCTACTGTCCAGAGGGAAAGAGAAGTGTAAGATCAGCAGTCTAGGGGTAAGAGCAGAGCACATGAAAATGGAGTGACTGCAGGCACACCTCACTCATGGGGCTTCCCAGACAGAATGAACTAATGGGAAGGGCTGCCATCAAAAGACTGAATTTTCTGCTGGTCAGGCAGCTGTGGACTCATAGCCTTGAGATTCAGGATATTATTTTAAGTATCAAGTATATGTCCTGGCAGGAAACGTAAGGCTATATGGTTTATGTGCAATTAGCCTGTACAATTAATTTTAGAGAAGAAAAATGGAAGTTGGATGAGGTCATTTACCTAAGTTCACAGAGATAATGGACGACGGAGCCATGAATCAACACCAGAGCTATTTGGCCCCAAAAGCCAGGATCTCTCCCCTGTACCTTAAAGCTTCTCAATATATGAAAGATTCAGTGGAGCACAGTCAATATGCATTTAGAATATTCCAAACAATAATGATAAAAAGTAACATATATTGAGCAATTAACATATGCTAATATACACTGTTATTTGCCTATACAACTGTGTGATTTACTGAGAAATTGATCAGTATTTTTATTTCTTTCTATTGTTTCCGCTAAAGAATGATGAGAAAGATGAGACTCCACGCCCTTGAACTCTCGATTTCCCTGATCCTCAGAGTGAGAGTTTTAATAGGATTCATTTCAAAGCCCTCAGCCAATAAAGGGATTAAACTGGATGGTCCCAAAGGAGGTGAAAATAGAGGCTTTGGGAGGCTGGTCCAACCCTGGAGTTCTGAAACATGGGCAGGATTATGGATTTCTCAATTGCCTGGACTTGGTGTTCTGGAGGTAACAGTCCTTGTATGAGAACAGATGTTTGAGTCAATGTGAGAATTGGCCTCAAACGCTGTATCTTGAGCACCTTGAATAAGGTGCTTGTGGCTAGGGAACCAGCAGAGAGGAATATTGTGAATAGATGTGAGTTAGCCCAACCAAAAAAGCCATCTCTTGTGTATGGCACAGAAGCAGTGCCCAGCTACTGCTGAGCCGTTGGGGGACTGAGCTGCTACCCCCATGTGTGAAGGCTGGATACACAATGGCCCTGTATATGGCAACCACACAGAGCCAAGGGAGAAAATAGCCATCCAATGACCGAGAACCAGGCCCCCCCATTTTTCTAGGAAGATGTAAGCCCCAGGGATTTTGTAAGCTCCAATAAGGATAAGCCCAGTTGATAACTGGTATTGGACTTATTGACATTGGTAAGTGGTGACTTGGAGATGGCTTAATTTAGAAAATAAAAAACCATGGCACTTCTTGTCCCTTGACTATCACAGAACTATTCACACCTGTTATACATAGAGTAACTCACTTCCTATTCCCACAACACATTCCTGACGTTCTCTTACCATCCTCCTTTTACAGATAAAGAGATCAGACCACAGAAGCTGAGCAAGTTGCCCATGTTCACACAGCTCAACACATTACTTAACCTGAACTTAGACCTTTCAGACTTGCCAGCTTTATAAAAAGCACTGTGCCAATTTCATCTGCATGACTTGAAAACTAATTCAAGGAGTCTCTTCCGCACTGTAGAAACAGATCGTCAGGTACCTGGGTGGCTCAGTTAGTTAAGTATCTGCCTTTGGCTCAGTTTATGATCCTGGAGTCCTGGGATCGAGTCCCACTCCCTCTACCACCCCCTGCCACCTCACTCGTGCTTTCTCTTTCACTCTCTCTCTCTCAAATAAATAATGGCTTTGAAAAAATAAAATAAACAGATTGTTACCCAGCATAAAAAGAATGTGTGCGAGCATTCACTCTTACTTAAAAAAAAAAAAACAAAACTTTTTGATATTTAATTATATATAGGATATAACAAGGTTTTTTGTAAACAGCATGTCTTAGAATTTAGTTAGAGAGGGGCGCCTGGGTGGCTCAGTGGGTTAAAGCCTCTGCCTTCGGCTCAGGTCATGATTCTGGGATCGAGCCCCGAGTCGGGCTCTCTGATCAGCTGGGAGCCTGCTTCCTCCTCTCTCTCTGCCTGCCTCTCTGCCTACTTGTGATCTCTATCTGTCAAATAAATAAATAAATAAATCTTTAAAAAAAAAAAAAGAATTTAGTTAGAGAAAGAGACTATTTTGAAGGTATCTTTAAGTTTTGAGAGAGTGTTACAGATAATAAATGCTATAGGAATTTGGATTGGGACACTAGTAGATGGTGTAATAGAAAAATCATTAGACCAAAAAAATCGTTAGATAATGAGTCAAAAGACATCAGTTCTGACACCAACTGAACCACTTCTAGCTCTCTAACCCTTAAGGTTCTTAATTTCTCTGTGCTTCAGATTTGTCATTTAGAAACTGTTGATAGTAATGCTCCCTTCTTTCCTCACAGGGTTTTTAAAATTATATGTGCAAAAATGTTTATAAAACTATAATGAACTATGTAAACAAATGAGAGATACTATTCTCCCTCTTTTCTTTTCTTATTTTTTTTAAAGATTTTATTTTTTTATTTGACAGAGAAAGAAAGATCACAAGTAGGCAGAGAGGCAGGCAGAGGGCGGGGGGTGGGGGGAGCAGGCTCCCCGCTGAGCAGAGAGCCTGATGTGGGGCTCGATCCCAGGCCCCTGAGATCATGACCTGAGCTGGAGGCAGAGGCTTAACCCACTGAGCCACCCAGGTGCCCCTGTTTTCCATCTTTTCATTAGCACCATAGCTTCATGATTCCTGAGAACTGTGATAATTTATGTGTCAGTTTGACTAGGCTATTGTGCTCAACCGTTTCATCAAACATTAATCTAGATGTTGCTGTGAAGGTGGTTTTAATTTTTTTATTAAAATTTTTAGAAGATTTTTTTGTTTATTTGAGAGAGAGAGAGAGTGCAGAGAGGGAGAGGGAGAAGCAGACTCCCCTCTGAGCAGGGAGCCCAACAAGGGGCTCAATCCCAGGACCCTGAGATCATGACCTGAGCCAAAGGCAGATGCTTAACTGACTGAGCCACCCAGGCACGCCTGAGGGCAGTTTTTAGATGTGATTGTCATTTAAATCTATAGACTTTGAATAAAGCAGATTACCCTTCATAACGTGGGTAGGCCTTCCAATCAGTTGAAGACTTAGGAAAAAAACTGGAGTCCCTACCCCCCCAAAAAAGGGAATTCTGCCTCCTGACTCAAGACAGCAACATCAACTCCTGCGAGACTTGGCAGCCTACCCGACAGCCCTTCAGGTCTCATATTGCTAGCTCTTACATTTGTATGAGCCCATTTTTTGAAATACATCTCTCTCTCTGTGCAACCAATGTGAGGTATATGTGTGTGTGTGTATATATATGTGTGTGCACAGATACACATTCACACACATACACATCCTGTTGGTTCTGTTTCTCTGAAGAATGCTGACTAATGCAATAGCTGCTCTGAATAAAGGACTTACTTTGATAAGAAAAATGTGGAAAGCAATGAAAGCAACTTCAGAAGGTACTATTTTACCCTTGACATGTTTTTTATTGGTCAATTTTCGAATATAGAGGAAATATAGAGTATGTGTCATAATAATATCTTCCCTTATTCCTATGAAATATGCGCCCTTAATATACCCAAGTAGGATATAGGATGAAACAAGAATGTTTGCTATTGTCTGAGCTGTTGATCTGCCTTTGGGGACTGAGTATGTGTCTTTGCTCAAGGAATTGCCTGTATTAGAAATACCTGCCTTGGGGTGCCTGGGTGTCTCAGTTGGTTAAGCATCTGCCTTTGGCTCAGATCATGATCCTGGAGTCCTGGGATCAAGTCCCACATTGGGCTCCCTGCTCAGTGGGGAGTCTCCTTCTCCCTCTTCCTCTGGCCCTCCACCTGCTTGTGCTCACTGTCTCTCTCTCAAATAAAAGAAAGAAAGAAAGAAAGAAAGAAAGAAAGAAAGAAAGAAAGAAAGAAAGACCTGCCTTCCCACTCATTCTTTGTGCATTCTTTGTGCAAATGGGATGCAACCCATTCTTTCAAGCCCAGTTCAATGACCCTTCTGTGCCGAAATGCACAATTCCTCTAGCTGAAAGTGGTTACTACTTCCTTTGAACTCTGTTCCTCTTTTAATATTCATCACTGTAGGTCCTGAATTATAGTGACGTGTGTGTTTCTGTTGTGCCGACCTCTAGAAATGACAGTCTTCTTGAAGGTAACCGTTACTAATAAATCATAGTTTTCATCAGAGCCTGCTCTGAGGTATACCTTGCCTGAGGTATCCTGATAAATACATGCTGAATAAATAAAATTTTGTGGGTCATTTTGGTCTCTGGCCTTCAAGTCATTCTCTCCCATTTGTGCAATAAGAAGAAACTTGTTAGTATAAGAAACTTCTTCAGAGTGATTATAATGTTTTATGTATGGTGGTGGTCCAGTGGTGAGTATTTATTACGTAATATAGAAATGAACAGTAGCTGCATGGGGCTTTAGCTATGAGCTTGAAAGTTGGCCTAAAATGACATTTTAAATGAGGACATTTTATGAGCAGAGGTAATAAAATCACACAGGCTTTGAAGTATACTCTGGTGACTGTACAGTAACCAAGGTACTTCCTTGTTCTCCCATGACATATTCCTGATATTCATCAGTGATATAAATTCACTGCTAAAATTATAATGGAAGCAAAGTACAAGTGTCTGTGTACCCATCAAATATTTCACTTTCAAAGATATTTCTGTGCCCTCCATGAACAGCGTGTACTTTCCATCCAAATTGGGAACACTTTACTAACTTCACATTGTGTGAGTAGACACGGTGGCACAGAGATACAATGACTTCTTAGGGGAAAAAAGCGGAGCTGAAATCTATTTTAGATCGAAGAATTTTAAAATTCTAACTCAGTGTGTTTGGCATCCAATATTCCTTGTGCCTCTGGGGGAAAATTCATCAAAATGGTTTACAGACGGGGCGCCTGGGTGGCTCAGTAGGTTAAAGCCTCTTCCTTCAGCTCAGGTCATGATCCCAGGGTTCTGGGATGGAGCCTTGCATCGGCCTCTCTGCTCAGCAGGGTGCCTGCATCCCCCTCCTCTCTCTCTGCCTGCCTCTCTGCCTACTTATGATCTTTGTCTGTCAAATAAATAAACAAAACCGTTTTTAAAAAACGTGGTTTACAGAGACTTGTTCTTGAGTTCTGTTCAACTAGTTTTACATTTTAATGCATCTAAAATTCCTAAAACCAGAATTACTCTAGAAGATAAGAATAATAATCCAAACTTGATCCAGTATTGATTGACAACATATGGTGGCACTATGGGGAATGCTAAAGACCCATCCATGAAGAAAACATAGCCCCTACCCTCAAAAAGACCACTGTTTATGGGAGGGGGTGGACATATACACCAAATTCACTGGTAAATCTTAATCGTTGTTTATATCATTTTTAGTTTTCCCTCCTATCAATTCACCATGGTAAAATAAATGGTCTCCTTTCCTAACTTGTACCTGAAAAGGTAAGGTCTAGTCTCTCTTTATATGGCAGCTACCCCTCCCCCACCCAATAAACACAAACAGAACTGTTCAGTAAATTAAACTATTTGGGATTCAGGCCTATTGAGGAAGATTATACTGGATTATCTCAGAAGGAGAGTGGATAGAGGAATTGAATTATTGTTTGGAATTGAATTCCTGAGGTGGGTAGGGACAAGGGTCCTACTCCCAGTCAGAATCCCAGTAGGTGGCATGACCAGTGGTGAGGAATGCATGTAGGTGGCTGGTGGTTCTGTCTCTGTAGCTGTAGCCTTGCAAGCCTTGGGTCTGAGTTGAGTACGGAGGAAGGGTACTACACAAGTAACGGAGTAGCCTATCTTCCAGTAGGCCACATGCTTGAGTAATGGACATGACAACTGGACTACTAGAATGAACGAACTCAAGTAAGAATCCTTTTCTCCATGATGATGTAGAATCATGAACAACCTCAAAGAAGGGCTCTCTAGCAATTAATATTAGAGGTGTTGATGAGGGAGTTCAGGTGAGATTTATTTTGATTTTTCTTTATTTTTTTAAGGTTTTATTTATTTATCAGACAGAGAGAGAGTACAAGCAGAGGAGGGGCAGAGGGAGAAGCAAGCTCCCCACTAAGCAAGAAGCCCAACTCAGGACTCCATCCCAAGACCCTGGGATCATGACCTGAGCCAAAGGCAGACGCTCAACCGACTATGTCACCCAGGCATCCCTTGTGATGTTTTTTTTTTTTTTTAAATGTGGGACTTGAGCTCACAACCCTGAGATGAAGCCCTGAGCTGATACCAAGAGTCAGACACTTAATCAGCTGAGCCACCCAGGCACCCCTTAGTTTGATATTTTTTTTAAAATAAGGTAATACAACTTTTGTTTCTGTTTTTAAAGATTTTATTTATTTATTTGACAGAGAGAGAGACACACAGAGAGAGGGAACACAAGCAGGGCGAGGGGGAGAGAAGCAGGCTTCCCACTGAGCTGGAAGCCCGATGCAGGGCTCCATCCCAGGTCCCTGTGATCATGACCTGAGCCTAAGACAAGATGCTTAACAACTGAGCCACCCAGGCGCCCCATACAACTTTTGTTTTACCCAAGGCTCATGTAGCAAATTTATATCCCTTATGATATATATGGTTTGATAAGTACTAAAACAGAAAGTGTACTGTGTGCTTATAGGAGTAAGCAGCTGCAGCATTTTTTAAAAATTTTATCTATTTATTTGACAGTGTGAGAGAGAGAGCATAAGCAGTGGGAGCTGCAGAGGGAGAGGGAGAAGCAGGCTCCCCACTGAGCAGGGAGCCTGACATGGGGCTCAATCCCAGGACAAAGGCATATGCTTAGCCAACTGAGCCATCCAGGTGCCCCAACTACAATATTTTCTAGATTTTAAAATTTGTTTGATCACTTTAGCATTTTTCTATTGGAACATGTCATAAACTGATGCGTAACTTTAATATTCTATTTGTTTTGCTTTGATTTACTAAAAAACCCTGATATCTTAGAATCAAAAAAATATCAAAATTCTCTGTAGGGAACTGAGGGGGATAGGAAGGTATCATACAGGAATTGATTTTATTAATTGATTCAAAAGATGAGTAGTAACCAAAGTGGAGGAAAGACAACGTGTGTAGATGGAAATACGTAGAAAAGCATAGCAAGTGCAAGAAAACCTGAGTATTGGCAGCTGGATGATTTGGCACCCCTTTTAATATATAAAAACTATTTGTTGAGCATTTATTTAGAGGATAAGAAAATTATATCAATAAAAATTTAAGGGACACCTGGGTGCCTCGGATCATTAAGCATCTGCCTTTGGCTCAGGTCATGATCTCAGGGTCTTGGGATCAAGCCCTGAGTCAGGCTCTCGGTTCAGTAGGGAGTCTGCTTCTCCCTCTGTTCTGCCTCTGTGCTCACGCTCTCTCTCTCTCTCAAGTGAATAAATAAAATCTTTTAAAAAAATTGACATCGAAGCAAATTCCTTTGCTGATTGACATGTACTGGTCAGAGCATAGTCAGTGTTCTGAAAAAATGTGACCACTTAGTTGGATACATATTCATAGATTAAAATTGTAAATAAAAAGTTAATTATGTCCCCCATTAAGCAGCATCGTGACCTGCATTGTGGACTTTGGTATTGTGGCTGTTCATAACTGCTTATTTGCAAGAAAGTTCAGCAAAGATAGCTAATTCTAGCAAGGGGAGTTTTGTTTTATATTTTTATTTCCGCTCAAGGGCTTGCCTCTTTGAGCAGAAAGGAAACCAAAAATTTACATTTTGCCCAGGATGACAGGTCAAATCCTACATTATTTGGCAACAGACTTCCAGAAGTGTAATCCAGGGCTGTGCAGCACTTTCATACGCCGGCACCAGGCTGAATGTGCCCTTGCCCACGCCTTCATCTAACTCTGAGTTCAAGGAACTTTGAGGAGTTAAAATGTGTTTATGGGAGGGAGGGCAATTGAGGCAATCTAGCAAACCGCTGCTTTAGCGAGCTACTTTGGCAGCATACACGCTCTCTTTTGTTTCCCCACATCATTATAAGTTATCATCGCCTCCACTGTAAAGATTATGAAGCTGATACTGAGGAAATTAACCTATCTTAGACAAGAGTAATCTGCAACAAAGAAGATGGAGTGTGAGTCCCCAGAAGCTCAACTGATGCACTGCCCACTACCCTACGCAACAGGCACGTGGCTCTCCAATCCAAGGGAGTGATTCTTTTGTTTGTTCAAAGAAATCACTGTATTAAATTTTTCAGTAATTGTTTATTCCACAAGTATTAAAGCAAATGAAAGTAAACTATCCAGCTGGTTTAGGTTGGGAAAACACCATCTTTCCCTTTGTTACACTCAACCTAAGGGGCCTCTACACAGTTAACAGGCTCCTTGTTGCTAATGGTGGTCGCTGTGGCTCACCATCTGCCTTCTTCTAAGATGCAAAGGGTAACAAAAGGGACAACCACATAACTGGACCCAGGGACTGCTGGGGCCCCTCCCACATCCTGGAAGTCTTCTGGTTTTCAATGGAGTCGGTAGCTGTTGTGAAAACGGGAAAAATCAGATCCAAGCAGTGGTGGTTTATAAAGCTCTTTATAGAGTTAAGGTAAGCAAATTTATTTGTAGCAAAATATGCAAGGAGAGTCCTTTGGGATAAACATTCCAACACAAAGTTGCTGAAACCCTGTGGATTTTTAACCACAAAGTAATTCCCTCGTAATCAGTTTTGAATGCTGACAGGCTTGTTTTCTTCCTGGTTTCTTATTTCTGACCTCTTTAAGTCCCTTCTTTAGCAACAGTAAGAATATTCCAAAATAATTCTTTCCAAGGACTCTGTCAGCAGCTGTGAAACCTCTACACTTCTGCTTTTATTTGGCTAGTCATTAAGTGAGGTCAGTGTAGGGCTTATGTCACACTTTCTAATCGAATTAAGCAGCTTCTCAACTGGTGGAAAATGTAAGATTCTCAGTTACCAACATGTCAAGAGTTTCTAAAACCTGCTATGACATTGCTATTATGCAGTACACAGCAAGCCTGCTCAATTTCTGACTAATATGTTGACATCATTCATTTGGCAACGTTTTTAATTTTATTTTTTCATTGTGTGTGTGTGTGCTCTCTTTTAGTTTTTCTTTGCTGTTTTAATAAATAGACTGAAATTAAAGAATTTGAAAAAAAAATAAAATAAAAGCTGGACGTACTTTAAAATACCGGGACAATTACTTATGATACAGATGGGAGATTTAAAATAAATAACATTCAAACCACAGAATTAAACTCTGTTTTACAAAGAGACGCTGCAGCTGCTACATGGACACACACACGTACACACAGCAGCCAGGTACCTGGAACAGAAGTTCTTGCTAAAATAACAAGATTAGCTTATAAACGTATTATTTTGTTGAAAGAGGGTGGTCAAATGCTATTGTGCACAGTAGTGACTCAGCATACTTTATCTACCTCTTTGGTAGAACTTTAACATACCCGTGAAAGTTCCTTTTTAGGATCTTAAAGAATTGGCCCTCTAACACTCAAGTGTATACTCGCCCATGCCATAAAGTCATAGTGATGAGAATCTTAGGTGATTTCCTCAAAATCTTTAATGAGTCTTTAGCCTTCGTATTTTGTTCCCAATTATGTTTTCAAATTTCTATTTGTCCCCCCGGCATCCTTACCTACTGCCAGCAGTGTGAATCATGGATTTTTCTGGTATTGCTTGTTTGTACAAATAATCATCTTAGCCTGGAAATACTTCTATGTCTTGTGTCTGTCAGCATTTTAATTTTCTCTGCTCACATTAGCACCTCCTCAGTAAAATGCTTTTTAGTGGCGTTGGGTAGAGTTGAACAGTCACTGTGTTTTAATGGCAAATGTTGTGTCAGCCAGACTAACACCATCTTGGACAAATCCTCCATGATGACTGCTCCATGACCTGAAGCCCTCCTGAGCAGAGCGCCCCCCCCCCATTCTTTTCTTTTGTTTAACCACACCCTTAAGTACACACTTAAGACATAATGTCCTTGATCTCCTCTGGAGATATGACGGTGACACACACCTGTTCTCAAGCATTCCCCTCTAGGGTGGTCCCCCCAGCATGTACTCACTAACCTCTAGGGCTATTAAGGCAGGTCTTAGGGAGGTAGGGTTGTGGGGATCTCATCTTGTGGCCACACAGACATGCTTCTGTTCATGAGTCCCTTTAAAAAAACCATTTCTTGTCAAGCTGGACTTCTCAGCCTTTTTCTTTGATCCTATAGCTCCTTCAGGCTTTGGAAATCATTTTGCATATACCCCCCTTTCAAGGAACACCTGTGTTACAGCACCTAATGCAATCATCTGTGCTCTACTGCTAGATTAACCCCAGTAACATTTATAGAACTTTGGAAATGTGGCAAGAACTAACTAGAAATACAATTTTAAAAAAACAATCAATCAACCAAAAACAGAGAAAAGGCCCTGCATAGAGGAGTCAGATCAATCCATTTATTTATGTGCAATTTGGGGATAATGGTCATGTCTGATTCACCTTTCGATTATCATCATTAGGCCAGCACTTGATGGATAAAAGACATGATAAATATTTATTGAAGGAAATCAGAATTTCAGTGCCGAAATTCAGATTTTCTGATCATGAATAAAAGAAAAATATTTCTTTAAGCAGGTATCTGTTCATGTCACTACTATACTCTAGAAAAAGACAAAGGATTTCATTATATAAAAATTTTATATTTATGGGTATCTGGATGGCTCAGTGGGTTAAGCATCTGAGTTTCCGCTCAGGTCATGATCTCAGGGTCCTGGGATAGTCCTGCTTTCTTTGGGGTGCCTGCTTAATGGGGAGTCTGCTTGTCTCCCTCTCCTTCTGCCCCCCCAACCCCCGCTCCCCACTTGCCCACACGTGCTCTCTCTCTCTGTCTCTCTGGAATAAATCTAAAAAAAAATTTGTACTTATTTACATATGATAAAAAATAATTGCAACTATTAGTCAAAGATCTGGCTTTGAAAAACTGTAAATATGGTTAAATTATTTCAGGTGTGTTCTGTGGGATGTTAATATGTTTTACAGGAAAAAAGTCCACAATGAAGTGAATTTAGCAAACATTGATTTAAACAAAGTTAAACAACTTTCTTTCTTTATGACTTCTCAAATGCTAGTGTGTGTTATAAATTTCTTAGTGGAGGATAGATTCATTTCCCAGACATATTTGACCAAGGAATTGTTTCATTAGTGAAGATCTTACACAAGCGGTGACCATGTAATTTATTGCCTGAGCTGGGATAATTTGGAGAGCAAAAGAGAGAGCCATTAATTATGCCAGAATAATAGTTGTGAACTGGGATGATGCCAGGCAATCCAGGATATATGGTCACCCTAGTCTTATGGGATTGGTTTTGTTTTGGAATACACTTCGAAAAAAAGAAAAACTGAACTGGGGTGCTTGGGTGGCTCAGTCAGTTAAGTGTGTGACTCCTGGTTTGAGCTCAGGTCATGATCTCAGGGCCATGAGTTCAAGCCCCATTTTGGGTAGAGAGATCACTAAAAAAAAGATACGTAAACTTAAAAAAAAAGTAACTTACAGTATTGTTTTAAGTATTCAATGAATAAACTAATGCAAGGATTTAGCACAAAACCTGTCTCATATTAAGCTCATTAAATGTTGACTTTGTTAGCATACTTTTTCTATTATTGTTAATGTTATTGTATTATAAAGTTGCAGAACCAGGAATCAAATTCAAATCTATCTGATTTTAGGGTCTACACTTTTCAAGAGAGCAACACAGTCTGCATGCAAGCAACATTTAGTTTAGTGCAGCTAATTCCAAAAATACAATACTACTTAGTGAATGACAGTTGTTGAAACTTACTTTGCAAACTTCCTTGAGATGTTCAAAATGTTAAAGAAATTGATAATGAGTATTCATGTTTAAAAAACCAGCCAGGGTTAGTCGGTTCAAACCCTTCAGAAGAAAGGTATTATATAAATCCATGAAACCATGGATTATCATGAATCCATGATAATTCACATAATTTAAATAATTATGACATTTCAGGGAACTAAGCTTGATTCTCTCCTAAATCCTTACCATTGAAAAGCTTATCCAGAGATGAAACCTTTAAAAAAGACTTTTGTTTTGAAAATCTTCAAACCTACTCAAAATAGGATTTTATAATGAACCTCCATGTAGCAACCACACAACTTCAAAGGTAACAGCTCAATTTCTTTTCATCTGTACCCTCCTCACCAGCACAACCACCATTAGCGCAACCGCGGCCCACATTATCATCATTTGTATTATTTTAAAGCCAATTTCAGCCATCATGTTATTTTACCTCTCAATATTACATTACATAGCTCTAAAAGGTAAGAATTTTCTGTGGAAAACCTCAGTCCTATACTGAAGATACTGTTGTCCAAAAGATAAACTTACTCCTGGAATTTTAGTTTCAGTTCCCCCTCGTTGACACTTTCCTAAGAAGTTTCTGGAACGTAGCACCGATACCAGCATGTCATTTGGTTTTGAACAGTGGTTCTCAAGCTTTTTGTTCTCCAGGCACCTTTACACACTCAAACTTGTAGAGGATCTCATAGAGCTTTGGCTTATATGAGTTGTATTTATTGATGTTTACTATGTCAGAAATTAATAGTGAGAAACTTCAAAATATATTCATTAATTCATTTCAAAATAACAATGAAGGTTAGTTGAAATGTGGAATCGTAAGCCCGTAACTCATTAACATGAATAACATATTTGTATGGAAATAGCTTAATTCTCCAAACCATCAATGAACCAGTGAGAAGAGAGGCTTTATTCCATATTCTCACGAATCTCCTTACTGTCTGCTTGATAGAATTCATCTGGATTCTCATACCTTTTTCTGCATTTACTCTGTTGAGATATATTGTTTTGGTTGACTATGAAGTAGAGTTAATTCAGATAAGAATCATCAATATCAGGGGTGCCTGGGTGGCTCAGTGGGTTAAGCCTCTGCCTTTGGCTCAGCTCATGGTCTCAGGGTCCTGGGATCGAGCCCCACATCGGGCTCTCTGCTCAGCAGGGAGCCTGCTTCCCCCCACCCCTCTCTGTCTGCTGCTATGCATACTTGTGATCTCTCTCTCTCTCTGTCAAATAAATAAATAAGATCTTTAAAAAAAATAAAGAATCATCAATATCGGCTAAAATATGGGTGGACATTTGAAGAGGAGTAGGATATTTAGTTAAAGTATCTCCGTCCCATCGATGATGACCGCTGGTGGCGTATGAGTCGAACGCGATGAATACGTGTCTGGAACTCTGAGGTCCAACAAAAAAAATAAATAAATAAATAAATAATAAAGTATCTCCGTCCTAATTATTTATGAATTAAAATTAATTTTAGAAGTTGTAATTTTTTTGTGATTGCATGTGTAATTTTACAGTGGAGAAGCCTAGTGGACACCACATTTACCAAGCTAATATCACCCAAATGGGAAACTGACATGATCTCATGGGGTGCCTGAGATGAGAAAGTCACGGCATCACTTCTGTTGTACTCCTGTCAAAAAGGTTCACAACCTGCTTCTAATCACTTGGAAATTCACATCAAAGGGTGCAAAGGAGGCAGTACAAAACAATTGGCTCAGGCTCTTAAAAATATCGTTGTCATGAAATTTAAAAAAAAAAAAAAAGGCCAGGGAATTGTTCCAGATGAAAGGCAGCTAAAAAAGACATGGCAGGGACGCCTGGGTGGCTCAGTTGTTAAGCAGCTGCCTTCGGCTCAGGTCATGATCCCAGCGTCCTGGGATCGAGTCCCACATCGGGCTCCTTGCTTGTCGGGGAGCCTGCTTCTCCCTCTGCCTCTACCTGTGCTCGCTCGCTCTCTCCCTCCCTCTCTCTGACAAATAAAATAAAAAAAAAAAAATCTAAAAAAAAAAAAAAGATGAAAAAAAAAGACATGGCAATTAAATGCAATGCATGTTCCTGAATCAGATCCTAGATGTGGGAAGAGGGGGCAGTGAATTACATAGAGAAAATTGGTAAAATATAAATATGTATTATATAATAGATAATTGCATTGAATTATATCAAATTTCATGGATTTGATCATTGTGCTATGATTTTTCTAGAAGAATATCCTTGTTCTTAGGAAATACTAACTGAAGTATTGTGGGGGTAAAGAAGTATAATGTCTGCAACCACCTCATATGATTCATGAAAAAATTTTAAAAAATGGAGAGATTGATGATAGATATAGAGTAATAAAGCAAATGTGGCAAAATAAAAATGATGAATCTGATTGAAGGGTGTGCTATTCTTATAAGTCTTTTGAAGGAAAATTATTTCCAAATGAATAGTTAAAAATAAAAACCATAATTGGCAATTTTAGAAATTCAGCTAACATTCCTCCCACGTATACTATATTATCAAAGGCTTATAGAAATAAACACATTAACGAAGAAAAGTGCCCTAATTTCTTTCTTACAATTCCCATTTTAGAAATAATAAAGCAAGAGATGGAAAAATGAGCTCATGATGGAATTAAAATAATTCTGTTATTCATTAGCACATTTTCTGAACTGAATACTTTTTATAACAATACAAAGTTCTGTTTATAATCAAAATACACTTATCTAGGACACAATCTAAAAGTAGCACACAGATTTATGGAAATAAACAGTCTTTTTAAATCAATTTAAATCAATAAGTAGACAGGAAAAACTATCACATGCTATCAGTGCTTTAAGTACCTAGGAAAATGAAAAATAGAGACTTAGAACCTATCCTCTGAGACCTTATAATTTTATCAAGCTAAAAATTTTTGCATAAATGATTTAAAAAGCAAAATAATGAAAAAGAAAAAAGAGGGAGGCAAACCACAGAGACTATTAACTACAGAGAACAAAGTGAGGGTGGAGGGAAGGAAAGTGGGTGGGGGCTGGGGGTAAATGGGTGATGGGCATTAAGGAAGGCACTTGTATTGAGCACTGGGTATTGTATGTAAGTGATGAATCACTAAATTCTACCCCTGAAACCAATATTATACTATATGTTAATTAACTAGAATTTAAGTAAAACTTGAAACAAAAAAAAGTAATATAAATGGCATATGATATAGTGTCCAAATGTTCATTATTGGGCAGTCTTATCCAATGGAAATATAATGTAAGCCATATATGCAATTTTTAATTTTCCTGTAGCTACATTTTAAAAACTAAAAAGAAACATACGAACTCTCAGAAATCAGTGTGCATTTTACATTTATAACACATTTCAATTCAGATCAGCCACATTTCAAGTACTCAACAGACTGTTATGGCCTGTGGCTACAATTTTGCACAGAGCATGCACAGGTGATGGGAGAATTATGGGAGAATTTCTTCATAAAAATAGCATGATGGCAGTGTATGGCTTAGAAACTGCATCCATGTGACCCTTGTGTAAATTTAATCCAAATTTTCCCCAATCTCATCATCCTGGGAATACAAAGGAGTTTTTACTAATAACAGTTAATCAAATTTAATGACCTTGTTGTTTTCCTTTGCACTTCATGGGACGATGGTCTGTTACAAAATTCTACACCGCCATATTTTTTCAAAGTTTCCAGGGATGTCTTGCCAATCCCCTTACCAACCTTCCTTGAGAAACCTGTTGAAGGGACATATCATCCCTGTCAAAAGCTGTGTCTCCCAGTGCATCTCAAATCTTCAGTTGAAGGATCAGAAACGGTACCACATTCCAGTAACAACTCATTGTGCCTGTGTGGCAATGTGTCCTGCTCCAAAATGTGGAAAACGTTCCTCTCCCAAACCTTGTCTTCTCTCATGAAAATGTTCCTTCAACCTCTACCCAAAGCACCTCTCCCCAGGAGGCTCCAATTAATAAGAGGCCAGGAAGGAGACATGGTGCCCCCCGCCTGCCCCCCACCACCACCATAACATTTGTTTCTAGCTCCCAGGTGCCAGGCATAAAACTTCCTCAGACTTCCTATAGTGCGAAACAAAAATCCTCATGCCAGTCCACCCATAAAAATCAGGCTCTTCTTAGGCCTGTCCTACTAGTTTTCAAAAGATGCCCCGTTATGCCCAAGTTCTGAGAGTGGACCCAGTCCAGTGTAAAGCTGAGATTCCTGTCATAGAGGGATTAATACTCAAGTTACGGTCATTCAAATGCAGACACATATAGAAATATACCTTACTTTATGAAGCAGATGTTTTCCTGAAAGTTTTCTGTCAGTTGAAAATTTATAAATTAATTCCTACTTAAAATATATTATAGAATAGTGAGTATTAGGTGATTCAACTTCTCTAATTTTCTAGATGAATAAAATGGCCTGACCAGTATGCACCTGCGCTTGAGGTAAATGTGGTCCCCTCTATTTTTCTGTATTGCCGTGGGTTTTCCACTCCTGGTTGAGTGGCTTTCCATTATATCAGTTGCCTAGGGAAGTTTGCTATTTTAAAAATTTGTATGGAGCATGATTTTATTTTAATTTTTTTTAAGATTTTATTTATCTGAGAGAGAGAGAGAGAGAGAGCTCTTGAGAGAGCGAGCATGAGCAGGGGGAAGGGCAGAGGGAGGGGGAGAAGCAGGTTTCCTGGTGAGGCTCCCGGGTGGCTCAGTCAGTTAAATGTCTGCCTTTGACTGAGGTCACAATCCTGGGGTCCTGGGATAGAGTCCTGTGTTGGGCTCCCTGCTCAGTGGGGGATCCCTCTTCTCCCTCTCCTCCCGGCGCCCCCTCCTCCCTGCTCCTGTTCTCTCACTGCCGCTGTCTCTGTCTCTCGCAAATAAATAAATAAAATCTTCTTTAAAAATTAGTATTCTTTACACTTTTTTAAAGTAAATCTTTACACCCAACACGGACTCAAACTCACAACCCTGAGATCAAGAGTGGTGCGCTCCACTGACTGAGCCGGCCAAGCGTCCCTGTAAGTATTTTCTTAAAACGCTTGAAGGATTTGTCGGGGTGTTCTCTTATTCAATCTTTCATTCATTCAACAACTATTTATTTAGCATCTACAATGTAACAAGCACTAAGCTAGTTTCCAGGTATATGAGTAACATAGACATTTCCCTGTCTCTTACAAAAGACAAGAAGAGACATAAAAAGAAGAAGACCAGGGCGCCTGGGTGGCTCAGTGGGTTAAAGCCTCTGCCTTCGGTTGGGGTCATGGTCCCAGGATCCTGGGATTGAGCCCCGCACCGGGCCCTCTGCTTGGCGGGGAGCCTGTTTCCTTCTCTCTCTCTTCCTGCCTCTCTGCCTACTTGTGATCTCTGCCTGTCAAATAAATAAATGAAATCTTTAAAACACACACACACACACACACACACACACACACACACACACACACACACACGAAGACCGGGATACAAAGGACAACAGGAACAGATGAGAAGCAATTTCAATACTGTCTATGGTATATGGTAAAGGTACACATAGAAGAAATACCTAACCTAGAGAAAGCTACCTGGAAGTAGAGATACCAAAGCTGAGACATTAAGTATGAGTTGGAATTCGCTATGAAAGGGTAGTGAAGAAGTTGGGGAGATAAAGAACATCAAGGTGAAGAGTCAGAAGGAAAGCTCATCAGAAGACCCAAAGGTGGGGCGCCTGGGTGGCTCAGTGGGTTAAGCCTCTGCCTTCAGCTCGGGTCATGATCTCAGGGTCCTGGGATCAAGTCCTGAGTCGGGCTCTCTGCTTGGCGGGGAGCTTGCTTCCCCCTCTCTCTCTGCCTGCCTCTCTGCCTACTTGTGATCTCTCTCTGTCAAATAAATAAATTCTTAAAAAAAAAAAAAAAAAAAAAGAAGACCCAAAGGTGAAATAGCACATATTCAGGTTACTGCAGAGTTTGGGGGAGGGAAGTGTCAAAGGACTGGGAAGGTAAGATATCCATGAGCCAGATCAGGAAAAGAATGTTAAAGACTGGGACGTCATTGTAAGAGGACTGGAAGACATTGAAGGGGTTTTGAGTAGCTTGTGACAAGATCTGACTTGCACTTCAGGAAGATGCTATGACTGCAGAGTTGAATATGAATCAGAGGAAGAGCATTTCAGTAATTAGCAGTTGCAGATATCCCAATGGCAAAAGATAGACATCTGATCCACGGTGGTGGTGATGGAGACTGGTTGGAGCAGCAAGGGACAGATTTGGCAGGGAAAAGTGGCAGAATTGATGGCATTTGCTCACTTGTTGAAGGGCAATCCACTGAGTGAGCAAAGCGTAGAGGCAAGAATCTGGCTCGTGAGGCCATGTCTCATTCCCCTTGATTCTCCTCTGCCTAGCCAACTACCATGCATGTCGTCGTGCGAAATAAGTGTTTGATGAAGGGATGGATGGATTTAGATTTATTGATTGACTAAGTGAATTCATTAATAAAAAGCAGAGAACTTGAGAGGAGAGGTTAAAGCAAAGAATGAACATTGCTAAAGAAGAAAGCTCAACTTGAATAATTAAAAATTTTTATCTTGATTGAGATTTCTGTGAGCTCTGAATCACAAGCTTGAGGGATTAAGTAAAGCAAACAATAAAGATCCAACTCAAATGATGAGTGGGTTGATAGATACAAAGAACACATATACACTGGTAAAGCTGGGTTGTTGGAAGCTAATACCATCAGAGAAATGCATGCTAAGTAAAAACATTCTGTGTGATGAAATTTACCCCAAGAGCACAAAAATCCACTGTAGTTATCCTCTTTTTTTGAACTAGTATAAAAATTGAACTAGCACAAATTAATGTGAAATTTATAAACCAATAATGTAATCTCATGTAGTGATCAAGTTATATTTATTTTAATTTTCCATTAAAAAGAGGGAAAGAATTAAAAAGAATAACAAAGCAAACTTCTTATTCCTCAATACAGTTACTAAATAACTGAAATAGCAAATATCTAATATTTTTAAATGTAAAACTAGACTCAAATCTGTTAAATCACAGTTTGCATAGTTCTTTCCTATGCAAGTTACCAAACAGAAGCTCATCCAAGAAGAGCACATGGACAATTTGTTCTATTAACAGAAAAAAATTTCCTAACTGATTGTTAAATCTAAAGCAGCAAAGAATAAGTCTGAGCAAGAATCAGGAAAAAGACTAAAGACATTCAGTAGTTTCCATAGTCAAGAATAGACTTAGACCATCATAAAAATATTCTAATCTTTCTAATGACATAGAAAAGAGAAAGGCAAATCAAGAGAACCAGTGAATATTAGGAGACATCATGGTGTGTTATCAATAGTTGGCATTAATTCTTTTTCTTGGGTGTTGGATAGCCTGCCATCAAATCTAGTTTTTTTTTTAAAGATTTTATTTATTTATTTGACAGACAGAGATCACAAGTAGGCAGACAGGCAGGCAGAGAGAGAGGAGGAAGCAGGCTCCCCACTGAGCAGAGAGCCCAATGCGAGGCTCGATCCCAGGACCCCGGGATCATGACCGGAGCCGAAGGCAGAGGCCTTAACCCACTGAGCCACCCAGGCGCCCCAAATCTAGTTTTTAAACTGTAATATCAGCTATTGGCTTCTGTGGGCAATCAGCAGACAAATAGTCCTTGGGCCCTTGGATTCGCCCACCCCATGGCATTTCCTTCTGACTTCAGGCAGAAAGTAACCAAGCAATTTTCATCACGCAAAGCTTGGTTTTAAGCCACTTTTCTATAATTTTGTTCCAAAGATACTGTACTTCTGGTTTCATTTACTATTCTTTAAGTCACAATTTTTACCATGTAGTTCAAATCACTGGACTCCTGTGTTGTCCTGAATTCTTAGCTTCAGTCCTAGTGTTTTGCCTAGTTGCTCAGTCCCACTACTTCAGCCTCTGGGTTTGAAATTTTGTACCAGAAACATCATTGCATTGGTTGGAAGGCCCATTATTTGCACACCAGCCTCTCAGATGGCAACTGAGAAAGGTTCAGATGTCAGAGTATCACACGTCTGATTATGTTCTTGCCACCCACTGAGATGCCCTTGCCAACCATCGAGATGCCCCATTTTTAGATGTCAGTGCCCACTCTTGTCTGAACTCTAACTGGATGTTGCTGTTTCCATGGATTCTACCCACTAACCGCTCTGCTTCTGGTCTTAGTGACTTCTCTCCAAATCCAGGTAATTGGCATCATGTACAAGATACCCATAACAAAAATGCCAAAGTAGTATAACCACCAAAGGTTTTTAGACTGCAACTACTATACTGGCAGAAAGGTGAGACTTTATAATCTAACTCTATTACTTGAATTTATATGGAGGAAAAATACAGGATTACAAACATCGTGAATGATGAGGTAAAGAGAGTAACTTGGGTAGCCTGAAATCAAACACAATTACATGTAAGTAATGGCTGTAGAAGTATGTGTGAGAGCAGCAGCTGACAGATTCCCCTGATGTCCAGCAACATTGGTTTCTCTCCTTTTTAGAGCAAAGTAACCATGACGCATGAGGTAAAGACACAGAAGTACAAGCAATAAAGTCAATACATTCCATCAGTGACTGCTCAACAAAGTTGAGTCTCTGTGTAGATGTAATGAGGACAGACATCTTGGTCATGGAGTGGTGATAATACCATCAACTGGGCACTTTACTATCAGTCACAAGATGGATCAAAAATAAGGAGGTTCATCTCTCACTATAAAGGTCAATTTATATTTGTAAATCTGTATCTACATGTACATATATCACAGTGGTTCTCCACTAGGGCTGTTTCCCCCCAACAGGGGGATATTTGGTGATGTTTAGGCTTATCTTTGGCTGTCACAATGGAGTATGCTAGTGGCATTGAGTGGGTAGAGGACACAGATGCTGCTAAACATCGTACACAGGACATGCATAGGACAGCCCTCCAAAAAAAGAATTATCCAGTTCAGGGGCGCCTGGGTGGCTCAGTGGGTTAAGGCCTCTGCCTTCGGCTCGGGTCATGATCCCAGGGTCCTAGGATCGAGCCCCACATCGGGCTCCCTGCTCAGCAGAGAGCCTGCTTCCCCCTCTCTCTCTGCCTGTCTCTCTGCCTACTTGTGATCTCTGTCAAATAAATAAAATAAAATAAAATAAAATAAAATAAAATAAAATAAAATAAAATAAAATAAAATAATTATCCAGTTCAAAACACCAGATGCTGAGGTACAGCAACACTGATAGACAGTTCTTGAAATCTACATACAGGCAGCTCTCCTTTTGCATGGTATGGTGTTGACTGAGGTTTGATCTCAGTGAGGAGTGAGGAAACAGTTCTGACATGAACAAGAACCAGTGAACATGCAGAGCAAAGGCTGCTTTCATCTAGTTGTTGGGTGAAGTGGAACAATTCACAATATAATAGCAAGCAAGGAAAAGCATTTTTAGAAATAGACTTCTCTCCAGCCTACTCTTCTTAAGGCACACTATTTAAATTTATAATGCCTGCAGCTGAACATCTTATCTTTTTTCAAAGTCTATCTCTTGCTCACTCTCTTTTTCTATTAATGGTACTACCACTGTCTTTCTCTTCCTTCTCATTAAGCTCTTATATTCAATACATGGCCAAATCCTGTTGATTCCATTCCTATTCTGTTTCCCGCATCCATTTCCTCCTTAATATTCTCAATGCCACATTCCTAATCTGTGTCTTCCTTTTACCTTTCACAGACTACAACAATAGCTTTATGACAAGACACAGAAACCCCACCATATAATCCATTTGAAGCACATTTCACGAATAAAACCTATTTACTAATAATTTATTTTTCCTAAAACACAAACCTAATCATGTAAATTCCTAGCTCGGAAACCTCTAATATTTCTCTATTGCTTCCTGAATAGTCAAGTCCCAACGTACTTTGCGTTCATTGCTCAACACTCTTCTAAATGACTAATGGCCCTCCTGAGCAGGATTACTTCATTTCATTCTGTGATTACACCTACCCTATTCAATCTCCGAGTCTTTGCCCACATTCTTCACATAACCGGAAACCTTTTCCCTGACTCATCCTGCTACCCAGCTTTTCAAGAACTGTCCAGATTGAATATCACCTTCCTTACAAAATTGTCCCTGGTATCCTAAGGGGAACTTCTGCAGTAGGTTGTTTGGGGTGTGTGTGTGTGTGTGTGTGTGTGTGTGTGTGTGTGTGTGCGTGTTTGTGTTTTAATCTCAAACAATGATTGCTAAATACCAGTAATGATTCCTAATGGTAATGGTAATGATTCCTAAATACCAGTTCACCCGTCACACTCTTGGTGACATACTTTTTTCCTGTCTGCGATGAAGTAAGATAAATAACAAGGCAGTACATTTTTTTTTAAGATTTTATTTGTTTATTTGACAGACAGAGATCACAAGTAGGCAGAGAGGCAGGCAGAGAGAGAGGAGGAAGCAGGCTCCCCGCTGAGCAGAGAACCCGATGCGGGGCTCGATACCAGGACCCTGAGATCATGACCTGAGCCGAAGGCAGAGGCTTTAGCCCACTGAGCCACCCAGGCGCCCCAAGGCAGTACATTTTTATGAAGGTAGATTTATTTAAACATAAGTTGTCCTTTATTCTGGTATCGTGTCCATCCTAACTTTTGGCTTAAAATAACCTGTTTCTTTAATGACAATATAAAAAAAAGATTTCCTACTTGATAAATATAAAAGCCGGTAATCTTATGTTTGTCATCTCAATTTTTAAGGGCAATTTCATTGGTCTATGAAACCTAAAAATCTGCCTATCACATTTTACCTTATATTAATTAGTGTTCACATTTTTTCCTTCGAATCTCTTTCCCTTACGGTTTTGAGGTAGCTTTAATACTACGAATACTGCAATTCTTTGCAAAAGGACTGCATAAATTATGAAGTAGACAAATGTTTCCGTCTCGTAATCTTTTGCATGGAATGGTAATGGGGCGTTCATTGTGAGGAGTCACTCAGATCCTCCTCCCAGAGGACTTGTTACCCCAGTTCCTGGAAGGGCCACTGGCAGGCAGCTTTCTGCTTTCAGCCTCTACAGGGATTGCTCCAACTCTAGAGAGCTCCCTCACCCAAGATAATGCCCCTTTTGTGGTGGTTTCCTTCCAGTGACTAATTGACACCATCACGGGAATACTTTAAAGGGCCCTTTAAGCTCCAGAGGTTTTCCTGGGATGAGCCAACACAAACACTGCGTCTGTACCAGCTCTTCGACCACACCCCTCTATTACTTTAGAAACTCTCTACCTTTTTACAAGCATGTGTGCTGTGGGTAGAACTGGCCCATTTCCCCTAGGTGCCTGATCCAAACTTCACCAGTCAGAACACTGTACCCTGTTTGCCAGGTGGTAATGAGCACCTGACCCCGGGGGCAAGGAGAGCCAGACTGAAGACTCCTGCTCGGATTGTGGGGTAAGAGCACTGTAGCTTGTCTTCAAAGTGCTAAGCTGGCAGGTGATAAGTCCCGGAGCTGCAGGGAGCCAGCACATGGATAGAAGCTGCCTTGGAACTGTGGCTACATAGGATAAAGTCGAAATGTGGAGAATGAAATGCTGGGACCTACTGACATCAGTGAGCCCTAGATATCCAGCTAAGCCTTGAGAAGTCTATCTTAGTCTTTTCAGTTATGACAACCAATAAACCCAATCTTTTTTTTCTTTCCTTTTTCTTTCTTTTTTTTTTTTTTTTGCATGAACTTATTATACTCAGAATTCTACCACCTGTAGTTGAGTCCCCTTTTAGCAAGTTATCTTGAGGCATCCAAAGATTTATACAGTAAAGTTATTAAGTTGAAAATCAGAACCAAAATAAATCATTCCTAAAAGTCAACACAGTTCACTGTTTTTCCAACGGATGATAATTATATTATGGATTGTACGTGAGATGATTTTAGCATGATGTGTATAATAACTTTTTATTTTAATAGCTTAATATTTATTTTAATATGAATTAAAAATATAGCTAGCACATCAAATCCAAGCATTCTTTTAAAATACTTTTGTTAAAGCCAAAAAAAAAATTTGATTGGAGTGGAAATATAAATTCTTGTGGGAGGGTGAGGAGATGGCAAACATCAGAACGTATGTATATGTTGGAAATTTTGAAGACACTGATAGTTCATGTGACTGAGTATCAAATTTTCCTCTGCGTGTCATACTAGGCTGAGGTGGGGCAGGTGGGGCTTTTGGGGGATGGGGTAGAAATGCATTATTTTACAGCTGTTATCAGAAAAGAGCAGTCTGTCAGCACTTCTGGAGAGCCTATTCCCTGCAACGAAATTCCAAAAGAAATTTCTCAGTAAGCACTTTTATAGAGAGTCTATTAGCTCATATTACTTAAGAAAAATATCCCAAGCAATAATTTTATACTCAGTATAAAAGTGAATTTTTTTCTTACAATAATCTTCTATTGAAGTCAAGAGTTTTTAAGCTATAACTCAGTGCATTTGAAAGTATAACTCAGTGCGTTCTGATCCCACAAGAGGTTTAAGTTAATGTGGTACAACTGTGTGGCCTTCCAGGGATCTAATTTAGTACAAAAATAAAAGTTAGGTCACCTAGGGGTTTCCATGGGGAGCATTTCCATAGAAAACTTTTCTAAATCTCACATTTCTTACTGGGCTTGAGAGTAGCTGAATAGTGAAAAATTATGGTTTATGCTGCCTGAGGTGGTTTTGGAGTACTGATGTTCTGTATTTCTAATTAAGGACAGACTCATATGCTTTGGAAATCAAGAGAACAGAAGGCAACTATTATTGATGACAAAAAGAGAAGTCTTTTTGTAATACAAAGAGTTCTGTAGCAACTACAATTAGGAACCTTTTCATAATGGGAAAGATATCAACATAATGTCCTTCAGAACAGAATATAAGTTATTAGTAATCCAAATTTAGTAGACGCTGTGAATCAGGAACTATAGAACAGAAGCTAGAGAGTGGGAACCTTAAGAAATTATTTATTGAAAAAAGAGTAAGTAACGTCCTAGAACAATAGCAACGGGCACAGGAGAGATATATCGGGAGTTGGCCTTGGAAAGCATATCTTCGGAAGGAAATTGAAAAAGCTAAAGGAAGAGTGGAATGATAAAAAGTGAAACCTGACCTAGCAGGAGAGAGTGAGAGAACATATCCAGAGACGAAACCTCCTTGGGACAATGTTTTGTTACACTAAGGAAGCAGGAAGGGCATATTGTTGGCTTCACTCATAGCCTTGGTTTAAATAAATATGAAAACTGAGATAAAGACCTGCACTGTTTTGGTAGCGCAGTAGCTGAAGAAATGCTGACTACAGAAAGAGGAACTGCAAAAGCAGTTGTTTCTTTAAGTCTTAGTTTTTGTTCATTTCAATAGTGAAAAGTTACGTTTTCTTCTACATACATAAGTATTTGCCATCTAATGGACTAAGTGTGAAAAAGACAAACCTTTTCATTAGCAGAGGCTGCTTTTGAGAAATGTATGAAAACTAAGAAGGGAATTAAGAGCAAAATATTAGAGAAAGAGACTGTAAATCCCTTTTTACCGTGTTTCCCATAGAAATAACAGATACCCAATACTGTCATAGGTGAAGAGCAGTGATTTCTCCAACTAATGCTTTAAACCCTTTATGTTTTAAACCCTTGACTTGCAAAAGTGCCCAAGATACTGCATCCCTGATTGTAATTGTAATTGTAAACTGTCAATTTCTGTCTTTACCCATACCGACCTGGTCTCTGTTCCCTAGCCCTGCCCCGACTTGCTTAGAAAACAAGAAGATTGTTCTGTATAGGCAACATCAGTACTTGCCCATCATCTTTATTCACCTTCAGAATGACAATTCATTTTCTTTATTTATCACTTGTAGCTTTGTTAATTCAAAAGAAGATGAAAAAAATTTCCTTGAGAAATTGACAAGTTTTTTGATTAATAAACATCTTGAATGATGAATAAGGTGTTCAGAATTATTAGCTTCTAAGTCTTTGATGCTGTATTTTTTTTTGCAGTAGAAATATATTCAGACAAATTATTTAAATATAATATATGATTTCTGGTCAATCCAGTACTATTATTGAATGTGTTTTTGTCATTAAGAGTCATTGCCCCTTTCAAAAGATTTGTTTATGCATTTGTTATGCATCAGGAATGTCAATGGAAAGGAAGTAAGATTGGAGGGCGCCTGAGTGGCTCAGTGGGTTAAGCCTCTGCCTTTGGCTCAGGTCATGATCCCAGGGTCCTGGGATCGAGTCCCACATCGTGCTCTCTGCTCAGTGGGGAGCCTGCTTCCCCCTCTCTCTCTCTCCCTGACTGTCTCTCTGTCTACTTGTGATCTCTAACTGTCAAATAAATAAATAAAATCTTTTAAAAAAAAGAAAAAAGAAAAGAAAGTAAGATTGGAGATGCCGGTACCTGGGCAAAGATCTTCCAGTAAGTATAGGAACATTTTGAAGGAACCTACCTGACTGCAGAGAGTGGCATTAGTATTTGTATTCAGATGGGTGAGAACAGAAATCTTAGTCATGATTCAGACATTTAACACTGGGAGGGCCAAGATTATTTAAAAGAAAAGGAGATAGAGAACTACAAGGAATCTGGAGTCTTAGAACTCTGAAAGGTCCTCCTTTTGTTTCTCTCTTCCTTGCTTTCTTTCCTCTCCTCCCTTTTATGTTTCTTTAAATGTTAATCAACAAATACTTATGGAGAATCCTTGCCAGGCAGTAGGGGGATCATGTGTAAGAAAAATCTACGTACGCATGTAAAGTTACAGGATCCGTGTCTTTAGAATCACATGAGGAATCAGGTAAGTATGAACACGTTTAACTCATTCTAAGCTGTAGTGGAATTATATGCAAGTTGCAATGTGGGCACAGAGGAGAAAGGGGCACCTCCCCTGGGAAATTTGGTAAAGGCTTCGCCGAAGTGGTAAATACTTGACCTGGCTGTTGAAGGAAAGCTTGCGACACAGACAAACAAGGGAACGGGAGAGAGGACATTCCAAGCGGAGGGAATAAGATGTAAGAAATGTGGCCCGTTTAGGCAACTGTAAGTCCTGGTGGGGCGTTAAGTATGAGGGGTGAGGAAGGGGAAGCCACCAGAGCACAAGGCTGAACCGGTCAGAAGGGACAGGTAGTGAAGGGCTTATACATCCAAGAAGGAACTAAATCTTACCCTGTAAGCAATGAGGAACCTCTGAAGAATTTCTAGTAGGGAGGGTTACATGATGAGCGTCTCATCTGCTTGCTGGCAATATGTGCAGGATGAAATTGGGGGCAGGGCAGTAAGAGTAAAAACAGGGAGACTATGAAGGCAGTCAAGGATGGCCTGATTTGGGGCATGGGCAGAAGAGATGTAAGAGGTGATGGATAGAGATCTTAAAGGAGGTAAAACTGACATGATATGGTGACTGGAGCTTAATTTATTTATTTATTTTTAAAGATTTTATTTATTTGACAGACAGAGACAGTAAGAGAGGGAATACAAGCAGGGGGCGCGCGAGAGAGAAAAGCAGGCTTACCGCTGAGCAGGGAGCCTGATGTAGGGCCCAATCCCAGGACTCTGGGATCATGGCCTGAGCCAAAGGCAGACACTTAAGGACTGAGCCACTCAGGCACCTTTGGTGACTGGAGTTTAGAGGACAGGGGCAGTGTGAGGGATGGGAGAACCCAATGGTTTTGAAGTTTCTGATTGGGAGAGAGTATATGGCAGTGCTCTTCACTAAGGTAGGTAACACCTGAAGAAGAAAGATTGGAAACAAAGATTTTAAGTTCAGATTTGTGCGTGATGACTTGGAGGAGCTTATCAGTTGAAGATAAAGATCTGGGGCTCAGCAGAGAAGTCTGGAGGGATATGTGGGGATCACAAAGATGACAGTAAAAAGCCATGGACATTAATAGTGTCCCTGTTAAGGGTGTAGGCTATTGTCAAAATAAGCAGCTTTCAATCAGATTTTTCTCTCACTGATTTGTGCAAGTGGTCTAAATCTGAAAAGAGATGTTAAAGATATTTCCTATAAGCCAAAAAAGAATTGCATGAGAATATATCTAATACGGTTTATCCAATAAGGTGTATGACATGTAGTAAGTACTCAATGAATGCTTGCTTATGTTATTCTGACAAATAGGATTAACAAATTAGAATTAATCTAGTCACGAGGTCTTGTTAGGACTCCTGCTATATTCAAGGCCAAAGAAAAGAAGCCAAATGATAGCACTCTGGGTGGATCAATATTTTTAAGATGCAGAGCCCACAGAGAAAACAGAGTGAGTGATCAGACCAGTGGGAGAGATAGATAATGTATCGACTGGCGGTACAACGCCTGCAAAGAAAAAAAAATGTCAAATTCTACCAATATGTCACATAACTAATGAATTTGGGGGGAATTTAGTAGTTAATAAGTCACTCGTGAACTTAAGACACCGGAATGTGAGGGGTGGAAACAAGCTCACATTGCTTGATGAGTGAAAGAGAAAGGGAAAAAATGGGGACAGTGAATGGACATGACTCTTTTTAGAAGCTTGACCGTGAAAAGGAGAAATACAAGATAGTAACTAAATCAGAGTATTTTTAATTTTAGTTTGAGAGATATTTGAGCATATTTATATATAGATTAGAGAAAGCCAATGAAGAAGAAAATACTTAAAATATAGGAAAGAAGGTGAATCATCCATGGAGCAAGTTTACAGAGAAGCGTAGAATACAGCAGGTAGAAGGCTTTAGGAAGGGCAAAATGCTCTGCTTCCGTAAACATGGAGATAGATGCCAGACACGATGCGTACTGAGTTACCTTTGCTGTCATTTGAAGGATAGAATCTGAGCTGTCTATATTATAAAAAAAGACCTAAAAATGTATAACATCCTTAGGTCAATGATTCTTAAAGGTTTTTTTTTTGTTTGTTTTTGTTTTTACTTATTTATTTGACAGTGAGAGATCACAAGTAGGTGGAGAGACAGGCAGAGAGAGAGGGGAAAGCAGGCTCCCCAGCTAGCAAAGAGCCGATGTTGGGCTCGATCCCAGGCCCCTGGGATCATGACCCGAGCCGAAGGCAGAGGCTTTAACCCACTGAGCCACTCAGGCACCCCAGGTCAATGATTCTTAAAAGAAATTTACAGTAAAATAGCCAGGGAGTTTCTTTTTTCTTTTCTTTTTTTTTTTTTTTTTGAGTAATTTTAATCGTTATCCCTATCTCATTGCAAAGTATTTAAGATACTCTGATCCACAAGTCATTAGTTCAGCAACCGTGGATAAAATTATGAACTTCACTTCTGGCGATCTCAGTTCTATAGTCCTATCAGTCCAAGAGAGATGTGGTTTTTGTTTTTTTTTTTTTTTTCCCCAGAATTATCACAGAATGTCTCTGAGTATCAGGCTGTGCTCTGAGGCAAGAAATTATAGACAAGAGCTTATCATTCTCACTGGTTCATTTATTCAGTGCTGTTTCACAGTTACTGAATTCTTCATACCTTTATCATTTGATGGCAAAAAAAAAAAAAAACCTTAATTACCTATTAAGGGTTAACAAACTTTCTGTGCATGGCCAGATAGTAAATATTTGAGACTTTGTGGGTTATACATGTTTCTGTTGCAACTACTCACTTTTGCTATTGTAACATGAAAGTAGTCATAGCCAATATTTAAAGAATGAGCAAGGCTATGTTCCAATAAAGCTTTATTTATAAAAACAGGCAGCAGGCTAGATTGAGCCCTGGCTAGTTTGCTGACCCCTGCCCTAGAGCTTTCTGGAATCCCAATAAATTTTAGGTTGTAATAACCATAGGCAATAATGTAATAATGTTTCATTGCTACTTTCTCAACTTAGAATGTGAATGACAGTTTCACTGCCTCTTGCCCCTCGCAGCCAGATAACCAATTCCAAATAACCCACCTTCCCTAATGATATATTACCTGCAACCAGCTTTATGGTAGAAATGTTAGAATCACCTAGGGTTTCCAGTTCCAGCAACAGAAACCGACCCTGAATGACTAAAGCAAAGGGGAATTTATTGGAAGGATATTGTGAGGCTCGCAGATCAGCTCATTTCTCAAGCACAGGTCAGACCTCCTGGACCATGTTCCCATTCCACTTGATATTGTGTTAGTTCACTGCATAAAACAACATCACACTGAAACTGACCTGTAGATCAGGAGGTTACGAGTATCCTAGGTGCCTCGGCCAGATAAATGATTGTGATGGGGAAATGAATACCACCAAATACAGAAGTCTGATACCATAGGGACGTTTCAGGAGGGCATGTAAAAATATCTTCTTCAAAATGAAGGGCACATTGCCATTCCTAACATGTCTTTCCAGTAAAAAAAGGAGGGTTGGTGGACATCTTTGGATGGTTATGTCAGCAGATACAATTGAGTGCCTTATTTCAATTTATGTATCCAGTGTTTGCAAACTGCTATTTTGAAGTGGAGCCAAGAGTAAAAGAGGGCTTTCCAGTAAGTTCAGCCTGAGGTAAGATGGTCTGCCAATCATCTCTTATGGCCCAGTAAATCCAGTGATGCTTGGAGAGCCTGGGGAAGATTGGGATGTTGTGTGAAACTTCATTAAAACAGGAAGTTGTGACAGGGTCACACATTCTCCTTTTGTGTATCAGAACATTATAATGTGCATGCGTGTAGATACCATCATTATGTATGAACTGAATCAACACACCAAGTCAGTTTTGATGCTTATTAGAGCTTTCCTCTTTCAGTGGTCCGAAGTCTCAGTCTAACTGAATATAACATAAACAGAACAGTAGCTTCAGTATGAAGAGTATCCAGATGAACAAAAAAAGTATCAGTATTCCACTGTGCATATCTTCCTATCTTAAAGAAGAAAAGGAAATATGAGAAAAGAAATATGTACCTTAATTTTTAAACTACTTATTTAAATTAGTTAAAATGTTAGCTTAGGCAAGGATCTTTTAGTCCCAGGCAATAAAACCTCCGCCATCCCTGGAATAAGGCAAAAAAGAGGAATTTATATAGGATTTTTGAATTTATGGAGTATTCCTTAGTATCTAAGAGCAGGAAGTCATACTGGGTCTCAACTAGGAACTGGGCCACTAGCAGGGATGCAGGCTGCTCTTCCTTGGATCTCCCTCTTGGGGGGTAGGGGGTTCACACGAACTCCCATCTTTGCTTCACTCTTATTTCTCCCCGCAAAATGCTTTCTCTTCTTTCATGCACACAGAAAATGGCCACCGCACATTCCTTGCATTTATACGTCCTTAGTTGATGTAATTAGCATGCACTAACATCTAGCACATAGGATTCCCAGATCTCAGGAAATACATGTGATTGGCCCAGCCGAGATTAGGTGCTCAGCCCTGATCCAATTTTCTATGGGAGGGTCTTAGACCTTAGATTTGACTTTCTAAGCTGCAAGGTCACAAAATAAAACATGGCTACCACTACTTGGCAGTGTGGACATGAGCTTTTGTTAAAGAACAGGTATCTATTATAGGAAAATAGGGAAGAGTAAAGGTACTATGTGGAATCTGATTATTGTTTCCACTGGTGCTAGGAATGCTGAAAAACCAAATAGGGGACAGTAGAAACAGAGATTAGCAGAAAGAGAAAGTCACTAGAATTTTGAGTCTGGAAGGACAAAGGGAGAAGGAAGAACCAGAGGTACTTAGCAGTAGCTGGATCTTCAGCTGGCCCAGTCCGTGGAAGCTCTCTACTCTCAAAGAGGCCATCTCAGAAAAACAAAATACAAAACAAAACAATACAAAACAGAACAAAGTTTCCTGACTTCTCTCTTTCTCCTGTCCTCCAGTCCTTAAAGTGCCTCTCGTTAACTGAACCTAGTTGGAAATCAGCTGATATGGAAGCTGGGAATTGTACCCTTGTAGGAGTTACCCCTTTACAATACAGAACAGAACAGAGGAAGAGTAAGAAATTGGTTTGATAGCAAATTCTCAAGGACAGGTATGATACTATTTGCAAAAATAAACTTAGAAGGTTGTATGTAGCCTTCTAAGTTCCCAGTTCCGGCATCTCCTTCAGAGATAGCAGGATATAAATATAAATATAAATATATATATATATATATATATATATATATAAAATTTTTTTTTCCCAAATTCATTTTGTCTTGACTGGACTTCTTTCACTCAGAGTTTCTGCTCTTTACTAGCTTTTAAATCACTTACCAATCATCAGACTCCACATGTTATCTTTACTCCGGGTTAGATTCATTCTGTCTTAAATACTTCATTTATGATAGCTTAGGTGGACCTTGACTGATATGAGCATCTCTATGGGTATTTTTTTAATTGTTCTTATTTGAGAGAGAGAGAGAGCACGAGTGGGGTGTGGGGAGGAGCAGAGGGAGAGGGAGAAGCAGGCTCCCCACTGAGCAGAGAGCCAAACGTAGGCTCAATACCGGGACCCAAAGATCATGACCTGACCCCAAAGTAGATGCTTAACCACTGAGCCACCCAGGCTCCCCTCTGCGGGTTTTTGATTTCTCCGATGTTTCTCTGAAGTCTCATAGGACTCCAGAGTCAGAGCCAAAGGCAAGAGTCTAAACCCAAACAAAATATAAGCCCCCAGATGCTTTAGAGACTAAGAAATTATTGTTTTTCACTGGTAACAATTGAAATCAAGATTAAGTGATAACCAAACAGAGAAAAACAATTATTGGGCTTTGATGAAAGGAAAATTTGTATCCAGCTTCATTTTTTCCTTAAACTTTTGTCAGTATTACTTTCCTGGCCCTGCTGAGCAGTAGGTACTGAAGCCTTCACTTGTAGCTTGTGCTTCAAGGGCTGTCACTAGTCTACTCAGTGCTTTTGTAGGAATTGGCGAAAAGTGTCTCCTCTGGGTGCCAGGGCTATAGAGCATAAACTAGGCTACAGAGCGTAAACTTGGCTATACAGCGTAAACTAGGTTTCAGCTCATAGAAATCTAGAAATTATTATTCAGGATGCTGTGAATGCAAAGGAAAAATCCTGGATTCAGAAACCTTCCTGGAAGAGCTATTCTGTTGGTGTACCTCCCCCATCCCCTTGACCAGTCCAGGCACCCAGCTCCTAGTGTTGAAAGTGTTGTCAGCTAAGGATGCACAGCTGCTCCCCTTCTCCAGAGACTTGCCATTGCCTTTGGCTAATGGGGGTCACCATCCAAACTGCTCCCTCCTCCCAAAGCCAGCGGCTGAGAGTGTAATATGTGACACACAAAAGGGTGATTCTCAAGGATTCAAGGTGACATTTCTGTGTAGTCATTTCTGCTTCAGAGCCTCATCTTCTGGATCAGATTAAGGCCAGACCTCATCTGAGATGTCACTCTCGTGGCTCTCTCTCCTCCCCACTTGCGGCGTCCTTCATTCTGTTTTGAGTGCTTCCTGAACAACAGTCCCTCCAGAAATCACGTGTGCCTGAATCCCTATCTCAGGCTCTGTTTCTAGGGAACCCAGTCTAATACAAATACTAATTATTATTTTTTTTTTAACCTCTAGAGAAGGACAAATAGATTCTGGAGAAAAGAGTACTGACTTAAACAGTAAGAAGTAATTAGTAATCTAATATTAAGGTTTAAGGATTCAATCTTAAAACAAGTGGCAAATTTGTACTTATAGATGAAATGACAAAATATTTTTCTTGGATAAGAATCTTAAGAATGAAGAAAACAGAGCAAGGAAGTGTTTTAAAACTTGATCTGTGCACTATAGGGTTTTCAGGTTACACATGTTTTTATGTATAAAGTACATATAAATATGGCTGAGTAGTTTGATTAACATTCTTGAAAATCTTTTTTGTGGGAGGTGCCTACACCTTACTTCTATTTAGTAGTAATAGCTACCATTTACTGAGCAACAATTAAAGGTCAGGTTTGTAGCAGGTGCTGTTATATACGTAATTTCAATTTTACTCCTTACAACAATCCCATAGGATAGTATTATCTCCATTTTACAGATGAGAAAAATGAGGTACAGTGAAGTTAATTTGACCACTGCAGAGCTGGTTTTCAATAGAGGTCTAACTGACTGCTATAATATCTACCTTATTTTCATTATATTATGCTGCCTCTCAATGGAATTTTTAGATACATTTAATCAACAGCTGTTGCTGTGTAGCAAACCAAATATATTCACCTACTCTCTTATACTTTTTTGCTTTTTTCATTTTTAGGCACTGATGAACGAGGAGTTTGAACTACATAATTGTTAAGGTCCCTTCCACCTCTAACACAAGGATTTGAGCTTAATGATTTCCAAACAAGGAATAAGGAATTTATTTTAATATAACCATTAACTCTGGATAAAGTCTTGAGTGTTCAATGTTTTTCTCATCTATTAAAAAAAAACTAATAATATTAACTCCCAGCCATGGGAAATTGAGAAGCATGACTGATTTAGCAATTACCAAGTTTTGTATAATCTAGTTTTGAATATAAATGATACATATTAGAGTGACATTTCCATGAAACCATAGTCACCAATTACCCATTCCTTTCTGCTGCGGCAATTAGAAGTAGGATTTTTATGCTCAGGGGATAGAAATTCTTACCAGCCCCTCTTGCAATAGAGGTAGGCTTATCATTAGACATATATTCATTTTTATACCAGCAAAGGGCATTTGTAATAATGCAAAAAATAGCATTGCTTATATTCTCTTATGCACTGCCTTTTTATCCATTACTTTTAAAAATGCTAGATGTCTTTCCAATTCAAAAATATAGGATTGATTATTTTTAAGCTGTAAAAAAACTTAGCAATCATTAATTCATTCCTTTCATTTCAGAAATCAGAAATGGAAGCATAAAGAAGTTGAGTGACTTTACTACGATATATCAGAACTGAGATTAGAATAGCTAATCCATTTGCCCTAGCAGCTATTTTGCCAGATGTGAACAGTGAAGATGTTGTGCGTACAGATACTATACTATCTAGGCCTTACACTGACAAGAATACACCCTAACGTTTTTTTTTTAATTAAAAAATTAAGTTTTTATTTGAATTCCAGTTAACATGCAACGTAGTGTTAGTTTCAGGTGTACAATGTAGTGATTCAGCCCTTCCACGCATCACCAGGCACTTATCACCACTAGTGCCCTTCTTAATCCCCATCCCTTTTTTTTATATAATTTTTAAAAATTTTTTATAAACATATAATGTATTATTAGCCCCAGGGGTACAGGTCTGTGAATCGCCAAGTTTACACACTTCATAGCATTCACCATAGCACATACCCTCCCCAATGTCCATAACCCAACACCCTCTCCCTACCCCCCTCCCCCTGGCAACCCTCAGTTTGTTTTCTGAGATTAAGAGTCTCTTACAGTTTGTCTCCCTCCCCATCCCATCCAGTTTCATTTATTCTTTTCCTACCCCCCAGACCCCCCCCCCCCACGTTACATCTCCACTTCCTCATATGAGGGAGATCATATGATAGTTGTCTTTCTTAGATTGACTTATTTTGCTAAGCATAATACCCTCTAGTTCCATCCACATCGTCGCAAATGGCAAGATTTCATTTCTTTTGATGGCTGCATAGTATTCCATTGTTATATATATATATATATATATATATATATATATATATCACATCTTCTTTATCCATTCATCTGTTGATGGACATCTAGGTTCTTTCCATAGTTTGGCTATTTGGCTATTGTGGACATTGCTGCTATAAACAATCGTACACCCTAATGGTCTTTATAGTTCCCTCCCAAAAAAGGAATGGGATTCAGATATGGTGGCCTAGTTCAGAAGAAATGTGGGATCTGTTGTTAAGAGATTTTGATAATAGCTTTTAGCATGAATCATTTGCCAGAATAGTAAATCAAGGCCCGACCTCATCTGGGGAAGCTACTCTGAAAGCAAGTCCAGTACCCAGGCATATTAAAAACTGGAGTAAGAGCAAGGATCAGGACAAGAAGTCAGTAGACTAGCAATCCCTAGGGGCTGGGTGAGACAGACTAGTTCTCAAAATGTGGTTCCCCCAACCAAGGGCAATGGAATTACCTGGAAACTTTTAAGAAATTCCCATTTTTAAAAAAATTTTTAAAAATATTTTATTTATTTATTTGACAGAGGGAGAGGGACAGGGAGAGAGGGAACACAAGCAGGGAGTGAGAGAGGAAGAAGTAGGTATCCTGCTAAGCAGGGAGCCCAATGCAGGGCTCGATCCCAGGACCCTGGGATCATGACCTGAGCCAAAGGTAAACACTTAACAACTGAGCCACCCAGGTGCCCCAAGAAATTCCCATTCTTGAATTAGAAACTGAATCAGAAACAGTGGGGACAGAACTCATGAGTGTATATTTTAAAAAGCCTTCCTGATGATTATGCTGAGCTGATTTTCAAGAGGACATCTAGGGGCTTAAATTTACTACTACCAACAACTACCTTCACCCTGTTGCATATAAGATATATAGCATTCTACACACCATATCTGAAGTGATTTCATGCTCTGGACTTGAATTCATTTGCTGGGTCACCTGTAGTGAGAGCCATCCATGTCTGTTGCTCTAAGTTATAACCCTTCTCCCTGCTGCCACTAGGCTTTTTACAGATTTCTGTGCATTGTATTTTCTTTCCAGATACTCTTTGAATATTATGTGATTAGTACTGTGTGGAAGAGTTTGGACAAACCAGTAAGTTTTCTTGTCTTGATTTTAGAGCATGTATAACCATCTTTGTACCTTATGAGAAATATTCATGTACTGTTCCTGGAATCAGAGGTGATCATTTGATCTAGGAATATACATTTAATTCGGTATAGGTTCAAATTAAGAATAAGGAAATATAAGGGGCGCCTGGGTGGCTCAGTGGGTTAAAGCCTCTGCCTTCGGCTCAGGTCATGATCTCAGAGTCCTGGGATCGAGCCCCGCATTGGGCTCTCTGCTCTGGTGGGGAGCCTGCTTCCCCCTCTCTCTCTGCCTGCCTATGTGCCTACTTGTGATCTCTCTCTCTCTGTCAAATAAATAAATAAAATGTTTAGGAAAAAAAAAAGAATAAGGAAATATTAAAAAAAAGAATAAAGAAATATCAAGATGAATAAGACAGAGCTTTCAGGCTAATAATGGAAGAAACAGACATTTACAAACTAATTATATTTACCAAATAGAAAATTTGTATGTCACTGGCTTTGACAGCATATTATGATATATTAAAATGACACACAACAGTTTTCTTTAATGGACTGGCAAAGCAGCTATTTGTAGACAAATGACATCAAAGTGTATAATCTTATAGTTCCAATCCATTCAGCCATTACTAACTTTCCAAGAACAAACCTAGTTGACCTGGGTCAGGGGGGAGGGGTAACATTGTTAATTCTTATTTTTTTTTTTTAAAGATTTTATTTATTTATTTGAGAGAGAGACAGTGAGAGAGAGCATGAGAAAGGAGAAGGTCAGAGGGAGAAGCAGACTCCCCGTTGAGCTGGGAGCCGGATGTGGGACTCAAGCCCGGTACTCCAGGATCATGACCGGAGCCGAAGGCAGTTGCTCAACCAACTGAGCCACCCAGGTGCCGCTGCTTATTCTTATTAAAGGCAAAGGAAAAAAAAAGGGGGGGGATGAAAAGGACTGCTTACTTCCTAGAGACAATTTTACAATTTTTTATGTGTGTGATATGCATGTACTATATACAAATGCTGTCACCTTCATAAAACTGGAAAGCAAATACTAGTTAAATTTAATACTTAATATTATTGTTTTGTCTTTAAAAAGATCCCCTCTCTAGTCATCCAGTGTTCTAAAGTTCTGTCGATTGCCATCTTCTCTCCAACTGAATCAACTTGCTGCTGAGTGCCTACAAATATTCTTCCTAGGTTCAGGGAATTTCTGACCTTACGAATCTGCAGATCCCTAAAGTTGAACCTGAAATCTCAGGCCCTCTTGCAGCAAGGGCACAGGTACGTGACTTTTCTCTAAACAGACAAATCCATGGGCAACTGTGATTTCAAAGCTCAAAGAAGTGGGTGGCAAAGGAATCCATTCTGGCAAAGGTGCAGCTTTCTTTAAAGAAAGAAAGAAAAGAAATATACGGCTTTTAGAAACCTAGAAGAGATTCTGGCTTCTTGTTCCCAATATCAGCAGTGGATTTATGGTGTCTGTCTCCAGAGATGATGATAGGTGAGAGTTCACTGGAACAATTCCAGAGTGAAACTTACATGTAGTTTCTAGTTGTGTAAAGAATACATCAGGATGTTTAACGTTTGACCAACAGACATTCTGGAAAGAGGAGAAAAACTGAGTGGAGAAAATGATGAGAAAGTAACCTAACAAAAATTTCAAGTACCAAAGAACATGAGTTTTTAGGTGGAAAAAGCCTTTGGAATACCCAGTACAATGACTGAATATATATAAAAAATGCCACTATGATACATTATCAAATTGCAGAATTCCAGGAGCAAAGAGAAGATCCTAAGCACTTCTAGAAATAATAAAAAGTCACACAAAGGATCAGAATCAGAATCGTAGCACCACATTTCAACAGCAATGTTGAAAATTAGAAATCAATGGAGTAACACCCTCAGATTCTGAAGAAAACTGATTTTCATTCTGAAATCTATCTACCCTGTTAAACTATCAGCCAGGGATTAGAATAAGACAGAATCTGATATGCAAGGTGTCAAAAATTTAACTTTCTACAGTTTTTTTTTTTTTCCTTAGGGAAGTCACTAATGGATATATACTACCAAAATGAGGGAATAAACCAACTTAGATAACACAGGATCCAGAAACAGAGGGCCCAAGAATAAGAGGGTTGAAGGGAAATCCCAGATAACAACCATGTAGTCAAGAGAGCTATAGACTAGGTTAACAAAGGATGGGGGAGTACTCAGGGAGAGAGGTCTCTGATTTAAAAATAAACAAACAACAATGTAAGTATATCAAATAGATTTCTGATTCATGTGATTACCTGGAAAATAGTATGGGGAGGGATTTTATAGTTATTAAAGAATATGGAAGAAATGCAAAAATTAAACAAAAGAAAATTTGAGGAAATCATTGAGGGGAAAAAAAAACCAACAAAGTTAAAGTAGTATAAGGATGTAAATATAATCATAGTGCAACACTTGACTCATTAGAGACTAACACACATCTTTCTGTGTGATAATGCCTTAAACACAATTGTGCTGTAACTATGTGGGAAGGGAGAGAAAAGTGGGAATGGTAGTTTAAGAGAGAAATCCTTGCCATTTGTAATAGGAAGTTAATAAATAATACTTTAAATTGATCAGTTAGTATATAGCAGTTTAGCCTATTATTTATAAATACATATGTAAAAACCAGAAGAAACAATGAGGATGTCTCTGGGGAGAGTAAGTGAGAACAAAGAAGGAAGCATGAAGATTCTGTTTTTGTTGTTATAAACTTTGTAGTATTTTTTAAATTATGTGCATATATCACTTTTATAAAACTAAATATTGATTTTATAAAGTTATATGCATCTTGAAATATATTCAAATACCAAATCATTATGTCGTTTACCTGAAACTAATATAATGTTACCTGTCAATTATATCTCAATTTTAAAAAAGCCTAGATTTCAACTCTGAAATGGAAAAATAACTACGAATTACTAAGCCTGAAGTAGAAAAGAGCAATAAAAACACAAAAATTATTGAAATAGAAAATCAAATAAACCTGATCAATATAACAACAACAACATATTAGATGATAGGGATGACCATATCCTTCACCCTGATACTTTTAGTGAGGTAATGGGGATCTGTGGCGTCTTCAAATGATCACAAGTATCCAAGATGCCTACCAATTCAATCAAGGTAGACTGACATGGAGCACATTATAACAAAGGAAGCGATGTTTTTCCCCCCTCTCACCTGAAATAATTAAACTGAGAGCCATTGAATATTCATTAACATGAAAGAGCAACAGCAGAGAAAACCAGTAAGCAGCACCCTGGGAACTATTACACACTTAGCTGTTTAAATAATTTCTTCAAAAAGGTACTGAGGTGGGAAACAAAGGCAGAAGAAAAATTGTTAAATTTCCTTACTACCTACAGCCCATTGACACGTCCTTGAAACAGGCGGACTGACATTCCTCTAGGGACTCAACTGCCCCCTCAATGTTAATAATCCTTTGCTAAGGGCAAAAGGCAATCCTAGCCTGACCGCCCACCCGCACCCCACCCCCAACCGAAATCCTGTAAGTTTACTTTAATGTATAAAAATTCCTTTGGGAACTTCCTTTATCTGTAAACCCACCAAGATATGTGTTGGCAATCATCTCCCAAGCATATGGCCCACCGGTATCCATCTGAAGGATCTCATGACTAAGGTTTTATTAGATAGTAATAAATGACCTTTTGCCAACAATAGCCAGCTAGCCCCCTCAAGATCCTGAAAACTTTGCTTCCAAATTCCTTTGAGACTTATGCTATCCCTAACCCCCTCCCAACTTGAAAGTATATAATGGGCCACCCCTCATGACCCCAGTGCAGCTCTTTCTGCCCACGGGTCTTGTCCCCATGCTTTAATAAAATCACCTTTTTGCACCAAAGATGTCTCAAGAATTCTTTCTTGGCTGTCGGCTTCAATCCCTAATGTCATCTTTCTTACATCAGGTATATTTTAGGCATCTGGAGATTATGCCATATAGTGGTAGTGACTCTCACTATAATTCACTAGTATGAGTAAGAGTTCAGTTTTCTACTAACATCAATAAGAAATTAGAACAAATTATAAATAAGCTATCTATTTCTTTAAAAGTAAGCCCCAAAGAGGCCTATACTCAAAAGAAATTTAAAAGGAAGAGGAAAGGGCACCTGGGTGGCTCAGTTGGTTAGCATCTGACTCTTGATTTTGGCTCAGGTCATGATCTCAGGGTTGTGAGATTGAGCCCCCTATTGTGCTATGTGCTGGGTGTGAAGCCTGCTTAAGATTCTCTCTCTCCCTCTGCCCCTCCCCCTCTCTCCTCTCTAAAAAAAATAAAAATAAAAGGAAGAGGGAAGGGAAAATAGTTTGCTAGCTTTTTAAGATTTTAGTTGATGAAAAACAAAACATTCAGCATTTAATGAGAGAAAGTACTAGGACAAATTCTCTTGCACACTGCTGTGTGCAACATTTACATAAACATGCATAGAGTCATTTTACAATGTGAACATTTTAAACCCAAGGCACTTGGAGGTTGGTTGGTAGAAGTCACATTCATCACCCCTGCAGTATCCTGGTTCACTGTTGTTCTGTCTCTGTAACTCAGTTCTGCCAAGTAAAGCAGCTACTCAGTACCGGTAATTATGGCTACAATGGCTGCTGAATGCAATTGATCCTGTGTGCGGCTACCTCCACATTCCTCTACAATGATGGGTGTCACTACATTTTAAATTATTAACATTAGCAATGGGAACAGGGTGTTTCAAAGGACTTGTAATAGTATACAAACAATGATATCTGTGAGAAGAAAAGTGGATTAACAAAGGAGAAATTTGCAAAATATAATAATGGCAGGGAATCCATCTGAAATTATGCCCTCATTTCCATAAATAAGCTACCCTAATGTCTTCTGTTAAAATAAGGACTTTACCTTAAAGGATCATAGCAAAGAAAGAAGAAAATAGAAGTAGTTAGAATACATTCTGAGTCATGGAAAGTCAAATGGAAGAAATTCAATTTAAGAATTTCCTTATTCTTAATTATTTTCAGACATTTTAATACAGCATATGCATTTTATACCCACATGAAGATAAAATCCTTACGGTCTTCTTAACCTAGCTTATAAATTTCAAGATACTTAGTGGAAGGGAAACAGAATCCTTCTTATTTCCTGGGCCAAATCCAATCTCTCAAACTGGGTAAAAAGAATTTGAGATAAGAAAATAACTTGCCAAAGAAAACAGAGAGAAAGATGTCTCGTGTTCTGCCAAATAGAGGATATGCTATCAAGAATAAAAGAAGAGACTTGCTAGAACTTTGAAACAAACCAAGCTGCTACTGCTTGGTCTCAGGATGAACATGGAAAAATAAAATCCTTGGATGCAGGCTAAGAAGGGAAAACCCCAAATATTGCTTGTTCACATGCTCATAAGAGTAAGGAAGTCATATTTCCAATGTAATGTTCACGGTAACATTTTCCACATTTTAAGAATAGGGAGTTGGACAAAGGCCAAAGAAGAGCAAAAATAAGAATGAAGGGGTAGAAAATAAAAACGAAGATTGCAATTTTGTGGACAAAATAACCATATTTCAAATTTTGAGTCAAAGGTAAAGAAATGATTTGGGCCATCATCATTTCTAAACAAAGAACAGGGGCAAACAGTCAGAAAATTGCACCTAGAAGTAGATGACATTTAATATTTCCTGAGAGGAAAAAAAAAAGCAATTAAAACAGTACATAGTCCAGGCTAACAGGAGGTTGTGAAATGATTGGAACCTAGTAGTTAACTCATAGCTGATGTCCCTTCAACTAGCTTTCCATGCTGCTTGCCTTTTCCCATAGCCCTCTTTCATGGCTCTCTCTCTGATCTTCAGAATAATTGGGTGGTCTATAAGCTTTTAAAAGCTGACCTTCTGCATAAAAATTGCTGTCTTTCAGTTTTTATTAATGAGTAAAATTAACATTAGGAAATACAATATTATAAAATATTACTTAATATTTAAAGATAATATTAGAAACAAATATGAGTCTGTCTCTAGATTTATAGTTTTTAAAAAGTTTGTAATTTTGGCATAGTGGGACATATATAGTCCATGTGACATACTATATAGCCTTAGTCGAAATTCTGCTAACAAAGAAATAATTCACCACTATATATTTGGAGAAGTACAGAGTTCTAAATGCAAAAAACAGTTTTTGAAGCATCACATTTAGATAGCATGAAGGTAAGAATACACATTTCAACTCAACTTTTGATCCTTAGCTAAGGGAAGGGAAGCTGACCACAGGCAAAGGGAAGACAGGAAGACCATAGGCAAGGATGGTCAATAATGAACAAATAATATTTGAGTAACCACTATGTGTCAGATATTTTACATATATTTTCTTGGTAAATTTTACAACTTTGAAGTAGGTTTAATTATCTCTATAGTACACCTTTGTTAAGTAAAAATTATTTTCATTTTATAGATCAAGACTCAGGCAACTTGTCCAAGGTCCATAAGGTTGTATATATATACATGGCAGAACAAGAACTCCACGTAGGCCTATCTAAAGTGTGTATTTGTTACTACCCTGGTTCACAGGCTTGACACTATTAGGACTCTGATTTCTATGATTTCTCAAAAATTTGTACTGCTTTCTGCTGTCACTGTGGTTTTAATTTAAAGGAACCGCACTTTTAAGAGGCAAACTGATGTAATGTCTGTTAGCTTTGTAATTCAGAGGCAACTGCAAGTTTACATTTCTGCCTTTCTAAACCTAATTATTTTATAAAAAGTCAGCTTGCTTTTCTTGAATCACTTTCCCCCCTAACACTACTAATCAAGTTTAATTTTGAGATGTCCATATTTTATAAGAGAACTCCCAGGACTACATGATCTCATTTTCCTTTCTAGGTATCTTAGCTAGTTTCGTAAGGGCAGCTTTAATTTTGAATTTTTATATTTTCAAAGTTCATTTATCATGGCTTATCAGTTTCTTTAGTACATAGGAGACTTGCATTGGAAGCTAAAGTGATGTTAAAATCAAATGGTTTTACCAAATTTTATCTGCTGTAACATGGGGGTCAGGTTTAATATATGGCAATTCCTTTGTTTATTGAAATTGAATAATTACCAAACATAATGGTAAAGATTATACAACAAATGATGTTTAAAGTGGAGATGTCAGGGGCACCTGGGTGGCTCAGATGGTTAAATGCCCTCAGCTCAGGTCATGATCCTGGGGTCTTGGGATTGAGCCCCCCATCCAGCTCCTGGCACAGTGGGGAGCCTGCTTCTCCCTCTCCCCCTAATCATTTTCTCTCTCTCCCCGGTATCTCTTTCTCAAATGAATAAATAAAATCGTAAAAAAAAAAAGAAAAAAAAAGAAGTGGTTAAATCAGATAGTTATTGCTGCAGGGGTATTCTTTACGTTTCGATAAGTGCAAAACCTCGTTTAACATTTGTTTAGTATTTAATTTACTGAACAAAGAACGTTATCCTAAGTAACTATCAATATTCTGAGGCATACAAATTTAACAAAAATTCTTGAGATTTTCTTCTAAGGATTAAATCAGACTACCTATTTTCCTGTGTGACATCCCCGAATGGGCGCATTCCTTTTGGATAAGAAGACAAGAGTGTTTGGGGTTTGAGAGAAAGAAAAAGATGGGAAGGGGGGGGGGGGGACATATTTTCCAATTCACAAGACAGGGAAAAATGTGTTCAGGGCACGTCAGAGAAGAGAAATTGAATTTAAATGTTCCAAATACATTTATCCCACGCAACACTCCAGGCAAGCGGTAGAATTTTTTATTTTTTTTAAAGCGCGTTTGGTTTTTGTTAACATCCATCAGCAAGATCTCTCTTTCACAATACTGGGAGAGGCCTGTTTGTTCCTCTCCCACTGTTGAAGTTTGGACAAAGTTTGAGAAACCCCAGGCACCTGCGGCTCTGACCGAAACCGACGAGGAGCAGAGGGAGCGCGTCCCCTCTTTCCAGTCTTCCGTCTCCAGATTCCAGATCTTTTTGACCTGCGATGTGAACGTCCGGCTGCCGCGCCCCCAAAATAAGAACTATCCTGGGGAGGGGGACCTGGGTCTTCCCCGACGCTTCGCCAAGGTGTGCGTCCGCGGCCCAGGGGCGGGCGGCCCCTCTTCCCTGCGGGCGGCTGTCGCCGGGCCCGAGCACCACAGAAGCGAGGCCAGAGGCCGGGACCGGTACGCGTGATCACAGCTCCGCGTCCCACCTCGCAGCCCGCGCCCCGCCGGAAGGGGGCGGGGCCTCGGGCCGGCGCGGCGAGGCCGGCCGCGGCGTGGGGTGGGGTGGGCTCCTCAGGGGCCCGGCCCGCAGCCGCGCGTTTCCGGCGCGCTCCCCCGCGTCCTGCGCCCTGTGGTCTCGTCCGCCCCCGCTGCCATGTTGGATTGTGCGGCCGCCACCGCCGCCGCTGCTGCAGCCGAAGAAGGTTTGGAGGAGGAGTTGGGAGTTTAGCGCAGTCGCCCGAGAACGAAGACAACGGCCATCCGGCCGGAGCCTAGCCGGGCGGGAGCCGGGAGCTTCCCTTTCTCTGCGCGGCCCGTCGTTGGCTCCTCCTTCCCGTGGCCTCCTCCTCCCCGCGCCGGAGGAGCTGCGAGATGCTGCGCCTCTGATTCCCCTCCTCCTACCCCTGTCACCCAGAGGGGAAAGAGCGTTCGCCTACTCGCCGGAGACGGCCCTGGACTCGCAACCCCGCCAGCGAAACCATGAGCTCCGGCCAGCAGCAGCCGCCGCCACCGCGGAGGGTCACCAATGTGGGGTCCTTGCTGCTCACCCCGCAGGAGAATGAGTCTCTCTTCACCTTCCTCGGCAAGAAATGTGTGGTCAGTGGCCGAGACCCGCGTCGCCATCCCCTCCCCGACGTTACCTCACGGGCCCGGGCTTGAGGGCCGGGAAGTGGGAGTGGGGAAGGAGGCGGGAGCGGCGCGGGGAGGGTCCGGCTGCCGGCCAGGCCTCCAGCCAGCCGGCTCCCTGGGTACGGGCAGTGCGGGCCGGGGCCGCCGGACACCTCCTCCCGAAGCTGCCCGTGAGCAGGGAAGTGTCACCTCCGCAGGCCTGTCCTGGAACCCTGCCTGGCCGGGCCCAGGTCTGCGTCCTTGCTGCCGGTTCAAACTTTGCTTTCAGGCCACAAGGGGATTTTATTCTTGCACGAGCTGCTCGATCTTAAAAACCGGGCCTCTGTACTGGCCCTCACTTCACCTCCTACTGCTTGATTTGGGGGTACCTTCTTTCACAATGGCTGAGGTTCAGGAGTGGGTAGGTCAAGGAATGAAGCCCGGATATGAATGAAGAGGACCAGATTGGGGTATTTGATCCCCCTTTAGGGTCCCAGGAGGGAATGAAGTCGAGTGCATCGGTTCAGAATGAGGGCAGGAAATGCTACTGATCCCCGTTTGCAGAGAACCAGCGTTTATTTCTCCAGCAGTCTCGCCCAGGCCTGGTTTCTGCTCTCCTCCCCACTGATTTTTTTCTTTTTTTTTCCCCATTGGTGGGAGGAGGTGCTGCTCTCCCCACAACCATGCGCAGGGGAACCGCAGTCTCTAGTAGTTCTTGGCCTTTGGGGGCCTGAGAGTGATTCTTAGGTTGGTGCTGTGCGGCCTGTTCCAACCCCAGATGGCCGGTTGGGAGCAAGCAGTTCTGCTGTGGGAAGGGGAATGTGTGTTGTTGACGGAAGCATTCATTACATTGGCTGCTGGCACTTCTGGGGGTGGGGAGGTTCTGCTCTGTGGTGTAGGCCTTGTCAGGCTGCATCTTACTGCGGTGGCTGGGTTGAACTGTGGTTGAGTTTGTTCAAACGCTATTTGGGTCCCTTTCTCCCTTCTTTGCGTGTTAGCACCTGCACAGTATGTGCCGCGGCGATCCAAGAAACCCCTACTGAAATGTCCACAGAGCAATACCATTTTACAACTTTTCTTAGTAGTGTTAAATATGTCAAGCTAGGCTACGTCTGCTTGTTTAAGAAGTTAAGATTAGACAATTTCTGGAAAGTTACCTTATGGGTTAATTGTTAACTTCATAGGAGTCAACCTTTTGTATCCTCTTGGAGATTGAATCATTACATTTAATTCAGATGTGTTTCATATTTTGCTGATTAGAAGAATGAAATAAGAAGACTGGTTTAAAATCAATATTTTGGGAAGTGACTTTAAGGATAATCAAGTCCCCCCCCCCACTGCTTTTAAGCAAATGAGAAAACTGAGCCAGTGAACTCTAAGTCACACAGCAGTTTAGTAATGTAACACAACTAGAAAACCAGGACTCCAAATGCCTAGTCTGTTGTACTTTCCACTACATCATGTTGTTTTAGAAGGGTTTTTCTCTTACTTGTTATTGATTTATTTCAAAAAGTGGTGCAGAAGGAATAATCACTTCTTTTTTTTTTCCATCAGGACTTGATACAGTTGGAGTGTGAGATTCTTAAAGCAGCACTAACTTTTTGTATATTTTCAGTTTAGGAAAATCTCCAGCTCTTTAAATGGTACATTATCTGCAAATGAAAAAAAATTAAAATTTCACTGGTTTATTTTCATTTGCTATGTAATCTGTGTCAGAAAGGAAGTAGTTGTATTATGTTTTACATACCAAACACATTAACTTTAGGCAGGAAGGACATTACATTTAAACACGAGTACACTGACTAATTGCTCTGTGCTTACCTGTAATGTTTACTGGTTTCAAAAAAAAGATGTGAAAGAATACTGTCATTGAGATAGTCTTGCTTTCTGGTTAGCATAAGTGGATTGCAGAATGAGCCATCAGTATTCAGTGCTCAGTACCTTTATGTCATCTATTATTCATCACCTTTACCTTTTGAATTTGTCATTTAAAACCACACTCTAGTGGTATGAAATTATTGTGAAGATTAACTTTTAATATTTGAAGTCTCCAGTTACTTGAGTAAAGTAAGACTTAATTTTTTGAATGATTTTTTTCTTCTTTGCTGACTATGCAGTTTTTTTTTAGTTTAAAATAATAGTGAAATAGATTATCTCATTTAAAAAAAAATCAGCAATAACGTTTACAAGTCAGACCAGATTTGTTAAGGAAGAAGTGTATTCAGAGCCATATCTAAGAGTTCAAGGAATGAAACATAAGTAGTTATAGTGCCAGTTCTGGAGGAGCTGCATTCCTTCTTTGACTCAACAAATATATATTGAGTAACTAAGTGCTGAGGTCAAAATCAGGGTAGATGCCTGCCCTCAAGGAGCTTCACTGTCTCAAAAGGGAAACAAGTAAGTAAACTGATGAGTAAGTCAGTACTTCAGAATGATGTGTAAGATGCTGCATGTCACAGTGCAGAATGTCTTGGCTTGTAGTCAGCACACCAGAGTTCAAACTCATTTGGTCACTTAGGACAAGTTTTGTTCTTGTTTTGTTCTTTTTTTTTTTTTTTTTAGTTCCTGTGGTAGAATTGATTTTCTTATTTCTAAAATAGGGATACTGTCTGATGGGATGATTTTGCGGATTAGGAGGACCATATGTAAATATATGGATGGTTTGTTTTTTGTTTTTTGTTTTTGTTTTTGTTTTTTGCAAAAGTTTAGGAGTTTAAAAGAGGATGAATTAAAGTTTTCTAGGATGGGTGATACCTGACTATTTAAGATTAGTATATGCTCCCAGATTGATGAGAGAAACGAAACATCTTGAAAAGTTGGAGGCCTACTAGTAGTTTGTTACGGAGCAAGGAGGATTTCTGCTTGGTTCTCAAATTTAGGTATGCATTAGAAACATTGTGGAGATTACAAATATTGCTAGCTGGAATTCCTAGATAATATTCAGTGAGTCTGAGGTGGAACTTTGGGCATTTCTATTTTTGGCAGGCTTAACAGGAGACTTTAACATATATGAAATTTACTGTTTTCTGATAGGGTAATCCTGAACCACATTTGAAATGTTTGTTTCCCTTTACTCTTGGGTGTGTATTTTCTGAGTTAAGTTTAAATTTAAAAAAAGATTTTTTTGTTTTGTTTTGTCTTGTTTGTTTTAGTATAGACTGTCTCTAATAAGGTACCAGTGTGTATTTCATAGATGTAAGGGAGAGATACAATTGATGAAGTATTGCACTGGTTAGTACACAAGATCAGGTATGACTGTTAGAAAGTTGGGGGGAAAGTTGAAGGTGCTATAGAAGGTGGATTGAGGGTTGTAAGAGTGGAGACAAAGGAGATCAGGTTAAGTATTTAACAGTAGTGTACATGAGATATGAGGGCCTAAATTAAGGCACTGCTGGTGGGAATTCCAGGACAATTAAAAAGTCTTTTAGTAGGATTTCATTCCACTTAGATTTAGTGGGTGAGGGAAGAGAATTAGGTTAAAGACAGGTATAACCACCAGCGGAAAAAGTATGCAGAAACATGCATACTTAACTAAGTGGAAATATGCCTTGTATTAGACTCTAGGTTGGTGATTGGTTTAATGGAAGAGGTGAATCTTAAATCTATTTTGCCACAGTTTTTTTTTTTTTTTTTTTTTTTTTTTTTAAGATTTTATTTATTTATTTGACAGATAGAGATCGCAAGTAGGCAGAGAGGCAGGCAGAGAGAGAGGAGGAAGCAGGCTCCCCGCTGAGCAGAGAGCCCAATGCGGGGCTCGATCCCAGGACCCCGGGACCATGACCCGAGCCGGAGGCAGAGGCCTTAACCCACTGAGCCACCCAGGTGCCCCTATTTTGCCACAGTTTTAAAGAATAGATTTTGTGGGACGCCTGGGTGGCTCAGTTGGTTAAGCCGCTGCCTTCGGCTCAGGTCATGATCCCAGAACCCTGGGATCGAGTCCCACATCAGGTTCCTTGCTTAGCAGGGAGCCGCTTCTCTCGCTGCCTCTGCCTGCCTCTCTGCCTGCTTGTGTGTACTCTCTCTCTGATAAATAAATAAATAAAATCTTTTAAAAAAAGAATAGATTTTGTGAAAGATGAGGTTTCACTTAAAGTTATATTTAATAAGTCAGTATATGTTAAGTACTTTTACTTAAATAGTTCTGATGCAGTTCATTAGCTGGGTTATTTTCTTAGAACAATTAAGAAGAGTTAAAAAACAAGATTATCAAAAAAACCCATCAAGATTATCAGGTCTTGGGGTGCCTGGCTGGCTCAGTCGGTTAAGCCTCTGCCTTCTGCTTAGGACCTGGGATGTACTCTACCTCAGGCTCCCTGCTCAGCGGGGGACCTCCTGCTCCCTCTCCTCCCCATTTGTGCGCTCACACTATCTCTGTGCAAGATATTATTAATAAGTAAATAAAATCTGTAAAAAAAAAAAAAAAGACTGTCAGGTCTTATTTTGTAGTTAGTTCTGTTGTACTGTGATTTAACTTACTTTCTGTAGAGTATATGCCATCTTGCCAAGTAAGTTTAATATATGTAGTCCTGAAAAAGAAATTCAGGATTGGGAAAAGTAAAACCTCATACTAGCTCCCTACAACCATCTTTGGTCCAAATGGGTTGAGGTTAGTAATGTTGACTGCTGCTTGTTTCTGCCATGCTAACCTGGTTTATTTCAAGATTTAGTGGTGCTTAAGAAACCATTTTTATTAACCATCTTTAATCTTCATTTCTTTTGATTCCTCAGTACTTGTTTTAACTTGCTTATATTCTTTTGTTAGTTTTTTGGTTTGTTTTCTCACCCTGTATGTAATTCTGGGAGATTAGACCTTATGCCTATGTAGTTTTCTATAATTTTTATAACATCTAGTGTACAGATCACTGAACACTTATTAATTAATTGTATTTGCTAACTCTTTTATTCCTTAGGAGCTCATTTAGTATTTCTCATTGCTCAGTCAGGTTGTTAAAATCTTCAGTTTCTAATGCAGGTTGTATTTGGACTTAAATCTTCCTTTATTAGAACAGAATGGTTGGGCGCCTGGGTGGCTCAGTGGGTTAAGCCTCTGCCTTCGGCTCAGGTCATGATCTCAGGGTCCTGGGATTGAGTCCTACATCGGGCTCTCTGCTTGGCAGGGAGCCCGCTTTCTCCTCTCTCTCTCTGCCTGCCTCTCTGCCTACTTGTGATCTCTCTGTCAAATAAATAAATAAAATCTTTAAAAACAAAACAAAACAAAACAGAATCTTCTAAGTCAGATAAGATACTAAATACAGGTGGTAATAGTAGTTGTCCCAACAGTTACTTTGTTTCTGTTTTAAATTCTTAAATAGGTTTATTGGAAGAGGTGCCTAGTTAGATCATTGTTTTGATGAAGGCCTGAATTAAGGCAGCACTGGTGGGAAGTTAGGGCTGAGAATGTATTTTGCCTTGAGTAGTATTGGAAGAGAAAGAAGGTTAATATTTATGGGATTTGGAATATACAAGGCAGAGAAGGCAACCTTGTCTAGTATGGAGGGAAAAGGTGATTATAAAAGTGTGTGTCATATGGGATAAACTATAAGTATAGGAGGAGATTTAGAAGAATCTAGCAGATTTGGGTTATAAATCCTATTTCTTGTAATTCTTAGCTTATTGTCAAATTTCTTAGCCAATTTGAACCTTAATGTCTAGATTTGTAAAATGGGCTTACTCAAGGATTTCAGAGAGTAATGCTATAATGTATGTATAGCACTTGGAGTACCTGCCACTTCTAAAGTGTTCTGGCTGTTTGGAGAAGCATGTGAAAGAAGGTAAAGAAGAGTTTTAAAAAGTTTTTGTTTAAGTGTTAGATTCAACAGTTATAGTAAACTGACTTGGTCATTTTATTTTTTATTTATTTATTTATTTATTTAATTTTATTTATTTGTTTGACAGACAGATTACAAGTAGGGAGAGGCAGGCAGAGAGAGAGAGAGGAGGAGGCAGGCTCCCCGCTGAGCAGGGAGCCCGATGTAGGGCTCGATCCCAGGACCCTGGGACCATGACCCGAGCCAAAGGCAGAGGCTTTAACCCACTGAGCCACCCAGGCGCCCCTATTTTATTTTATTTTTATTATTTATTTATTTTATTACTATTTTTTAATATTTTTATTTATGTTTTGACAGAGAGACAGCGAGAGAGGGAACACAAGTAGGAGGAACGGAAGAGGGAGACACAGTGTTCCTGCTGAGAGCAGGGAGCCCAATGTAGGGCTCTGTCCCAGGACCCTGGGATCATGACCTGAGCTGAAGGTGGACAGTTAACCACTGAGCCACCCAGGCATGCTTGGCTTGGTCATTTTAGAGACTAATTCAAAGTTGAGGTATAAAAGAGTGAATAGAGGTTATTAATTGAAAGCTGATCTGTCTGGGAGTCTATAGAACCCAGGATAGCGGTCACTTTCACTAAAGGTTTTGGAAGCAAAACAAGTTCATACATTCTTGTCCACTGTAATATATATTGTTAACTGTAACTGTAACTCTTAGTGTTGTATGAGTGAACAGTCTGGTACTTTTAAGTGGTTATGTATTAGTAATTAGAAGACTTTTGGTGTATTTAACTTTTCATAAATACATGTAAGAGAAATATATCCTGTTTTTATTTGTTACGTCTATTATATCTATATCAGCATTCTTAATAGTGGAGGATTAATGACTATAATATCAATATAGGAGTGTGAAATTAATTAGACATTAGTTTCACTTTGGAGTTAATGTTTTGTGGAGGAATTATGACCCTTTTTAAAAGAGATCAAATAGGGGCGCCTGGGTGGCTCAGTGGGTTAAGCCGCTGCCTTCGGCTCAGGTCATGATCTCAGGGTCCTGGGATCGAGTCCCGCATCGGGCTCTCTGCTCAGCAGGGAGCCTGCTTCCCTCTCTCCCTCTCTCTCTGCCTGCCTCTCTGTCTACTGTGATCTCTCTCTGTCAAATAAATCAATAAAATCTTAAAAAAAAAAAAGAGATCAAATAATTGCGTTTAGAGTAGTATTGAAGAGGGAAATCTAGAAAAGCCACCTCTGGAAAATGGAATCAAATGAAAGATTTGTAGTGACTTAATAGTTCAATTACTGTGGGTTTCTGTTAGTTTCCTTGGTTTCTCAGTTTCCTTGGCCCCTTGGTTCCTCTGCCATAGTGATTTTTTAAACTTATTTTTAACTTGATCTGAAGATTACTATAGAAATCTGTCTTTGTGAAAGGGGTGCTCATTGAACACCAAATAAATTCAAACAAAAGGGAAATATGAGAGATACCTAGGAATATAAAATGCTATTAAAAATGATATGCAATCAAAATTATCATAAGCTAAACATACAGTAGTCTTTGGACACTGAAATGTTTTTCAAGTTTCATTTTCAAGTTAAATTTTATATTAGATTTGGAGAAGCTAAATCTAGTATTTTTAATTATTAAGATAGAGGTGAAATTGTTTATTTATCATGTCTTTGGTTCCAGAATAAAACATTTTAAGTGATACTGTTCCTCCACTGTGATGAATACTTCTGTTGCCGTAAAATATTAGAGGATCCTTAAATGCCTAAGAAATTTTCATTATAGTAAAGGAGTTGATTGGTTTGTATGTAATTCATAAAGCTAGTTAGAAACCCAGATGATTTCCTCTGTTTTTATTAATGAAATGTCATCATGATCAAGTACCGAGGACTTACTGAGAACATAACATCCTCTCAGTATCTTAGAATACATGAAAGGAGTAAGGAAGATTTAGTCCTTATGCCTTAGCTGGGGAAGACAAAAATCATGCACAAAAAGATATGTTTTACAAGCCAGCACATACTAAAGATTTAAATAATAAAGAGGAAGGTTAGATTACCATGGGTTTTGGTACATCATTGTGGGGCTTGAACATGAGGACTTTAAAGGTCCTTAAATTGTCAGGAACAAGGAGGCAGCTGAGTTCAAGTTGAGGGAAATACGTAAGTTCAGACTACAACATTTGCAAGAGTATTAGGACATATTAAATAGACTGGCTTGGCTAGAATGGTGTTTGCTTGAGAACACAACGAATGATAAGTATGAAGGATAAATTGAGGCCGGATTTTGAAGGACCTTGACCTTCAGACTTATATGTTGAGCTTCAGTTCTTAAGTAGTAAGAGGTCAAAAAGATCTTTGATTCAAAAAGTAGCAAGCTGGAAGGATCTAGAGATGGCGAAAACTAGAAATTACATTCATAACGGAAATAATTCAGTAATGGTTTAAAGTTTAGTAAACATTCTCATATTCATTATCTCAGCTGACCTGGCTTGGCTAAGGAACCTGAATTGTAGCAGCATCTGGAACAAAAGAAGGGTTATGAGGTATAGTAAATCCATGGTCTTTATGCACATGGCAGACACCACCTATCACTCATAACATTTTTTCCTACTATGTCCACATGTGGTTTCTGAATACTTAGCATATCCCTACAGGCAGCCACTACCGATCAGTCCACGTTCACAAAGATGAAATCTAGTTGCCGTGCCATGGCTGTGTAATAAAAATATTTTGAAGAAAAAAATGGCAATGTTTAGTTGGCTGTGTGAATTCCAGATGACAACAGAAACTCCTGATAGTAATGGCTAGATAGTAGAGACTGTAGGAGTAGAGCTTTTGGATTCCTTTGCAGTGTTGATTATTGAGGCCTTGGGAGTGAATACAGTCTATGAAGGTGTCAGTGCAGGTCAGGATTACAGAGAGAAGTAGTCTAACCCATATTTGACTTGGCCAGTATTTGAGAAGGGTGGATTTCAGTGAGGAGTTGGAGGGAGAGAAAGATGTTCTCTAATTTATCTGAAAAATGGTATTATACATGCTGTTCTGAAACTTAATTTTTTCATTTTATTAATATATCTTTCATATATTTCCATCTTTATTTATATCTGTTGCATAGTTTTTATTACTACATCCTCTGTTTTTTTGAGTTTCTTATAACTTATTGTAACTATTGATAGGTGTATTAGTTTTCTGGGGCTACCATAACAAAGTATCACAAACTAGTTAGCTTAAAAGGCAAATTTATTCTTGCTTACTTTGGAGGCTAGCAGTCAGAAATCAGGGTGTTAGCAGAGTTGGTTCCTTCTGGAGGCACTGAGAGAATTTGTCTCATGCCTCTCTCCTAGCTTCTGGCATTGCTGGCAATCCTTGAATTCACCCTCTGACCCTCCCCTTCTTGTTCTCTCTCTCTCTCTCATTCTCTCTTTCAAATTAATAAATAAAATAAAATAAAATACTTACAGATATTTTAATACATACTGCTGGATTGTCTTCCAAAGCAGTTGTTTCTAAACTCCATATATTCTTACCAATAGTAGTATTTCAAAATCATTTCCATCTTGACAGTTCTACTGCCCCCCCCCAAAAAAAAAATCGTGTTTGATTTGTAGTTTTTAGTGAAGTTAAATATTTTTTCATGTCTGGTTATTGATACTTCTTCTGTGAATTATTCTTCTCTTTAGACCAGTTTTTCTGTTGGGTTTTTTTTTTTTTCCCCCCTTAGTTATTTGAAGAACTCTTTAGGGATAGTTATTGTATATTACGGTATTTTTTTTTTTTTTTGGCAATTTGTCATTTATCTTTTGACTGAAGTATATTTGGTGTTTCTGTTCATTGCACAGGATTTGAAGTTTTGTACAGTTAGGTATAATAATCTTTCTGTTATTTCAAGCTTTCATTTAATACTGCCCTAGCTTAGAATTGCAAAAATATTTACTCAATTTTCTTACCTTTGTGGTTATATTTTGAACATCTTATCTTCGATCTTTCTGGAAATGACTTTGGAAAATGAGTATAGAAGAAATCCAGCTTTATATTTTTACAAATGGCTAGTTGTCCCAATACCATTTATTGAACAATTTTTTCTTTCATCTATTTGAAATGCAACCTTTATTATTTACTAAATTTCCAGATGTACTTACATGTATTTTTGCATTCTCTTCTATTTATTTATTTCTTTGCCTGTTACAGAAATTTTAATGAATGTAACTTTATAATGATGGTAGAGTTTGATTATCATTAAGCCCCTCATTACTCTCCTTTTCAGTATCTTCTGGCTCTTTTTATGTGCCTATGCTTTGTATTTTTTTTAAGACTTACCTACCATCTCTGTCCCTCACCAGAAAATATTTCCTTTGATTTGGAATAGCATTGAATTTGTAGATTAAGTTAGGAAGAACTGACATATTATGGCTTCCCTTTGGAAACCAAGTCTTTTATTTACTATTTAGTTCTTATTTCATTCTGTAGTTTTATGATTTTCTTATCATATGTATTAGCCATTTAAAGTTGTTTTAGAGTGTAAAAGTAATGTCCACTTATACTCGTTGTTTAAAACATACACATACACAATGCACTATACAGCATCAAAAGTTAAAATACTGTTTTACCCCTCTAAGCCTCCAGTACAGTTAGGCTTCATATAACACTCTCCTTAATGGTTTGATGTGACTGTTGCCCCCTTTTTTTTTCACTTTTATGTGCATTCAGTGCTATAAATTTCTCTCTAAGCGCTGTTTTTGCTTCATGCCACAAATTTTGGTAAGTTATATTTTCATTTAACTCCACGTTATTTTTTAAATTTCTCAAGACCTGGGGCACCTGGGTGCCTCAGTTGTTTAAGCATCTGCCTTTGGCTCAGGTTGGGATTGAGCCCTGTGTAGGGCTCCCTGCTCAGTGGGGAGTCTGCTTCTCCCTCTCCCTCTGCCCCTTCCCACCATTTGTGTGCACGCTCTCTCTCTCTCCCCACTCTCTCACTTTCAAACAAATAAATAAATAATTTTTAAAAATTAATTTCTCAAAACCTTTTAAAATCCTGTGTTATTTAGCAATATGTTTAACTCCAAATATTTTTAAAATTTCTTTTATTGATATCTACATTGTTGTCTGCTTTGCATGATTTCTGTTATTTTATTTTTTAATTTTTGTTTTTTAAAAGATTTTATTCACTATTGAGAGAGAGATCCTGATTGGAGAGGGGGGAGCAGGGAGGGAGAAGCAGACTCCCTGCTCAGCAGGGAGCCATACATGGGCCCAGCCCCAGAACCTGGGGATCATGGCCTGAGCCAAAGGCAGATGCTTAACTGACTGAGCCACCCAGGTACTCCTCTCTTCTTTTAAATTTAAGTTGTGTTTTATGGCCCAGAATTGTCTCTCGCTCGGTGATTATTCCATGTGGACCTGAGAGGAATGTATATTTTGCTGTTAAATGAAGTATTCTATAAATGTGAACTAGATCCAGCTTACCAGCGAATAATAGTGTTGAGTCCTCACTGATTTTCTGCCTATTAGATCTGTCAGTTATTGATTGAATACTGTTGGAGTCTCCAGCTTAAATAGTGGATTCATCTGTTTTTTCTTGCAGTTCTGTCAGCTTTTGCCTCATGTATTTTAATGCTCTGTTGTTAAATGCAGACATAAGTATTATTATATCTTCCTGAGAATTGGTTTTCTTATCATTATGTAATGTCCCTCTTTATTCCCGATAATCTTCCTTGCTCTAAAGCATGCTTTTTTTTTTTTTTCCTTCCCAATTTGTCAGAGAGAGAGAGAGAGTACAAGCAGGGGAGCACCAGGCAGAGGGAGAGGAAGAAGCAGGCTTCCTGCTGAGCAAGGAGCCCAATGTTGGACTCGATCCTGATGACCTGAGTGGGAGGCAGATGCTTAACTGACTGAGCCACCCAAGTGTCCCACTCTAAAGCATGCTTTGCCCAAAATTAATATAGCTACTCCAGCTTTCTTTCATGTAGTGTTGGCATAGTGTATTTTTCTCTTTGCTTTTAATTATCTGTGTCTTTATAATTATTTTTTTTTTGTAAACAACATACCTTTGGCTCTCCTTTTTAATCCACTCTGACAGTCACTTTCTCTCTTTTTTTTTTTTTTTAAAGATTTTATTTATTTTATTTGGCAAACAGAGATCACAAGTAGGCAGAGGCAGGCACAGAGAGAGGAAGGGAAGCAGGCTCCCTGCCGAGCAGAGAGCCTGATGCGGGGCTCCATCCCAGGATCCTTGGATCATGACCCCAGCGGAAGGCAGAGGCTTTAACCCATGAGCCACCCAGGTGCCCCAGTCACTCTCTTTTAATTAGTATGTTTAGACCACTTACATTTAAAGTGATTACTGATGTAATTGGATTAAGGTCTCCTATATTGTTATTTTCTATTTGTTGCCCTTGTTCTTTGTTTCTTTTTTTCCTCTTCTGCTCTTTTTCTCCTTTGTCTTTTAAAAGGTAATTATTTATTTATTTTAGAGAGAGAGGGAGCATGTGCACATGTGAGTGGGGGGAGGGATATAGGGAGAGAGAATCTGAAGCAGACTCTGGGCTCAGCTCAGAGCCCAGTGTGGGGCTTGATGCTAGGAGTGACAGATTGTGCCCTGAGCTGAAACCAGGAGTTGGGGGCTTAACTGACTGAGCTACCCAGGTGCCCCAAGCTTTGTTTGGTTTTAATTGAGCATTTTATATGATTCCATTTTCTTTCTTCTCAATTGTATTTCTTTTTTTTTTTTTTTAAAGATTTTATTTATTTATTTGACAGAGAGAGATCACAAGTAGGCAGAGAGTCAGGCAGAGAGAGAGGAGGAAACAGGCTCCCCGCTAAGCAGAGAGCCTGATGCGGGGCTCGATCGCAGGACCCTGAGATCATGACCTGAGCCGAAGGCAGAGGCTTTAAACCACTGAGCCACCCAGGCGCCCCTCAATTGTGTTTCTTAAAAGAAATTTTTTTAGTGGCTCCCCTATACCCTGCAATATACATTTATAGTCAGTCTAAGTCCAGTATCAAATAACAGTATTGCCTCATGGCTAGTATAAGTACCTTATGACAGAGTACTCCCAATTCTTCCATGTCATCCCTTATAACATTACTTTCATTCATTTCACTGATCTATAAACCATAATCACTAAATACATTATTGCTGTTATGTGTTAGAGCAATTAAAAATAAGAAAAATAAAAGATTTTATTTAACCTTCATTTGTTCTTTCTCTAATCCTTTCTTCTTACAAGTATATTCACGTTTCTGACATTTCACTTACTTCCCTCTAAAGAATTTTTAATACTTATTGTAGGTAGGCTTCTTGTCTAGTGGGAACAAATTCAGTTTCTGTTTGTCTTAAAAAGTACTTATCCACTTTTGAGGCTAATTTTGCTGAATACAGAATTGTAGATTGGTGGGTTTTTCTTTTAGCACTTTAAATATTTTACACCACTCTCTTGTATGTATGGCTTCTGAGACATTTGATGCAGTTCTTACTTCTGATAGGAGGAAAATCTTCTCCTTCTCCTTTTCATTAAAAATACAGTGTTTATCATAGAGATTAAGACCTTCACTGTCTGAGAATGTACCTGGTAGCCACTAACCACATGTGACTATTGAGCACTTGAAGTATTATTATTAGTTCAAATTGATATGTACAGTAACTGTGATATACACACTAGATTTCTAAGACTTAGTACAAAAAAGAATGTAAAATATTTCACTAAGATTTTAATATTGAGATGCCTGGCTAGCTCAGTCAGAAGAGTATGTGATTTTTTATTTCGGGTCATGAGTTCGAGCCCCATGTTGGGTATAGAGATTGCTTAAATAAATAAACTTTTTTTTTTTTAAAAGATTTTATTTATTCATTTGACAGAGAGCACAAGCAGGGGGAGTGGCAGGCAGAGGTCGAGAGAAAAGCAGACTCCCTGCTGAGCAGAGAGCTTGATGTGGGACTTGATCCCAGGACTCTGAGATCATGACCTGAGTTGAAGGCAGACACTTAATCCACTGAGCCACCCAGGCATCCCTTAAATAAATAAACTTTTTAAAAAAAGATTTTAATATTGGTTACATGCTGAAATGACAGTTTAAGAAATATTTTCAGTTAAATTTGTTAAAATTAATATCATCTACTCTTTATTTACATATTGGCTACTAGAAAATTTGAAATTGCTTATGTGATTCACTTATTGTGTCTACTGGGGAGTGCATACTTCAGCAGTTCACTAGGTGGTAATCATAAAAATGGAAAATCATCTACAAACCCTGTCACCCAGAAATAACTCTTGTTAATATTTTTGTGTATATCCTTCTAGGTTTTGTTTTTCATGAATTACTGAATGATAAATAAAAAGGTGTACTTATTCTCAGCAAACACCCCCAGACAAATGTAGATATTAATTTTTTATTAACATTGTTTCATGTCAGTAAGTATACTGTTTTCAGTGGAGGGACACGTTAAAGAAGATTGACCAACTTCCTAGAATAGATAGTTAATTTTCTCTTTTCTTTTTTTTATTTCTGCTAGTATTCTCCCTAATATTTGTGTGTATACATATATTTCATCTGTCTTGATCTGTTGTTTTACTGTGATAATTTCAAAGAAATAGAGTTGCTTAAAGGGATAAGCATACTTAAAATTTGACTTTATATTGCCAAATTACGCTGTCCTTGTGCCTTTTATTACAATAATCTAGTGTATTCTTTGTAGTTCTTGAAAGTGCCCAGTTGCTATGTAAGCCTACCTATGGGACCATTAATACTAAGTAACATTAAACAAATATAAATAGCAATATTTTTTTTAAATTTAATTCCATAAAAATGTTCTGATTTCTTAAATGTGATTTTCCTGAGTCCTGGATATGATTTTTCTTAAGTATTAGAGATTTTTCAGTTTTAAAGTGAAAGTGAAGGAATTGACAGTAAAGTATGGAAAGAGTCCAAATATCTTTCAGCTGATAAATGGATAAAGAAGAAATGGTATGTAGATACACGATGGAATATTACTCAGCTATCAAAAAAGAATGAAATCATGCCATTTGCAATTACATGGATGAAACTAGAGTATATTATGCTAAGTGAAGTAAGTCAGAGAAAGACAAATATCATAAGATTTCACTCATGTTGAATTTAAGAAACAAAGCAAATGAACATAGGGGAAGGAAAGGAAAAATAAAATAAGATAAAAGTAGAGAGGGACCAAACCATAAGAGACTCTTTAACTGTAGAGAACAAACTGAGGGTCAGTGGTAGGAGGTTGGGGGGATGGGGTAAATGGGTGACGGGCATTAAGGTGGGCACTTGTCAGGAGCACTGGTGTTACATGATGGATCACTGAAACTAATACTATACTATATATTAATCAATTTGAATTGAATTAAAATCTTGGGGAAAGATCAAATAAAAATAAAATGAAAGTGGATGAATGAGAAAATAAGTATAACAAAGTTTTATGTATCTCCCTTATAAAGTAGGATTTTATGGGTTTTTCTTGAATAAAGCAAGAAAGTTGTGTTAATATTTATTGTTAAAACTTTCCCCTTATTTTGTCTAGTCACCTTGCAAACAACTCTGTGTCAAACATAGAAGTAATTTGGTAGTTTGTTTTTAAAACTCATCATGGTAAGGTATTTTTCACTTTTAAAACAATTGAGGTATGATTTACATAACAATAAAACACAGATTTATATACTTAAATTTTTATATACCTAAATACTAAAATTGATGAATTTTGACATGTGATTCACTTGTGTAACCAGCACCCCCCTAAAAAACAAAGATTAAGAATATCTCTTAAGGGGCATCTGGGTGGCTCAGTAGGTTAAAGCCTCTGCCTTCGGCTCAGGTCATGATCTCAGGGTCCTGGGAACAAGCCCTGCATCCCCGCATTGGTCTCTCTGCTCAGCGGGGAGCCTGCTTCCCCTTCTTTCTCCTGCCTCTCTGCCTACTTTTGATCTCTGTCTGTCAAATAAATAAATAAAATCTTAAAAAAAAAAAAGAGTATCTCTTAATACCTTACAAAGTTTTCTATGTCTCTGTCCAACCAATTACTTTCTAATTCTTACCTTTCCTTCACTCCCTATCCCTAGCAATCACTTTTTGATTTCTGTCACAATGGCTTAGGTTTTGTCTGTTTGACTTCTTTCACTCAGCATGTTTTTGAGATTCATTTGTGTTATTGCATAGGTATTTGTTTTTATTGGTAGGTGGTGTTCCATTGAGGAATATATCATAGTTTACTTATGCATTCTCCTATAGATGGATATTTAAGTTATTTCCCATTTGGGACAGTTATAAATAAGGTTTCTGTGAATGTTCTTGTACAAGTTTTTTATGTCATGCATGTTTTTATTTCTTTGTGGTAAATATCTAGGAGAATAATCACATTGTTGTAGAAAGATATATATTTATCTTTTATAACAGTCTTTCAGATAGTTCTCTAAGTGGCTAGTGCCATTTTACACTTTGACCAAGAGTGTATGGGACTTCTAATTATTCCCTGTCTTTGTCAACACTTGGTATGGTCAGTCTTTTTGATTTTGGCCATCCTAGTAGGTGTGAAATAGTGTCTCAGAGTGTTTTTTATTTGCATTTCCCTGACAGTTAATGATGTTGAGTAACTTTCATGTATTTATTGTCCATTTATGTATCTTTGTTTTTTAATGTAGCTTTTCAACTCTTACTCATATATTTAGTGTTTAATAATGACTTGGGAGTGCTTTATATATTCTGGACACAAGGCCATTTATGTACCTCAAATATTTTCTGTGGTTTGCCTCATTATTTTCTAAGTAATGTCTATTGATGGCTTGGATTTTTTAGTTTTGATGAGGTAATTTACCTTTTTTTTTTTTTTTCCGGAAAATGCTTTTTGTGTTCTAAGAAGTCTTAGCCTATGCCAAGGTTACAATGATAGTTAAATGCTTCTTCTAGAAGTTTGTGGTTCTGACTTTTTATGTTTAGATTTCATTTCTAATTTTTTTAATCTCCAATTAATTGTTGTATATGGACTGCAGAATGGGTAGAATGAGATGATCATTTGCTATTTTTTTCTTTAGAGTTTCATTTTTTTCCATATAGTTACTCATTTAATAATTGTAATTCATAAAAAAAAATCATCATGACCAAGTGGGGCCATCAATGTACTTTACCTCATTAACAAAATAGAAAAAAGAATCATATAGATCATCTCAATAGATGCAGAAGAAACAGCTGACAAAATTGAATACTATTCATGATAAAAGTTCTCATAAAACTGAGCATAAACAGCAACCTCCTAAATTTGAAAAAGGACATCTGTGACAAAAGCATACTTTCCCGCACCAATATCAAGAACAAGGATAGAATGTCTTTTCTTACCACTAATATTCAAGATTGTATTAGAAATCTAAGCTAGGTAAATAAGGCAGGAATAATAAAAGGCATAAAGATAGGGAGGAAAAGAAATAAAACTTCCTTTATTCATAGAAGACATGGTTGTATGCATAAAAATATTACAGAATCTAAAAAATAATACAGAATCTGTAAAAAAAAAAAAAGGCTACTGGAACTAATAATTGAATTTAGTAGGGTTAACTGGTTTCAGGATGCAAGGTCAATGTACTACGTACTTGTATATGTTAACAATTAGAAAATAAAAATTTTAACAACATTTACAATAGCATATAAAAAATACCTAGAAATAAATGAATACTGAGATATGTTCATAGGTTGGAAAACTCAGTATTGTTACAAAACGCATTCTCCCCAAATTGATCAATAGATTTAACACAGTCCCAACCAAAATCCTAGAAGGAAAGAGTTGAAACACTTTTTTTTAAAATTTAGATGGAAATTCAGAGGATCTAGAATAGCCAAAACAATCGGGAAAAAAGAAAAATGTTCGTCCAGCATACCTGACTTTTAAGATTTTGATAAAGCTACAATAATCAAATCATTGTTACATTGACATTATGAAAAAGGTTCCAAGTCAATTCAGTGATGACGGATAAGACTTGACTCTCTCTTCTGTTAATGGAGGTTGAAATGGAAGCAAATTCCTGTGGTTTGTGAATATTAGAAATAGGGATGCATTAATTGGGGTTTTCACCATGTCATATTGATGTTTATGACTAATGGAAATGCCAAGAACTGTTGTCATTCTTCTAAAAATAATATAAATACTACAGATTAGCAATTTCTACCTTCCTGAAAAAGTATTTAAAATAATTTTGGTAATGTAGCAATAACTAATATGATTCTAAGAAAGACACCCCTTTCAATTTAGTTGAGCTAATGAATGAGTGCAAATGCATATAAAATACTGTGCTGGGGCTAAGTATTTAATTGGAGAATACCTGGCCCTTGTTTTCAGAGGATGAATGGTGTACTGGTGAAGTGGACCCTGTGTAGGGACCTATCACAAGTCATTCAGTGATCTGTGCTTCATTGGATATATAAATGAAACATGGGAATATGCAGAGGGAGAAGTGTTTGAGGAAATCAGGGAAAAACTAGATCAAGAGTGTGATATTTGATCTAGGTATATGGAATTTGAATATATATATTTGAATAGATAATATTACAGCAGAGTAAACAGACATCATAAGTTAAGATGAGTTGCTATCTGATATATATTGGGTTAATAGTAGGAGACGAAGGTAAAGTTGTTAATTGCCTCAGGTTAAGAAAGCTTGAATCCTTGCCAAACAGTTGGAACTTATTCTTGTCAGATAGGAACCTATTATGTTTTTTGAGCATGAATCTATACATTAAAAGATAATTGACGGGGTGCCTCAGTGGTTGAGTCAGTTAAGAGTCTGCTTTCGGCTCAGGTCATCATCTCAGGGTCCTGGGATCAAGCTCCACATTGGACTCCCTGCAAGGAATCTTCTTCTTCCTCTCCCTCTGTGTGTGCTCTTGCTCTCCCTCTCTCTCTCTCTCTCAAGTAAATAAAATCTTAAAAAGAAAAAAAAAAAGAAAAAAAAACATTTAAAAAATAATTGACAAGAATGTATGGAAAATATTCAAATAAAGGCAGAGTGTCCTCTTAGGCTATTAAAATACTCAATAAGGCCAAAGGAAGGTATAAATTTCAGATCCCCATTTATACAGTTGTGCATATACATACATATAGTGGAAAAAGTGTCCTTTCTCATTGATTTCCATTAAGAACTCAGAGGTATGAGAATGTACTGAATATAAAAAATTACTTTAACAATTTGATCGTTAGTTAAGGTTCTTTGGTATGAGTAACAGAAACTAGTTCTGGCTGGCTTAAGCAAAAAGGAATTTATTGGCTATCAGAGGATCCCTTGGAATCCAGCACAGAATTGAACAATAAAACTCCAGGAACAGCAGAAGTTCTGAGAACAATAGCAGGAGTTGGTGTAACTTCTCTCAATTCCACTTATCTCTTCCTTCAACCCTCAGTCCTGTGACTCAGTTTATAATTCTAAATTTTGGGAAGAGAATCTCTGTTGAGTTTCAGCACAGGTGCTTGTCTCTGGAGAGAGGCAGTGGGTTTCTAATATCAGAAATATTCAGGATGGGGACAGGCAGTCCCTGCTTAAGATAGGTTTACCATGTGTGTAAATGTTAGTGAAAATTCTGTTGAGATGTGGTACTTGGTTATTTATTTGGTGTGTCACTGATCTAAACCTGTTTTAGATGCCATCCTTAAACTGGGGGTGCATAGGCGGCTCAGTTGTTTGGGTGTCAGGCTCTTGATTTTGGCTCAGGTCATGATTTCAGGGTGCTGGGATCAAACTCCGTGTTGGGCTTTGCGCACAGTGCAGAATCTGCTTATCCCTGTCTGTCTGCTGCTTCCCCAGCTCAAATGAGCACTCTCGCTTACTCTCTCTCTCAAATAAATAAATAAAATCTTAAAAAAAAATTTACTGTAACTCAGGTGCTTTTTTAGTTATAATTCTGATCCTAGATTTGCAGACTGTAAAGGTGTCAGGGTGTCTTTCACATTTTTGCAAGCTTAGGGTTCTTCTGTTTCTCCTTATTTTAATTGACCAACTTGCTAAAAACAGGAAATATTAGTCCTCTAATTACTAGTTTCTATAAGCTAGTAGTAGAGCTTTAAAATGATCTGATTGGAAATAATCTGATAATAGCAGTGTCATAATAATTAACATTCAGTAAGTACATACAATGACCTGCAATTTTCTAAGTACTTTCTGTATTATTTTATTTAATTTTAATCACCCTATGATGAAGAAATTGTTCAGAGCACTTTACATGTATTAACTGATTTATTCTGTAACACAAAATGAAGTTAGTAATATTATCCCCCATTTTACAGATCAGGAAATGGATATGGAAGAGAAGTGCATAATCACCTAAAATCACTTAGCAAGTAAGTGGTGGGATCTATCCGAGTGTATGCTTTAGTCTTCACATTTTTCTTCCCTAGGACATCTCTGATTCTCTACCCTCACCTTGTCCCCAGTGAGAATTCAAGGTTTGCTTTTCAGCCTTCCCAGAGCATGTGATTTCTGCTTTCATTTGGGTACATTACAGGTGGTACATTTTTATTTGGTAGCATACTTTGTTATTTTTTTAAACATATCTCCCTAACTAGGGTATTAACTCATCAAAGACAGAGACCATCTCTTAATTGTTTTTCTATTTTCAGCAAGTAATAAATATTAATTAAATTGAATTTAATTATAATAAATTTCAGTTAAATTGAATTTAATGTCCTGTTCAAACTTAGTCTCTAAGTTAGCCAGGCATTTTGTGAATAAACGATTTTATTAATTCTTTTTATTATGAATATTCCTTGTTTAATGATCCCAACTCTGTTCTATTCTTGATCTTATAAATTCCATGTCTTACTTTAAGAAAGTATTTATATAAAATCTCTTCCTTAGGTTTTTCCAGAGCAGTACTGTCCAATGAAATTTTTTTTTTTAGGGGCACCTGGGTGGCTCAGTGGGTTAAGCCTCTGCCTTCAGCTCAGATCATGATCCTGTGGAATTGAGCCCCGCATTGGGCTCTCTGCTCAGCAGGGAGCCTCCTCCCCCCCCCCCCCCCGCCTCTCTGCCTACTTTGATCTGTCTGCCAAATAAATAAATAAATAATCTTTAAAAAAATGTTAAAAAAAACTTTTTTTTAATATGGGCATATTCTGTACCATTTATTAAGTGGTTACCGATGGCTGCTGAGCGTTTGAAATGTGGCTAGAGTATGACCAAGGACCTGAGTTTGCAACTTGAAATAGCTACATGTGGCTGTTGACCTCCTTATTAGTGCAGCTCCAAAGAGCAGAAAGGAATCTAGAACCTAATAGCACCCTTGCACCTCCTGCCTAGCCACCAGATAAGGCACTCACCTGGAGAGGACTAACACTGTAAAATCTGTTCGGCTCAAAGTTAATTAGTTTCTAAATAACTTAAGCATTAAAAAAGTAAAACATTCAAGTTATTAAATATTTACATGGGATCCAGGCCACCCATTCCATTTAGAGAGAAAATCATTAGCTTGTGGTTTTTGCCTTTATAGCAGCACTTAGTGTAATACTAGAGAGTAGAATTGTATAAAATCCTAACATTTTTCCCTGCCCCCCAAGTTTATAGTTTATTAATAGTAAAGATGTTTTAAAAGAAAAAATAACATCTTCCTTTTATTTTAATATAGTCTGCCTCTGACTCCTGGTAATGGCAGTCAAACATCTAGTTAGGCATGTTCATTCAGTTTCAGTAATGGTAACTGGAGTTAGAAATATTGGTTCATGCATTTTGAGTAAAAAATGCCTTTTGAAACTAGCAATATTGAGCTTTCTGAGAAAGTATATAAAACCTAGTTTTTTGTTTTGTTTTGTTTTAAGGTGCCCCCAAACCCAGTTTATTAAATAAATGATTATTCAAATTATTGAGTAGATTATTATTAATGTTTTTGCATTATAATTTTAAGTCTGAAATTGTTAATAAATATAAATTTTTTAATTGAAGGATAATTGAAATACAATTTCATATTAGTTTCAGCATACAGCATAGTAACTCAGTATTTATATACATTGCAAAGGGATCACCATAATAAGTCTGGTTACATAAAGTATAAATCTTAAAAACAACTTTAGAAGGTTTTTGTCTTTCCTTTTTTTTCTTTTCTAATTCTTATTCATAATGTATGAGAGAGTCTCAAATGTTGAATTTAAAGTCTTTAGCTAGGTTGTATGTTGAATTTAAACTGTTGGTTTACTCTCAGATTAACCTTCTCTTTGCATGTCTTTCCCCCCAATTGATTGTACATATGAAAGTCAAGCAAATTAAATGTGTATATGTATATAATATATAATGTGTACAAAAGTGCATGTATATATGCACATACACATATATATGTATGTATATATAATATGTACACACATCCTTGTGACAATAAAAGTTGGGATAGGGACAGCTGGGTGGCTTGGTTGTTAAGCGTCTGCCTTTGGCTCGGGTCATGATCCCAGGGTCCTGGGATCAAGCTCCACCTCGGGCTCCTTGCTCTATAGGAAGCCTGCTTCTCCCTCTCCCACTCCCCCTGCTTGTGTTCCCTCTTTCACTGTGTCTCTCTCTGTCAAATAATAAATAAAATCTTTAAAAAAAATAAAATAAAATAAAAGTTGGGATAATCATGAGTTGCTGCATACAGAATAACAAATAGGGGAAACAAAGCCAATTGAATTTTATTTAAACTTGTTTCTCCTGATTAATCATCTTTAAGAGTTCAGAAGACTCAGGGAAAGTTTGTGAAAGAAATCATAGACTTTGGCCTTCATTACAGTCATAGGCTATCTCTTTATAGTAGCCAAAGTTTGCTTTTTTATTACTTTATGCCTTCAGAGCTATAGTATATTATGTTAGTATAGTATGTTATTTTTTAGCAGTGTTCACTTTTAAGTTTTAAGGGGAAGACTTTTTAAAAAGCTACTAGAAATTCTCCTGAATTACAGTTCTCAAAGATCTTTTTACCATCCCTGGACTTATACCATGATATGACTTGAACAGGTCTTTTTCTTTCTTTTTTGTGTTTGCAAATCAGTATTTAGTTTTTTGAAAGGCTAAAAGAGTCACATGGTTTAAAATCAAAATCTGTGAAAGTAAAAGTTTCTTTTCCATCCGATCTTGCATTTGCCCATCCTTTCTTCCCTTGCAAAACACCTGTACATACACAAAACAGCTAGCAACTGTGTCCCTTTCCAGTTTTATGCATACTAAGGCAAATATTGAATCTTGTGCCTGCTGTTGTACACAAATGTTAACATACTGTACCTTCCATTTTATAGCTTGCTTTCTTCTCACGTACCAATATTGCTTGAGAATTTTTGTCATTTCTTAGAGCCTCTTCATTCTTTTTTTTTTTAGCAGCTGTATAGTATTTCATTGTATAGCTGAATTTAATGAATTGAGTGGTTATTTTTCTTGATGACCTAGAAAATTCCAGTTGCTTGAATAATTTTGGATAATATTAAGGTTCTGAATATCTGAATTAACAAATGTAAGATTTGAAGTATTCCAGTGATTTTGATGGGAGGCTTTCTAAATGTGTTACTCTTTTAGCATGGTTTAGTAAAATAGACCAAACACATTATTAAACTTATTTTAACTTCTGTATGATAAATCAGGTCATCTATATGAACAGTTTGGGTTCCATATATTTTATTATGCTATGTTTCCTTGCTCCAAAGGAAATGCATCATTATTGTAGGATACGAATTGTCATATCATGCTTTATCTTATGAATTTATTCATTTTGCCTATGGTTAAGACAACTTTATTAGGGTTATTGCCAGTTAGTTATAGCTCTTCTTTCACAGTGTATATTATCTTTGTTTATGTAATTTCTCATTCCTGTTAATTATTAGATACTTTTATCTCAGTATTTTGTAGATCTGTTACTGTTTTATATAAGCAAGATTGTTTGAGTAATGCTTGCCTATATTTTCTGAGTATGTGGGTTCAATTGCAGAGGATTTATGGTAGATCTGCTGTCCAGTAGCACTCAACTAGACCTCCTTTCAGAGAATTATTATTAGTACCTATGTATGCTCGTGGGAAAACTCTTGTATTAGGTACATCAGAGATCATAATTTTTCCTATTCCAAGTGTGTGTTTATTTATTTATTTATGTTGAAGTATAGTTGACATACAATCTTATATTAGTTTCAGGTGTACAACATATGCTCACCACCAAAAGTGTAGTTACCATCTATCACCATACAACGTTATTACAATATTATTGACTATATTCCCTGTTTCTTTTTTAATGAGCTTTGTTTCTCAACATGTTTGCTTCTTACAGACTTTTAAATTCTGTATTTCATTTTATTCTTTAGCATTTCCTGTCCACTTAAAAATGTTTAATCTGACCATTGGTGTAGTTTGAGAGGATTAACTACTTAAGCAGTCAACTGACTTTTGATGAGAATCTTTTTGGTAAGGCCCAGTGAAAGGAAAAACTGCTTATTACTTCTTCTGAGGTTTTGTGTGTGTGTGTGTTTTTTTTTTTTTAAGATTTTATTTATTTATTTATTTGATAGAGAGAGATCACAAGTAGGCAGAGAGGCAGACAGAAAGAAAGGCAGGCAGAGAAGCAGGCTCCCTGCCAAGCAGAGAGCCCAATACAGGGCTCAATCCAGGACCCTGAGATTGAGCCCAGCGTGGGGCTTGATCCCAGAACCCTGAGATCATGACCCGAGCCGAAGGCAGAGGCTTAACCCACCGGGCCACCGAGGCGCCCTTCTTCTGAGTTTTGATGACTGAAGCTAACTAAAGTGTCTTGTTAGGCAAACCCATGTTGCTTATTCTAATAAATAGTGGGATATTAACAGTTGGTTAAGTTTTAACACTTTTTGAGGAAGTCAGGGAAGGGATATGGTAGATGACATCTGAAGTGAGGTTTGAAAGGTGAACAGAATTAGCCAGGTAAATGGAGGGTCAGAGAGGGTGTTTTGGAGAGCACAGAATTGAAATGGAAGATCAGGGGGTGAGAGTGGGTAATGATTTAGAGAAAGACAGTCTCATGTCTCATGTGTCTTCTGTATACCATGTGATAGAGAAGAATGAGGCTGCACGAGGAGAATGAGGCTGCACATGGATTTCTTTCTGCAATTGCTAACAAATTATTTCCTCCATCATTTTGTTAAAGTTCTGCAGTGTTCAGATGACATGTAAATGTTACCTATTTCATTTTACCAGACGGAGAAGGAATCCATAAGTCAGGTCAAATGAAGATAATCAAAATAAATTCTTGCTGAAAAAGAGATGACCTGAGAGGTTGGGTTGTTGGAGCACATCTTTATGAAAGTGAAGATGTTATTACCATTAAACGGATAAAAGTATGCTGCAGTTAGTGGGGAAGTTTGCATCTCTAGTTTTGTAGCATCATAGTTACAGTAACTAGCCCTGTGCTTATCACATAGCACATGTTCATGTTCAATAGATACTTAAATGAATGACTAAAAATTTAAATACCTATGAGTAGGAATAGCTAGGAAAACAGGTTTAGGTTCAGTATTACTTTCCTGAGTTGCTCAACAATAAGAATTTTTTCCCCGCCTCAAGTTGTGAACTCTGCATTACAGCAAGCATTCAAGCAAATGTTATTTAATCATCTGTTAAGAATATTATATGAAGGATTTTTACTTTGGATAGAAGGTTGACTACAAGACTTGCAGCCCATCCATATACACACATACATACCCATTGGCCTTTCACACGTTTTTTAATTGAGTGGTTTTTTGAAGTTGCTTGGCCACAGTTTTCTTATGTGAGTAAGGTCATTGTATGTTAAAAAGTTACTACACTAACTTTAGTTAAGCAAAATGAATATCTTGACTTAGATAATTCATTTTTCTTTAGGTACAGAGTTCTCATCCTGTAATTGATGGATCATTTTCTTACCCCAGATAAGGCTGATCCGGGTTTTGTGGCCTGAAATGTAGACAATTTGGAGGGACTCTTTGAAAAAGGAATCCAAAATTAAATATAAAAACAAATAGTTATTTAGTATGAGAAAAGATCCCCCACAAAAAAAATACCGTAACCATCACAAAATCCAGAACAATAACTTACTATTATAACTTATTTATTTATTTTTTTAAAAGATTTTATTTATTTATTTGACAGACAGAGATCACAAGTAGGCAGAGAGGCAGGCAGAGAGAGAGGGAGGAGGAAGCAGGCTCCCTGCCGAGCAGAGAGCCCGATGCGGGGCTCGATCCCAGGACCCTAGGATCATGACCTGAGCCGAAGGCAGAGGGTTTAACCCACTGAGCCACCCAGGCGCCCCAACTTATTTCTGTTATTATTAATTGACTGATACACCTTGATACTTTTTCCTTCTACTTTGGCTGCATATTCATTGAACATCTCTTTACTTGACAACAATTTATATTTCTTATAGAGGGAACCTTTCCTTTTGTACACGGCTTTGCAAACTATAGCCTGCATACTAAATCTAGCGTGCTTGTGTTTGTAAATGATGTTTTGTTGGAACATATGCATCTCCAAATTATCTATGGCTGCTTTTGCAAACACATAGTGGCAGAGGTAAAAGATCAAATACCCCTTGAAGCCTAAAATATTAATCGTCTGGCACTTTACATTGAAAGAAGCTTTCTCTAGTATGTTTGCTCAAAATGTTGATAGTTGTGAAGCTGAAAGAAATTTCCTAAAACCAATTACTGGTAATAATACACCTTTAATTTCCTTTAGTTTGTTTAGAGGGTGCTTCTTGGCTGGGGAAAACTCTAGCTCTTTGATCTCAGTTGGCTGGACCACTCCCCAATCCCTAGAAGTGTCTGTGAAGTTAGGCCTTAGCATGCCACCCTCAGCAGAGCTAGACAGCACTCATTCAGACCTTTTCCTTGGGGTTAAAGATTGGGTCTGGATGCATACTGTGGTCCAAGAGGGGACAGGTTATTTGCTGGGGCTGGGCAGGTGTTGAGATAGTACATCCTTGGTGGAAGTACCAGGATCACCTACAAGGGTAGCTAGAGAGGGAGTCCCTAAGCAGGAAGCTGGGGTTGCTGCTACCTCATGTGCTCCCCAAAGGAGAATGAGCCAAACCTTGTAAGGGGCTCTTCCAAGTAAAGGACCCTGAAGCCTAAACTAAGCGACTTCATCATTGACTTCATAAATCTACCTATGTCCCCAGGACATGTAACTTACATCTGTTTGAAGTTTTTCTTTTCATAAAGATCCTTTCTTCTCATGCACTAGGGGAATCCTCTGTTTTCCACCACGACTAACTCCCCCTACACTCCCCCAAAATAAGGTAAACCAAATGGAATCAGTAGAGGAATAAAATTATATTAAGGATATATAGTTCTTTGAGAATCATTTAGATGGGATAGAGCAAAAATAAATTAGGAACTGAGATGAATCAGTGAGTAGTGTATGGTAAATATAAAATGAGCATCTGATTGTGAAATTTGTCCAGAGCTGACCAAGATGACTTTTGGCAAATAAATTGACCTTTTCTGTAAAATGAGGGGATTGGATTATACTCTGGATAAATTTATGGTGAAATGATATTGGGTTCGGGAACAGTGAAATCCTATCAATGACCCAAAGTACCTTACCTTTCCACCTTCCCTTCCCAAACTGTTATTTGGACAGGAAAGTGGTAGCATAACAAAATATATATTTTTATAATAAATAAATATGTATGTTTTATAATAAACATAAATATATAATATACTTATGTTTTTACATATGAAATATATATACCACTAATTAATATGTAATATATATTTTATGAGACATAATATACTGTATATGTAATTTACTCTCTGTATTTTATAATTTTATAATACATTTTATACACTTAACACACATATTGGTACCAGGGCTTGGGTTTCAGCTGGTAAATGTTAGCCTTATCAGCTGAGGTGGTAATCCTAGGGAACTTCTTTCCCACCTCCACGTTCATTCCCTAAAAATTGAAATCCACACTTCACGTTTTACCATAGATTTTACTGACCTTGTAAGAGAGAGGCAGACAAAGGGAAGAGGAGACAGAAGAGGGAAGAAGAAAAACTTTAAGCAGGCTTGCTTACCCTGCCGGGAAGGGAGAGGCAGAGGAGAGCAAGCCAACACCTGTTTGCTGCCCTTTTAACACAGTGTCCTCACCTATTCGCAAACATATTTCAGTCTGTAATGAGATCATTTTGACTCTCACCTTTGTCTATATATGGTTATCCTTCAAGTAGAAAATTAAGAGTACAGTAAACCTTGCCATTTGTGGTTTGTAGTATCTATAATTTTGATTGTAGGTAATGCTAAAGGTCTTTGCCACATAATTTACAGTTTTTTGATGTATGAATTTAAATCACAGGCACCATATGAGACTGATGTGTGGCTATGAATGGTTTAGTGAGTGAGCCTAGTCTCTTGTTCAGTACATATTTTTTAGTAAGGCTTTTGGATATAAAGTGCTTTGTGTCATGATCCTGGAGTCCCAGATCGAGTCCCACGTCGGGGGGGGGGGTCTGCTTCTCCCTCTGACCTTATCCTTCTCATGCACACGTGTGCGCGCACTCTCTCTCTCTCTCAAATAAATAAATAAAATCCAAAATAAAATAAAATAAAAATTATCCCAAAAAAGAAAATGCATTTGATAGTGAGAGTGAGCTCTAGAACTTTTATGATTCGTAGATTTTGGTGACTTTACTGGTAATTTTAAACACATGTTCAATACGAATGAATGGGAGGAAGGAGCTAGCACCATCTATTACAGGTTATTATTATATTAAAAATAATATGTGTATTGCCTCAAACAAACCACCTAAAAATGTTGTGACTTAAAGCAGTATCGATTTATTTTTTTATGATTCTGTGCCTTGGCGGGGTGGCTACTTTGTCACCTGTGCTCACTCATGCAGTGGCATTCAGCTGGCAGGTCTAACGGGAACTGGGCTCAGCAAAGTCAAGTAGTAGGACAGGGGCCTTGCTCTCCATATGCCCTTTTACCCCAGGATTTTAGGGCAGCAGTTCCAAGAGGGTAAGCCACGTCGCACAAGTATTTTTCAAGCTTCTACTTAATCTGCAGAGGTCCTGTTGGTCAAAGCAAGTGATACGGACAAACCCAGGGTCAGTGGGGGATGCGGGTATACCAGAACTGGGATATTAAGAGGCATCAAAAGACATTATAGAAACGATAAACCACTGTACCACATCTCCAGATTAGGTTTCCAAACTACAGGTGGCCGTCTATCTCTCTAAACCACAGAGGTGAGCTGTTTTTGATATTACTTTAATAAGAAGTCTGTAACTTCATTCCCTGCCACTCTTCTCTTTCTCAGCTCCCAAACCCCCTTAGCACTTTCCCATGGTAGGATCTTTGTTGCTAAGTCTGCATAGAATGCTGTTTCCTCTCCTCTTCCCTTCACCCCTTTGCTCACCTGACTAGTTCAGTTTTATCCTTTAGGTAAATTGTCACTTTGGGGAAACCTTTCCGTGCTGGGTAAGTTTTACATTTTTCCTGCATACTGAATTTTTCCTTTATAGCATTGTAACAGTTACTAATGTCTGTGTGCCCATTAGAGCACATTTCATGAGGACCATGCCTGTGTAATAAATTTTTTTACTCAACCTCACTTTCATTCCCACCCACCCCCATTTATCACAGTTCCATGTACTCAGTAGGTATTCAGAAAACATTTGGTAAATGAGTATGCCTAACAGTTGTTTTCTTAAACAGCTACTAAGGCCTTAAAAGACTATTTCTGCTTGATCCGTAAGACAGCAGCTGTTCTCACGTGACTCCACTTTTTTCAATGCTGAGATTCTGTTACTGCTTTCTTTTTCTTCTTCTACTCCTGCAACTTTCCTTTTTTATTTATTTTTATTTTTTTAAGGATTTTATTTATTTATTTGACAGAAAGAGATCACGAGTAGGCAGAGAGGCAGGCAGAGAGAGAGGAAAGGAAGCAGGCTCCCTGCTGAGCAGAGAGCCCCGTGCAGGGCTCAATCCCAGGACTCTGAGATCATGACCTGAGCTGAAGGCAGAGGCTTTAACCTACTAAGCCACCCAGGCATCCCCAGCTTTGCTTTTTTAAAAATCACTGTTTCTTGTGGAGTCTTCCATCTTTGATGCGTTCTTTTTTAATCTTTACCTTTTTCTATTGTTTTTTCTTTCTTTTTCTGGTTCACATTGTGGAAATTACTAGGTGATAAAATCTTTCCTTTCCAGAGTAAATTATTTGTGTTTTCTTTTCCTGGATAATTTTCTCTGGTATTCATCAATCAGGACTCCTGCTTCTGTTTTTTAAATTGCTAGATTCTGTATAGGGTTTTTTAGGTGGCCATGTAACTGAGGTGTTTTTATACTTTAATTATTTAGAAAATGGGTCCTTGAGATCACTGCATGGTTAAAGTAATTATAAGAATTCATCCAGATTCCTTGTTTAAATAATTTTTTAATTTTTAATTGAAGTATAATGAAATTATTTTTCTTACTTTTGTAATTCCTTTTATATAAAAGCTTCATATTAAAATTTCATATTCATGATACTAATGGGACATTTCACATGAATATATCATCAGAGTATTTAGGAACATATTTAAAATAGCTTTATGTAGTAAGAAAACTTGGGATGGATTTTCCTGGATTAGTTTTTAGGAACTTGGGTACACACACACACACTCACATACACACACACACACACACATACGTAAAAGCTAGAGGAGTATTTTGCCTATTAATCTAGGATATTGTGACCACAGAAAAGACTTAGTTATTCAATCATGTGATTTTCCCCCCCACACTCTGTTTATTTTGGATATTAATTGAATATATATCTTTAAAAATTATTTCCTTTGACAACATTGTGTATTTATTGGATTATTAAAATAATAATAGTTGTAGACAATTATTCACTATTAAGTCCCTTTAGTACTTATAGGCAGTTGGTTGTCAAGAATCTATAAGACATAGTATTTTCCAGTCTTTTCCCTGTTATTAACTGATTCTGTAATAAAAGAAACATCTATTTTCCGTATCTAAAATTCTTGCTCTGACCTGTTACATACCATGGTTGTTCTGATAATGTGAAAAGAATTTAAACTATAGGGGCGCCTGGGTGACTCGAGCCCCCCATCAGGCTCCCTGCTCAGCAGGAAGCCTGCTTCTCTCTCTCCCACTCCCCTGCTTGTGTTCCCTCTCTCACTGTGTCTCTCTCTGTCCAATAAATGAATAAAATCTTTAAAAAAAAATTTAAACTATAGAAGTGGCAGATATTTGTGATTTAAGTCTTACTCAGGATGAAGTTTCTTTTAACAAAGTTGGTGTCAGTATAGAAGGAATTTGAAGAAGTGGTAGTTGTCTTGGTTTTGGATCAGTGTAGGTGGTGCTTTGTATATGGACAGACAGCAGTTGCTCTGAGAAGAGAATCACCTTCCCAAAACTATTACATGGCCGTGGAAGGAGGCTGAGTCTTAAACTTTTATGAATCATTTGGGCTTTAAAATTTTTTTAATTTCAAAATAATTTCATACTTACAGAAAAGTTGCAAATATAGTACAAAGAATTCCTGCGTATCTTTCATCCAGATTTGTCAAGCATTTATAACATTTTACCAAGGTTTCTTCTTTCTGTGTATATACACATAATTTTCAGGATCACTTGAGAGTAAGTTGCCAATATGATGCCCCTTTATAATAATACTTCAAGATGCATTTCCTTTAAAAATTTTATTTATTTATGTGTGAGGGAGAAAGAGTGTATATGAGCAAGCAGAGGGGAGGGGCAGTGGGAGAGGGAGAGAGAAACTTTAACAGACTTCCCACTGAGCACAGAGCCTGATGCCAGGCTCTGCCTGCCAGGCTGCATCTCACGAACCTGAGATCAGGACCTGAGCTGAAACCAAGAGTTGGATGCTCAACCAACTCAACTGGGCCACCCAGACGTCCCTACAATGTGGATCCTAAAATCAAGGGCATTATCATAGTATTGTTATCAAAATCAGAATATGTAATTTTTAATTTAGTAAATGTTTGCTTGGAGCAAAGTATAGGTGAAAAAGTATAGTCTAGAAACTATACTTTCTATACTATGATATAGAAACTAGGTGCTTAAGAGAATTACAGTCTACTTAATGGGTAATAAATCAACATAGAAAATTATTCTGTTTTAGAATAAGGTCTGTGAGGTAATAAGATTTACACAAGGTATTCAAAAAGTTACTCTAAAAAAAAAAAGTTACTCTAGAAAGAAAGCAGAGTCACTTAACATAGGAAATCAGGGAAGTCATTCCTGACAGTGCAGAGTAAGCCTGAGAGGTAATATTAATGCCCTGTTGAAGGACAGTGGGAGGGATTTACATCCCACAATTCATCCTTTTATCTTATTTCCACCCTTGACAAAGTTCTGAGGATGAATGTGATATGGCAGTAACTTTGTACTGAAATATCAGGGATGTGTAAGATAGGATAGGTTCTTTTTTCTATAAAGTTCGTATAGTACTTTTTTCCTTTAATTAACAAATTTTAACCCTAACATTATTAGGCTTAGATTTCCCTTCCTTGGCCCTTGGCCCTCAGTTATTTTTTAATAGTACCTTCTCAGTTATGAAAGACAAGAAGTAATGGAGTTGATTAGCTGTAATTACTTTAAAGGAATGGAAGGAATGTTTTTAAAGACTTAATTAAGCCGCTGTCAACCTAGAGCTTAAGGGATAGTCACTGTTTTTATATTTCTAGCATTTATATATTAACTTTTATGTGTATAAGCTATTCTTGCATTCACTATAATTTTCCTAAATTAATCAGAAAGGGCTTTGTATATTTTTCAGACTTTGCTAGTTTAAGATAAAAGGGAGTGAAAGATACACACTTAGACTGACATATGATTGTAGCAAAATTTTGAAAACCCAGTAACTGAAAATAGCTTATGGTTAGGTGATTTCTTCAGTATTAAAATTTTATAAATTGTTTTAGAATAAGGTTTATAGTGCCAACCACATTTATGGGGAATGTTATTGAACTGTTTCGCAGGTCTTTATTTCTTAAGCATATGTTAAAAGAATTTGTTTTAAATTTATATAAATATTTAGATGTGGATTTTTAGTTTTTGTTACTTTTTTTCTTAAGCTCACATATACATTCAGTATTTTACATGTTAATATTTGGTCATTTGCAAGGGAATTTCCATAATGGAATTTCAGACTCTATTTGATAATATGTTGTTTCTTTTGCAAGCTGTCACTTCTTGTTTTTTCAGTTTAAAAAAAAAGTAAAGGATTAAAAAAAATTTATTTATTTGAGAGAGAGCATACATGGGCTTACATGCATGAGTAAGGTAGGGGAGGGGTAGGGGGAGAGGGGGACCAGCAGACTCCCTGCAGACTGGGAAACAGACACAGGTTCTATCTGATGATCCCTTAGATCATGACCTGAGCCGAAATCAAGATTTGGATGCCCTACCAAGTGAGCCACCCAGGTGCCCCTAAAAGGACTTTTTGATGTTTTTTTTTTCTTGGTATCTAGTTTCCTAGTTGTTTTTCTTTTTAGAAATGAATACATTTTGACAGCATCATACTAAAAGAGGTGTAATTTATATGAATTTGACTTAGAAAATGAATTAACTCCTCCAGTTTTGAATCCTTCAGCCTACTCTTTATACCTTTGGATAATATATGCAAAGTCCTTTTTTTTTTTTTTTTCTTTTTTAAGGTTTTAGTGTTAGAGTTTGGGGTCAGGGAGCGCAAGCAAATGATGATAGGTATTACAACTGCAGAAGAACAAAATATGTTTTGAGCAGGCCAAAGGCTTACTCAGCAGTCTTCAATATCCCTTTTTAAGCCCAGTATCCTACTATATACATTTTTTATGTTTCTAAGCAATCTTCATAATTTTTTAAATGGCTCTTGTGGAAATTTTCCTGCTGCTTTGTGTCCTATTCATGACTCTGAAATTCAAAGATGAGTTTGGTCTACAAAAAGTTAAAAACGTGGAGAAGTGTTACTTAGGAAAGTTTTTATACATAGAATTTTGGTCCCCAAAAGTACACTGATCTTATATTTTTGACTTTATTATTATAAAAGACCTACATATATATATTAGCTCTTTGGAATCCTCTTATTAAAGGAGGGCATTCCCCAGCCATAGTTAAGGAACCCTTAACTTAGAGATAACAGCTTTATCTCTAAATCTTAATGTAGTCTATTTTTTTAACAATGCCCACTATTCATTGAACTGCCCACTATTCATTGTACTATTCTTATTTAAATTATCCATCGTCTGGTTATTTAAATTCCTTTTCTAATGCATTTATAGAGATATGTCATTTCATATTCATATTATAAATAATAAATTTTTGTTGTATTTGAAATTATTTCCTTGATTTGTGGTTTTGGAGTGAAAGCACTAGATTTAGGCCAGAAAACATGATTATTATTTTCAGAGGATTTGTAACTGCTGTGTATCACTCTTAATGGAAACTAAAATCGAATAGTTACATCCAAGATTATAACACACACACAAAAAACTTTAGAAGTAAACTAGAGTTTCCATATTCTCATGATGCTGTCATGAGGGAGGTGGCAACATGGTAAAACTTAATGTGCTGTGTTCCTTGCTTGTAGCAATTAGCTTTTCTCTTATACATCTAAAAGGGTACTAGTTAGGTATATCCTTGGGAAAATTAGTACAATAATAACTGATAATTCTTTATATCTTCAGTATAGCTCTCAAGCATGGCCATGTGCAAGTCACTTAATATCTTTTTTCCCTCAGTTTTGCCCTCTTTAAAAAAGATGATATTAGACGGGTGCCTGGGTGGCTCAGTTGGTTAAGCACCTGCCTTTGGCTCAGGTCATGATCCCAGCGTCCTGGGATTGAGCTTGCATTGGGCTCCCTGCTGAGTGGGGAGCCTGTTTCTCCCTCTCCCTCTGCCTGTCGCTCCCTTGCTTGTGTTCTTTCTCTCTCTTTGTTAAATAAATAAATTCTTCAAAAAAAATTTTAAAAAGATGATATTAGAATCTGCCTTCTAGGATAATGATATGTTCAGAATGTCTAGCACTATAATTAGTACCTTCAAATCTTGCTTTCAAGTTTGATTTAGTACCATACTAAAGTAATTAACTGCTATATGGATGTCAGCCTTTACTAACACTACTACTTCATTACTTAAGTGTTCACAGTATTGGAAAGTGGTATAGTAGTCCTCCCTCACGCATGGTTTTGCTCTCCACAGTTTCAGTTACGCACGGTCAGTCAACTGCTGTTTGGAAGCAGATGATCCTCCTTCTGACATATTGTCGGAAGGTCAGTAGTAGCCTAACACTATGTTATAATGCCTACTCCATTCACCTCACTTCATCCGCTCACATAGGTGTGTTTTATCGTCTAACATCATCACAAGAAGGATGAGTATAGTACAATAAGATATTTTGAGAGAGATCCCACATTCACATGACTTTTATTACAATAGTTATAACAGTTGTTTTACTTTTTGTTATTTTTAATCTCTTTGCCTAATTTATAAATTAAACTTCATCATAGATATGTAGGAAGAAACATAGTATATATGGGATTTGTACTGTCTGCAGTTTCAGGCATCCACTGGGGAGTCTTGGAATGTACGCCCGATGGATAAAGGGGAACTACAGGATCTGAAGTCATAAATTGCCTGCATTGGAACTCTGCCACTTTGCTGTGTGATTTGAGGCAGATTATTTATTCCTTTAACGTTGGGTTTTGCAAGCATTAAATGAGATTATAATAGTAATACATTTAAATGGAGTTGTATTTAAAAGTACCTAATACAATTTTTTTTTTTAATTTATTTATTTGACAGAAATCACAAGTAGGCAGAGAGGCAGGCGGGGCGGGAGCAGGGAGCAGGTTCCCTGCTGAGCAGAGAGCCCGATGTGGGGCTCAATCTCAGGACCCTGGGATCATAACCTGAGCCGAAGACAGAGGCTTTTAACCTACTGAGCCACCCAGGTGCCCCCCTAATACAATTTTTGTCACATTCTAAGCATCAGTAAATGTTTGCTTTCTGTAGTTATGTTTAGTGCAGTTATTGTATTGTTTACTACTGTTTGAGAAATTACTTCAAAAAGTAATGGCTTAAAATAACAACAAATGTTTATCATCTCCTTGTTTCTGTGGGACAGGGAATCAGGAGCGGCCTAGCTGGGTGGTTCTGGTTGGATGTCTCTTATGAAGTTTCAGTGAAGATGTCAGAGGTGCTGTGGTCATCTGAATGTTATTTTGAACCTAATGGTTATACATTTTATATTTTCCAGACTATGTCTTCAGCAGTGGTACAGTTATATGCAGCAGATCGTAACTGTATGTGGTCAAAGAAGTGCAGCGGTGTCGCTTGTCTTGTTAAGGACAATCCACAGAGATCTTATTTTTTAAGAATATTTGATATTAAGGTGAGTTTTATTTCCACTTTAAACTGTAGGTAAATAGGTTTTTTAACCTCAGTTATAATTATTTATATATTTAAATATATTGTTATGTATATAATTTTTGTTCATCTTGTGTGTATTTTTTAAATTATACTTAATATTTGAAGAGTGAGGCTTGCTTTTAGAAAATGAAGCATGGGCATTGCAACCAAACAGGAATAGGTTGTAAGCCAGAACATGAATAGTTCCCTGTTTTATCTTTCTACAGCCACTACACATTAAAGGATTTTTCGTTTTTGTTTTTGCTTTTAATACCTTTACATCTTGGGCTTTCTCTGTATTCTCTCTTTTTCTACTGGTACTCCTTTATTCCAAGCATATATAATCCTTTCAGGGAACTATAAAAGTATATTTTAGTTTAGTATATACTGTTAATTACTTCAGTCTAGGTTTAAAGCATGATACACTACCTATAATAATGTATTTGCAACTTATACCTATGTTGAGACAACAGTAACAATGTTCAGTTTTTCACAGCTTTGTACCTCACACATTCAAACACAAATCCACATTGTTCTAGATTGGATGCCCATTCTCAGGGATTCACCCTCTTACAGTTACTGTAGAAGTAATTACCTTTGTGCAGAGATGAAGTCTCCATTTATCTTTTGAAACCTTTTCTGTAGGGGACCCCCGGGTGGCTCAGTCTGTTAAGCGTCTGCCTTTAGCTCAGGTCATGATCCCAGTTTCCTGGGATCAAGTCCCTCATTGGGCTCCTTGCTCAGCAGGGAACCTGCTTCTCCCTCTGCCTGCCTCTTTCTCTCTCTAACAAATAAATAAATTAAAAAAAAAAAAAAAAAACCTTTTCTATAGGTAGGCTTTTATAATATCTGTATGTGGCAATAAGTATAATGGAATAATTACCAAAAAATTTTTTTTGAACTCTCCTGGATGATACTTAAGGATAGATAGATTGTAATTAAACTGTTTTACTTCTCTGGGCCTTGGCTTATTTATTTGTAAAAGGGGAGAACCATTTGGGTCTATTGCAAAGTGTTTCCCTGAGATTAAATAAGATTTAAGTTACTGTACTTTATAACTTTGTGCTTCTTAACATCTACTTCTCCATACCACAAGATGTGGCATACTTCCGTGAGCAGTGGCTTACTGTGGCAGTGATTCTGGGGGATAGGGAACACATGCAGAGTTTGAAAGAAGCTGTTTAGTTGTTGTTGTTGTTGTTTTTTTTTTTTTTGTTAACATACTTCTCATCACCAGTGAGAAGCACTATTCAGAAATCAAGTGCACATAAAGCTTCACTGAGAAGAAAGGAATTGCATTGTATGTGTATATAGTGTTTTCTAAATATTTTTAAGTCATGGTCTTGGTAGAACCTTGCTTTTGAAATAGGACAATACTTAAATTTCCCTAACCATTTACTTCTAATTTTAGATAACCATTGCTGAATACTTTCACTTAGCCACCTTTGGTAGTAGGTTAATTATATTTCTTCTACTGTAGCCGTAGATAAGACAATCCAGTCATCTGTGATTCTCTTAACCATACTTTAACCTTGGTGCACTTTAATTATCAGTCTCTTTCTGCACATGATTGACACTAACTACCCTTAACCAGTATTTAATTAGAGGGCCACTATGTAAAAGTTAGGAATTCAAAAATTGTTAATGAATAGTACAGAGAGGGTATATTTGACCCTCCCAGCATCTACAAAATTGAGGAAAAGAGCATGAAATGTTCCTGTAATATTTGATGGCACACAGTCTATTACTGACGGAACTATGCATTGATAATCAGTGCATGTACAACGGTATTCTAGTCCTTCTGTCTAACATTGATGATCTAGTAATTGTTCTAGGTTAGTATTTGACTGAGTAACTATATTTGGGAATACAAGGCTAATGAGATAGTGTCTTAACATACTGACTTAAACTCATTTGATATGTAGTTTTTTGAAAGAAAAATCCAAAATTTACTCTTTTGTTAAGAAATTACTGATTAAATTATATGTTATTTATGTTTTATACATGTGTGTTTTCTGTGCATGTATAAGCTATTGTTAATGTAAATAATTCCCTGAATATGAGTCATCTATCTTGTTTTATTCCTGGAGATTATCTTTTTGGTAACTCTTATTTTAACCTTTTTCTAGGATGGGAAACTATTGTGGGAACAAGAGCTATACAATAACTTTGTATATAATAGTCCTAGAGGATATTTTCATACCTTTGCTGGAGATGTAAGTCATATTTTTTTATTGCCCTGTTTAATGTAATTTTTTTTGTTTGTTCATCTGGTTCTTGTTTTCTTTAAGACTTTATTTATTTATTTGACAGAGAGAGAGAGACAGTGAGAGAGGAAACACAGGTAGGGAGAGCGGGAGAGGGAGAACAGGCCTCCCACTCCACAGGCTCCCAGGGAGCCCGATGTGGAGCTCGATCCCATAATTGTTTTAATACTTGTTTGTGGAAGCATTCATGAGCTTTCCGTGTAAACACTGTATAAAGTAAAAATAATTATTTTACCCTTAAAAGGGTAAAATTATTTTACCCTTTAAAATTATTTTACCCATAGGGGCACCTGGGTGGCTCAGTCAGTTAAGCATCTGCCTTCTGCTCAGATCATGATCCTGGAGTCCTGGGATCGAGCCCTGCATCAGGCTCCCTTTGGGAAGCCTTTTCTCCCTCTCTCACTCCCCCTGCTTTGTGTTCTCTCTCACTGTCTCTCTTTCTCTGTCAAATAAATAAATAAAATCTTAAAAAAAAAAAAAAAAAAGCTTTTTCACAGTATAGCTGAATAGAAGAAATGGCTTAGATTTTAAAGGGCCAAAAAAAAAAAAAAAAAAGTTTCCAAAGAGTACTATAAATATAATTTGCTGTGTAGAAAAGAAATTTGTTTTTTTTTGTCATCTTTGTCTTTAGACAGCTTTATCTTTCTGGGATTTAGTGTTCTTATGTATAAAATTGAAGTCTTAATTGCCCGCTAATCCATGGTATGTGTTAAATATTGATGTTATATTGCCATTCAAATTATTTTGTGAAAGAATAGTTCGTGGCCTAGAAGAGTGCTAAAATACAATAAATGCGTGTAGGGGGAGAATAGAATATAAAAAAATTTATTGCATATGCTTGAGGAAGATGTTAGAAGGATTTCCATACCATATGCTGACAGGGATTGTCTGAGTGATGAGGTTATAGGTGATTTTAAGTTTCTTTATTTTCATATTTTTATTTCCTAAATTTTATATAATGAGGAAAAAAGGTTAGATTAGATGATACATCATTTCAAAAAAATTTTCTTCTCTAGCTGTTATTTTTCACATTTTTCTTAATAAAATATAAATATATGTACATATATAAAAGTGTGCATAAAATGCCATTATTAATAATGTCAGTCTTTTCATATTTTTAACACTTTATCTGAATTAGGGTTATAATATAAATAATACCTACAGTTGAGCTGTAAAATAAAAACATAACCTAGTAAAGATAGAACAGACCTGCATTTGACCAACTTTTCCAGTGTTTGCTTTTTCTAAAATCTGTATTAGTTTGTAGAGTTCTGTTGAGAGATCAAATTCAATTTGCTATTTTTGCTGTCGTTGTTGAGGATGGAGTATTCCATTTAATATTGGAATGTCCATTATGAGAGGCAACTTATCTATTAGTAGTCTTTTACTTTGCCTTCTCCATGCTTTCAGTATTCTTAAGTTATTCAGATAAAATTAAAACTAAGCTTAAACTAAGCTCTTGTCTGCTAGTAAACTCAGCTTTCCTTCTTCAGAAATGTACTTTGTTGGTTATCGATTTTTTCATTAAAGCTAGATTCATGTTTTCTGTTCTTTACCTTTTTAAATAAAAATATTTCAGACTTGTCAAGTTGCTCTTAATTTTGCCAATGAAGAAGAAGCAAAAAAATTCCGGAAAGCAGTTACAGACTTGTTGGGCCGGCGACAAAGGAAATCTGGTAAACTTTCTTCTTTTTTTTTAAACAGGAGCTGGCTCATGGGACAGAACAGGCCCACACCTGTTTTTATAAATAAAGTTTTAGTGAGACAAAGCTACGCTCATTGGTTTACATTTTGTCTGTTGCCACAACAACAGTTGGGTAGTTACAACAAAGACTGTATGGTACACAAAGCCTAAAATATTTATTCTCTGGCCCCTTACCAAAAAAAAAAAATTCACTAATACTTACCTAAGAACTATTTTTATTAAGAACTATTTTTTTTCAGATTTACTGAAGAATTCATTCTGATAACCTGTCTTGTTGATAACATGCCATATATACTGACTCTTAAACTTGCATTTTTATGGCATTGTTCTTAACTTACATTCTTAGCATATTTAATACTTTGTGACAAAGACTTTTTAGGCAAGCCTAGAAGCAAATAAGCAAAATTGCAAACAAAATCTGTAAACATTGTTTTGTCTCTATTTTGTCCCTAATGTTGTCTATCATAAATCCATAAGGAACTTAGTTTAATGTATGAGACTATAATGCATATAAAATAATTAGAGAATGCTCTAGTCTAGTATAGAATTTTAAATTTATTGATATAGAAATACTTGACAACAGTGTACTAGGCCTTTCTGTTGTCAAGTGGGAGAAGGGTGATTAGGAAAGGTGAACCTCTCTAAAACCATCATCTTAAGAGATCAGTTTTCAGAGAAAGAACATATGGGAGTTGTGATCACCAAATAGATCCCCTTCAAATTAGCCATGCTGTATAATCCTTGGAAAGTTTTTCTGTACATCTAGGGGTACATGTTAGCACAGTTTTGAAGATCAGTGTATTCCAGGTTGTGCTTTACCACTAAGAGGGACTAAGCCTTGAAAAAATAAGACAATGGATCCAGAAAACAGGAATGTAAAATCATGTATTCCATTTTGTACATCTTTACTGTTATTTTAATGGTTTTCAAGAGGGAGGTGAGGTAAAATGAAATGAAAATAAAATGAACTAACTTGTTGCCTCACAACAACAGTTGTTGCCTTCTTATTATACCTAAACTGTAATGAATAAATAGAATTATTAGGGACCTATTTTTTGTTACTTCTTTTTGGGACCAAGGACGTTTACTACTTGATTTCTTGCAGGAAAGGATTTAAAGGTACAAGAATAATTTATGGTTCTGTGACATAATCAGGTGCTAGGCCAGGGGCTCTTTGGGGATCCTTATAGTCAACATATGTGACATTTCCAAATCAAGTAAAAAATATTTCTTAAAATATAGACTAATTGACTTTGAAATAGGAAGTTCCCTACAGGCATCTTTCAGCTGGTATAGGAATTTTGTTTTATGTAGTTCCTAAACTTTTAAGCATGGTGTTTCAGAAGCAGAAAGGTCATCTTAGGGAGGCAGCTGATAGATCCCTGGGTAGGGATCTGTTCTACTTCTGCTAAGTCAAACTCCAGCCTCGCCTCTCTTTAACTTAGATGCATGGAGTCTGACTTTTGGAGCAATAAAAAGTTAGTCTGTTTCCTTTTCCTCCCAGTAGCCATTTAATATTGGAAGCCATCTATCATGTTCTCATGCTTTTACTTCTTTACCTTAACCGGTTTCAGTTTCTTACTCCTCTCATGATGTACTTTATAGATGCATCATCCCAAATACTGTACTCTGAAGCCACTGTATATTTTTATATCTTCTTCAGAAGGTCCAGATTTGAAGAAATGATCCAGCTTCAAATATAGTAGTCATATTTGAACACAGTACTCCACAAGTAGTTTTACTAGTTGGTACTAAAATACCTCTTGATTTGATTAAAACACTGTTCTGCAAATGTTTCTAGCAGATACCTCATACCAGCAGCTCCCATTCTTCTTTGTTCTCATATGAATGGCTCTCAAGCCCGGTTAGCATCTTATTTGTAAATTACTTTTTAGAACTTATCCTCTGCACTTTATATTTATGTCAGTGTATTTCCATATCTGTGTTATCAGTTTAAGTATTTCCTCTCTGGTTGCAGAGATAACATCACCTGGGAAATGGGAGATTGACATTCATTGACATAGATAGGACTTGCTTATGTCCAGTGTTTCAGGAAGTTACTTCATCAGACCACCAGATGGAGTAATAAATTGGTATTTCCTATTGCCAGGATTTTTGACTTGTCCCCCAGTTAAATCCTATTAATTTTAGTTTATGGCTGTTTATAAACTGATTATTATGTCATTATTTATGGGTATTTCTCTTATAATTTGGGGCAATTTTGTATTAGAAAATTGGAAATTACATTTGTTTAAAATTCTTCAACCACTTTTGAATTTCTTAAAGCCAAAATGATATCAAACTTCATATGTAAGAGTCTTGAGTACAAAGGATTGATAGTTCTCCTGGTTTTACTCCTTTCTGATCTTCTGTAGCTTTTTATTATTTTTGGTCTGCTTTAGTGATCAGATGTTTCTGAGTATTCTCATTACTCTTGTGCTTTCATTGTGTCCCATAGCTTTGAAAACTGTCCATACACTGATGCCTCCCAAAGTTTTATCCTCATTGTTGACCTTTCCCCCAACCTTCAAACTTGTTTACTTCAATTGAGCATCATGATAACCTTCAAACTTAACTTGTCTGAGCAGAACATCTGATCTATGTTCCCTAACCCCAGTTAGACCCATTCCTACTCTTCCCCACGTATTCCCCAACTTGGTAAAAGGCTCCACTCTGGCGCACCATGGTCTCTTATAAATCCTATCAGTGAGTCTGTTGTCTCTTCAGAAACATATCCTGGATCTGTTTCTCATCACCTCTGCTACCCCTCTAATCGAAGCCCCCATTTATCTGTCATCTGGACTACCATAACTCCCTCACTAGTCTCCCTGCTGCCACTCAGTGCCCCCTATGATCTCTTTTCCACATAGTAGCCGAAGTTATTTTTTAAAAACATTAGATTATGTTGGCCCTATTAAACCCTATAAGAGCTTCCTATCATATATAGAATACAATCTGTATTTCTTACCATGGTCTGTGGGACCCTATATGATCCAGTCCCTGGGTCTCCTTCTGACTGCCTCCTTTTACTCTTCTGTTGGCTCATTCTAGTCCACGCTTCATGATGTTCCTTCATGCTATTCCCTCCTCAGGGCCTTTAAATATGTTGTTCCCTCTTATTTTATTCAGATGTCAGTTCCTCAGAGAAACCTTTTTTAGCCACTTATACATTGACTTAAGAATAAGACAGAGTTTGGGTGGATTAACTCTTTATGTTGATTTTTGTATTGCATATATCTGATAATATTATTTTGATTTATTTTCTAACAGAGAAAAGACGAGACCCCCCAAATGGTAAGCTCTTTGATACGAATTATTGATCTAGAAGATTTTAGGTTGTTTAATCCTTTTAGAAACACGTATCATACATTAATACTTAATATTTAATATCTGTGATCAAATACTGTAATTTATTGTGTCATTTTAAAATAACAAAGATGAGTCTTAGAAATGTACTATTTTTTGGCTTTTTTATAGGATAAAGGAGGATTATGTAGGGTGAAGATCACTATTACTTATATCTTCATTCTATATTGACAATTAAGTTTATAAACTGTATTACTTAATATCTTCCTTAAAGGTAGTAAATTTTGTGTAGCATTCTTGTTCATTTCTTTCTTTAAGATTTGTGTTTCCTATTTCCAAGTACTATTTCACACTGGTAATATGAAACTAGCCCCTGTGAGAATGAGCACTGACTTTAATGGAGTGCATAGAACTAATAGTAGCTTTATATTACCCTCCTTAATTTCATGATGAGCACTTGAAGTATTGAGAATTCTTTAAAAAAAAAAAAAGTATACCAGAAAAGTATGTGTGTGTGTGTGTGTGTGTATATATATATATATATATATATGTAAGAGTATATATTCCAAAATAAAATGGAATTCCAAAATAAAAAGGACAAAGTCCCAGATCTTTAGGACAGAGATTTGCATCTTGGACTCTGTAAAAACTCCTTGAAATATAGTGTGCTAAATTCTTAAGTGTATATATTTTCTCTGGGGACAGAGGATGCAGAGATTGCATCACATTTAAATTGGGTCGCTGACCCTGTGGAGGTATGGAACTATTGCTCCAGGAACCTTCATTATAATGGAGGGTATGGCCTTTTTTTTTTTTTTTTTTTTTTAAAGCATCTCACATCCTCTCATCAGAATTTAGATAGCTTATTCTGGGAAACAAATAGTATATGATAGCTGTTGGGGATTGTTAGGGTTTGTTTCTTTTAAACAGATATATTGCTTCCTGATTTGTCCTTAAATTTTTTTTCCTGATACAAAAACATGAACCAAATACTGCTGTAGTAAATTTTGGATTATTTACCTTCTTATAATTTAAAAAAAAAAAATAACTACGTTCAGTAAGGCTTACCCTCTGCCAAGTAATGTATACTTTGGCTTTCTTTGTCTTTTAAGTGGAAATTTTAATACTTATTTTATAGAACTGCTGTGGAGATTAAATGAAGTAATCAGAGTACTTAGTATAGCACTTACTAAAACCTAGCTATCATGATGAAGACAATAACAACAATAATTACAGCAGCTACTATTTAATGATCATTTACTACCAGCCAGGCACTGTCCAAGAGTCTTATGAAGTGGCTGCTATTATCCCCATTTTATAGAAGAGCAAACAGGGACACAGATGGGTATCTTGCTCAGGGTCACAGATCTAGTAAGTGGTACAGAAGGTTTCAGTCTCAAGCAGTCTTAACTCCACAGCCTGGCCCCTTAATCACTGTGCTACGTCCATAAGATTTTGAAGGAGAAACTGAGACCTAGACAGGGTAAATAATATGCTTTAAGTTACGCCACTGTTAACGTGGTAGAGGCAAAGGAAGCAGAAGCAATTGACTCAGAAGTCATTCATCAGTGAACTCTTACCGAACTCATTCATCAGTGTTAGAATTTTCTCCCTGTTGCATGCTCAATATTTTAATCCCTTTGAATTTATTATTCTGCATTCTGTAAGCATGTCTTGAGTACCAGTGGGGAAGGCTTCCTGGAAGTGGCATCTTTGAGAAAAGTAACCTGAGATATTAAAGTATAGATGTTGCAGTTAAAGTTAACAGTATAAATATTTTATGGAGTTTTCAAAATTTTAATCTTTTCAGTACATATAAAATGTATTTCTGAAGAGGTACCTAATTCGTGAATACAAGGAATTTGGATATTCTTTTTTTGTTTTGTTTTTTAAGATTTTATTTATTTATTTATGTGTTTATTTAAGAGAGAGCTCTGAGTGGGAGGAGGAGCAGAGAGCAGAGGGGGAGGAAGAGGGACAAGTAGATTCTGTACTGAGATTATGACCTGAGCCCAGACGAAGAATCTAACACTTAAATTGACTGAGCCACGCAGGCACCCCATGAATTTGGATATTTTTTATGTGACAGTGGTGTCTTGCAATTTTATTACTCCTGGTAGGAGAGGTACTCATAATAAGAGTTTTTTTTCTCTGTGATAGCTCTTGTTTTAAATATTTAGTTCTCTAGTTTTAACCCTTTCGGTGCAGTGATCCCAAACGTCTTTTCATTAAATGAGAGTTTAAAAAGTATCATGAAAAGGCAAAAATATATGACATGTATTGCCAGAATTTGTATATTTTCTTTAAAAATATACATATAATATGGTATTAACATATTGCATACACAGTAAAGGATAAAATAATTATTAAAAGAAGTTTTAATATTTTTTTCCTGCAGTACAGTCACTCCCCACTATGTGGAGACCACTGTTTTGAAGGCAGCATATTACTTTTTTGCATTTGGTACACTACTACCAGGTGCACTGGACACCTTATCCACCTTGCTGTGTCCCTGCAGGTGCTTTGTCTTAAATCCCCATATGGATTATCAGTTTAGTAGACATTTTCAAATTGTAACTATTGAAAAGACACTCTATGTAGAAGTAACATATATTCCTGAAATGCAATTCAGTGTCTTCCTCACTAACTCCTAATCCATACATCTTTCTTTTTTCTTTATCGGTCAGTCTCACCTTTTAGCTTAGACGCTTTCCAATGATTTGTTCTCAGCTTCATGACTGCTTGACATCAGAGGCCTCTGGGCCACCTGTTTCTCAACTATTTTACCTTGGTGAGAGTTCTCTGCTTTTTATGTAATTAAGGGGAAGACTTTAGTTTGTTCTTTTAGTTTTAAAATTAACTAGAAATGCTGTTCAGTGAAAATATTAAAAAGCCTTTTCTGTGACAGTTGTCTTTAATCAGAAAATGGTAATTTGTCATTTGACTAGTTTTTGTTTATTTTAAAAGAAGGGAAACAATCCCCTTAGTGTATGTTCTTAGGATGAGTATAATTTTATAAATGGAATACTTAATTTTTACTAGAAGTGATTTAGGCGTATCTCCATTACCAGATCTTCCATAAACTTCATTTAAAAATGACTGTGCCTTATACTGGTTGTCACTTTTGGAAAAAATATTTAATTGGGCTTTTTTACAACACCGTTTTAAACTAATTTCCAAACACCTTCAAACTCTAAAGTAAATGACTATTATCAACAGAGATAACCAAGTACCTAATCTCATGATTATGTAGGAATTTTTTTTCCCTAAATTTTGAAAGTTACTAGTAAATATTTATTGAATGATAAACTGTTAAACTATATAAATTGAGAGAACTAATTGGTAAGGAAATAATATATGACAACATTGGTAAAGTTAGCATTATCAGTCACCTTGTGGTTTGACATTAGTGTAAAAAGTACAGTAGTAGTTAATGGATTAGGAATCAAGAAAGCAGAGTTCACCTTTGCTTTTTGTCCCTAATTTTGTGACTTTAGACAGGTCACCTGACACTTCTCATCTTTAGTTTTCATCTATAAGATGAAAAGTGTGGGAAAACTCTAATATCCTAGCTAACGCAGGTAATACTAATTTTCTGTTTATCTCTATAATTTGAATTTCCCTGTATAGACTTAATTAAATAATGTTTTAACCAGTACTAAAGAAATTCTTGTGTAATGACACTAAATAGCTAATTCAAAGGCTTTATAAACTGCTTGGCAGTAACAGTATATCCTCACCTCCTTTTGGGGAAGAGGGAGGAGGGGAAACCCAGTCTCACTACAGTATGAATTAAACTTTGTTATTCATTCCACATACCACTTGTATTTTGTTCCTGTCTTCTTCATTCTTAAACTTTCTTCAGAGATGGCTGAATTACTTTCTTTAGTGAGATATGGATCAGGCTTATAAGAATCTTAACTTTATTAAATTTCCCAGGAAAGAATTTGTTAACTTGGATAATTAAAACTATTAAGCTTCACTTTACCCAACTGTATTACCATTTAAAATATCCATGGTATAATAATAACTTTCATATAACCTAAAGCAGCAGAATATTTTCATTTTTGTTTTTTTCTAAAAACTAATAATTTGTTATTTTTTTTTATGGTGAATCTGGTTGCTCCTTTATAGTTGCTCTTTGAACACCTATTTCAGGAGGGGTGGTAAGGTACAAGGAGAGTGATACTCCTAAATCAGTCTTAAGTTAATCCTTAAATTCTATTAAGTATAAAGAAAAGAGTAAGTAGTGATTTGTGGCATCTTACCATGGATGGTGTTGCTGATACTGATTTTTAAAAGTTATAAATGAAAGAGGGAAGGCAGAAAAGGAAGGATGAGAAGTAGAAACAGATCAGTAGATAAGCCTTTGAATATAACACAGATTTGACCCTCTAACACTTGGATTCCAGGTATTCTCAATAAGTCCTTTACTTTGTGAAACTACAGTAAACACTGAAATCTGATATGTGAGCAAATTTGAAAATCCTGGTCTTTATCTACTATTTCATCAGCCTTCTGTATTGCATAACTAACTTTTAATTTTTAATCCGGTTATTTTTATTATTCCTTGACACTGAATCAGCTTGTTTTAATGGTCTTACCCATATTATTCACTAGGTTCCATTTTTTTCAGATAACAATTTCTTTATTTCTTGCCAATGTGAGCAACTTCCCTTAGAAATTTATATGAAAAAATTTTATATGAAATACAAATAGAACTTTTAGATGCTTACATGTAAGTAGACTTTGATTATGAAGGGAAAAGAGCTGAATTTTGGTGATACTAAAAATACAAATCTTTCCAAATTGTTTACTCGTCCGATAAGGTGTTAGATGGCTTTTGTAAATTATTTTAGCTCTATTTCATCTTGAATAGTAGAGTTGAAAGAGAGAACATGGGTTATATATAATTTACCCATTTAGATAAACATTGTTCTTTCAGGTAACTTTAATGAATAGGCTACATTTGAGGTTTTAGTGCAGTTGAAGAAATACAGTCAAATTGACATTTAGTTATCACCTAATTTACGTTAGCCTGTGATTTCTTGGGATTTCTGTATTCCATTGTATTGGGGTATTCATGGCAAAGATTTATGACAGTGGAAAGATATAAAACAAGAAGGGAGAGACGCAAGGGGTTAGGTCTGAGGGAAATTACATACAACTTTGCCATAGTCTTCTCCCATTGGAGTCACAGGGAATGCACATAATTCCTTTGATAAGTTGTTAAAACACATGGTAAATGTTGTCTAAAGGAGAAACTCACTAGGCACTCAGTGCCCAGAGTTTATTGGGGGCTACTCAAATAGGCCTCGTATGTCTAGCACATACCAAGGTACTAGACTCCCAGAAGGAAAGCAGGTGTTTAGCATAAGCACATTGTTAGCACAAATAGTTGAGGCACAATGGGCCCATCTTATCAGGGAATGATAAAAACCCTCTTGGAATCCCCGTTTCCAGATGCCAGCTCAGAGCTAACCTTACAAGCAGCCCTTTCTAAGGATGGCAGTTTTGGGCCTGCTATGTTAACTGTTTCTCTGCGCAGTAGTGGTTGCATTTTATACAGCATTTGAAAGTTATCACTAATGTACTCATCTCATAGGAATTTAGTCTAATAAGAGGTTTTGTCAGAGAACCCTATATTAAAATGGACTCTCTGAGGAACATGTGATGCCATTTAGTTAAATTTATAAGAATTTTTAAATTGAATACATTGCATTTAGACTCATGCTTTTAAAGCCAAGAATATTTTTGTGAATTATAAAACAGGGTTTTGTTTTTATTTAAAGATTTTATTTATTTATTTGATAGAGATCACAAGTAGGCAGAGAGGCAGACAGAGAGAGGGAAGCAGGCTCCCCGCTGAGCAGAGAGCTTGATGTGGGGCTCCATCCCAGAACCCTGGGATCATGACCTGAACCAAAGGCAGAGGCTTTAACCCACTGAGCCACCCAGGCGCCCCTAAAACAGGTTTTGTGTATTATATTTAAGGTCACTCCTAAAGGTGCTGTTGATAATATCTGAAGATGCCAGAGATAGTTTCACTGTTGATTATTATAGAAGATGAATGTTTTGAGAATTTTTCCATCTTATTTTTGAGCCCTGTACTTCCAGTAGTCGAAGTGTATGTATACTGATAGAGAAAACATTATTGAATTTACATACGGTATTTTGAAAATAATAATAGTAATAATTGTATAAGTACTTTTTTCCCTCATGGACTAATAAAGTTGAAACAAAGAAGTAAGACTAGATTTTTTTGTCAGATTTTTTTTTTTTAAAGTATATGCTCTTTTTAATTTTTGTTATTCTCATTATGTCATATATAGCACTTTACCAACAGGTAATGGGTTGTGTGTGTGAGGCTATTATAATCAAAATTTAAGGGATTAGACCAATTAAATTTCAATTTTTACTGAAAATTTTTTTTCATGAGATTTAATGTTAAAAAAATACAAGTTCTCTTTGAAGTAACATCTATGCTGATGTGCTTAAGAATTTATTATATGCTTTTGGAATTTTGGCAGTACTTTATCCATTATTTATAAAAAATTAACATGCAACTTTAAAATTTAAATAATTTGTATTAGTGAAGCGGTTCTACTTCAGAGAAAGATATTTAAATTATAAATTATAAATGTAATAATTGTTATCTTAAATGATATCCCTTTCATATTGTTTTGCAGGTCCTAATCTACCCATGGCAACAGTTGATATAAAAAATCCGGAAATCACAACCAATAGATTTTATGGTCCACAGGTCAACAACATCTCCCATACCAAAGAAAAGAAAAAAGGAAAAGCTAAAAAGAAGAGATTAACCAAGGCAGATATCGGAACACCAAGCAATTTCCAGTAAGAGTTCTTTTGTTTTTCTTATCTTTCAATGAACTTACTCCTGCTCTTGATTTTTACCTTGTTAGGAAATTTTGTTTTCTTCTACATTTATCATTTGCATACTTTTTTCTCTATAGATTTTGTTGGAATTGTTTTTGTGTGTGTGTGTGTGTGTGTTTAAGGCTGTTGCTCAGTAGACTTTCTGTGAATCTTAGAGTTTATTTACCTTTCTATTCATCAGGAAAGAAAAACTAGATTAAGTTGTTTCTTTAATTGTTGGAGATGATTTCTCACTTTTTCCCTATAAATGGTATTTGGAAATTGCCTAGAGGCACTGTCTTATTCCATTTGGGCTGCTGTAACAGGAATACTATAGACTGAGTGGCTTTTAAACAATAGAGATTTATTTCTACAGTTCTGGAAATTGGGAAGAAGCAGGCAAAATTTGGTGTCTGGCGAGGTTCCACTGCCTGGTTAACAGCTGTCTTCTAGCTGTCTTTCTCACATGTTGGAAGAGGGCAAGAGAAATCTCTGGGACCTTTTTATAAAGGGTACTAATCCTGTTTTTGAGGGATCCACCCTCAAAACCTAATCACCTCCCCAAATACTTACCTCCAGATATCATCATACTGGGTATTAGGTCTCAACATAGGAATTTTGGGGAGACACAAACATTTAGTCTATAGTAGGCATCAAACCTTTGGTATTTATTTGACATATTTTAAGCATTTTCATATACATATACATCATTTCATTAGCTCATTACAAAATTCCTATCCTCTCATATATATATATACATATATGTATATAATGCTTGTATTCTTCTGCTAGTTTGACAGTTGAGGAAATGGATACTCAGAAAGATTTTGCAAAAATATTAAAACTCAGTTTAACTGAGGCCAGTCCTGGCCTCCTGACCCCTCACACAGTTTTTCCCTGAATATGGGTATGTCTGTGAGAATTATTAGCTCAGGCCCAAAATTTATTGGTTGGATTGGATTTCATATATGTTATGTTTTAAATGCTCTTTATCTATTTTCTGTTTTTTATTTATACATATTTTTGGTCTACTTCTTTAGGCACATTGGACATGTTGGTTGGGATCCGAATACTGGCTTTGATGTAAGTGTCTTTTCTTTCTTTTTTTTTTTTTTTAAGATTTTATTTATTTATTGGACAGACAGAGATCACAAGTAGGCAGAGAGGCAGGCAGAGAGAGAGAGAGAGGAGGAAGCAGGCGCCCTGCTGAGCAGAGAGCCCGACGTGGGACTCGATCCCAGGACCCTGGGATCATGACCTGAGCCGAAAGCAGAGGCTTTAACCCACTGAGCCACCCAGGTTCCCAGATGTAAGTGTCTTTTCAAGCCATAAATATTATTGCTGTAAATATGTGGTAATGCGGGGCACTTGGGCGGCTCAGCCAGTTAAGTGTCTGCTTTCAGCTTAGGGCATGATCCCGGGGTCCTGGGATCGAGCCCCACATCGGGCTCCCTGCTCAGCGGGAACGCTGCTTCTCCCTCTCACACTCCCTTGCTTGTGTTCTCTCTCTCTCTCTATCAAATAAATAAATACAATCTTTAAAAATAAATAAATAAATATGTGGTAATGTGTGGCCTGTGTGTAGATTTTTATTATTCATTTTTGTGAATTCTAGCATTTATTTGAATGTGTTTATGTATATACACCACTGAGGTTGGAAACCTCAGTATTGTTCTGTTATTTATGGCTATGTCTGTAAGGCAAAGGTTTCATACTCCTTGAATTGATATACTGTAATACTGGGGGTGCCTGCGTGGTTCAGTCTGACTCTTGATTTCAACTCAGGTCATGATCCCAGGGTTGTGAGATTGAACCCTGCGTCAGAACTACGCTCGAGTCTGCTTGAGATTCTTTCTCCCTCTCCCTCTGTTCCTCCCCTGCTAGCACACACTCTCTCTCTCTGTGTCTCTCTCAAATAGATAAATATATAAATAAAATCTTACATACTATAATATAAAATTCTTGTGTGTTGACAGCCAAGAGAAGAAAATTATTTCTGCTAACTGATCATTTTAGGGGAATGTATGCCAAAACACTGGAAAGTAATAGTACTGAAAAGTATTATAATCAAATTCTGAATATCCAGTTTTTAAATTAGCTAGATCTTTTCATTCCATTCTTTTTGGCATTTTTGTCATTATTTATTTTTAGCCCTATGAGCAAGTAAGTGAAACTGCTAGCAAAAATAAGTGTTTTTAACATTTTATCTGTTTTGGTTGCTTAAGTAATATGTATTTCACATTTAACAGATAATCAGGGTTTAGAAAAATTATTTTGAAGAGAAATATTTATGATTGGGGTCAGAAATTTTTTTGTTATTGACTACAGTGTTAACTCCACAACATTTATTGAACGCTTCCTTGTTTTGGGCTCTGTCCAGGACGCTGAGGTTTACAAGGAGGTGCTTCAGATTTTCAAATTGACAGAGTTTCCTCGTTTCTTTGTGATTATATCTAAATTTAGTAATAGGTGAATAAGTTGGAAATGTCTGAATCATGAATGGGTTAGTAAAGCTCTAATGGAGATGCCTTCTTTTTGAAGAGAGAACAAAAAAAAATGTTATTCTTTTTTCTTATCTTTTCTATTTCTTTTAAATAAGAAAGTTTCATTGGCTTATAAATAATCTAACCATGTTAAAAAGTGTATAAATTTAAAATAATTTCATAATGGGCACAGGTGAGAACTAAATTTGAATTTGATTATGCTTATTTTTAGAAATTGGGATAAATTTTACAGTTAACAGTTACTTTATGTTATAGCTGAATAATTTGGATCCAGAATTGAAGAATCTTTTCGATATGTGTGGAATCTCAGAGGCACAACTGAAAGACCGAGAAACATCAAAAGTTATATATGACTTCATTGAAAAAACAGGAGGTGTAGAAGCTGTTAAAAATGAACTACGAAGGCAAGGTAACTTTTTTTTTTCTACTCAAGCATTCTAATCTTTTTTTCCTTGTCAATCTTTTGAGGTTTTGAGGTTTCCTTGTGAATCTTTTGTAGCTGGAAACAGCTACACACATTCATATGAACTTTCCATAAACAGAATATTTGAATTTATAGATTAAGTAGCTTGGCCTGGCTGCTTTGCATTATTTTGATATAACTTAATAATTTGATAAGGTTTTTCTTATTAAAAAGTCTTCTTTGCCACCTTATTCATTTGGGCTTGCTTCTTCCTAGTTTTTGTGTACTCCAGTTAAAGCATTCTTCTGAGGAATTTAACTGTCATTTTAAATTTGATATTTGACTTATCTGTATTTTTTTCACTACTGATATTCATTCAGTCTTTCATTCATTCATATATTCGTAAACATTATTATGTCTGCACTCATTTCCACTGAGGATATTTAGATGTAAATAAGCAGTTTCTGTCCTCAGAAATCTTACAGTCTAGTGTGGAAACATATACTTAAAAAGTATACAGTCAATAATTGCTATTGTAGAAACACAGTGTTAGTTTTAATGAAACTAGTATGCTAATTTCTTTTTTGGAAAAAAATTATATTTCCAGATTCTATGGATTTTTGATAAAAACATCTTGGGCATAGCACCATTTTTGTTTTTAAATGCTCCCAGACTAATTCACATTTACTAGTATTATGTTCCTTGACTCTCTTTTTGTCCACTGTTACCACACACTTTGGCTTTACTCTATGTCGCCTGCCATCTCTCTGAGCTTTCTGAATTTATAAGTTTATGAATCACTCTTGACATTTACTCGGCCATCCATGCATCTGCCTTCACACCTGAATTCCTTTGACTAAGAGCTGACTATACTAATTTGATTGGGTTTAGTTTTTAAAATTTATTGTGATTGCTCTTAATTCTAGCTGCTTTTAAAGCATCAAATTAGGCAAAGTCTTTCCTCAATTGAATTACCGAAAACAAAACAATATACAGGCATTTAAAAAACATGCTTTGGGAACAAGTTTAAATTCTTGTCATACTCAAGAACCTAACTCCCAGTGTGGAATCTTTTAGACACCAAAGAATGATTTTATAGAAGGTAAATTTGTTCAAAGGAAGAATAAAAGGACTAATGACTTACTAAGGAAATGTTTTCCAGGGAGAACATATATGTGTTCAAAAGTATAAAAAAATTAGAGCAGTTTATGAAGTTGTCTTAAAAATATATTTTGTTAAAAAAAAATATATATATATATAAAATCTACTTAATCTAATCTCTTGAAATTTGTTTTTCAAAATTATATAATCAGGTTTTTAAAAGTAGTAGACTTGTGATTTCCAACATATTTTTTGTGTGTCTATGCTATTGTTCAAAGGCCATTAACTCAATAATCTGTGTAGGTCCACCACAATGGAGTGGTATGTATGTGGGATGTCATTTGACCCAGTGCTTTAATTTATGCATGCTTTGATACGTTTATTGTCAAAGAAGCTAGAGTTCATTTATCCTGCTTCCAGATCTAGCATTAGTAAGATTATTTGCCCTCTACTCAAACTAATTTATTTCTGTATGAGTCTGAGCTCATATTTCATCTGTACTTTAGATGATTCTAATGAAATTCTGTGGATATTTTAAAAACACCTCTTACCCACAGCACCACTGTTTTTATTGTTGCTTATTATACTTATTCCTAATGATTGCTTTTCACACTTGGTGTTATTTTAGTAACCTATATAAAATATACAATATTATATATATTTTATATATATATATAAAAATTAGGTCAGGGTACTTAATATAAATACACAGCTCTATAAATGCCTACTCTGGGAGTTGTCAGTATTCCCATAAATTTAATATAATTTAATATAAATACACACACAGCTCTATAAATGCCTACTCTGGGAGTTGTCATTATTCCCATAAATTTAAATTTGTCTTGAATAGTATTTTTCTGTTGCTTTATTTTGATGAGAGTGCATGAGAGCAGTTCTTTAATGTTTCCTGAATTCTGTAATACTATATTCCTTTAAGTATTATATTTCTATTGCTTTATATTTTTTGCTTATAATACCTATAAATGTCAAGTACCTAGAGATTAGTTATCTATTACTCAATGTTGATCTGCAATAATAATAATTCTTAAGTATATGAGCTTTTTTTGTAGTATAATCTCAAGACGAGTTTCTGTAAATGCCAGTTTTTCTTCCTTTTTAACTAAACTTTGATAGTAAGAAGTTTTATTTGTTGTGACTTTTGTCATACTTTTGACTTTATTTCTTTTTTAAAACTCTAAGAACTGTTGTCATTCTGATTCTGGTATTTGAGTTTTGCAAGTCTCTAGACCATCAGATTTTCTCTTGATGGGTGTGGTATCTGCTTAACAGGCATATTTGTGCATGGAAACATTCTAACTCCCAGTGTGCCCTTTCCTCTCCTTTTTTAATTCTTTCACATTTTTACGTTGGGATATGGCATGTTTTTTACATACTTACTTTTATGTAGAAATAATACGGACTATAAAAAAATAGAAAGTTGGTAATAGAGATTTTCCTCATAAAAATATAGAGACATTTCCAGTCACTTTTCAAGATCGTAGAAATGCTGATCTGCTGTACCTAAACTGGATGCAGTTAATAATTTACTCACAATCAATTAAGGCTTCCCTTTCCCCTTGGCAATGATTTAACTGTTCCAATGAATAATAGCTAGAGTACAAATTACTCCAATAAAGATACTTACCTACAAGTCGGAAAGAACTTTTATTCTCTCTACTGAAGAAGTGCATCATTTTACATATAAAAAATTGTGGATTCAGAGTGCTCAGTGAGACCATGAGAAATGATTTACTAGTACTTTTTATAGTAGGATGAGGTGGGTATTTTCCTCTTGATTAACAAACAAGTAAATCATAACTCTTTGAAATATAAACCTCAGAGTGATTAAAATTGCTGGAACGATTTGATGTACTGTCTCTATTCTCTGTGATAGCTGACATATAAGTGGGGTAACTCTACCGTTTGCAGATATATGTTATTTTCACTTTTAAAAGTTTGAATGCAAGGAGACAATACCCTATGAGTATTGGTCTTTCTGCATATTTTATTTAATATTTATATATGGTGGCCTATTTCCCATGATCATCCCAAATTGGAAGATTCCATTTTATCTCCTTTGAAATGAGGGTTCCCCCTTCATCCCCGGTATCATTGTATTGTTGAACATCAAAAGGTGCTTGTTATTTGTAGTTAGGGTTGGCATTAGTATTTTATAAGATTGTAGAACTATCCATCAATAAGATAGTTTATATCAGTAAATACAAATAGTTTTTATGAATTCTAGGATTTCTCTACTTCTAAAAATAGTGAATTTTTCTCTCCAGTCTCTAAATAAATGGAGAAGTGATGAAGTTCGTTATTATGTAAATTTGTTTATACTGTTGGTAAAATCATGCCTTCAGAAATGTAATAAATGTGTAATTTGAATTTGTTTCTTTGTTATATCTTACACTTAAGTAGAAAAAGAATGTGAATATCATTAATACCAAAATAGTTTTAATATTTTATTAATAACTTCAGATTTTCAGTATGTAGAAATTCTCAGTTAATTTAACTGAGCCACCCAGGTGCCCCAAGAAATTCTCAGTTAATTTATTAATAGTTAGTTGTGTCTTCTGAATAAGTAGTTGAATATTTCACCTGAGCAACCATCCCTTACTGCCGTCACTAGAATTATTGACCATCTTAGAGAAATATGGAATATTACATATATTATTATATATTATAGCATACATGTTTTGATATATTCTATATTTTTTAGAAAGTAAAGACATTATAAAATATAAATGTAAGGTGGCAAAGGTTTAAATTTTAAAAGAAAAAGTATTCAATTTGGGTTTAGCTCAGATGAACTTGAGTAAACGGGGATAGGTTATGCTACACCAGCTATATAATTCTGAATGTAAATTAATTTTATAAAGTAACTAAATAAACTCAATTCTTTAAAGAGGGAAGGTATCCATTAATTTTTATTAAAATATTAAATAATGCTAATTGACCAAAGTGTTTAATTCTGTTGTGGTATTTTTGTTATTATATAAGAAAGTGTGTATTCCCTTACCTTCAGAAGTGATGCTGATTCCTAAAAACTAAATTCAACAGCGTAGCTAATATTTTTCAAGAAACAGTGAGAAGGTGATCTTCAGTTGAGTGTTCCCAAATAGAATGATAAGATATCATCTGTGCTTGCATACCTTTGTAAAATAAAATAACAAAGATGAGGCCTTTTTTTTTCTCGTGTCATTCTTTTTAATGTCTGTCTAAGTAAGTTTGCTCTCAGTATGATGTTTGTGGGGGAAAAGCATGCTGTCTTTCTTCTGTTTTTATTTCAGCACCACCTCCTCCACCACCATCCAGGGGAGGGCCGCCTCCTCCTCCCCCACCTCCACATAGCTCAGGCCCTCCGCCCCCTCCTGCCAGGGGGAGAGGCGCTCCTCCTCCGCCGCCATCAAGAGCTCCCACAGCTGCACCTCCACCACCGCCTCCATCCAGGCCAGGTGTAGGAGTCCCTCCACCGCCACCAAATAGGATGTATCCGCCTCCACCTCCAGCCCTTCCCTCCTCAGCACCGGCAGGGCCTCCGCCACCACCTCCACCTCTGTCGTTGGCGGGGTCCACGGCGCCACCCCCGCCACCGCCACCTCCACCTCCACCAGGGCCGCCGCCTCCCCCTGGCCTCCCTTCTGATGGTGACCATCAAATCCCAACTCCTGCAGGAAACAAAGCAGCTCTTTTAGATCAGATTAGAGAGGGTGCTCAGCTCAAAAAAGTGGAACAAAACAGTCGACCGGTATCCTGCTCTGGAAGGGATGCACTTTTAGACCAGATACGACAGGGTATTCAGCTGAAATCTGTAAGTAAGCCATTCTTTTCGGTTTAGACTATCTGTCGTAATGGAATTTTAAAGTAATTTATAAGACAACTTGGAAAGTCTTTATTTCACTTTTTGCACTTTCTTTTGGTATTCATATTTTTAACCCTTTTTTCTGTTTTTAGATACTGTAAAACACACACATTTATACCTATCCCAGTGTAACCCATACTTCTGTAATCTAAATATCACCCCAGAAAGTTCCCTCATGCCTCTTTCCAGTTAGTCCCCCTCTCAGAAAAATCACTAATCTGATTTCTGTCACTGTAGATTAGTTTTGCCTCTTCTAGAACTTCATGTAAGTGGAATATTACAACACGTTGGCTGTTGTTCTAGACTTCACCTCTGAATAAAATTTACTTTAAATTTAAAGAAAAATCTTCAAACTATGGAGAAGTAACCCTACTTATAACCATTTATAATCACCTTGGTAAGTTCAAGCCATTACCTTTATGAAAACTAAACTGTATTCTAAAGTTCCTGTGTTCTGAAATTTACATTAGTAGAGAATCTGACTCTGCAGAAAATGGAGTTTTTTGGTTTTTTTTAAAGATTTTATTTATTTGAGAGAGTGAGAGAGAGCATGAGAGGGGAGAAGGTCAGAGGGAGAAGCAGACTCCCCATGGAGCTGGAAGCCCAATGTGGGCCTTGATCCCAGGACTCCAGAATAATGACCTGAGCTGGAGGTAGTTGCTTAACCAACTGAGCCACCCAGGTGCCGGATAATGGAAAGAGTTCTAATAGAATTTTGGATAGTGGTGATAGATAATTTTGGAATCTCTTTAATGGATGAAGCAGAAGTTGGTGACTTTTTTTTTCTTTTAAAGGACCACATAGTAAATATTTTAGGCTCACAGGCTATGTGGTCTCTGTCCCAAAAACTCAGTTCTTCTGTTGTGCCACAAAAGCAGCAGTACTGATGATGCATAATTGAATGGGCATGATTGTGTTCTATAAAGCTTTATTGAGGGACACTGAAATTTGATTTTCGTATAATTCTTATATGTCACACATATTTTTCTTTTGATTTTCTTCCAGCCATTTAAAAATGTAAAACTCATTTTTCACTTTAAAAGGTTCTACATAAATAAGACACACTAGATTTGGCCCATGGGCAATAGTTTGCTGACCCCTTTTCTAGAACCTAAACTGCTTGCATTTACGTACTTCCTTCTGATAGCACATGTAGTCTGTCAGTTCCAAAGGGGAACATTTGCTCTGTAGGGCTTCAGATGGGTAATGGATGGTAGATTTTTCTACGCAGTAAATAAAGATGAAAGAAGGGGATTTTAATTGAAAATTATTTTGTGACATAGGGAATTAGGGTAACTTTCTAAATCTCCAAAGCTTTGGCTAGGAAGAGAATGATGGATAGGGAACACAGCTAACTGAATGAAAACATCTAAACATTGGCATAGCACAGATTTTAAAAACTCTCATCTTTAATATGTATCCAGAACTTTTTCTTGCTACATGATCAACCTGTGAACAGTCGTCTCTGCTCCCTCTCCCCCTTTAGCTTATGCTAAAGGTTTCTCAGGAGCAGTTAAAGAATTTTAAACAGTTGTTAGTGGGAAGAATTAGTGTCAAAATGACCACAACTGAGGTGAATAACAGGTTTTAATGGAGTCATTTTCAAGCTTGTAGCTTAGAATCTGTGCCATCTCTGTGTCACTCATTCCCACATCTGCCACTCTTACTTTTTGTTTCTCTTTCATATTTCCTTTCTTCCACAATCAACTTTTGATTCTTTCTCAGTTGCTGATACTAATAAGGTATTATTTTTAATGAATTAAATTGTGTCCTCTTTTCTTAATTTAAAAAGTTGCTGAATTAAATACCCTGTTTATTTTCCCCATCATTACATCTTCCCATCCCATCCCAACTCTCTCCCGGCCCAAAAAACCTTGTTAACTGATCTCTGCATTTCTTTTAGAGAGAAAAATGTGTACCATTATAAGTGTAGGCCATCCTTACCCTAAATAATCACTTAAAAAAAAAATTAACTACAGAGTACTATCCTAGAGTGCATAAATCAGTGAATTATTAGCATGTTATATGTGTGATCTGAGTCCGTAATTTTACTTCTTTTTTAAGAAACCTTTCTGTGGAAAAAAAAGAAGAAAAGAAACCTTTCTGTGGTTGAAATTTCTCTGTTTTTTTAAACAATCTATATAAATCATTTATTCAGTGATGAAAATGACTAACATAAGATCACAGATTTACTTTAAAGAACTGGCAGTAAGGGTATAAGTATTCACTTACATATATTTTGAATTCCGTGTTCATAGTACCTCAGACAGCAGCATGTCCAAGTCAGTGCTTTAGAAAACATGTTTACGGCAGTTTCGTGCTGCTGCCGTGCTCCTGTGGTGTTACCTGCCTCGTTTTACCAGATTGCTTAAAGGGAGTCTGTTTCTCCTTATTGCTGCTACACTTCTTTGAGAGCCTCATGCTGACATTCAAAGCTCTGAAACTATTTCTGTTGTCTTTTTCATTTATGGTATTTCTATACCAGTAATAGTTAACATCTGGTCTCCAAAAACCTAAATACCAATGAATGAGTCAGTATCTTATGGGGAATTACTTTGAATATTTTTAAAAGAAAAAGATCTGTAAGTCCAGAAAGACAAGTAGTATTAGAAGAAGAGTTGTTAAGACCAAAGGAGGAAGTTTGCCCTAACAAAGTAATTTCTGGGGGGAAATGACTTAGAAATAAAGCAGCTGTATGATTTCATTTTTAATTATACCAGTATTCTACCTTTACATAGGTAATATAATTCCACAGACAAAATTAACAAAATCAGTATTTTGTATAAATGACTGCTCATTTTAGCCAAAGTACACTTAGGGAGGTACTTTCTAAATTTTTTTTCCCCTGAATCTCTACAGATTTCCTGTATTCTCTCTTTTTTAATGAGAGTTTGGAATCAGAGTATTTTGCATAGAAATTAGATTTTAATGAGACCCCTTGAGGTTGATTTTTTTTCCCCCCCTTGAATGTAGTTTATACTAGATAGAAGTACTTCAGTTAGGGATAGTTGGTTGCCTTGTAAGGTAGGTACATTTTGAAAGCTGCCTAACTAATATCTTTGCAGAGAAATATGCTATAAGAATGAAGGTTCATTTTGAGTTAAAATTATATATAATGTATAATTATATATATAGTATGTAAAGTTATAAAGCTTGTTTGTAAAGCTGAGTTTTTCTAGGAGAGCAGAAGTCTCTTCAGTTGCTCTTAGGTATCTTAAGTGTCCTTTTCACTTAACACCTCCAGGAATCTGGATATTACTTAAGTTTTGTTAAAATAATGTTCCTTGATAATAGTTTCAAAGTTTCATCAGCTAAGGCATTGTGTACTAGAATGAAAATGGACAGAAGTAATCCATCTGCCTGGGCAAGTATTTAAGGAAAGGTTTGTTTTTCTAAATATGGAAATGCGTTGATGGCTTTATATATTAGGGAGTATATGAATAATTTTAAGGCAGCCATTTCTTCTTAGTTAAACTTGTCCTGGGCTCGTGTGCTCTTTTTTTTTTTTTTCCTTTCCCTTTTTTTTTTTTTTTTAAAGATTTTATTTATTTATTTGACAGATCATAAGTAGGCAGAGAGGGAGGCAGGCAGAGAGAGAGAGGAGGAAGCAGGCTCACTGCTGAGCAGAGAGCCCAATGCGGGGCTCGATCCCAGGACCCTGAGATCATGACCTGAGCCGAAGGCAGCGGCTTTAACCCACTGAGCCACCCAGGCGCCCTCCCTTTCCTTTTTTTTAATAGGAAGTGATTCTAAAAAAGTAAGACTTTCTGGAGACAAAAATTTTTTACTAAAAATTTATTTCTAAATTTTGCTGACTTTCTTTTCCAAGGTATCTGATGGCCAAGAGTCTACACCACCAACACCTGCACCCACTTCAGGAATTGTGGGTGCATTAATGGAGGTGATGCAGAAAAGGAGCAAAGCCATTCATTCTTCAGGTATATTTACATGTACATATGTATATTTAATTTTAATATTTGAAGTTCTATTTTCTTTTGATTTTATGATAGTCTTTGCTAGCTTTTCCTCTGCTGTTGAGTAACACCGATGTGAATTTTAGGGCCAAAATTTAAAAGTTACTGCCACTGTGACTAGTCTGTCTGAAGCTTAATGGATTCTAGGACACCATAGCCATAACCATAAATTAGAAGAACAGCTTCAGAAAAATAGCAATTTGATTTCCTGTACTGAAAATACTGATAGAATGCCTGGCAAATCTCTAAATGAGGCTTGAGATTCTGGATCGCATTCCTGTGACATGAGAAATTCAGGTTTCTGAATTTGTGATTCAGAATTTGTGAGAATCAGGGCTGAGAAATTGGATTTTCTGGGATTTGCTAAAGAATCTTGAAGTTTTCTGTGTCCTCCTTTTTGTGATTTCCTGAAAGGTTTATGTGAAAAAACTAGTCCCTATTCTGAGGCCATTATTAAAAGTGGCCACCATATAAGTGGGTATTACTTTCAAAAGAGAAAAAGCAGTGGGTCCTGCTGATACAATGCTTGAGGTTTACTAAAGCTTCCCAGCATGGTGTACCAGAATCAGATGTTTATTCTTTTTGAATCTATTATTTACTCTCTATGGACCTCAGTTTTCTTACTTGCTATGTGAAGAGAATTCATGAATCATGATTGATATGAAGAATAAATAAAATAATATGTAACTAACCAGCAGATTACCTGGCACATAGTAAGTACTCAAGAAATGTCATTTTTCTTCTGTTTCTCTGTGAGGATGTGGCTATCTAGGACCTATTACCAGTATTTATTTTCCTTAAATAGACATATCTATTCTCATACTGTGTGATAAAGAGAAAATAGGCTGTTTCATTCTGCAGATATTTATTGTGGAACAATAATTTTAAAAAAAATGCCTGCCTCCATGGAGCATGCATTCTGGTGAAAGACAAACAGTAAACAAACTATGTTAGCAAAATATATAATATGTTAAGTGGTGATATGTACTAAGGACAAAAATTAAGCAGAAAAGGGAGATACAGGGACTTACAGGATGTGGGAGGGAAGTTCATTTTGAAATAAGATAAGGCCTAACTGAGGTGACATTTGAAAAAAGACCAGAAGGAGTTCAGGAAGTAAACCATATAGAAGATGGGGGGAAATGTGTTCATTTGGGTGGAAAGAACAGCAAGTGCAAAGTCCCTGAGGTTGAGGAACACCAGTGAGGCCAGTATGGCTGAGTAAGGAAGGGAGGGGAAAGAATAGTAAGGTAATGAAGTAGGAGAGATAGTAGGAGGCCAGTGGTTAAGACTCTGGAGGCCATGAATATGATGGGAAGCCATGGAAGGTCCCTAGCAGAGGAATGGCAAGGATCCAAGCAAGAGATAGCAAATGTTTGAATCAGATTGGTAGCACCACTGAGCTGGGGATTGGATACTAGGTATATTTTGACTGGAGATCCTTGAGTTTGCTGATGGATTGGGAGTGAGGTTTGGAAAAAAGAAAGGAGTGAAGGATGACTCCCAGGACTTTTGACTTGAGCATGAAAGGGGTAAAATTTTCATTAACAGAGTAGGATAAGATTTAGGAGGAGCAGGTTTGAGAGGAAAGATCAGAAGTTTGGTTTTTGTAAATATTAAATTTGAAATACTTACTAAAAATTCAAATGTAGATGTTATGCATTTGGTTATGAGCCTGGAGTTGAGGGGCGGGGTCTGGAATGTTAAAAGAAATTTGCATGTCGTTAAAATAGGCGTGGTATTTAAAGTTACAGAATGGGATGGCATCATGAAGGAAGTGGATGTAAATAGAGAAGAGAAGGTGTAATAAGGTCTGAAGGCTGGAGAGTGCAGTATCTCAGAAGCCACATGAAGCATTTGAAGTAGGATGGACTGACGATCTGGGTTAGATCTGTGTGATCAGTCAAGAAAGTGGGAAAAGGGGGGCGCCTGGGTGGCTCAGTGGGTTAAAGCCTCTGCCTTCGGCTCAGGTCATGATCTCAGGGTCCTGGGATCGAGCCCCACATCGGGCTCTCTGCTCAGCAGGGAGCCTGCTTCCTACTCTCTCTCTCTGCCTGCCTCTCTGCCTACTTGTGATTTCTCTCTGTCGAATAAATAAATAAAATCTTTAAAAAAAAAAAAAAAAGAAAAAAAAGAAAGTGGGAAAAGGAAATTGAGCTTTAGCTTTAGGAACAGTAGGTCATTGGTGACCTGGAAAGAGCAATGTCATTGGGTTCAGAAGAGAATAGGAGGGTAGGAAGGGGGGCTAGGTATTTGGTCTGTCTGCTCTGTTTCCTTAGTGGCTCAGTGTCCTCAGTGTCAATGAGTTTCCTGCTTATCACTGGAGTTGTACCTGGAATTGGTAGTAGAACAATCTGTCAGGTGTATTTTTTACAACTTTTCTTTAAAAATAGTCATTAAAGGGGCCTCTCTTGGATTTGAGATATGTGAAAATTGAGAGACAAACCCAAATGTTTGTTTACATATAAACAAACTCTGGTTGAAATTCTCTACATAGATACTAAGGAACTAGAACCCAAGTCTTCTGACTCCTGGTCTAATCTTCAACTGACCATTATACTCTTTAGATATATTTTATTTGATTGATTTTAAATTGTCCTCGTAACCAGATTTCTCCAGAATCGAATGGGTTTGTTTCAGAAGTTAAGTAATTGGAGAAGTCATCCAAGAATCATGTAATGTTATTTTATTTATACATATATTTTGAATGTTTGCCTTGATGATTTTCTTTTAGATGAAGATGAGGATGAAGATGACGAAGAAGATTTTGAGGATGATGATGAATGGGAAGACTGATCTATATATTATATATATATATATTTTTAAGGTGAAATACTAAACACTACTTTCTGTCTATGGATTCTGTAAAATTATCATGTAAATGTTCTACCAATTTGCTGTATATTTTTGTTGCCTTTTTTGCTTTTTTTTAATTAATCTGTGCAATACCTCATTTAATCTGTAAAGGTTTGTCAAAATCCTCTATAAAGCTACTCCCTGTTATTGTGTGCAAGTTTACACCAGGATGCTCACTTAATTTGTGAATATTTTTCATTCCATCAACAAGGGAGTTTAAATATTATATGTGAGACTGACAAAAACCTTAATGTAATTTAGTTATAATGCCAGAAGGAAAACACTATTTTCATACCCTACTTTTTCTGTACCTAAATTTTCTTATTAAAATCTAGTATAGCACTACATTCTTTTTTAAGTGATACAGACCTTAGTTTATTTAGCCCCTTCATTTTGAACACCATGCTACATGAATGTTGAAGCTGACACATTGCACAGTTCTCTAGACATCACTACACTGATGCAGTTTCTCAAGTTGTAGCAATATGCTCTGCATAATGTCACTACAGACACACTAGTTGGGAAAATTAGTAACACACCTCTTAAAACAATATTGCCTGTTCTTGGACAGAAGTGGTATTTGGAGGCTGGAATCACAAGGAGACCTTGCATACCTGTACTTGACTGAGATTATTTTTATGCTATAGCAAATGTGGCAGGCTCTTTTTAGCAAAAATTTAAAAATATTTTTGGTATTACTCTTAAATAGTTGTTTAAGTTTTTGCAGTTCGGGGGATTTTAGGGGTAATATTCTACATAAACTGAAGGAGGCTATACATTATGGTTACTTCAGTATCTGGTTAAATGCACTATAAAAATCAGAACATTTCTAAAAATGATGTGGAATTATTTTTATTGCGTAGTCTGTATGGATTGAGGTATTCAGAAATATCTGCCATACAAATCGAATCTAGCTGGCAAAGGTAAACACTGTAATGCTGAACCAATTACGCTATTTAAAATTTTTTTATATAATTTCTCAAGGTTTTTGTCAAATGTCAGGTGAAGTGTTACATTTTTCTTAAAAGATTGGTGGCCCCAGTGTTACATTTCTTGAACTACATAACTGAATGATAGATTCTTTTTTTTTTTTTAATAAAACTTTACAACCTGCACATTTGTTATGTATACTAAATGATGTGTTAAAATTAGGGTTTCCTTGCCTCTCTACAGTACACTAATCTGCCTAAAGGTGGTTGTTTTCATATTTATAGTGCTAATTACCATACCTACCTACTTTAAATTTTAGGTAGAAAAACGATCTGATTTAAATACAGACACGTATTTTTCTCACATTGAGTCATATGCAGAATGTAGTTCCAAATGTATTTCAGTACTATAATCACAATATCCAACTAAAAATTAAGCTCTCTAGAATTGTACCGACCAAAATCTAGTATTGGCATGATCTTGACAGGCTGGACCTGCAAGATACGGCTTGAATTTTAACCAGTTATCACATAATCTCTAGTGATCATGCATCTAGTTATCATAAGAAATAATTTAAAAGGTTTTGTTGCTGAAAGCAGTAAGTGGTGCAGTAAGATAGTTAAGTTATTCAAAGAATGTTACCTTTCTTGCAAGAGTAATTTAAACACAAGGGAAAGAGTCTAGACTTTTTGTTTCTTGCAAAAACAGTGCCCTCTGCTGCTAGAAACCTTTTTCTGCTTACTCTCATTTTTATCGTGGCTTGCGCTCAGTGACACTGAGTCTGGTGTGGATGAGGCTGGACAGCTATTAACCAATAGAGTTAGGAATTTGTGCAAATGGTAAATAGAAAATTATAATTATTTTAAGTAATATTAAACATCCTTCTTTTTTTTCATTTTGACATTATAAAAAACATTTTAAATATCCTAGAAATGTCTTTAAGGTAATGCCAACTTAAGATCTCTCTTAACTTTTGGCCAAGGAATTCAGGGTTTTCCAGCTAACTTCGGTGTGATAAGTATTATCAGGAGCTGCTCTGAGTAAAAGGATATCAATTCTTTGAGTTGGAAACAATTTTAAACAAAATTTGCCAAAGGTAATTGAGTTTATTCTTCTTGAAGAAAAAAAAAGGCTTTCTGTTATTGTTATTGCACAAAGTCTAAATTACTATTGGTTGAAACACAGCAGCTGTGGAGTTCAGTCCAGGCATGAAGACTAAACCCACTGTAGATGTAAAGGTTGCATGTTTCAGTCCTCCACCACCTTGCACTGTGGGCAGCACTATACGTGTGCGTTGTCTGAAAGCCTCCCATATATACTGCAGCTAAATGATTGTCTGATAGCCTTCGCATTTAACAAACTAGCATGAGGCTTTTTATATGCTATGTGATAGACAATTTCAGCTAGCCACATATTGTATGTGTGAGATTCATAAAGACTTTTCAATCATTCATTTCCATTTATCAACTGAAATTTTGTTTAGTATGTGAATTTTTTTGAAATGTATAGTGATAGGATGTTGCACTGGTGGCAATTCATCATGGAGCATAATAAAATTAATTTGACCCAAATAGGCTAAAATACTGTGTTTTTCTTTATTGTGGAGAGATTAAAATGGATAAAAACAATTTTTTTTACTACAGATTGTAGTAAAGGGTACAGAGCAGTGAATGATGATGGTTGAAGTTCTCAGCAGACTGCATGCCCTGAGAGAGTGTGCCATTAAATAAACAGGGTGAGCAGAAAGAATGTTACACCCTGTTCTGCTGGGAAATGTGACAGCTGCTCAGCAGCTCCCTGGAAGCCACAGAACATTCACATTGCAAGGTCAAACTGGAGCTCTTGGCATTTCAGAAACATTGAGGTTCCCTAAAATCAGAATGATACTGAAGTTTACTGGTCATTTCAGTAAAGCCAGATATAGGAGTTCATGTGGGACTTAAATAGTTCTTAATCAATGGTATCAAAGACGGTTCTTTAAACAGGAACCTCCGTTTTGATAAATAGAATTTTCTGTGCTGCTGACTTTGGCACAAGTGGGTGTCTGAAGATTAAACTGAGTTATGGAATCTAGTGTGTAGGATGCTACAAAATGCCTTCTAAGAGCTTTAGCCAAATTTAAACATTTCAATAATATGTTCCATTAAAAAATTGTTTCTGTTGTACAGATGTGAACACTTAAGAATGTATTAACCAAACTTAGAAAAAAAATTTTTTTGTGATACAAATGCCTCAGAATTGCTCTTGTCACATTGTATTTATCTAATCGAAGGAGAAATTCCTGAAATAACTTACTGTCCTTCAGAAATGGAGTTCTTAAAGGACAAGTGTAGACATAAGGTCTATTTATATACAATAGAAAATTCTTTATGGAAAAGAAAAGACAAATTTTGCTTTGCACACTTATTTTATTGACATTTTTACATCTTACCTCCAAAATACAGCATTCTCTTATAATCTCTTGGTCTTTCATTGATGGATTTTTTTTTTAACCTTTGCTTTTTAGTGAAGCCACTGGGAAAGGTGTAGTATATAGGCTGTTATGAATATGATGGGGAACATACTTTGCAGTTAGTGCTAAGACTGTCTACATGTGATACATGTATCCTCCATTACATGAAGGAGTCTGTTGAAAATTTTGGCTTTATAAGAAAATGTGTACATAAATTAACCATAGCTTTTTTTTAAATCTACATCAGTGGTCATCCTAACTATTGATGCAGTATTTAATTTTACACAAGTCCAGTGTAAATTTAAACTGGTCTGTACCACCATCAGAACTGACAAATCAAGATGTGAATAGCACACAATTATTTTGAGTAAAATTTAATAGATAGTAGCTTATAGTTGGGTGGTTTTTAGGTTTGGTATTTGTGTATTGGGGAATTTCTAGTAAATTTGAAGTCCCTTAATTTTTTTTAGCAACCACAAAATATTTTTATACTTACTTTAGTAAAGGTTTTCTTTAAATTTTCTATTCAAGAGGAAATTCTATTTTAACAGTATTAAGTTACATTATGGAACTGGAAGTTCCAGATGTCATATTGACATCACTTTCTGTCTTGGACTGATGGGCATGTCTTGACCTAAATTCAGTTTTATCTTGGTTGTGGCTAGATGTGTGAGGATTTTCATCCAAGCCCAAGTCTAAGAATTTTTAAACATCAATATCACCATATTTAAACAATTGTTTATTAAGACTAAATAGGTGGTAGACATTAAAATATAATTGCAATAAGGTAGATCCTCTCCCTCTTTACATCTAAAATGCTTATTTCACAGCTGAAAGACCGCTGCAGATCATCAGGTTCCATCAAGACAACTCTCATCGGAGTGGTAGAGGGGCTCACCTGAGTTCTGTTAGAAGGAGCTAAGACTAGAATTCAGCCTTGACTACTAGTTCAGTTGCGTCTTTCTATGCACCATAATGCTGTTTTATCCTTGTTTTCTGTATTTTTCATAAATTACCAATAAATTGCTGACTTAACTTGGCTTCTGAAAGATTTATGGCTATAAATTTCACTCTTTCTCACTTGTCATCTGGGTGTTGATAGAAGCCACCAGCATCCTGTTCTCATCTCTGCCTGGGAGAGCTGGCTTGCTTTGAGGACCCGGCCTCTGACTCTGAAGCATGTGATCATATTTTGGCTCAGTGACGGCGGACACCCTACATTGTCCAAGCAGTCGGTCATCACAGGACACTCTTGTCATTTAGTGCTGGGTTAAAATAAAATTGAGCTTTATAATCTACATCCACATTATTTTTGTTAGTTTCCTATAGATATAAAGAGCATTGCCTTTATTTAGATGTAAGTATTTTGTAAGCCCTTAACACTCAACTTGCCTGACAGAAAATCATTTTGAGAATGTATTAATCTTTCTGTATAATTTTCAGTCAACAGCTGCACTGTCAATTTAAAGACCGGGAGTTCTTCCAGGAGGACAAGGACAAACCAAACACTTTAAATCCAACTTCCTGGTTTTCTTATTAGTGAGAGAGGGGAGATTCTAATTTAGTGGCTTGTATTTCATCCTTACTGGAAAAGATGCAGGAAAATAAAGCTCGTATTCCAGTGTTGGTGGTGTTGAAAGAAAGAAATTAAGTGAAAGGAGAAGGCATCGTCAGGTCCAGTTAACTACAGGGAAACAAAGCTGTTCATAATGTCTCAATTCTGTAGTGATCTGTTAAGAGAACTCTGGTTAGTTCCTTACATCAGCTTTTGAGCCTAAAAAGAAACAACTTTTATTTATTTATTTTTTTTTTAGTTAGGGTGGGAGTCTAAGGAGATAGAGAATAGAAAGGAGAATTTGTGTTTGCAAGCAGATTTTTGTCTTAAGATTGGGATTGGGAGAATATTCAGAAAGTAAAATTTAAATATGTTAAAATCCCCGTTTTGAAGGGTGATGACTAGTTGAGAAGAAGCTGATGAAATCAGGTTTTGGTTTATGTTTTGCTTACTAAGCAAGGATGTAGGGGTACTTGGGTGGCTCAGTTGGTTAAGCATCGGACCCTTGATTTTGGCTCACATCATGATTTCAGGGTCGTGGAATGGAGCCCTGCCTCGGGCTCTCAGCATGGAGTCTGCTTGAGATTCTCTCTCTCTCTCTCTCTCTCTCTTTCCCTCTGCCCCTTCCCCTCATGTGTCCTCTTTCTCGCTCTCTCTCTTCCTAAAATAAAATCTTTCTTAAAAATTTTAAAAATTCTAAAAAAAAAAGGTTATAAATGTAGAGAGGCCAGCTTCTTTATTGTATAGTCGACTAAAAATCTATACCAGTCCTTTCAGATTTTTTTGAACTTTGCTGTGGATATTTGACAAATGTTGTGATGTGTTTAACATGAACAGTTAAGTAATTATGAGGGAATCTGATTTAGTAAGCATAGTCCTAGCACTGCAACCATTTTCTTCCCAAGCCATGGGTAAATGGAACATATTATGATTCTGTTTAAGTGACCTTGCTTTGTCCCTGATTGAATGCTTGGATGCTGTTGAACATGTTTGTAAGGATCTGCTGCCTAAAAATGCCTAGAAAGTTTGAGTTGATTCTGAGCCAAATGATTGTTTGGGTCCACATAGCCACTATGCCTGGGTCAGTCTGATGTGGTTTATGCCTTGAGACTGTGTGCGGAGAGCTCTGTGAGTCCTTGAGCCAGCTCAGCATCCTCCTGTTACTTTCCACTTACATTACTTGGTTTTCCAGAGCAATAGAAAACCTGGTTTGATGGGAAGTCATTGTATTATTTTTTATAGATGCTTCTTCCTTTCCCAATGCTTTTAAGTATTAAGCCAAGCATCATGCCTCTGAGAAGACGGGCAGGGAGAAACAAGTACGTTGTGCATTTGAGTTCAGTCTTGACTCTGTTGAGCTTGCTTCTCTAATCATTATGGACAGTTGAATTCAAATGGGATTTGGTGGGTCATTGGAAAAGATAGGATAACTTGTAGGGGGGAAACGTGTTTGTATTCTTTCTACCGCATGGCCGGTTAACACTCAGAGGTAGCATTTTCTTTGTATCTGGGTCTTGGTTTGTGATGTGTGGTCAGTTAGAATTGCAGTAATAACTCCACACACAAAACAGCTTGACATAATAAAGCAAGTATCTTTCAACACTTGGAAGCCATTGCTCTATCTTCATGTTGACAAGATATGCCACAAAATTGAGGATAGAGATGGGCAGTGTGAAAACTATGAAGGAATTTTTTCAGAGTTTTTCCCAAAAAAGCTTTCAAATATATAAGTTTTTTTAAATATTACTAGGAACTGGTGACTAAAGCAAGAAGGAACAGAAATGTAAGGAAATGTTCTCCTGTATCAAGCTCCCGAGGCTTCAAAAATTCCAACTTCTTATTTTCGGACCAACTAGGTGAGTGCACTTAGATGTGGGTGTTATTATCCTAATGTCTGTACTTAACCAAACTACTTAAAATGAATTACTGTTACTGTAAATTGGAGGTAGGCCCCAGAAAAAAACAAATCTGTTGTCCTGTACTAACATATCTCTAGATCTGGAAAACAGAAATTCATGTGGCCACATAATGCCAAGACCCACTGAGGAGTCAGGCTCCCACCTCCCCTGCCAGCTTGGTAACAGGTAGTTTATTAAATCACCTTGTTGTAGCTTGAATAGAAGTTTGAACAGAAGGTGTCCTCATGACCCATCATGAAAGAATGGCTGAAAGGCATGCATCGGTGAAACAGGAAAGGAGGCTAGAAAAAACCCTGACACTGAATGCTGGTAATACTCTTGTGTGGCTGCCTGTGTGAGCCCCTTCCAAGCCTGTCTCAAAATACAAGCTCTGCTCTAGCAGGTCACTGGAGATGTGGCCTTAGAGCCACTTATGTTATTTAAGAAACTGTCTTTGTGTTAGGGGGCATGAGCAGGAACATTTGCGTATATTGATGTATTCAGAGTGTAGTCTCAGAACCACCCTGACCTGCGGAAATTAGAAACAACTTGCACAGGTACGAGGAGGAGGACTTAGTGCATAAGTGCACAAGCACTTGACTGGCTCCATTTAGATTGAGAAAGAGCATTTGAGTCATAGGTCATGATTCTTAAAAAGTTTACATTAATGCACTCAGCCTCTAATGAAAAAATCGGGGGGGGAACAAAAAAATAAGGAAAAGATTTTATATTTGTAATCATTACCCACAAGACTGGCAGTGGATCAAAAGGTGAAAACTTAGGCTAGTTTCAAGATTTGCCAACTACTGGCTGCTGAAAACAGGAGTGTTAATACCAGTCTACTGAATAATTTATAAATATGGCAAAAGTTTAAGTCGCTGATGTAATCTAGGAAATATACATATATCCTTTAAGAGTTATCAATGCTAAGTCAGGATTTCTGCATGGCTGGTTTTTCTCTTAAAATTGGGGAAGAGGAGCAACCATTACGCATGGCACTTTGGGCATGCAGGCTCTCAATATCCAACATACTGTTCATTGAAAAGTGGGTGCTGGCAACATGTAGACTGTAATCTATTTCTTAAAATAATGGGCCTGAATTAATGTGACCTTGACAATGCTATTAACTGACTTACCAGAGCTGTTCCGGCAAATCTTTTGGAGAAACAAAAGTGATGCTGTGTAAAGTTCAAAATATGGAAAATTTTTTCTCAAGTCGTTTGGTTTCCAGACTTAAATTCCAATTGGCGATTTTTCACAGCATCTCCCCCAAAGATAGAAACTATTGCACCATGTTGAATAGGAAATCAGAAGAAACAACAGGTTTCAGAAAATTATGGGGATTGCTTTCCTGTCTAAGTTACTGTTTCTCTTGAAAGCATTGTCCTCTTAAATCACTCGCCAGGATTACTTTCTCTTAATATGGTAGCAGTAACTTCCCTTGTGCTTACCCCTCCTAGAAATTGTCTAATACCATTTTTTGTTGTATGGTTCCTGTCATTGCCTTATACTTCCTTCCCCCAACACAGAAATAAACAGTAATTGTCAGGTAATTAAGAGGGCTGGGAATATAAAATGCTCAGGAGAGGATCGGGTTCGTATATGTATTCTTGAAACTTGTGATTTGATACTGGGAAGTAGCACAGTGAAGATCCCATGGACTTCATGTAAGTAATAGGAAGAAATATTGGCAATACATTTACCAACCTGCACGAGTGTTTTTGGGTTTGTTTTGGTTTGTTTTTTTTTTCTTTCACTTTTTTTAAAATTAAGTTTTAATTTAAATTATAGTATAGCTACAAGTGTTTTTCTAATAAACACTTTTCCCAGAGGGCACAGTCAGTACCTTCCCAATTAATTTGCAATTCCCAGTGTCCTTTGCTCTCTGACTTCCTTGGGGAGACGCTCCCAACCCTGTCTCCCTTCTGCAGGGGGATCTGTAATGTGGACACTCAGCCAGTTTCAGACTGGGCTACTTTCTGATAATAATGATGAAGCCATTTAAGGGGTCTTCAAAGCCCCATGGCCATGCATACTACATGACCATTTATTTTTCCTTTGAGGAAAGTAGTATTTGAAAGTATCCATTTTAATACTAGCCAGTATTTATTAGAGCACTTATTAACATGCAGTTGGACACTGCATGAAATATTTTACATGAGAAACTTGTCACAATTTTTCAGCCAAGGCAAATAAAACAGGTTAAACAATTTGCACAAAGTTAAATAGCTGATATCTGACAGAGCTGAGCTTCAGACTTAGGTCTGTCTTAATACAGAGGATGTGCCTTTAACCACTACAGTTCCCTGCCTCCCAGGTGCATTAAGTCATCAGTGATAGTCTGGGTAAAAAATAAAAATACTACTCCAGGGGCACCTGGGTGGCTCAGTGGGTTAAGGCCTCTGCCTTCAGCTCAGGTTATGATCCCAGGGTCCTGGGATCGAGCCCCACGTCGAGTTCTCTGATCAGCAGGGAGCCTGCTTCCTCCTCTCTCTCTCTCTGCCTGCCTCTCTGCCTACTTGTGATCTCTGTCTGTCAAATAAATAAAATGAAGTCTTAAAAAAAAAAAATACTACTCCAACAGCTTTACTTCAAATGTAGAAGGCTTGGGATTGTTCTGCTTATGCACGTGCAGGGGCCCAAAGGGAAATGCTGTCATTCTCTGTTTTCCAGAAAAAAAAAAAAAAGTTCAACAGAAAGGAAAATAAGTTATAATCATGCAGCTGAACCAGCAGCCACTGAAGCAAGCCAGGGCCCCAGGCAAGTTGCGAGTTTAGTACAGGCTCATGTTTTGGGAGTATTCAGTGAATAGAATATAGTATTTTTATAATTTGTCTTTGGTTTGCTCATCCCCAACTCCCACTCCCCTCTCCATCAGCATTAAAGTTTTTTTCCCCCATTTGAAATATTAGATTAGGTAACTAACATGTTTGAGTAATCCCAAATGTGTAATAAATGACACAAGAATTTATTTGGAATTACCTCAGAGTCCTCTCTCTAAACTCGAAGTAATCTCTGCCAGTGTGTCTCCTTTCCTTAAGCATTTTCCATTTATTTCATATTTTTATCCCCCCAATGGGGACTTTTAATTTATGAATATCATATGTGGAGACAAAATTGGATTTGTTTTGCCTTTTTTTTTTTTTGCTTATGTTAAAAAAATTCACATTTCTTTAAAACCAACATTTACCACTAATAACCTCTGAGGTAAAAGCATAATTATCCATCCTAACAAAGATTCCTGTTCAACTTCCTATGAGTGTCTCTGAAGAGTCACAAAAAAATTCTTGGCAGCATTTAGAGAAAAATAAATGAGGGTGTTAGTATTACCTTGCTCTTCCTGAATGTGGTATTTTCAGCTTTCTGCCGGTCTCCTGGGTAGGCTCCACAACTCCCAGCTGGTACCATGTGGGCAAAAAGTAAAGCTGGAGAAGACTAAAGTATAACTTCTAAAAAGACAATCATAAATATATATAAAATACATGTATTTTTCCCTCTGACTCCTCCTTCCAAAGTCCAAAAACTATTTCCAAAAAAGTGTCCTTTAATTTTCCCACTTTTGCTGAAGAGTTTGTAAAGAGTTCCTCTGAGCCACCATTTGTTGGATTATGTTCACATGGATGCACTGGTTTTTAATCTGGGGTGCTGCCCCCCCCACACTACCCTCCCCACTGGCTTGAAAAGGAATTAATACAGGATAGGTTCAGGGAGGTCAACTTGCAAACTGTGAACTGAGCCTGACTTTTGATCACCTGTTTCTGTGTTTTTGTGACAGTGGTCACTCAGATGGGTCACCTGAGATTCCATTCAGGAAGAGAGAAAGTTTAACAGTTTGTGCTAGTGTCAACACTAGTTTGACCACAGATTGGTATGTTTTTCCATTACATGTCTAATTTTTAAAAATTCAAAATATATAACCCCACGAAAGTTGTGTTGTTAGGAATCTATTCAGTTTGTAATAAAGTTTATATAGCGAATTACACAATGTTTCAATCTGGAACAAGTGATTAGTTGTCTGAAAATTAGCGCAGCATAGCTAATATACAAATAGATTATGTATCCAAGTAAAAACTTCCACTTTAGAGTGCAAATTTGTCCTAAGGGTTTTAAAGATCAGACTGATTTTCCCTTAGGATCATCATTTAGAGAACAGGACTTTGATTTTCCGGTTGTCAGTCTCTGACTTGCTCAAATGCTGTCCTGACCATAGCTTGCGTAGCCACTCCTGAAGATCGCCTGGCCACTGCTCCCAGCCCACACCCAGAAAAAGTGTGGAGGTTCTGAGGGAGGAGGCACAGCAAGAGTGGATGCTAATATTCTTAGAACTCTGGCCCTACTGTGTACACAAAGGAAATGGTAATATTGGGTGCTCATTGGATCCCCTTAGCCTCCATGTGTAGGACCTGGGACCAATCTTGCCTCTAGAACTTCATTTCTCAACCATGGTCCTTTTTGATCCCAGACTACTGTTGGCACTCCATGAGGACTGATGAGAAGATACTGTCATGTTGTCTCTTCATTGTTGTTGAGTAGCTAATACATCTGTCTATTAAAATACATGTATTGAGTGCTTGGTGTTTATTGGGCATAAAGATAAGATACAGTCCCTAAGCTCCTGGATATATAGTCCAGTAAAGATAGTGGGGAGACTAAGACATGTACGCAAATAGTATATAATGCAAGGCAAAATGTATCTTGAGACTATGGAAAACTGATTATAACAAGGGCAGATATTGAAGGAGGAAGATGAGTTCAGTTTTCAGTACATTGTGTCTGAATGTGAATGGGTACATTCAGAATCGTGGGGGCATTCATTTGTGCTGGATTCGGGGGACCTGTGGTATGAGTAGTAGTTAACGATAGCGCTTTGGATGAGTTCATCTGGGAGAATGTGAAGAACAGAGGCTCTTTTGAAGGATACTCTTGTCCACATCAACTTGGGTCAATAAGCTACTTGTCTTTCAAGGCCTCTTTGGAAGGAGGAATTAGGTGCTAACCAGATAAAGAGAGTGAAGGGAACTCCAGGCAGGTAAGACGGGGTGTGAAATGCTGTGTGTCAAGAGGGGGCACCGCTTGTCCAGTGAGCTGCAGGTCGCTCAGTCCGGCTTAAGCACAGGGTACATGGGGCAAGAGGTGGAAACTGAGGCAGAAAGATAATCAGGGCCATGTTTGCCATGCTAAACGATTTGAACTTTATTCTGGAGAATATGGGCTACCCCTGAAGAATTTCAAGCAGGTGATTGCTGTGATGAGAATTGTGTTTTGGAAAGACTATCCCTCTAGCATATTAAAGACAAGTTGGGGGGAGTGAGAATGGAAGTGGAGAAGCCAGTTGGAAAGAAACGAGCTCAGAAGCAACAGTCCAGCTAATAGACTGTGAGGGACTCTATGAGGGTTTTTTTGTGGTGTTCAAGGAGAGTGTATACCATCTTCCAGAGGGGAAGAAGTTCTATTCAGAGCTATAAGTCTAGGGGTTGCTCCTGTTACATAAAAGTCCCCTGAGCATCTGCCCTACACTAATGAATTTGGGGGTGCAAATGTAGACAGGAACTGCACCTTGGGAGGGGGCCAGAGACAGCTGAATTAGTGCCTAACCGAGTGAAACAGATCTGGAATTCCCAAGGGTAACATATGAGGACAGTGGTGATGTAGAAGCATGAAGGGAGAGGAAGGAAGTGATACACTAGCAAGAAAGCACAGACAAGGAAGTGGGATGAAATAGCCAAGCTGGAGGGCGGGGGGAGGGAAGGATCTCTGAGGGTTAGTGAGGCAGAGGACTTCTCACAACAATAACATCTCGTGTTTGATTGGAAGTTGTTTGTGTTGCTGTAATGTCAACCCTCCTTTGTTTCCCAAATTTTCGTGCAATGTTGAGGCTGTGGAAATGGAGAAAGAGAGCTAATTGCCACAGGTCAATAGAATTTGAAACAGGGCCATTAAATCATAGGTTTTTAAGGTACGGGCTTGGAACCAGGGACCCAGAGACAATTAGGAGCAGGAATTCTCCTCCATCCCAGGAATTCTCAGAAATCTTACAGAAGACCATGGCCTGTCACGGAGATGGAGTGAGATTTCCAGTTGACTTTATCTAGAACATACACACAGTTTCCCCCACTATCCTAGTGTTCCCATAAAAACTTCCACACGCAGAAATGGCTTAAAGCAAAGTAGCAATGATTTAATTTATATGGAAAAACTTGCAAATATTCCCAGACCCCAAAAATCACCCCTGTTAGACTTTTCTGTTAAACATGTAATGTTAAACATGTATGTCTCTCCTCCTGAGAGATGTACAGAATAAATTGAGATAAAGCACAGATGCTCACAGACATGTTTCAAAGCTATGGAGGCTTGATGCTGAGATCCCAAGGCAGGTCCTGGGGAGGGGAGTTGGGGAGCCCTCTCACTGCTTGAGGTGCGTGCTACCTCTGTAATGACCCGCTGCAAAACAAACACTGAACGTTATTCTCACTTTTTTGTAAAGGTGAAAATCCTTTTTGGATTCCTTTTAGTCAGTGAAAATAGGTACTAGTATATGTCTTCCATAAAACTGAAGTGGCATAATGCAAACTTTACAAAATCAGGAGATATATATATAGATATGCACACACATATGTCATTTTTGCTTGACATAAAAAATATATATATAAATTTATATGTACGTATATAATATAACTTTTTCTCATGTCAGGTAAAAATGATTACATGTGTATATGTGTGAGTATAAAATACAACTTCTATTTCTCATGTCAAGTAAAAATGACATACCGGGAGGGTGTGCCCTCTTTATTCTGAGATTTGGGGACACTGCTCTCCAACCCTGTATCTTTGAATGCCACTCATGCCGTGTGACCCCCAAACCCTTATTTGCAGCAGGAATCCCACCCCCATCATTCTAGACCCACCCACACATTCAAATGGACAGGCACCTCAGACACAATGTATTTAAAACCAAAGTCATCTTCTTCCTCCAACACCTGCTCCTATCCCACTTTTGGCACCACTATCCACCCAGATGGCCCAGCCAGGAACACAGGTGTCAACATAGACTCCTCTCTTTCATTGCCTCCTGCCCCCTACACCTACCCAGTTACTAAATTCTGTGGAGTAGGTACTTTCTGAGTCTCTGCTCTGTCTGTTCAGACCCCTTTACACTTACGCAGTGTTCACAGTTCAAATATGTATTCACTACCTTCTTAAATGATTATAATGGTCTCCCGTCTGGTCTTCCTTCCACCAGCCTGGCCCTCACAGAATCCATCCTTCTCTTGGTTACACAGGTCATATTTTTAAAACCCATATAAACATCATGTCACTCCTCCTCTTGAAATTCTTTGATGCTCCCAGGACTTTCATTAATTAAGTCCACATTCCTTAGCTTGCACTAAATTGTTCAGGTTGGGTTTCTGTAAGCGCAATTCATCCCAGCCTTTTTGATTCAGAAGCAGAAAATTGCATGAACTTTTTGAAAGCATCTTACTAATACATGCCTCTGTGGTTCAGATAGGCATATAATTTGGCTGTGAGAAAGTTGGTAAACATGACAATTTGGTTGAAACCTAATTTCCAGTTTTGGTGTACCACAATGATGGCTCACAACTCTTGTCTATCTGGGAAATGGCTTTATAGTGGTCATTCATCAATCAGTTTTTCTAAGGGCTTTCTGGAAGAGTTTCAAGTCAGAATAACTCAAAGGGATGGTTTACACAAACAATATATCCAACATCAGAGGACTAATCAAAATAACCTAAATAACCAACAGTATATTGAACTTTCTTACATAAAATATGATAGGTTGTATAATGGTATATATGCTATCTTCCCTTTTTTGTAGAAAACATAGTAATATGTATATTTAAGTATGCATTAAGAAGAATGAATCTAAAGGATATACATTAAAGGGTCATTAGTGGTTTGTCTGTGTGGGTAGGAATATGGGAATTCATTAGGTTCTTTTGCTTCCTATATATTCTGATTTTTCTTAATGATCACATACTGTTTTTATAAAAAGGAAGCCCATAGAGAAAATATAAGTGGTAATTTTAATTCACCAAAATTATCAATACTGGAAAAAACTGAACTATTAACTTTTTACTTTGGTAAAAGTAAACAGAATTACATTAAACCCTATGATTTTCAACTATTTTCTATATTGCCCTGTTCCTCAAACTTAAATATCCTCCCTTATTCCCTAGCCCCATCATTTGACTGGCTAAAAAAATCATGTGTTACTATCCCTGAGACGCCTTTCTTTTCTTGCCTTCTTTTTTAGAGAGAGAGAGAGAGACAGAGAAGGAGAGAGAGAGAGGTGGGGGAAGGGCAGAGAGAATCCCAAGCAGGCTCCACACCCAGTGTGGAGCCAGAAAAGGGGCTCAATCTCACAACCCTGAGATCATGACCTGAGCCAAAAATCAAGTCAGATGCTTAATCCACTGAGCCACCCAGTCACCCCCCCCCAGCTTTCCTTGACCCCTATCTGTTTTTGGTCAAGGGTCTTTGGTAAACTATGACTCCCAAGTCAAATCCATCCAACAGCCTGTGAACTAAGAGCATTTACATTTTAAATGGCTGAAAAAATCGAAAGAGGAAAGTTACATAAAATTCAAATTTGAACATCTATAAAGTTCATTAGAACACACACATGCTCTCTCAGTTACATATTGCCTATGGCTGTTTTTGCCCTGCAGGGGCAAAGTCTAATTGTTTCGGCAGAGACCAAACAGCCTTTACAGAAAAAGTTTGCTAACCCTAACTTTAGATGATGAGGCTTCTTCAGTGCCCACATACGACCTTAAATCTTTCTCTAAGTCAGTTCTTACCACATATTCAGGAAGGGATGGTTTTCTCAGGATTCCCACTGCTCTGGGGTGGAAGGCACTCTCTAGTTTAACTTGGTCTCCCCAGCAAAGAGCAGAGGGTCTAGTACACGGGAGGCACTTGGTAAGTGAATGTGTGATGTTTGAAGGCTGGTGGAAGCTCCTTCAGTGAGAATGTCAGTTACAGGACAGGGATTGTATCTCCTTCATTGACTGTGTATCCTCAGCATCCAGAAAAGTGCCTTGAACCCAGCAGGCACTTAGAAATCTGTCTTTGTGGAAGTTGTCAAGAGCACTAATGTTGTACCATATTTCTGAGTTCTGTAATTCTTAGGTCAATTCTTAGTCTTTTAGACCACACTATTTGATGATTAATGAAAATAAGACTCCACCTTTCAAACCTCAGAGAAACCAAGAAAAGATAGTGTAAACTCTGACATGAAAGGAAGTGGTTAGGAGGTCTTTTCAAGAACCTACGGATTTGCCGTCCTCCTCGATACAGCTCAGTCTGGGCCTTGCAGCCTGTTAGTGCCTCTTCCTTTCCCTCGCTTGGAGCAACTACCTCAGGGCAGGTATTAAATCAACATCCTGCTGACACTGAGTTATAAATGCCTGGGGCAGCCGGGCTCCTGACCCGCCGTGAGACTCAGCATCCTGGCCTCGTTTCAAAGCCGGATGATGTGTACTTGAAGAGATTAATGTGCAAGTATAAATCACAGCCTAAACACTTCATCTGCTCTTGGACGCTCTTCTCCCAGTGAGCTGAAAGCTCTTTATAAAGGATGAACTAATTAGTTTCCATACAAACTCTATGAGTTTGCAGGCAGGATGAACTCATCCCTGTCCTGTGCTGAGTAGAGTCATAGCCCCTCGAATGTTTACAGCACGTTACACTCGAATGTTCTAAAATAACCTTCTAGCAGTGTCTTTCCTGAGTGATAAATGTACCTAATCAGTCTCTGATCACATCATACCTGTCTTATGATGGGCTTCATAATATTTTGTTGTGTTTTGCGCCTTTCAACAATGGGGGTGGGGAGGGCAGGGGGAAATACACCTGAGACAATACAGATAGTTCAGCAAGTATTAGTCACTCCCAACATGGAGGCAGGGCACTGACTTAGCTCAAGGCCTCTGGCCCCCTGCTTCTGAGATTATATAGATGGTGCTCACCGAGTAAGAGAACAATAGAAACAGACTAAAAGAAACAGACCCAAGAACTACTGGACAAATTTCCTAGTGAAACATAATCCTCTTGATTGGAGATAATCCAAAGCTTTGTACGTAGAGCAAACAATCATTGAATGGGTAGCCCAGAGAGCTTGCCAGAACCACTGTTAGACTCTGCAGGATACAGAGGAAACATTGCTAATCATAGTTAATACAAAAGACTTTAGAAGAGATTTATAGCTTTCATAAATTGGAGTGGAGCACTGGAGTGGGATGAAGGTAATCTCGGAAATGTCTTTCTCTTATTTGAATTCAGACCTTCCTTAAGTGAGAGGGAGGTGGGATCGCATAGTACTTGGGGATTAGAAATACATGTGCCTTCGTCCTAGGATGTGTGCTAAGGAGGTCCGCGTCACCATTTGTGTAGGGCACAAAGAGGTTGATGCCCACTGGACTAAGGTTCATCTAAGGAGAGTTCAAAGGGAGACGAGAGTGATGAATCTTTAGTATCAGCCACAAGATAGCTCTGAATTTAGGGCTTATTTTCCAGAATTCCCCCAACACTATTTCCTCTACCAAGAAGCTTTCCTTCATTTTTTTTTTTTTTCCCAGAAATTGTTGTAAATATCGGGTTGACTCCTCGGTACCTATCAGCCTTTTGGGAATGTTGGAGTGTCAGCTGACATCCTGGGTCTAAAGTCAATGCACCCACTATGATAACGGCCACTTTGGGGACTTCTCTAGAGCTTTTATCTCACTACCAAGAAGATTTTAAGAAAATTTTTGATTTCAGGCCCCTGGGAGGCTCAGTCAGTTGAGCATCTGCTTTCAGCTCAGGTCATGATCCCAGAGTCCTGGGATGGAGTCCCACATTGGGCTCCCTTCTCAGTGGGGAGTCTGCTCCTCCCTCTCCCCCTGCCCCTCCCCACTGTTCTACTTGATCTCTCTCTCTCAAATAAATAAAATCTTTAAAAAATTAGAAAAAAAAGAAAATTTTTGATTTCAGAATTTTTAGAGCTCTGAATTTTCTTGGACATGAAAAAACAAAGAAAGGAAAATGCTAAGGACTCAAGCCCTTTTTGGGTTAGAATGTCATATTTTTAATATTGGCAATGTTACATACATACCTGACAGATGTATCAACTCACACACACAAGAATTGGTTTGTTTTTAAAAAAACCAAAAAACTTCAATCCAAATTTATTGGGATTACAAAAATAACAGCACATTTCATTAACTCATGACAGCTCAGAGTTAGCAACACTTCCAGAGATATAAGAGCATCTTTAAATAACCTGCTTCTTGCCAGTACAAATCTCATAACATAAAAAAAGTAGTTTATTTTCATATTTACAGAAGAAACATGCCGATTGTTTCCTAAAATTCTTTTTGGAATCAATGGGTGAGGTTATTTTTAAAGTCAGGAAACATTTCAAATTGAAGAAGGCATTTTAGAAACATCTCACAATGCATCTTATTTAATACCACTGAGTGATTCTGCATCCTCTTCTTAAGATCATGTGTTTATCGCAGAGCTTCTGGAACTTCCACCTATAAAAATAGGGGATTTTCTTTCAATAAAACAACACAAATGATACAGGGAAAAATATCTGTAGGGTATGTATGTCACTAGCAATATTCTCCGAGTCAAACTCACGTATAGATTATTGCTGTGTGCTAGTCAATATTCAAATTTTATATTATAAATGAGGTTGTAAATCACTTGCAACTCTGGGGTAAAAATTTTGACAAGTGACAAATCTTTTTTGGAGTGTAAATTGTATTCCCAATTTTCATATTAAGCAAATCAGGATTTTTAAAAGTTGGAGCATCTTAAAATAGTCCTGGTCCTTCCAGAACTGGGATGCTAAGAAGGTGGTCTAGGCACACTTCTCAAATGGAAATGTGCTCGCTGGTGACCTGCTCCTGGTGTTCCAAATCTGGAGGCTTGCTCTTGCATACTAAAATATTTAAACATGAGTAAACACTTTCAGAGGTGACTTCAGTGCCATTGTGCAATGAAGGCTCACTCACGTACTATATCTGTGCCCCCAAATCTGCTCTTGGGTTACTTACCCGCCGTAGCTGTTTTATACTGCTTCCCCGAATGGCTTCCATGAGATTGTCATGAGCTGATCTGAGTGGGGTAGAAGGTCGGGAACCCTCTTCCATTTTCTTCTCTTGCACTGACCTCAGGGAATTTTTAATTTCCTTTAGGATGTTGTTTGGTTGTTTCTTAACCTTTTTCCCTTTTTTCTTTTTCTGTCCATTTTGTAATGCCCGCTGGGCACTCTCCTGTTGTTTGATGACTTCTGCAATGTTTCGGGTGATTAGTTTTTTCTCTGGGAGCGGAGGAGGTGGTGGTGGAGGAGGAGCTGGCAGCCTCTGCGGGGGCAGCGGAGGGGGTGGTGGCGGAGGAGGGGGGGGCGGAGCCACAGGAGACGGAGGACAGCTCCTCACAGTTTGGACTTTCTTGGGGAGTTTGGGGGATGACCAGGGAGAGTGCCTGGGAGATGCATAAGGTGAAGAGCCAGGTGTTCCTCTTTGCCACACTTTGGTCCTAAGATTGGCTCCTCCATCATAGCCCTCTTGCTGTTTTTGCTCCTGCATCCGCTTCTGCCTCTGTTTATCCATATTTCTCGTCAGGAGGCTCGTCATGCTCATTCTTGGTCCTGGGAGCTCAAAATGGTAGCCCAGCCTCAGCAGCGTGGTGTTCTCCCTGAGCAGCTTGACGATCTCCATCTCCACCTGGCTGCCCATGATGTGCCTCTGGTTGTGGAAGCGCAGCTCTGTGAGCACCGTGTTCTGCTGCAGAGCCCTCATGATGGCCAGGATCCCCTTGCCCGTGATGAAGTTGGACTCCACGTTGATGTTGGTGATGTGCTGGTTGACTTTGAGCATTTCCGCAATGGCCATGGCCGCACTGTCATCTGCGCGCGTGTTGGCAAGACTGAAAGTCTTCACCACCGTGTTGCCCTTGAGGGCCTCAGCGAAGCGGGCAAGGGTCTGCGATGTGATGTTCTCGATGTTGTTCAAGTTGACCTCTGTGGTGTCAGGGTCGTTGTTCCTAATCTTTTCCAAGGCATCCTCGATCACCGTAGGGTTTCCGCAAGGGTGAATGGCGGTGGGCGACTCAGTGTTCCTTCCACTGTGGCCATTGGTCAAATTTATGTTTTCTATTTGACTTTTAAATGTCTTTGGCCTAGAGTTATCAGAATCAATGCTATCATAATTTACAGCTCCATTAATGCCTTTTTCATTTTCAGTTGTTCCTTCCTCCTCCTCCTCCTCCTCTTCCTCCTCCTCCTCTTCCTCCTCTTCTGTATAAACCTCCTCAGAAACCTCACTGTTAGTTTCAGTGAAGATGAGCTCTTCCTCACTCTCCTCTTTATCTTCCTCAGCAACCTGAAGAGCACGGTATCATCATTAAGTTGGTCATTTTTAAGCACATTTTTGTTAAATTTACAAAAGTAACGCATGGTTTTGCGATATATGAAATCATTACGTTGTATATCTAAAACCAAAATAAGGTTATATATCAATTATATCTTGGTAAATAAAAAAGGGAACTAACACGTGGCAAATAATATGAAAGAGAAAAGTTCATCTCCTGCTTCTGACCTTTCTAGTTGGGCTAACCAGGGTTTACATGTCATTGCATAACTTCCAACAGTTCTTTTTTAAAACAAACATTTCTTTCGTTTTCTGCAGAATAAATATCCAGAATTCTATTTGTTATATTAAAATTTACTGTCATTTTGCCAGTTTGAACAAATGAGTTGTAACTTCAGCTTTGGAAACCCTTGCTGTATTTTTCATTCTCTTAACTACTTGTTCTGAACTATTTGACTCCCTGTCTACTTAGAATTGAACAAATTCAACCCTCCCTCCTGGACTCATTCCTCTATCCTTATTTCGCCATCTCAAATAAAGAAATGACAATAAAAATATACAACATGTTAATGGATTCCCTTTTTTAACGTTCAAAAACTTTTCCTCAAATTTGCCTCCAGTAGCAGCTGCAACAGCCACCAGGTATTCTATGCCCCGGCTTGTGTACCTGTAGGCAAAGGCAGGGCGTCCTCCGTTTTTCCAACATTAAACTACCTCTAGGGTAGAGCCCAGCACAGGGTCTTAGAGACCCCACACCACCTGACACCAGCGGCTGTCCCTGTTTGCCGTGGGGAAGGGAAGCCGACTGTTCATGGCCGCAGCGGGTCAAAACCTAGCTCCACAGAAAAACATTCAGGTCACCCTTTGCTGCAAATCAGCTTGAAATCTCAGGCTAGTGCAGGGTTAAATGAGACGGCCTGCTGAAGAAACGGGGTGGGAGAGATAACCGCCCCCGGCACTAACTAGATTCTAACCATATGTGAAACAGCAGAGAACACTAGAAAATCTTAGAGCAAGCCATTGCCCTTGCCTGATGGTCTTAAATTATTTACCATGTATCAATTATGAAAGACTTTCAGACGAACACAAACTCAATTCTATCTTTGTCTTTCCAGTTTATGAGACTTTATACTAAGAAGCTGAGTGACCCCTTCCTTCTTTTTTCTCACTGTCTTTTCTGATTAAAAAAAAAAAAAAATTCTGGAAATTGCTGACAGAGTCCAATTTCCCCTAAATCAATCTTTTTAGTCCTTCCTTTTGTCTCCTCTAAAGCCCCAGTCCCTCCCTTGTCCCCAAAGCCTTAGTTATTCCCTCCACATTGGCAACTTTTTTTTTTCTTTTACCCCTAGGGCTCCTGCTGCCTGAGGCATGTGGAATGAGCTTTGGAAAACACTGCCTGTCTCCAGGTTTGTTTGCCCAGTTGCTACCACAAGATAGCCTCCAATTATCCACTTGTTTGGAGTGGCAGGCACCAAGTGATGGCCTGGGGAAGGGGTCAGCCACTCCCGGGATGGTTGTCTGGTCTTTATTTACTTCCTTCTTAAGGAGCAGGAGGAAGGGGGATGCTGTGTGCATGTGTGTGCATGTGTGTTTGTGTGAAGTTTTAGCTGTTTCAGTATTTGGAGGAAAAGGAGCTGTCTCAAAGACTAAGGTATACTGCTTTTCGTGCCACCATTAAACTGTATCCCCTTTGGTTTTTAAAAGACCTTTAGGCTCTATCTTCAAGAGATGTTTTCCCCTCAAAATGTGTCTGAGAGACAAAATCTGAAACCCTTATCGGTCATGTAACATCTACATGACACTCCTTCCAGGAAGCCTTCTTTGACCCCCCCCCCAATATTATCCCCTTATATTATTCTTGCCATATATGGCATTGTAGCACCCCCAGTAAAGTACCTATTTTAATTACTTGTTTGTCATTTTTCCTAAAAGACTGTTAGGTGGGTGAGGACAGGGATCATATCTGGTTTGTTCACCCAGCACAGTGCTTAGCACGTAGCAGGGGCTTGGCAAAGACTTGTTGACTGAATGGATCTAAACTGACACTGACTACCAGCCGCTGAAGATGGGAACAGGCCTGGGCTGGGCGGGTGACTGTCCTGGTTGCTTGGGGCTGAGGGGTTTCCCAGGATGCAGGATTTTTAGTTCTTAAGCTTAGATAGTCCCAGACAATCTGAGATGGTTAGCTGCCCTAGGTGGGGGACATCTAGGAGAAGGACAATAAAAGGGAGCAGAGTCTGGAGAGGGAGGTAAGAGGTCTGCTATGTGCCACTGCTCTGGAGTTCACCTTGATCCTTGTGAGAATGGGGATGGGAAGGTGGGGTGGGGTGAGGCCTGAGGGGTGAGTCTAGAGAAGGCAAATGTTGGCACTCTTCGGGAATAAATAAGGCAACAGGAAGGGGCCAACCATGTCTCCTGATCACCTCCCTGGCATCATTACACAAGCAAGGAGGCAAGAGGTGTGGTTTTTGGTTGGTTCTGGATCTACCCCTGAAGAGCTGGTTGACTTTAGTCAAGTCAGTAAAGCTCTGAGAGGTCTCAGAGAAACTACGGTATTAGCTGAGTGGTCCTCAACTGTAGTGCGTGTCATCATCACTTGGGCGGCTTGTGAGACCACAGAATGCTGGGCCGCACTCCCAGGAGGTCTGGGGAAGCCCCAGAATGAGCACTTCTGAGAAATTCCCAGGTAAGCTGAAGCGTTGGGCACCCACATTTTGAGAATGGTAGTCTTGGCACCAGCAGACCTTGGTTTGAATGTCTGCTCTCCTTATAAGCTGTTCACTTCAGCTGCATTTCTTAACCTCTCCTGGTCTCAGTTCTCGTGCAGAAGGTGAGAAGTCAATGAAATAATGTGAGTGAGCTTATTGGCCCCTATGCCTGACACCCAGCGGATACTCAAGTTAGGGGAGCTATAGACCCTCTGGTCTCCAGGGCCCCTTGGAGCTTAAGGCAGCATAATTTGTGTGGACTCAAGTGGGCAGAGGCTGTCATTCAACAAGCACCGAACATGAATTTCATAAGCCTTTACAGAGCCGATAGCCTGATAACAAAGCCCCCCTTTTCCTTCTGGTCTGTTCTGCACTACTCAGTTACACGCCCCTCTCACCCCCACCCACCTGCTGGCTGCCTGGGGCTCTGTCCTGTGGTGGGAATGGGTTTACACCCTCCACTCACAGGCCTCTGCTCAGCACCCTTGTGACTACAGAGGCAGCTGGCTAGCTGGGGAAGTATAGTGGGAGGAAAGTTAACTACTGAGAAAGGAATCAAAGTTCATCAACACGTAGCCTCTCTAATTGAGCTGATAAGCCATTGGCAGGCATCAGCAAAACCTTTGGCAGGATCAGGATGGTTCCGTCATAGCTGACAGCAGGCTTTGCCCTTGGTTTCCCACCGATCTCCAGGCACTGTGACATGAAAATGCCTTTGTTGGGTTACTGCTACGATGGCTGGCTATCCTGGATATCCGGTGGCAATTTTCATCTTTTTATCAAGGAAATTCTTCAAGGACTATAAAAAATGTTATATTTTATATATCTTACCAGATTTTTGACACACATTCCCACATTGGGGGGGGGGGGACAAGACCTCTAAAAATCGTGGTTTCGTGGTTGTGGAAGAACTGACCAGCCCAGCTCTGGCCTCATCTCCCCCTTCTGCCCCTCTGTGCAGGCAGCCACCGTGGCCTTGGCAGACCCTGGCCTGGTCCCAATGGCCCTTCCCGTGATGATTGACATGAACAAGGCTCACACATATCTTGCTACAAATGTGGCCCACACACCCTATCATCAAGATCATCTAACAGTGCCTAGATTAGTACTGTGGAAGTCCTGCCATTGGCTTCAGGCCATTTTGGTTTGAGATGATTCTGGTGGAGCCCAGAGGTTTGAAACTGTGGCTCCTAACCTGTGTTCTCCAAGTTCAGGACTTTATTATATGGCATTAACATTGTTATTGCCATTACTATTTTTCCCAGGGCATAGTCCTTTGAACCTTCTTCTGTTAATGACATATTAGGCAAATTGAAAGTAACTTAGAGTAACTTAAAATTCAAAGTAACTGTTTACTGGGCAGAAAACAAAAGCTTAACAGGCGTGAGCTCTAATAAAAGAACATTTCCAGATCTCAAGATCACCATTATAAAGTAGGAAGGAATCTTACGGGTCATCTATATAGGCATAGATGGGTCCTCAGGTGGGTTTCAGAATGTGTGTGTTATCATTTTGAAATTCAGTGTTAAAGTTTGTGTATGTATGCACAAACCCACGCGCATTATCTTAAGGAGAAGGTCTGTAATTTATCAAAATCTCAAAGGGGTTCTTGATTTACAAAAACAAAACAAAACAAAACAAAACAAAAACCCCAAACAACCCTGGATTCAACTCCCTTGAGGGACAGGTAGAAAAGAGAACCCCACAGAGATGACTACCTATTCAAGGTCTCACAACTTAGGAATGGCAGAGGGACTCAAAATAAGGTCCCCTGGCTCTCAGTCCCATGGACTTTCCACCTCTGCTCACTTCTTGGTGTTGGAAAAAAAGAATTATTTTTACTGTAGCCACCCATCACAGTCAAAGCAAACAGAGTACCCACTTCTGTCTTTATAGAAGGAAATAAATTTACTTAACTGCATATATATATGCAGTTATATATATAACTGTCACAGATACTATGTGTGTCACAGATACTATGCCACATTAGCAACTCACAGCTCAAATTAGACTTATGTTTGGCAATATATCTAAACCCATGCCTTGCTTGGGGATCATTTTCCTCTAGAAGAATCTAGAAGAATTTTGTCTTAATTGACAAAAGTCAATCAAAGGATCCCAGCTAAGAATTTTACATATGATGATCCGCTGGGTGGCCTGAGGAATTGTTCAGTAGCAGGTGCAAATGGGTTATAAGAAAAGATAAGTGAAGCAGACTGAGAAGTTAGGGAAAACAGGTTTCCCGGGTTGGGGGTAGGGAGCCGAGGGTGAGAGTAGCTAAGGAAAAACCCGAGAGCCTACCTTTCCACACTCCCCCAGCCTCTCCTTCTCCAAGAGTTTTTGGGACTCCTTTTCCCAATAGGCCATCAGTGCCTCTCTGCTGAATGTCCCCGTGGGAGTTTTCTCAGTCAGGCTCTTTTGCCTTAGCCCCACGGGAAGGCTGTGATCAGGTTCAATGTCTTCCAACTCCCTCTCTAGCTCCTTCAGCTCCTCAGCTGACAGGGAAGCAAGAAGTTCATCCTCATCGATGGATTCATATTTGCTAAGTCCTCTCCTGTAGCCAAAGGTAGACATGGTCCCTGCTTTGTCAGACCCACAAGGAGCTCGAAGAACCAGGCATTCACGGCGGCCAGAAGCAGGCAGGGAGGCAAGTGGGCAGGCTGGTCAGCAACCAGAGCTAGGAGTGGCCTTTTAAGAGCAGTGATACAGGGCCGTGACAATGCAGAGAGGGGGTGAAAGCATGGGCTGTTTTAAGCAGCAGACGTCAGCTAGACATTTGAACACAAAGAATGTCACATCAGTGGTGGATGGAGGTCTCAGAACCAGTGGGGATTATTAACACACTGGCTGGGGACATATTTAGCTGAGCCTGATAGCTCATGAGGACAGGCAGAGAGTACTTCAGATAGGGAGTAACACAGTTCTCACGTTGTATTCAAGCAACAGAATACAATTTATTTTGAAAATGACTCGCTACCACCACCATGGCCATGAAAAGATTCTTTGATTATAATCTCAGAGGTTGAGAAATGACTACACATCACTCCTCTATGAGTGGTTATTCAGGTTCCTCTAAAAACATTCTGTGGGTGGCATTGATGGTAACCAAAGGCTATCCTAATACAGCACCTCAAACTTTTATTGTATTTTGCGGTTATGAGGCACTAGTGGTAACAAGTCCTGTGAGATGATTATCCTCCTTTATGGATTTTGGCAATGGAGGCTCTGAGAGTTTACATGAAAACTTTGAAGTCAGACAGCCAGAAGCCTTTCTCCACTGCACGACATGGCTTCCTTCTCCTCAACCGAGAGTATTAGTAAACAACTAGGCTTGCACATAAAACTCCAAAAAGACAAATACTAATACGGGGTATGGTTTATTAGTGCTAAGCAGTTTATATATTTTATCTCCTTGAGTCCCACAGTTCTGTCAGGTGTATGTTTTCATCCATATTTTACTACAACAGCCAGAGAGGTTAAGCAACTAGCTCACGGCCACAGAGCTAGAAAGTGGTGGAACTAGAATTTGAACCCAGATTTGTGTCTGGCCTGAAAACTGAAGAGATGCTAACATGAAATTATATATATATATACGTCCACATTCTTAGGAGTGTAGAAAATATATATACATAGTTTACAGGTCATTTTAGCATGCAGATAGATAAAGAGCTGTTAAATGTGTATGCATAGAAATATGCACATCTTAGTACATGCATAATAGACCATATTTTGTTTATTATATTCAGCAGTTGGTGAGTATTTGTGTTGTTTCCAAGTTTGGGTTGTTAGAGATAATGCTGTGAACACTTACACACAAGTCTTTGTGTAGCCATATGTTTTCATTTCTTCTGGGTAGGTATATAACAGAGGAATTGCTGAGGTATATGGTACATCTATAGTTAACTTTACAAGAAATGGCCAAACTATTTTCCAAAATGGCTGCCCCTGCTTACGTTCTCAGCAGCAATGATGTGAGTTCTAGTCTCTCCACATCCTACTTCCTGCTTGTCTTTCTGGTTATAGCCATTTTAGTGGGCATGAAATAGATCTCCCTGAAGTCTTAATTTTCATTCCTTGTAACAAGTGACGTTGAGCATCATTTCATGTGTTCATTTCTACTTCCATAAAATGCTTTTTGGAAGAAATCTTACACTCATTTTAAATTGAGTCATCTTCCTATTGTTGGCCTATAAGAGTTCTAGAGTATATTCTGGACTTTAGCAAGTATATGATTTGCAGGTATTTTCTTTCATTCTGTGGTTGTCTGTTGGTGTCTTTTGGAGAGTGAATGCTTTTAATGTTGATGAAGTCCAATTTATAAATTTTTTTTCATTTAGTGCTTGAGCTCTTGATGTTATAGCTAAGAAATTTTTTCCTAACCCAAGATCAGAGATGATCATTCCTATGTTTTCTTTCTGAGAGTTCTACAGTTTTAGATGTTTATATTTAGGTCTGTTAGCCATTTCAACTTGTATTTACATATGTGTAACGTAGGGGTCTAAATTCATCGTTTTGCATATAAATATCTGATTGACTTAGCATCTCTTTGGGAAAAAACTATACTTTCTCCTAACTGGCCACAAATGTAAGGGCTTGTTTCAGGAGGGTCACTTCTCTTCTATAGATCTGTTTGTCTATTTTTTATGCCAATACCACATTGTCTTAATTGCTGTAGCTTTGTAGTGTGTGTTGAAATCAGGAGGTGTAAGTCTTCCAACTTTTTTTTTTTTTTTTGGCAAGAATGTTTTGGCTATTATGATCTTAGCTCATAATGGTATTCTGCCTCCAAAAATAGCTATGACTCTTTTCAATGATACTGAAGAGAGAGATGATTATGAAATTAGAAATGGTGAGTTTGTTGGTTTTCTTTGGGCTGTGGCATATACCTTTTGTGTAGCCTTACTGGTCACACATCTTTTTTTATGTGAAAATGGGTTTCACTTTTGGAAATGACATCAAATCACCATAGCCAGTTTGGTGAACGAGATGAGGATTATTCAGTTGTATAAAACATTTTAGGTAAAAAAATGAATGATGATTGCAACTATATAAAAACCTTTTTGAAAGTAAAGAGATGAGAAGAAAATACAAGGAGTATATAACTATGTACCAAAAAGTAGTGGAATCATGTTTTTCTTTCTCTCCTTTCTTCCTTTTGCTCTCTCTCGCTTGTAATTTTTTGGTAATATTTTAATATTATTTTTATTGGATAATACATTAAACACACACTTTCTGCCAGATTTCAATTTAGGTTCTGGAGTTAGAGCAGTGAAGAAAACCAACAAAATCCATTTCTTCATGGAGCTTTCTTTCTTTCTTTCTTTCTTCCTTTCCTTTTTAAAAAAAAAAAAATTTATTTATTTTTTAGAGAGAGAGAGAGAACAAGCAGGGGGAGCAGAGGCAGAGGGAGAAGCAGGCTGCCCACTGAGTGGGGAGCCCGATACAGGACTCAATCCCAGGCACCTGAGATCATGACGTTAGCCGAAGGCAGATATTTAACTGACTGAGCCATCCAGGCATCCCTACATTCCTTAGATGGGGAAAACAATATATAAATAACAAATAAAAACCAAAAAACATTGGACAGAAGCTCTATGGAGAGAAATAGGGTAGGAGGGTAAAAGCAGGGTAAGAGGGAAGAAAGAAGACTATGGGGATAATATTTCACACAGGTAAGATGTCTGTAATAAGGTGATGTTTGAGCACACACCTGGCTTACTGCATGCAGATTGTAATGTACATTTAGGGTGACTATAAAACAATTACTCAGATACTCTTGGAATCACAGGTTCTCAGCATTCAAAGGGACTTTGAAATACATTAACCTTCTATCACTTCTACAAGGGGTCATCTAGAGTTTGCTTGAATACTTCCAGTAAAAATTATACATTAGCAAAAATCCATTTCATTATTTGGATGTCTCAAATCGTTAAAAAAATTTTCTTTCCATTGTGTTGAAACTAATCTCTTGAAGATCACCCAATATAGTTTAGTGTTCTCATTGGAACAACTCAAAATAAATGTAGTCTTATGTGACTTTCTTCTCTCAAATCTTGGATGGCTGATGAACGACTTTGGAAATGAGTCTGGAAGAGTTTTGTTCTGTGACAGCATCACTGAGAAAAAAAATTATGGCCTCTCAAGGACAGTACCTTCAGAACAATGGTTCTTAGATATCCTAATCTAATCACTCTGGTTCCCATAATAATTACAATTCCTGGATGATCTTAGTTCACTGGAATCCCCACAAACTTTAAATCCATTGGATGAAATTCTGCTGAGCAGTTAAACATGACTACCTGAGCCTGGCCAGACTTAAGTATGATGAATAATTAAGATTTCTTTACAAATTTGTCTACCTTGAGGAAAAAAAAAAACCCAATCAAATGTCTTCCATGCATTGGCATTTTCTATTTCAGGATTTTTTTTTTTTTACTTGATTACATTGTGTTTTGGGGTTGAATTGCTTTAAAGTCAATAATATACCCGCCTTTTGACGATTAGCATCTTTTGTTAAAAAATTATCTGTCCTGGGGAGAATTATTTTCATGGTTCTTGATTCACAGTCAGATACCCACGATTTCACACTATATCGGCGATTTCCTTTTTAGTAAAAACAGAGTTTGCTCTTTCAGTCTTTTTTCTCTTTTGGTTTCCTCTTGAAAATGCTATCATCTGTTTGTTTATTCAACACACACTTACTAAGTGGCGGCTGTGTGGACAGGTACTGTGCTGGAAGCTAGGATTACAAACAGAAAAATAGAAATTGATCTGGTCCCTGCCCTCAGGAGCTCACACTCCTGGGAGAGAGGCAGACAGCTGACAGTAACACAGTGCAGGGACAGCTCAGCCAAGGTGCCCGCAAAAGGAGAGACATGGAGTACAGATGAAGAAGCACGGCAGCCCACGTGGGGGGAGTTGGAGAAGGCACAGAAGCTGATAACAAGCTTTCCAGGCAGAGACAGCAGACTCTGAGCAAACGCACAGGAGTATGAAAGCAAATAAAAACAAAACCCAGGGCATTCTGCTTAGGGGTGGGGAGGAAGTGGAGATGGGCAGAGACTGACCCTAGCTCATGGACTGTTTCCAAGAGAATGCCTTGATATCTTACGCACCAGTCTTACTTCTTCTTCTTTTTTCTTTTTAAAAAAGATTTTATTTATTCATTTGTCAGAGATAGAGAGTGCACAAGCAGGTGGAGTGGCAGGCAGAGGGAGAAGCAGGTTCTCCTTTCTGCTGAGCAGGGAGCCCGACTCGGGGCTCAATCCCAGGGCCTTGGGATCATGACCTGAGCCAAAAGCAGATGCTTAACTGACTGAGCCACCCAGGCGTCCCTTCTTCTTCTTTTTTAACAGCCCCCAGCATCATGGTAGATGCATATGGATGTTGAATACTTTTTACTTGAAAGCCATGTCAAGGAGTTTTGGACTTCATTATCATCTGCTGTTAAGTGGAAGTCTTTGATGTTATCCCTGAGCCATAGTTTGCCCTCTTACATACAGGCAACTGTTAATCCCAGCAAGTGTCTTAATGTTAATGGAAACTCAACAGGAGCAAAACTCATCAGCACCTTCAAAAGTCAGAAATACCCGTCCTGCAGATCCGGTATTTCATTGAATAGTACTTGGAGCCAGTCATCGGAGACCTCCTGCCTCCTCTTGTACGTAAGAACTGCATCAGCCCAACTCTCCACGAGGCGGGAGACCCTCCGCCTGAAAGTGAGTTACTTCACTTGTGGGTTATGTACTTTTGGCTCTCAATGTTTGGAAGTGTTGTGAGGATCTAACGATTGTTTCTGCGTGTTCTTTGATAACCTCCAAATATCAGGAAGAATTTGGTCATTTCAGGAATTCTTTGTATTTCAAAATACATAGGCATTTCTGTTGATAACCACATAATAGAGCAAAATGAATGACTTACATGAATCTCTTTAATTAAAATCTCATTTCCCCGTGTCCACTGGTTTATTCTGTAGTCGAACCTTGTCAGTCACAGATTTCATATGAGTAGTTTCAGTGATGTGAAAAGACTCCAAAGGTCCACATTTACAATGACGTGTTATTTTACTGCACTAAAATTTGTTTGCCTCTGGGTGTCTCGCTGTCACCTAGAACTCAACCTGCCTCAAACCAGTATCTTGATTCCCCTCTTTCTGCTTCCCCTATCCCAAGCTCAGACTTCCTCATTTCTGAAAGTGGCATCCTCCCCACCCCCCACCCCAGTTGCTGGAGCCTGTGTGTGACCTTTGGCTCCCTCTTGCCGAAGTGGGAATAGTTAATCAACAAGGCCGAGACCCCTGGATTTGAAACAGCCCTTGAATTCCTGCTTCATTTTTGACTTCCTCTCTGCCTGAAACTTGAGTCAAAGCTGCTGTCCTCATTTTCTTGGAAGACTGACGTTTTCCCCTTTTCCGCAGTATAGACAGAGTAACCTTTTTTTTTTTTAATTCCAGTATAGTTTACATACAATGTTATATTAGTTTCAGTCATTATATTAGTACAATATAGAGATTCAATAATTCTGTACATTACTCAGTGCTCATCAAGATAAGTGTACTCTGTTTAACAGAGTAACCTTTTAAAAACACAAATCTCCGTGGGTCATTCGTTGTTTAAAATCCTTGAATGGCTTCCATTGTCCTTGGGACAGAATCTTTACTGTGCCCTCTGGCCCCTCCAGCACCAGGCCTTACTGACATCACAACTCTCAGCTGGGGTCACTTCCTGCAACTCTCACACTGGGCTTCTGAACTCCCTACTGTCTGCTCCATCATCCCCAGGCCATTGTCCGTGCTCCACCCTGTGCCTGGAATGCCCTTGCCTCTTCTACCAGGCTCCAGGCCTGGGTCTTAAGTAAGTCTCAAACCCAAGGAGAGGCTTCTCATGATGCAGGAGGCCAGCTCAGTTTTCCCAGCTCCCACAGACCGCATTCCGGGCATTATCCCACTTAGGATGATGGCTTGTTTCAAATGGATCTTTGCCCCAAAGGCATTTTTCTCCAAGGGGAGGGGCCACACCTGCCCCATTCACTGTCCCCAAGGCTTTTTCATCATTATTAGGTGTTCAAGAAGTATGTTAAAAACAAAAAAAACAAACAAAAACAAAAACCAAAAAACCAAAAAACCAAAACCAGATGAATTATTGCATAAGCAGGAGTGGATCCAAGTCTTCTGGAGCCTGGAGATTATCCAGTGTTAAACCCCTCTTTAAGAATAATCGTATAAAATTTTAAGTACATAATTAGTTATGAAAGTGAAGCTATCCTTAAAGCAATTACTAGCGTCATGACCAACAACTAGGTCTTAGGTGATTTGAGCTGCTTTTTTCTGAGGTCTCTTTAAGCAGTTTACCAAAAAGTCTTGTAGAGGGAGTGCCTGGATGGCTTAGTAGTTAACCGTCTGACTTCGGCTCAGGTTGTGATCCTGGGGTCCTGGGATGGAGCCCCGGGTTGGGCTCCCTGCTCCACGGGAAACCTGTTCTCCCTCTCCCACTCCCTGTTTGTGATTTCCTGTCTTGCTGTACCTCTCTGTCAAATAAATAAGAAAATTAAAAAAAAAAAAAAGGCTTCTGTAGAAGGGCTGCCTAATTGTAATCCAGCTTCTCGGCTCCCCTGCCCCCACAACATCCTACTCCTCCTGTGAACCCCAATACTCACATGGGCACAGAAGCCCCCGCTTTATGGCCAGTCTGCCTGTGAGTGTGGTCTCCAACTAAAGAGTGAGCCCTTCTGGCCACAGAAGCGTTTGTGTCTCATGATGGCTTTCTTGCTCATTTCATGGAGACCTTTCTTCTTTAAATTGTCCTCAATTTGCCAGTGAGGAAACATGGAAATCATACGCCATAGGGTCATGTGCAAAATCGGCAAACTGGAAATTCCCTTATTCTCACAAATGTCAAGGGTCTATCTACTGTTAACAAATTGTTCCTCGCTTTGACCCTCCCTCCTCTCCACCCCCTTCCCTTTCTTAAGGCTTATCTAATCCCTTTCAATGTACAGGTGCAAGATTGCTTTCTGACTTGATCTAACCTATTTTATGACTTACACAGAAGGATTTGGGTTTCTAGCATTTCCTGCCGACGGTGGGTCACAAGGCTGCCGGACTAGTAACGACCCCTAAGGAAGCGAAGCTTCCGACTTCCCTGCCTGTCTGCTGGGAGCGGCTCAGATAGCTCCCCGGGGGAACGTCAGGCAAAGGTCAGGCTCTGCACACACAACAACCGAACAGGCCACGGGGTTCAGATGAGAACTGGCAACACCCTTATCAAGTCTTCACTCTGAGGCCTGGCAGTCAAGCCAATCTCCAAGCGATGCCAACTTATGTAGTGAGCATGAGTCAAATTTAAAATTATTAGAGCTATTTATAAAAATAATATCTTGCAATTGTATAACATCTGCAGTTCACAACACGCTTTCACGTACGACGTGCCGGGCAGTCTTATGAACCAGCACGACCTCCGTGGAATCATTGTGTGTCGCTCCCACCTCCCTCGTGTAAGGCAGCCCTCGCTGAAAGAGATACTATTACTTCTGCTTTACGAAGGACGGAAATGGGTTCTGAGGTTCTGAGAGGTTCCAGAAACCTCTTACGCAGACCCAGCTCGTCAGAGATACTCGCAGTTGTGTGTCAGCGGTCCAAGCTGCTTCTCACATTGAGATTTCCTTGTGTATCATTTCAAAAGGTACCGAAATGAAAGACGGATGGGATGAGAAACAGAAATTTTTAATAGAGCCTGTGATGCTGTGCCTTACGTGGGGCACGTCCAATTTTCATTTGTTGAACCAATTCGAACACGGAAAGAGGAGCCCCATGCAAGCAGATGGACAGGTACACTGATCACGTGAAAACCAGAAAGGCAAAAAACCGATTTCCAGAAAAAATTGCAGAGCGAGGAACGAACAGCTGAACTTCATCCTTCAGGTCTTTCATGTTAAGCCGCATTTCATGAGTACGGAATTGCACTTGCGAAACAAGAGCAGATTTAATATATGTTATGTGGAGTTTTAATAAAAGAAATTGTACTTGGGGTGTCCTGGAAGGTCTGAACTTCCACTCATTTCAGTAACCCGTTACTTGTTACCCCGAGTGTTGATATTACCGTTTGGGGCAGATTTGCTCACTGTGGTATCAGGAGGAATGATGTGGACGGACGGCCAACTCCCAAGACATGACTCTTCTCCTTGGGATGGCTCTCCTGTCAGGTTCACAAGTCCTGCAGGGAAGTGGAACCTTAAAGGGCAGAAAAGCTGACATCCTGCTATGAAGATTGGCTCAAAAGGTAAATTCAGAGCAAGAGTACGGGAATAGGGGGACTCGTCATACCCAAGAATGGGACAGATCATGCTTGAGGGAGCGAGCTGGCTTTTCACAGACTCACAGTCCCTCACTGACTTTTACCTCCATAGTTCTCCTGTGTCCCTGAGATTCACGGCCTTTTGAATGATTGCCTTGTCTCATTTTCCCCTGACACTCGTTCCTGAATGCCACCCCCTTCTCCTGGTTCCCCTTTCCGCAGTGCCCCCAGGGAATCAGAGCTAGTTTTCAGGGGTGTCACAAAAGCCCCGACCCACTGGTAACACAATTCCTTGCCAGTTCGTGCCCTCAATAGAGCAGGAAACCTTCTTCTTTGCTCTCCAATTTATATGTTTCTCTGTGTTTTGCAATAGCAATAACGACAACAATAATAAAACATGGGAAAGTCGTGTGACAATCAGCATGAATGTCAGAGGTTGGCAGAAAGACGACATTTGCCTGGGTTGAGGGCCGGTGAGACGGGTGAAGGCAGCAAGCATGGCGCTGCCCTTGAATGCTGTGTCATCTGCTTTTAATGGTCTTATCAGAGGCACAAAACTAATAAATCATGTGCTGCTCGCACAAGAACCAAGTGCTTCCGTCTGAGCCAAATGATTCCATTGTTTAGTCGAGCTACCTCCGGGAAACTGTAAACATGGCATCACCTGTCAGTGAGACTTGTGCCTCCTGTTTTTCGAAAGCAATTTATTCGGATTAATTTAGAGACCATAAAATTCACTCCCTGTAAATGGGAAGTTCAACGGTGATTTACCAAGGTGTAAATGTAGAACATTCCCAGCACCCCACAAAGCTCCCCTCTGCAGTCAGCGTTGCTCTCACCGCCCCCAACCCCAGGCAACAATGAACCCGTTTTCTGTCTCAATATATTTGTTTTGTCTGGCCACTTTATATACGTGGAATCACACAGTAGTGTTCTTCTGTGCCTGACTTCCTTCACCTAACCCCATGTTTTTCAGATGCGTCCCCATTGTAGCATGTTGCTAAGTAGAATGTCATTGCATGGATACACCATGCTGTATGTATTCATTCGTCAGTTTGTGGACACTAAGATTGTTTGCTCTTTTTGGCTATTACATAATAACAAATAACGAGGCTCTCCTGATCTGAACTAAACATGATAGGGTGGTGAGAGCTTGGGATTTGGAGGCAGGAGTTTCAGGCTGAGTTCTAGCTCTGATGTTTACTACCTTAGTTAACTGTACGGTTGTTTTCCTTAGTGCAGGTAATTAACATCTTCCCTTCCCTGCTCCTTCCCTAGTCATAAGAATCAAGAATGATGAGGTCTATGGATGAAAGGCAATGTTGGGCAACGAAAGGCACTGTTACTGAAGTGTTTCTGGACTATATTAAAATAAATTAGCGTTTTTTCAAGATTCTGTCCACATTCATAGAACAAATGATTCAACTTCTGATCTATAGGGAAGATTTACCTGTTTCCTTGTACCGACTTGGCGTTCTCCCCATCTTTTCCTCACTAAAGCCTGTTACTTAGAAAGGTTTTTGATATCATTCCACTTCTCTTAAATTTACTTGCATTCTAAACCTTCTGATTGTCAAGCAAAAGGTTGTGTTTCCTGTTGAAGAGAGGGTTTTCGGATATCCTAGAATCCCTGTAGGAAATCGGACTCAGTAAAGTAGAAGGTCAGATTTGATCAGAGAATCCTCCAATCCACAATTCGGTGTAGTCTCTTGGGTACTTCTGGTGACTGTACAGAGTAGAGCCCTGAAGAAAGGTCTGGGGGCAGAGCTGAGCCAGGTTGAGGGCCTTCCCATGAGTCAAACCTAAGCAAATGTTACCATCCTCCAGTCTAAGGGGCTTAAAATTGTCTCTTCATTGAAATAATATTAAACCAATTGGGGTGACTAGATATTCAGGGGTGTTCAGACATTTGGGAACGTAGATTGTTGACCACTAACTTCTTACAAAACAAACACACAAAATACTTTTCTTGAGAAGCCAGTGCCGCTTCAGACAGAAAGAATCAGATACTGGTATCTCACGCCCACTCAATCCCAAGGTAAGTACCACATTTAGCGCCCTCTACACCTTCTACCTTATTCAAGACTATGGGCTGCTTCCAAGGAGTTTTGTCTTAAATCTCATTGGGAGATCTGGGATGGAAGACTTCTAAGGCCAGAGAAATGGCTGTCCCCAGTTTACTGGAATCTCAAGCACAGAATGTGAGTACCCGTCAAGTGCCTCCAGTGGCATCACGAGCCAATCTGATATTAGAACTCAGGCGCTCCCAGTGCCCAGATTCAAATTACTAGACTGTCCCCTTCCAAAAACAGCAAATCCCCAGACATCTCTAGCACTCCCTGAGGTTGCAAAACACAGGCCACTGAGGTCAGAGAAGAGAAGTGTTCCTTCTACACATCTTCTCCCCTGAGAAGCCTTTCTTTTTCTTTTTTGATGATCGGGGATTTCCTAGCAAGAGCAGAGGTGGGATGTTCCGTGATTGGGACAGTCTTCAGCAGTTTACATTCTATGAACTTTCTCCAAGTATTTATAGACGATAATGAGAAGCCATATACATCTCTAACATTACTTTTCATATTTTCATGTGCAAGGATGACAATCTGCAGACATATCCTAAGACCAAGGTTCTTGGCTTTTTCAAGTTTGGCCCTGGAACCACTGCTCTGGAGTAATAATGGTGAGAACTCGAGTTTCACATACACTCACTCTAGGTTAGATCTGGCGTTTATACACTCACCTCATGTCTTGTTCAAAATGAAGCAGCTGATAATTGCTGGAGCCTAGTTCAAACTCAGGTCTGTGTGACAACAAGGTGCATATTTTCACCTCCTGCCCCATCTGGCCCTAAAATACACTACAGCACTCTCATGTGTGGATGTGGAATATATGTGTATATGGCACAAAAATGTGCTGTGTGTGTATCAAAGTAGGGATCTGTGCTTACAGTGTTTCGTTTTTGATCCATAAAAAACTTGAAGCAGTTGAGAGTTGTTATATGTCCAATTTCTGACTTGAAAGGTGACTATATATGTGAGAAGAATGTGACCTGAAACCAAAATCTGGACACAAATGTGGCAAAAAAAAAAAAAATCTGGACCTTTTGTGTGGCAAAAGGTCAACGCTTAAGTGTGGTCTCCGGGTCTATCTTTTTTGTGGTTGCCATGCTGTCTGACCCGTATGGACGGATTTCTCAAACGCCTCGATCAAAGGGAGTGTTCCCCATGAATGTTTGCTGTGCGACCTTGCTCAACACGCTCCTTCTCCCATCTTTTGCACTGTCATCCTATTGCCTAGAAACACATTCTGGGACCAGCTGAAACGACCGAACCCCATTCTTCAGCGGGCACTTGGTTTCAGTGTGCTTCTAAAATTATTTTAAGTCAGAAATGGAAATATTCTTTCGAGATTGCCTCTTGAGAAACTAAACGAAACACTCCCACGAGAAATCAGAGCTGCATCCTTGAATGTGGGCTATCGGAGAAAAAACAAAATCCACAGAGACCAAAACAACCATGCACATCTTGGCATCACGGGGTGATGTCGTCCAAACTCTAGCACGTCGATCCCGCCACGGTTCAACGGGCACCAGGGTACCATTTTTTGGCTTCTCCTGTGGCTCCATAGGGAGAAGCAGCTGCTGCCCTCTCCCAGATAAAGTGACATATTCTGGGAGAAACAGTCCTAATGAGATAGAAATTAGTTCCCCTTACCACCCTGCCCATTCACAAACAAAAGCACGGTTAGGAAACTTCAAAATATAAGAAAAAAGGTCAAATCCATTTCAGATACAACAGTTGTATCAGGTTCATGGAAAACATCTCTCTCCTGAGTCACAAGGGTCAAAAGACCCACTTGCAAAACTAATAACGTAGGCCAGGATCTGGTATCTTTACATTCAAACGTTTCATGAATATACATACATAAAATTCATTAAAGAAAAATGTCACAGCTTTAGTATACTAGACTTTATTTAATATCTGAAGCAGCTTGAATGTGCTTACACAAAAATACATTAAAGAAAGTGTCAATGCTTTGATTTATTGAATATCTGCAATATCAGATAGTAGACTTACATCTCCAGTATGAGTTTTTATTTACTTAGAACAATACTTACAGGTAACAGTGCCTTTAGCCACAACTAGAACAACAGAAGAATCATGCAATATTATACACAAAACATTATAGTTTGAATTAAATACATTACAGCTCAAGTTATATAAAAATATATCCTCTAGGGAATACAGGAGTGTTAACACTATAGCTCTAATTTCACGTTTGTTTTTATGCTTATTTATCTTTTAAAGATAACTGAAACTAAATACAATTTGAAAAATTCACAAACCAATCGGATATTACCATTGGAAAAATACAGTAACTCTAAAGATAAAAATAAATATAAGGAAAACATATTATTAAAATCTAAGAAAAACAAATCTAAATAATTACATGATTAAGGTTACAGAGCCAATTCACAGATTCAGAACTATCAATTTACCATGATAGTGATGAGGTCACTGATTATTGTCTGGGTCTTACACAAAATGTACTCATTCAATATATTCAACAAATAATTATTGAACTTTGTGCTCCAGGGAATGTGTTCGGCTCTAAGAAAACACTGGAAAACAAAACAGACATAGAGCCTGCCCTCCTAGAGTTTCTAGTCTAGTGGGGCAGACAGGTGAGAACCTGGGGCCTGAAATACAGCCTGAGAAATGCTGTGCTAGGACCTCCCCTCCCGGGGAGGGATCCTCTAAGCTGACACCTGGAGGAGGGATGAGAGGGGAAGAAGGAGACGGAAAGAGGATTCCAGGCACAGAAAAAAATTCAAAGACCCCGAGGTATAAAAGAGGGTGGTCTATTTCTACAATAGTGGTTCCCAAACAAAGGACCTCATATATTTGCTGAGCCAGAATGAAATTTTCACCCATCAATGGGGAAATGAAGATAATGTGCTAAGTCTTTTCAAAACTAAAGTCATTCGATTACAAATAATTGGTTTTATGACCAACTGGCTTTCTGGCATTAAAATGGCCACTCTTCTATAAAATGACAGTGGTAGTAATGATAGATTTTTTAAAAAAATAGATGACCGTATTTTTGAAATTAACAAGACAAAAACTACAGGTGTATAAAATCTGAAAATCTGGGAATCACTGTTAGAACAGACTTCTAACAGGTGTTTAATATGGTTAAAGGAGAGGGGTAAGGGAGAAGTCAAGAGATAAAGCTAAGGAGGAAGGCAGGGATTTGGATCGGGAAGGGCCAGGAAGAACTTTGGACTTTATCCCAAGAGCAATGGGAATGATTATAAGCAGGGGAGTGAAACTCTACTTAGATTTGTAAAAGATCACTCTGGGGTGTTGTGGGTAGAATGTGTGTGGGATGGAATAAGACGGCAGGAAGGAAGGCCAGTTAGGCAGCACTATAGTATTCCAGGTAAAAGAAGATAATAGCTAGAATTCGGGCCAAATCAGTGAGACTGAGTAGAAGAAGATGTCTTCAAGGGACAAACTGAACCAGGATTTGGTGATTTGCTATATTGGGTAAGACAAATGGGATGGTTGGAGTTGACGTCCAGGTTTTTCCTTAGGAAACTGTATTGATGATAATTGGGCTTAACTAGTGAGCTAGAGAAGATAGGAAAAGAGTTTTTTTGTTTGTTTGTTTGTTTTTGGAGGAAGGTAGTGAGTTTATTTGGGGACATGTTGAGTTTGAGGTGCCTTTGTGTTTAAAAAGTCCATTAGGAAAAAAAAAGTCCATTAGAGGGGTACCTGTATAGCTCAATGGGTTAAGCATCTGCCTTTGGCTTAGGTCATGATCTCCAAGGGTACTGGGATCCCGGAGCCCCATTGGGCTCCCTGCTCAGTGGAGAGTCTCTGATTCTCCCTCTCTCTGTGACTCTCCTCCCTGCTTGTTCTCTCTCTCTCTTTCTCTCTCTCTCTCTGTGTGTCTCAAATAAATAAAATCTTTAGAAAAAAACAAAAGTCCAATAGAACACTTGCTTACATAGGATGAGAGAAAGAGTTGAACTTCAGATATAAATTGTCTGGCCAACTGCATACAGTTAGTTACTGAAACCATAGACGTGGATGACATTTCTCCCAGAGAACACAGCACAAGAAGAAAACAGAGCTTAAGACACATACTAACGGGTTGGCAGGAGAGAAGCACCACAGAAAGCAGCCAGAGAGAGGAGCAGTCGGTCAGGGAGGTAGGTGAGAGGAGAACCAAGAGAGCAAGGTGTCCTGAAAACAAAGGGAAAACCATTTCAAGCAAGGAGCAGACAGCAGTGCCAGTTGCTGCGAGACTCAGATGAAAGGACTAAGAATGCTCATCGAAATTAGCAACAAGGCAGTTATTAAAGACCTTGAGAAAGGCAGCAGAGGGAGCACAAGCTAGAGGACAGTGTGTATCCGCAGGCAAGAAGGAGCTCGGTGTGGGTATAAAAGGAAGGAAAGAGTCAACAACTGGGGGTTTAAGACAGTGGTTCTTTGTTGTAGAAATGCAGGAGAGATGGACATTGTAGGAGACATCTGATGGGGAGAATTTGAAGACTCGCTGGAAGTGAAGATAATTAATAGAAATTCACATACAAAATACTGACCGGCTTTTAAAAAAGTCACAATGTAAAGGTCTTTAAAGATGTACAATATGGTGTCCCCACGATTGTTATAAAATTGTTAATGGATTTAAATACACTTAAGTATATAAAATGATTCCAAGAAATTCTGAATGAACTCCATTTAAAAATATTTTTAAAATCACATTTAAAATATTATCTTTTAAATCATGGCAATTTTAGCTCTTGCCCATAGAGATCATACTCTTTAAATAATATATATCTTTGGATGGTTGGTGGTAGAGGGAGCTTCTGCACTGAGGCTGGCTGGCGGAGTCGCTGGAGTCCCATAAGCCTTCGAATTTTTAACCGACACAAATGCTTTAATGAGCAAGGATTCTCTAAAATGTTGGGAAAAAATAAACAGCAGAGTAAAAACAATATTAGTGACTGAACTGCAAGATACAGACTGTTTTAGAATAACATTAATAAAGGCATTCTGAAAAACAGGTATGCAACCATTAGCAACTGGCGATTTTAGGAGAAATCCCAAGTGTAATTAAACATCCCAGACCTCTCCTCCCGAATGCAGTCTCCATGAAGACAAGCGTTTAGCTGCTTTCAGTGACAAGAAGAGCCCGGCTCATAGTGGGCGTTCAGCCAAGATATGTTAAATGAATGAATGGAATTGACTTAAGAAAGCAAATGCTCACATCTCCTATTTATGTTTTAGAATTGAGTATGTAACATGATAGAAATGATTCAATCTTAGGTTTGTTTCAGTGTTTGACACCTAAACATTTTGTATTTTCTTTCTTTTTTTTTTAACCTACTGTTTTTTTTTTCTTATTTTTAAAATTTATTTTATTTTATTTTATTTTTTTGGTCCCTGCTGGGCTTTATATTAACATATACTGTATTATTTGTTTCGGGGGTACAGGTCTGTGAATCATCGGTCTTACAACAATTCACAGTACTGACCATAACACATACCCTCTCCAAACATTTTATATTTTCAAAAAAAAATCTAATGTTACTTAAATATTTGATTTTAACTCTTCCTTTCTCTATATTACAACACTGATATATTATTCCAGCAGTACGAGCTAATGAAAAGGCAGCAGAGCACAGGTCTTAGCTGTGGGCTTTGGACTGTTGGCATGGATTTAAATCCTGGCTCTGCCGCTTAGTGTCTGTGTGACCATGACCTCTGTGATCTCAGTATTCTGACCTGTGAAATGCGGCTAATGCTGCAACCCATCTTGTAGGGTTGTTTGAAGATCAAATAAGTCAATTTATGTGAAGTATTAGAAAACCAGTTGGCACTTTGTAATCACTCAATAACGTGAGCTATCACTCAGTTCAGTAATAAAAGACATTACATTTCCACTGTCTTTGTGATCAGAAACAAATTATCTTCTTAAAAAAATAAAACAATGTTTTTCAAAAACTATGGAGGCAAAATTATTCTTACTCAAATAGGCGAAATAAGCCCATCTTTTCTAAAAAAAAAAAAATGTATTTTATTTTCTTCTTTAACAAATGTATGGTCTTACATATGTCTGGAGGAATCCTGACATCCAGTGGTTAGCCACACTCACAGCATTCAACGGACTTCCTCTCCAGTTGCATTAATGGGCGACTGAAACAATATAACACCTTCCTGGTATTCTTCTTCCTTAGACCGCCTTTCTACAGTCATCAGAATTGGTTATTCTTTTGTAATATAAACACATAGACAATTATTTACCAGTTAGAAGCAAACCTCCCTCTGCCTATGACAGGAAGCACAGTGCTGTTGGAGAGAGTGGTTTGAAGTAAGAAAGACAAGGGTTCAAGTCTTTGCTTTGTTGTTTTCTAGCTCTGTATCTCTAGGTAATTCACGTATTTAAGACTTCTGGGTTTGTTTGTCTGTTTTCCCTCTTACAATCTCCAAAATGTTTTAACCTTCTCATTGCAAAATAAAATATAAAATAACTACACACAGGTATAGCTTCATAAGTTATTATTAGTGATTATGAGATGAACATCTTTAATCACCTCCCACGCCATGAATAGAAGAATTTCCTCAGTCGTCCCAGAAGTCCCTCCATAATCCATTGCAATCTTCCTTCATTCCTTCCCTGTAAATTACCACGATTTGGACTGTTATGGTCATCTCTTTATTTTTACTTATTTTTAAGATTTTGGTGTTTGTTTGTTTTTTAGTAATCTCTACACACAACATGGAGCTCGAATTTTACAACCCCAGACTGAGTTGCCTGCTCTACTGACTGAGCCAGCCCGGCGCCCCAGGTAATCATTTCCTTTAGAGCTTCATCAGCTAAGTGTGCTATCCCTGTGCCACTGTATTGACTATATGCATATATATATATATATATTTTTTTTTAATTTGTTAGGAACTTTAAGTCTCTTAATCCACAGGTTCTTTTCTCCACCTTCTTGTCTTTCTTTCAATTCATCTTTGAAGAACCAAAAAGCTCTGCGGTTTCCCACAGCCTAAACTTTGCAGATTGCCTTCTCATGGTGGAGCTCCATGTTTCACTGCTATTTCTATTTCTTGCAAATTGACAGCTGGATCCAGAGACTTGAGCAGACTCAGGTTTGACCTCTTTGGCAAAATGATAGCTGGTGCTGTGTTCTTTCATCAAGGGCCACATGACAAGAAATGAGGAGGAGCTGATGCTTGGTGATTACGTCTGTTAGCTGACTGGGGGTGGCAAAGTGGTGACATCTAATTGTATCATTTCTTTTTCATTTATTATCTGGAATATTTTTATAAAGAGATGCCTTTGCTCATCTACTCTTTGGTTGCTAGTGGCACAAATCATATAGATAAGACAGAATAAATGCTCAAATCTTTTATCAATTTTCAAGATAATGAATTGATTTTTCTTACTCTCTAGAGCTGACCGATTTTTAAAATATTATATTTAAACATATTTAGTTGGTTTTAATTCACTGAAATAATTACTGTTTGGAAGCCGAATTGTCCCTTCTTTGGCCAGTAGGAGCCTCTTCAAGTTGGCTCCTAAATTCTTTTGGCGCGCCTGGTAGACTTTGAGAGTTTCTTTGCAACACAGAATGACAGATATTCCATGTTCATCTTGCACATTCCTTCCTGAGACCTGAAATCATCCTTTCCTTTTTTTCCCCCTAGGAAATGGTCATTCAAGACCACAGTCTAGGGATGTTAATCACATCCCTAGTTTGCCATTATTTCTAAGTTTACCATTATTTCTAAGCCTTTACTGTAGACAGACAGACAGACACACACACACACAAACACACTTCAGGTAAAATAGCTTGAGTTCATACTGATACTTCCAATTCAAGTTCAGTACTACTAGATTTTTCTTTAACCTTTTACATCTGTATTTCCTTTCTTCCACACTGACAATCCTTTGTATTCTCAAGGATACAAAGAATAATAGAATTAGAATATCCCACAATCACTCACTTACTGAATGCCTCTCTCATTCTCAGATAACAATATTAATATGATGCCACCACCATTAATTTGGTATCTTTAAAAAATGCTTTTATGTGTGTTCCCCCATTTTAAAATCGTCGTGTCATATCCACAGTATCTGAACATTCAACCCTACATATTAGATCTCCTCCCTTTTAGCTCACACTTGGTCTTGGTATTCTGTCTAGTGCTCAGTACTAGTCCTTATGTCATTACTTCTCCAGTTATTTTGGTTTGTCTGAAGCTCATTTCCTAGGGCATTCTTCAGAAGGTGATCAGAGGAACAATATTGCCTGGGAGAATCTGATTTTTTTTCCCTCAGAAGTTAGTTGTTTTTTTTTGCCTACATGACCAAAGGACATAGTAATTTGTAGTTTTGTTTTTTCTTTTTATTACAAATTTTTCTTATAATACAGGTTTTTGTATTTATTCTGTTCCCTCAATTTTGTTTTCCTTGTTAAGGGACCCTGTTGTTCATTTCTTCATTCTTTATCGCCTGTCTTCAATATCTGTCATTGACTTTCAATCCTTTGATCTATTCCTTCATTTCTATTTTATTTAAATGTTTTTCTTCCACTTCAGCTGCTGTTTCTCTGAAGGTATTATCTATTGCATTATCAGTTCTTGCTTTCATTCTAGTTCAGTCTTTAAATTTGAAATTGTTTTTCTTTTTATTTCTAATTCTTCCCTCAGTTCTGCTACCTGATTTCTGAATTTTGATATGAATTTGTCAATAAACACCTGAGAGAGAGCATATCAAAAAAGATAACTCTAATTCATTCCATTCACTCATTTACTTAGTATTTATTATTTACTACTCATTAAGTATCATGCAAAGCCCTCAGAATACAAAAATAAATAGATGCCTGTTCACATGGAGATTACAGTCTACATATCTTATGGTATTATAGGAGTTAACCTCTTAAAAAAATGAGTTCTAGCTGAAATGTTAATACAGTTATAGTAGTACTCATTACACAATTAAAGAATTGGAAAGTATCAAGAAAAGCAAAAAATTAGCATCTTATATCAGAGGAAGTATTAAGGATGATTTAAAAACCCAGATAATTCTGAAAATGAAGTAGCACTATGATGACATTAAGAGACTTCACCTATATACATTCTTCAGGAAAAAAAGTCATAGGCAAAAATTTTTCCTTTTTTTACCTAGTATTTGACGGATTTCTGGCCATTCTCTCTGTACTTCTAGTGCAGACTTCAGCTTAGCGCACAGAGGAATATAATCCATGTAATCGATTAACACACGAATAACGCTGCCTACCAAGTGTTTCATCCAAGGAACTGTAATAAACTCACAGAACTGAGAGAATTGATAAAATTTAATTTAGTAATACATTTAACAGACTAGGTACATAAGCATTCAATTTTGTTACGAAAAATTACTTTGTCTTTTCACAGAAAATAAAGTACCCTCCTTGTAACGAACAAAAAGTAAAAATAAACTGCTTCTATCTGTGAAACTCAGCCCTGAAGCCATATGCATGACTCTCTGGTGTTGCAATCAACAGAACATGGAAGAATCACGTTTCTTCCCATGATTCTTCTTTCCATGTTTCATCCCCAACATACCACCAACTAGGCATAAATGATGAATTGCATACATTTTCACAGGCTTCCACATTCAGTTTCCAATCCAAGAAAAGGAAATAATCTCATTTGCCTAGTTTTATGCTGATATCCCCATATTACTGCCAACCCAAATTCAAGAATAAGAAAAATATAAGTGTTGATTTTTCTCTTCTTGGAACATCCCTAAATGAGCAAACGTTAGGATGTTGACCCAACAGGAAGAAGAAAAGGATGTAACTCACCGGGTTATCTTTTATTACACAAGATGTCCACCCGGGTAGTACCTCTTCTTCTATCTCTGACCACACAAATGAATTTCCAAAGATGTCCCCATGCATGCACTCAAAGCACATCTCCACTTGATAGCCATTATTCAGCAACAGGCGCAGCATTACCTCATCATTGAGGGCATACTGAATGGCACTGGGGAAACGCGTGTCATTCACGTGCATAAAGTAACAATTGACGTTAGCTCCATGGGAGAGAAGCAGCCGGACAATTTCATGGTTATTGGCCCTCACTGCCACAAGCAGACAGTTGAGGGGGTCTAGGTTTGGGTCTGCACCTGCAGCCAGCAGGACTTCGGTGCACCGGATGTCATTGTTAGAAACGGCAAAATACAGTGCCGTCTTTCGCTCGTCATCATAGCTCCCGGAAATGTGGTCCGCGAGTGGGGTATTGACATCAAAGCCATTTTCAATAAGCAGTTCGAGGCACTGCACATTTTGTCCATCTGCTGCTGAGTGAATTGGTGTTAGCCCACTTTTCCGAATTGCATTTTTGGATGTTACTGGGATAAGATACTTCAGTGCACTAAAGGAAAAAAAGTCAAATATCCACATGGCATGAAGAAAATGAACAGCTTAAATAAACCAGCTTCCTCACTAGACAAGTGAATGCAGTTTGTTTACTTTCTTTTATTTTCTCTAGATAATGCCATACAAAAACATGTTACATTTAACCTTTGTCCATTGGCTGATAACATAGTTTAGTATAATTTAGTTTTGTTTTTAGTTTCCCATTCTTAATATTCCTGGGGAATATCTTGTGCTTCCTGGGGATGTCCTATAACTGTGGTCCTAGAACTGTGATTCCTCGGAAAACCTCTCCATCTTCCAATTCTTTCCAGAACAAGCATTCTTTTATAAACAACCAAAGCTACTTAATGGGAAAAATATAAAAGAAAGATAGGCGCATTTGATGCCATAGAAGAATGCTTCATAATCTTGACCATGAGAATCATGGAGTCACAGGAAGTGACCTTGGACATTGCTCAGTCCAAACCCTCATTTAACAGAAGGGCAACAGGAAGTCCACAGAGGTGAAATGACTTGTCCAAGGTCACACAGTTGGATGGGGAGCAAGGACGAGAGCTTAGGCTCTAGAATTCTCATTCCTTACTTCTCTTTCACTGCTTCCTGAGTAGTCTGTGCTTCAGCAGTGGCCATGCACATCTTGCCAGCGTCCATATAACTTGCAATTGAATTATCAGCCTCAAAAAAGAGTCTTCATTATTCTATCAATCTATATCAGTCCAATGGAGATAACTCACCACAGCCTCTGTTTCTAAGAACCTGTGATGAACAGTTGTGAATTTCACACTTGACAGAACAACTAGACACGCAGGAGAGCCACAGGCAAGGATAACTTGATCTCTTGTGCCTAATTCAGAGCTACCATGTGTGAATTTATGAACGCTGGGAGTAAATCCAGGTAAACTTTAACAACATGTCACTTAGCGTCAATTAGGTGACACTGGCCACTTAACTTGGCCAATGTGGCCACTGAAAGCAATAAAGCCTAATGATTTCAAAGTTTTTGAACTTATAAAATATATTCAATTTCTTAAAAGCGTCCTCTTACGGTAGGTAGCTCAATATAGTGATTATAAACTTCTGTTGATGTGTTGATTATGGCACATGTTGTGACTTAAAAATCTATCCAAACTTTTTTTTAAATAAAGAAATCTGAACTTATAATGAAACTTTTCTATTCGAGGATAAACTTGACATTGTATCATAATATCTGTTGGTATTAGTAAAAATTGGAGTAATACTGGTAATATGTCACAAAATCCTTTGCCCAAGGCAGAAGTTTCAGAAACCCTGTAGCCTTTTGTTAAACACATTGGAAAAAGAACCAAAATGAAACAGAAAGGCATATTTGGGTGGCTTGTGCAGAATGCTCAGTTATAACTTACTTTCTTCCAGAAGAAAACTTTTTTATTACAAAAGTAGTATAAGTTCGGGACACCTGGGTGGGTCGGTGGGTTAAAGTCTCTGCATTTGGCTCAGGTCATGATCTCAGGGTCCTGGGATCGAGCCCTGCATCAGGCTCCCTGCTCAGGGGGAGCCTGCTTCCACCTCTCTCTCTCTCTGCCTGCCTCTCTGCCTACTTGTGATCTCTGCCTGTCAAATAAATAAACAAAATCTTAAAGAAAAAGTAGTATAAGTTCAATGTGGAAACCTCATGAAGTACGAGAAAATAAAAAGAAAGGGAAAAGAATCAGACAGATTATTTCCATTTGTCTTTCTCTTTTCAGATTTTGGGAAGTATTATATAGATAGACTTGGGATTCTACTGTATATACAAGTTTGTATTTTTTCAACTGAAAATGATCATCTTACGATTTATTACTCACAGATAGTGTCCCTCGTAGGCAGCTCTGTGTATTGGAAGATGCCCGGCTCTGTTGGGTACATTTCCACTTCCTCCATATTCCAGCAGGAGGGAAATGCAGTCGGGATTGCCCCCTCCTGCTGCCTCGAACAACACTGAGGCGCCATCATCTGCCAGAGCAAACACATCACCACCTGGCAATATAAACCACGTGGCATGGTGAGAACTGGAGTTACCGTGAAATTGTCAAGACAGTGCCCTTAAAAATAAGGTGTTGTTTTCCTTTCTGGCTGGGACTTAAAAGTATAGGATTAAGAACATCTGTGCTCTTGGTATTTTCAATAAGCAATTATGTATGCATGTTTTGTTTCATTAGAGAATCTTTGCATCGCAACAATGTCTGAGAAATCAACAAGTCAGTTTACCTTGTAGACAAATGCTCCCAGGGAAAGGGGTAGTTAGCTTTTTAATTAAAAGACAATGTTAACACTCTATTTCGTTTCAACAACTACCCTCTAGGTGTTGTGTGTGACTCAGCGGAAGGTCCTAAAATGAATAAATAAGACTACCTGAAGCAGCTCAGGGGGGAAGTGAAACAAAATATCATCAAAGAACACAAGCTGCGTGACATTCAAGTGACATCAGGACTAGGAGCCATGATGTAGAAGGAGGTCTGTGTTTGAATTCTGGCTCTATGGCTGACTGGGAGGGCCTGGGCTAGCTACTTCTACGAACATCCACCCCTCGTCTGTAAACTAGAGTGATGATGTTTACTTCATAGGGCCCAGATGACAATTCAATGTGGTTGCACGGTGCGGTGCTGCAAAAATGTTAGCCTTTTCTCCAGAGAGGAACCTTGAGGGAACATATGGCCCCAGCCTTTATTTTCACTAGGGAAACCGAGGACCAGAAGTTTTACCAAGGCTAGGGTTGGACCGCAAGGAGGTGGTAGAAGCCAGTTTAAGAATTTGGTGTCTTAAAAAAAAAAAAAGAATTTGGTCTCTTAATTCTTGGTTCTGCCCTTGGAAGGCTCAAAGGAGGGCAACGTCACAACCTGTTGGGAGAATCAAGAAAGGCTTTAGGGAGGAGGTGTCTCAAGAGAGTGAGTTATGTTGGAGAATATTCCAGATGAGGGGAAGGGCCTGGCGCAAGGCCAGACAGAGGCAATGTGGGTATATTCCGGAATCCTGCTGGTCTCGTGCAGCTGGGGTACAGTACACATGTTGAGCTTAGTGAGGGACAGACCCAGAAAAACAATTTGGGATGAAGCAGTGGGGCCCTGTGCGTGACTCCCGAGAGTTTTCTGAGGGCACCGTTGTAGCTGTCTGTCCCAGGGGACAGCCGAGTGGCAACACGTCCTGTGGATTCTCTGACGGGGAATCCAGAAACGGGCAGCATGGTGAAGAAAGGACTGCCCTGGTCCAGGGAAGATGCGGGGAGCCTGCCTAGTATGAAACCAACGGGGCTGTCACGGTACCAGCAGGAGGGAGAGACCCCGTGGGACTCGGCAACTGACTGGATTTGGAAAGGAAGACGATGGAGGGCGTAGAAGTAAATCTAGGCACTCAGTCTTGGTTGAGAGTGATTATTATGTCAAAAGCGTGAAAGAAGAGGAACTCTGCTTTGGAGAAGCTAAGTGTGGGGCGCTGGCGAGCCGTGTCTGTGAGGCTGGGCCATCTCTAGAGAGAGCAGCCAGGGTGACCACGCAGACTGGTAGGTCGGGATGTAGAGGGTGTAACTTAGTCGCGGAAGATGGGGCTTTCAAGGGGGCTCCGGGGGAGCTGGGTACCAAAGCCTGCTGCCCAGTTACACCCAGGAGAGGAAGGGAAGCCAAGGAGGAATGGAGAGAAGGAAATCGAGAGACAGGAGAATCATCAAGAACGTGTGATTCCTTTTCCCGTACCTCTGTGGATGAGGTGTTCCAGCACATCGCAGTGACCATACTCGGCAGCAACACCCAGAGGCGTGATGCCAAATCCGTCTCTCAGGTGGACATTGCCTCCGTGGTTCAGCAGCAGAGCTATGATGTCTTTGCGGCCTTGTTTGGCTGCTTCATGCATCGCCGACCATCGCTTGATGCAGGGCTGGTCAAGGCTGGTGTTGTGTTTCAGCAGAGTGAACACCATATCGTAGGAGCCCTTTTTCACAGCTGGAAGATGATTTTTAAAAAGAATATTAACAGAAGGCATAGGAATCTGGATCCTTCAGATGGTATGAAACGAACTACAAAATTTAGTATGAAAATAGATATTCACTATTCCCTTTTCTCCTACAGGAGGATACTGTAGTTTTCATTCCCTTCTATTTCTCATACCCAGGATGATGTTGCCTTCTCTTTAAGACCCTGGCCTGAGGTGGGGTAAGAGTTTCGTGGAATATAGGGCACTTCCCTAAAATAGGATGTTGTGTAAAATTTAGAGAATGAAAACAAATGAAATAAAAATAGCCTCCACTGTTGGGTTGAATAAACTAAATAATGTATGGAAATGCTCAGTGTGTACGAGGAGCTCAATAAATTACAACTGTTATTATTAATCTAATTTCATCACTTCTAGAATCCTGGTGCCACATGAGTAAATGTTTATTAAGTCCCCTCTCCACCCCCGAGAACTTTTGTTTTGTTTTCCTCCACCAAACAAAGCATCGAGTATTAAATGAACTTCCCTTTCCCGTGATCTTAATGGGAGGTTAGCAATGAGAAGGTTTTTTGGAGGGTAAGAGAGCAAGAGAGAGCAGGGGGAGACTCCTAAGCAGACCCCGTGCCCAGGGCGAGCAGTGTGAGCCCCGCTCGGGGCTCAATCTCACGACCTTAGATTACGACCTGAGTCGAAGTCAAGAATCGGTGGCTTAATCGCCTGAGCTCTCTAGGCACCCCAGCAATGAGATTAAGAATCTAGAGACATCTGTTGTAAAGAGGTGAAGTAGATGACAGCGAATGTACTGCAAGGTAAGAGATCCACTAGATCAGACGTCCCTCTGCCGTTTCTGAGAAACTTACAGTTAAAAGCTCGTCCCTCCCCCCACTTCAAGTTATTAAGAGACTATCCCAGTTGAGATATAAATAATTCTGGAAGATGTAATGTCTTTTTCTCTTTATCAGTAAGTAAAATCTTTTTTTAAGATGTATTTATGATAGAGTGCGCGCTTTCGCACGCATGCTCGCACGCAGACGCACGCAGACGCACGCACGCACGCACGTGCACGAGTGAGGAGTAGGGGAGGGTCAGAGGGACAGACTTCAGGCAGGCACCGCGCTGATTCAGGGCTGATTCAGGGCTCCGGCGCCGGATCCTGAGATAAGGAATGACCTGAGCTGAATCCAAGGGTCAGGCGCTCCACCCACTGAGGCACCCGGCGTCCCAGTGAGTAAAATGTTAGTAAGAAACAGGAGGACGGGGGCTGCTCCCTGCTAACGGAGATAAATACAGTTTCATTCATTCATTTATTCATTCACTCGTTCACCTCATGCGTTCTGGCTATATGGAAAGGCACTGTTGCCTTACACTGTGGAGGACAGGACAAAGACAGACGTGGTTCTCACTCGTGGAATTTATAGTCTAGGGAAGAAGCCTGTAATGTCTTCTGTTTGAAGAGAGACTCAAGAGTCCAGGTCTTTGCCGGGAAAGGCAGGAGGAGATGGATCCTGGGGAGCAGGCGGGCAGAATCCAGAAAGCATCAAAAGCCAAGGCGAGGGAAAGAGCTCCCACAGGAGGACGAAGACTAGCTCTGCCTACTTCATTCGGAGGCAGGCAAGCCATCACTGTGGTGAGATTTCACGTTTTCTCCCGCTCACTAAGTAGAGTCTGTTGACAAATGCCTTCCTCTGAATTGCCCACCTGCCACTGGCAGCTCTAATTAGAGTGAATGACCTCATCCTAGCTGGTGTCATTGCAGAGAAAAACATCAATAAGTGAAATGAACTAAGACATACGTGTCCTCATTTATCTTCTTGCTCCTATTGCATTTTTTTTTTGGAAAAAAAAAAAGCACTAGAATAATGAATCTCTTCCATCATAATCATTTTCCTTTTGTTTGACTCAGAAAACATGTTGATTGGAGATATTAGTCTTTCATCATGATAATAATATCATATATAGGCCACAACTTAAAATAATGTTAAAAATAAAACCTTACATGCCATTTTAACTGTTTTGGAACTACGAATATATTTACTTCCTGTAAAATAATAATGCAAATCACGGGGAATCCCTCCCAACCTATCCCGTGAAGACATTCTTAATCAATAAATGGCTGAAATAATGAAAACTAATAAGGCACACAGTATTTGTGTAACATAACTAAGTAAAATAAAACTTTAATAACTTACATAGTAAAAATAAATATTTATCTACATCTACATATCTTCAAAAATAACGCTCAAGAAAACCAAACTTCAGTGGAAGAGTTAGGGAATTAGAGACTCTTGTCTACGTTATAGGCACTTTTGAACACTTTATGGTTTGCTGGCACTTTTCCTTTTTATTCTAAATTTCTGTCATTTTCTTTCTTTTTCTGGTATATGTGTTTTGCTCATTTAATTGTCTTATTATCAGCACTGATTTATCTTGTGATTCCTAAGACATACAAGTAGAGAAGAAACATTTTTCTGAGGTTTCTTGGTAAGGATTGCAGATCGAAAGAGGAGATAGAGGGAAGAGGATGTATATTGATTTGTGAGAAACAAAATGTCTGAAGAATATTACCAGCGCTGTAAATGGCATAAGGTGGTAGGACAGTTGAGGGCAGTGGAACTGAGTTGTGCTCCCTGGTTCCCTGGACTTCCTCTTTTCCCCGGGGCCCCGGTGGCCAGGACAATCCTGAACTGGAGAAAGGTGACACCAACTTTGGAGGGTGGGCAGAGAGGGAATCTGAGTGCAAAATACCCTTAATAAGCATCAGATGATCACAAATTAGATAGTTAGCACTCAGCAAGTAACTGTGTGATAACTCGAATACATCAAAGTACTACAAGGAAGGGCCAGATGGCTGATGGGGAAGAAGAGCCCTGGCGGGACCTAAGGTGATACTTGTTTGGCCATCTAAGGATATTCTATAATAAAGACAAAGAGGATGGCATAGGGCTAAGAAAAATAAAAATGACATCACACAGAAAAATCCAAAATGGCATATTTTTCTCTTACCTCTCCTTTTATAAGTTAATGGACTGTAAATAGCAAATTTCAAAGTAGCCTATAGAGTAAAGAAGAAAACTGGGAAGGTGCCATGGATGATCCATTTACCTATAGAACCTAAAAATACTTGACACGGGCTCTACAAAGAAGGTCCCGGAGAAGGTAACCCAAGAAAATATGTGGAGACATAAGTAAACACCTTCAGAAAATTTCCTTCGTGAGATTTTTGTCTTCTCCTGATATTACCATTTAGCTTAAAAAAAAATACGATTTCCAGATGTTCTAATTCTATTTTGGCTCTGATAACTCAGTGACCAACTTCCTTTCCCACACTTCAGATATTGTTAGAGTAGAGAAAACACATGTACCACTTTGAAATGCATGTAAATGCTTAATGCTCTGTTATAAGCATTAAAGAAAAACAGAAGCAAATAAAGCAAAAAGAAATCAAACCAGTGATAATCATGACTTAGTTGTTCCTTAAACAAGTGAATTGAGAATAGCAAGTAGAAAATAATTCTACATTTGCAATGTGAGATAGTATATAAACTCTGGAAAAGTGTGTGTGTGTGTTTTGCAGAAATCAAATATCTATAGATATCTATAGAACTATCTAGAGAAACAACAGCACATATGTGGATGCCATTGCAAATACCCCCTGTTATATACCTTTAAACATAATACAGATCACATTAATAGTGGTGATACAACCATAGAAACTGCTCAGGGTAAGAGTTCTGGTTTACTTCTAAGAAACACAAATTGTGACAAATTCCAAAGTGACAGGAAATGTTGTCTCTGGTCATTTGTAATTAATCTCATCTCACTTTTGCAAGCAGACTTGCCGATCTTTATTGGTCAACAAAAATAGCAGGAAAAACTGACTGAGAAGAAACTGATAAATGTTACCTTGAGGTTTACCATCCTTCCTTGTGTCATAGATGGGAACCCCACTGTAGGTGGCCAGTGTTGCATCTATGTGATTAGAATCTGCTGGTGCCTCACTGTTCTGATGTGAACCTGGTGTCTCTCTTTCGAACCCCGTTCTCCCTCTTTCTTCTGGCTACTTACTGCACATGCAACACTACCTAAAAGTGGACCCTTCTTAGAGAATATTCTGCTAATACTGGCACTTCTGGCCTCACAAAGCTCCAAGGTTGGATCCCTCCTTGTTAGTTGGTGCTGAAGGATCTTTCACATTTGACCTCTTTGTAGGATTAAAAAACCAAAATCATAGGGGAGATGAAATGAGTGTTAGGGGAGGAGCTCAGGTAATAGAAGGAGATGAGGTCACATAACTTCAATACATAGTGGTTTCCAGTATATACTTATTAAATATTTCTTTGTCTCAAACTACAAAAGTTCTAGGAAAAAAAGGTCATTTACCGATCAGAAGGGGTGTCTCTCCTTTGTCATTTTTGGTGTTTGGCCACACTCCCTTCTCTAGTAAAGTTCTTACATTTTCTACCAGACCAGCTTTGACTGCCAGTGTCAAGGGTGTTTCTCCATCAGAGGTCTTGAACTCCCAGAGTGTCTGGTAGGATGCTGAGATATGAAAATATTGCATTGAGTTCAAAATCTTTGCATAAGGAATATCACAGAGATCAGAATAATCCAGCATTATGTACTTTGCATTGCACGAAGTCAAACAATGAAAAAGAAAGATTAAAAGACATGATTTAAACTTTATCAAATGACAGTGCATAGAAATAGATGAGCATGGACTTGACAGCTAGAAAACCAAAATCTGTGTTTCAGGGGATTGGTTTTATTTTTAATGGATTGCAAGTTCTTATTTTTTGATAAATTGTAACATAACTCCTCAATCCTTTGTATTGTTATTGAAATTGCACCTGAAATTGGTTTTTCTCAAATGAAATCCGTGAATGGGGGAGTGAAAATGTATTTGAATACTGTCAGAATATGTTAGAAAATACCATGCTTAGGGCATCTAGGTGGCTCAGTGAGTTAAGCCTCTGCCTTTGCCTCAGGTCATGATCTCAGGGTCCTGGAATCAAGCCCTGGTTCAGGCTCTCTGCTCAGTACGGAGCCTGCTCCCCGCCCCCCCCTCCTCTGCCTGCCTCTCTGCCTACTTGTGACCTCTCTCACTCTGTCAAATAAATAAATAAAATCTTAAAAAAAAAGAAAGAAAATACCATGCTTAATATTAATACCATGTTAACATGCTTAACATTACCTTCTGTATCTATTTGTCTATCTGCTTAGCTATTTTTTTCTAGCTGGCTGGCTGGACAGTTAATTATCAAGTAGCTATGACTGTTTCTATCCTAGAGCATAGAATGAGGGAGCAACATTGAAGGTTATGAAAGATAGGGCACTCACAAGACATTTTAAAAGTTGTCAAGATGTGACAAATACTGTGCTAGAACATCAGAATTATCAAAATTATTATTAATATTAACTCTGGGTCCATTTAACATGATATTTACTAATGTTTACATTAGGAAAAAATTAATGTAATATAAGCACAAAATATTGTAAATATACTTGTTGTATGATAATGATCTTTTGGAAATTGTTAACTCAAGAGATAGTTCCAAATAAAAAATTAAAAACTAACTCCCTAAAGCAAAACCTTTATATTCAAATCAATTAATTCATGATATATATAAACTTTTATTACCTTTAGGTTATAACCACGTCTTTCAGCCAACTTCTGTCACATTCTTAGAAGGATGCAAAGAGTGAACCCTGAACCTCACAAAATGTGCTAATTCCTTTTTTTTTAAAGAGAGGGTCTGGGTACGGGAGTTAAGGGGGGCAGGGGGAGAGGGAGAGAGGAATCTTAAGCAGTCTCCATGCCCAGTGCAGAGCCCGACATGGGGCTCAGTCACACAACCCTGAGATCTTGACTTGAGCCAAAATCAAGAGTCCGACGCTTAACTGACCTAGCTACCCAGGCGTCCCATAAAATGTACTAATTTTTATACTCTGAGTATAAAACATGGATATTCTCTTTTCCATATTCCAAATAATCTTTTATTCTACTTTTTCTTTTTGCTTGTTATGTTTGTTGGGAACACTCAAAACTTCTACATTTTTGCTTTGGTTTGGTCAAAGGGATTTTATGTTCTCTTACCATCCAGAACAACTTCAAGTATTTGTTGAATGGGTTGAACAACAGCCTCGTGCAATGGAAACCATCCTTTTTCGTCAGCTTCATCCAATGCATATTTATATTTCACATATTCCTGGAGCTCAAGAATGTGACCTAGATTAAACACATGGGCTCGTAACACATCTCTGTCTCAGCAAAGCAAAAGCTCCAACCTGTCCCATCGTAGACACTATACCCATTTACCTTGTTTTATGGCTTCCACAAGTTTTCTGTTTTGATCACTCAGTGGTGCAAATCTACCAGAGAAAGAAAAACAAGCCATATTTATCCAAGAGGTGTTGTCAAAAACCCCAAACACTTAACTTATATTGACTTTCTGTATATAATTTTAACAATCAAGATCTATAGGAAATGCACACAACTAGTTTTATCTATTTAAAAAATGTAAGTGTCTAAGAATCACAGTATATTTATGACACACTAGATATAGGCACATTAGTACAGATGACAGAATTCAGGAGTGTAACACTATCTCTGAAGTTAGTTCTAAGCAATGAAAATGGAGTCAGGAATTGTATTCTGGGGGTGCCTGGGTGGCTCAGTGGGTTAAGCCTCTGCCTTCGGCTCAGGTCATGATCTCAGGGTCCTGGGATTGAGCCCCGCATCGGGCTCTCTGCTCCGCGGGGAGCCTGCTTCCTCCTCTCTCTGCCTGTCTCTCTGCCTACTTGTGATCTCTGTCTGTCAAATAAATAAATAAAACCTTTAAAAAAAAAAAAGAATTGTAGTCTGAATCAGAAGAGTTGGGTTCAGGCTTCATGATTTTGTGATCCTGGGGAAGCCAGCTGGCCTCTCTGGGTGGTGATTTCTTCATCTCTAAAATGATGGGACTAAATAGAAAGGTATCTAAATAGAAAGATCTTACAATTTTAAAAACTCTATGCTCAATAAAGCTTATTGCTTTGAACTTAATATACTTAGTTGATCCACACTGATGTTAGAGTCTTTAATCAACTGATGTACAAGTGAAAACAGGCTGAGCATTTACTGAACAAACTCCTAGTCGTTGGCCTAACAGGTCATGATTTCAACCCTCATGGCAAATCTCTGGTGTGTGTGTTTATTCAAAGGAAACAAGGTATTTCATAACAAATTGATTCAACTCTATTAAGCAGAAACATCTGCTGACATTCTAGGGTTGTGAAAGCCTTCGTAGGAACTCTGTTGGAGATGAGCAAAAAATTAGAGACCCGATTTAAAGGTACTACGTCCATTTTTAAGAATCTCAAAAGCAATAGTTTTATAGCACAGAATCTATTCAAAAGCACTACTAAATTTCAGAATATAGGATTCTAAATACTACAATAGAATGCAAACTAACATTTGTTTTTGTTAGAAGTATAATGTGTGTTGTTCAAGACAGAAATCTACTTTTTCTGTTTCAGACTCTGTAACTCCTGCTGGGTGGGGAACCTGCTTCCCCCTCTCTGTCTATGCCTGTCTTTCTGCCTACTTGTGATCTCTCTGTCTCAAGTAAATAAATAAAATCTTTAAAAAAAAATATTCAGAGCAGACCTCGGTATACTTATCTATATTTTAGTTGTATAAGCCATACTTGCAGATTTGTTCAAATTACTTATTGTCCTTTTAGATTCTATATTAATTTTAAAAAATAGGCAGTCTTATACAAACAAAGTCAACTAAGAATTTCCCATTTAGGTTATTTCCATCTTCCACAGAAGGTGGGGGTTTGTGGAAGATCCTATTGTTGAAACCTATGTGTAGTGGCCCTTGCAAAGCCATTGAATTCCCTGCCAGGAAAGAAGAGTAAGCATTTTCCTAGAGGAAGACCCAGGAAGTGTCTTTCCTTTTATCTGACAACAAAATGAATGTCAAAAAGAAATTTTGTTGAGAAGAGTCAACTTGAATGTTACCTTTCAGAATAAAACACAGACTTGCTGGCTTCAATGGCTTCTTGAATACTGAGCTGAATATCATAACTTGTAAGGTGGTCTTCATCAGGGTCATCATTAGTATCCATGACTGGATAGAATTTTTGAGAGAAGCAGTTTCTTATTATCAGCAAATGACACAGAACAGTACATACAGTTAATGTGAACAATGCAAAATGAGAAACTAAAATACATTCATCTTTCCCCATTGAGCAAGCATCAAAGCAGTGAACTTTTTAATCCGTATTATATATGAAGCCCATCCTAACTATTGAAAGCTTTGATTACCTGCCCTTTAAGTGTCTGCTCTTTCTAATTTGGGGCTTTTTTTTTTTTCCATTAATGACTGTAGTTAGGCTTATAAGAACTCATTTTCCCATGCTTCTGACTTACACTAATTTCAGCCCACCAGTTTTGTGAATCACTGCTCTACAGAGCCCATTAGAAGTTTAAAACTCAAACCAGGAAGAAATAAGATGGAGACAGGAATAGAGAACAGTGAGCCCTTCACATTCCTAACTTTTAATTCTGTATCTGCTGTGTTTGCTTATTTGCTAATTGATTCCTTTCCTCACGTCAGTAATGGTTTGCGTGGGCTGCCTTGACATGCAGTTATTCTGTTTGTGTTCAACATCTTCTAAGACTCTACACTCTTTGAGGGAAGGGCTCTACCTCACTCATCTTTGTACCCCTTACAACTCTAGAAGCTGTGTGGCCCAGAGAACTTCTCAATGAACATTTGTTGAATTAAAATAGAACAGAAATTCACAAATGTAGTGGCCTAGCCTTGCCCTCAAGAAATTTAACAGAACAAACAGAGAAGACATGAATGATACTTTAAGCAGAAGAAATTGAGAACTGGGGTACATGGGTGGCTCAGTCAGTTAAGTGTCCAACTCTTGATCTCAACTCAGGTCTCAATTTTGGGGTCATGAGATCTTAGGGTCATGAGTTCAAGCCCCACGTTGAGCTCTATGCCTAGCGTGGAGCCTACTTTAAAAAAAAAAAAAAAAAGGAACTTTGAACTTCAAGCACTGTTCTTCCTGAGAAACTACTGTCTAGTTTCATGTATGAAGTGAACAAGTTTCAAAATTCCAGAACTTTAAAATACAAGAGAGTGTTAATGTGATTTAAAAAAACAAAACAAAAAAAACATCTATAGGCACATGGAGAATCTCCTTATTGACTGGGTCTGTTGGGTGCAATAGACCACATGGTTCTTCCTGTCCTCAGGGAAATCCACCTCTGTGGACTTGTGCTGGCCGTGGAAAAATCCTTTCTGACCACGTTGGCAAAAGCACATCCTTAATGCAGTTAGGGATGCTGTAACTGCTACTATAGGGGTAAGTGTGGTAAAGACCAACTTTATTAAGAGAGGTTTTGTTGTGGAACCCGCCAGCAAGTAAATTAAACTGGAAAACCATAAGCAGAATAAAAATGAGATTGTGCTTTCCAAGAAGAGCCAAAAACCAGAGAGGCTTCTGGGCTGATTTACATAATTTATTGATGGCTCTTTCAGCTCTCTAACGCACTCACTTGTTTCAACCAAATCAGAGCCACCAGAAATAGTGGTGCAGGCTGTGCACTACACGTGTTCCTGGCCGAGGAAATCCAGCCAAATCTCCCCTTAACAAGTTGTACAATCTGGTAGAGTGCTACACATGCCCCAAGGAAACAGCATCTTCTCATTTGCACCAAAGTGCTATGGTCTGTGCAATTCCTGAACTGACTTGAGCATTTTTCAACAAAAGGAAGTTAAAAAGATGTCTACTCATTTAGTGTTTTGGGTAACAAGTGAGGAGAGATACCTTTTAGCAGCTAGTCTTCCAATCTTATCCCAAAGTGGCAGAGTCTTAGTCTTCGGTTACTCTCCTTCAGAAAAGAGAATAATACTGTGGCAGTGGTAGTCATGATGCTTCTCGATCTGAACCCTCACCTGGTTATTGTTTGGTCCCATTTTTTGTTTTCTGGCTGGTCTGACAGGGAAAGTTGTAAGGTCTGATGGTCTCAGAGCATCGTTTGAACAATTGAAATAAGGACCGTCTTAACTCCATCCCCAGAAGAGACCAACCCTTCTAGAGAGTCTCCGTTCCTTCCCCTGCATAGCTCTGTCCATTAGCAGCCACTTCTCTAAAGAAAACCACAAAAATGTGGACTATTTCTCATTGGTTAATGTCTTCCAAATATCAAAGGAGTGTCTACTATTGGATCAATTGCTCTCTCTTATTTAAAAAGGAAATTTATGGGGCACCTGGGTGGCTCAGTCATTAAGCATCTGCCTTCGGCTCAGGTCATGATCCTAGGGTCCTGGGACTGAGCCCCACATTGGGCTCCCTGCTCAGCAGAGCCTGCTTCTCCCTCTCCCACTGCCCCCTCTCCCACTCCCCCTGCTTGTGTTCCCTCCCTCATTGTCTCCCTCTCTGTCAAATAAGTAAATCTTAGAGAGGAAATTTAGTAAGTGTAGAAATCAAAATAATCCTGTAACTAGGTTTAATGATCCATATAAAATTGTTTTTGATTAGTTGTACTTTATGAGCCAAAATGTATGATCTATTTGAAGTTTTACATAGTGGTGTCTCTTTCCAAGGAGAAAAAAACAAAAACAGTTTTCTGGGGGCAATTTTCAAAACACAGTTGATATTTCCTTTACTACCTCTCATTGTTCAAGTTTAGCTAAGCTCAAATTTTAAGGATGGTTCTACACATGCCGATAGCCAGGGAGCCTGACCTGTGGACAGCCTGCACATGAATTTGATGGCATTGTTTTGATTGTATTTTCATTGTTCTGTACCAGTGCTCTCCTATCATCTTGGAACAGAAAAGAGAGAATAGTGGTAATGTTGGGGGACTGCCCCCATCAGGGGGCAGACTGAGGAAAGTGCATTTCCTCACACGGTGAGATCTCAGTCTACTCAAAAAGCCAACATGTGTCCTAAGGGTCTTATTCACCAAATAGATTCAAGTAGTAGTTTGTTTTTATTAATTGTTCATTGGTTTATTTCCTATATCCCCCCCCCCAAGAATATAAATCAATAAGAGCAGAGAATTAGTCTGTATCTCCAGTGCCTAGAGAAGCGCCACCTCAAGGTCCATGGTCCCTAAATGTGTGTTGAATGAATGAGTGAATGAATGAATGAATGAGTTAATGAAAAACCCACTAACATAAGCAGGGCCCTGCTTTATTCGTACAACTGACTGTGGTACTGAGGTATGGAGTCTTTCTTTCAGTGAAGCAGGTGTGGTGGCCCACTCTGCTTGGCTTCCTTGTTCTCACTTCTGTGCTCTCATATCTTATCCCTCTACCTTCACCAGCCCCTCCAGCCCTTCCACACGCAGGACCCACACAGCCTCAGGCCTGGGTCAAGAGGTTCCTCCTGTGAAAGCCTTGCTACAATGTTCCAGTTCCCCCTGGGCCTTCCTTATCTGGGAACATCTCTTCTATGATATTTTTCCATTATCTGAATTTACACTCCTTTTGTATTTGCCTGGCCAATTCCTCACACATTTGTGTTTTGTGTTCTCACTTAGATGATCAGTTTCCCGAAGGAAGTATCCTACTTTCTTTTTCTTTTCTGTCTTTTCTCTGTACTTTCACCACTAGTCAGCTGGGAGCAAATGGCTGTTCTCAGGAGAAAGTTGTTGACTCCTTACTTGCAGACAAGCCCCGAGTCCTTCAGACAGCACAATTAGATCATGAAGTTTAGCCTGTGGCATTGCCTGCTGCCTTTCTCGCTAGTATCACTGTGGTGATAGGGGGATTGCATGGCCCTGGGATTAGTAATGGGATCCAGAGCCTTTTTACCTATTTAAATCATCAGCTCAGCTCTAACCCTGCTTGAAATTTGGACTTCCAGTACCATAGACTCCTTAGAGAACTGAGTTGATCTGTGGAAAGTTTTGTTTCTGATTTTTTAGATGTCATTTTAACTATAACCCAGAAGAAAATTATCTAAGACTTTTAACTCTTTTGTATCCCTAACAACAGCCAGATAGAAATAGTGAGGAAGCTCTTAGCAGGTAGAACACCCCTACCTAACACAAGCTTTCTCCAACCTTTCACTTAAAGCTTGGGATGAAATGAAGATCTGTGTGCAGGGCCATTAAAGCGTCAGACAGACAATCAAAGAGCACCAGTGGAATGAACCCAGAGACATTGAGATGCAATGAGAAGAGCAAGAAGAGGGGCACCTGGGTGACTCAGTGGGTTAAGCCTCTGCCTTAAGCTCAGGCCATGATCTCAGGGTCCTGGGATCGGGCTTTCTGCTCATTGGGGAGCCTGCTTTCCCCTCCCTCTCTCTGCCTTCCTCTCTGCCTGCTTGTGATCTCTGTCTGTCAAATAAGCAAAAAAAAAAAAAAAAAAAAAAAACAGCAAGAGGAGAGTTATTTATCTATATCTCAAATTTAAAATGACCAGGACTCAATTCCAACTGAAGGCTGGCAGTAATCTGTTGCCAGCCTTCATGTAAGAATGTTTAAATAAAGCACCAATCAGGAATTTGAGAAAAGGCCAAATAATATTGTGACCTCCTTTAAGACCTATTCACAGGGGCTCCACTTCTCAATCTAGAGAAATTAACTGACCCTTTCTAAATAATGGTTTTGCCAGTCTTATTCTGGAGAAGACCAGTAGTGAGGTTTATTTATTACCGGTATGCAGCTGCTGACAAAATAACTAGAACAATTATACTGGACAATTAACCTTTTCATTTAAAGCATGGCTTAACCACTGATAGATGAATGGATGAAGAAGAGTGGATAGAGGAATGGATATATATCGTGGAGTATTACACAGCCATCAAAAGGATGAGATCATGCCATTTGCCACAACAGGGATGGACCTAGAGCATATTATGCTAAGTGAAATCAGTCAGACTGAGAAAGACAAATACCATGATTTCATTCAAATGTGGAATCTAAGAAAACAAATGAGTAAACACAATAGAAACAGGATCAGGTCTATAAATACAGAGAGCAAACTGATGGTCACCAAAGGGGGAAGTGGAGAGAGAGATATAGGCTTCCAGTTAGGGATGAATAAGTCATGGAAATAAAAGGCGCAGCGTAGGGAATAGAGTCAGTGAGACTGTGGTGGTGTTGTGTGGTGACAGATGGGAGCTACACTCACAGGGAGCACAGCAAAACATATGGAGTTGTTGAATCGCTATGTTGTGCACCTGGAACTGAGGTAATGCTGTGGGCCAACTATACGCAAAAGAAATTTATACATAAAGAAAAATAAAGGGCTGGTTAACTTAAGGTCAAGAACACATTTGATGAAAGCAATGGATTCTCACCCCAGAAGGATGCATACCCACCCAAAATTCTCATAAAATTTTGGGGAATGCACGGATCCTCGGAAAGCCCTGTCACATACCCCAGTAAAAACCCACTGAATTAAGGATTTCTGAATGTTAAATGTATTATCCAGATACCAGTAATTGGTAGTTTATTTTACAGGCAGGCTGAGATAGGTTTAGATAGTGGGAAAAGGGTAAGTTAGGTGGTCACGTAAGTTTTAGAGTGTCTTTGGTAATTAAAAAAAAAAAAAGGCCAGTGATTATGAACCCACTTTGCATACATTGCCATGCTTTAAACGCCCCAGTTTTACTTTATCGGTATTATAGATTCGTTGTGCATAAGTTGAAACTGTGGTGTCAAGAGGTCAGGAGACCCACCCAGTGTCACAGAACTACTAAGGGGAGCCTGGAGAGAGCAAAGGTACCTTCATTTTTAAGGTCTTTCCGAAGCAGCAGGAAAACAATGCACAGTTTGTTGCCCGTTAAAGAAAGCACTTTGATTCTGCTCTTAACAGCCAGCTCGAAATGACAATAACTTCTAAAAATAAAAAAATAGCTTCCAGGGACACATAAATCTTTCTCTTTGGTGCCCGGCCATAAGGCTTTGTGTTCCCTAGGGTGGTCTATGGTGTCCTAACGTTACCTTCATTCTGCACTTTTTATCTGGGAGTCCAAACATTACTGTCTTTACAAAAGGACCCACATACCAGTGGGAGCCTGACTGAAGTGGTCAGGAGGATGGGGTGATGTTGCAAGAGATGATGCTGGAGTGACCGCGGGTACGTGACGCCTGTCTGCGTCGGGCTCTCTAAACCCCCTCCAGCCTGTATTCCCTGCTAGTGCTGCACTGTTGACGAGTCTGTGGGTCCTAACTGGGGCAGGCCCTCACAGTTTCCAGAGTGTCCGGTCACTTCCATGCAAGGAAGGCCTTTGTGTCCAGAAATATCACACTGCCCCTGGCACCTGTCACCCCAGTGTCATTCAGTTGCATCAGGGAGAGATAATGTTCTTTACGCCTTATTGTTGCATGTTCTAGTGTCCCTTTGAAAATGCCAGCCGCACTCTACGGGTTTCCAGGGCAGACCTAGGATCTCTGGGGACAGTTAGTGAAGGTGGCATGGGGTGGGGAAGAGGGCGGAGGGTCTAAGACCGAGTCAAGTGGAAGGTGATAAGGGGGAATAAGAGAAGGGGCATGCAGTGAAACTTAGATTTCTTCACAGGTTTATACACAGCCCCGATCCAAACCCGGAGGTTCTGCTGTGTGGAATGGGGCACCGTCATACCCCGAGGCAATTTTCTCTTACCTTGAAACCGCTACGGTTTCAGAGTGATGTGTTCACCTCCTGGAGGTCCCAGAGAGAATCATCAGCATTTCTCCTATCAGAGGAATAGCGATAGTGAAAGAGGATTTTTATGTTTTGGTCTTGTTAAGAAAATACAGTTATTGTATTCAAAGCAAAGTTCATTCTTGCTTTCCTGCATTTTGACCCTTGATATGTGTCATTTTAAAGGCATATCGAAATCAATATGAATAGAACTTTGTTATCACTTTGGTTTTTACTCAGTGACAACACACTTCTGCTCTTTCAGAATCCCGTGGCACAAAATGGCAAGTCAGGCCAATGGCTTCATGAGACTAATTTCGGTGAATCAGCCAGTCAACCAAGAGATTTCCGAGAGTGCTAAAATGCTGTCAGAATTGGGGGTCCAGCCCACAGACACAGGTAACTTTTATTTATAAGTATTGTCACAACAACTCCCTCCACATGGTGTAATCCTATAAATGACAGGGAGAACTAGGCCAGTTCTCCTTCCGCAGTAGAACAATTTACTCTGCTGATAAATTGAACAAAGGTGCGCGCACGTGTGCTTACACACCCACACATGCTCAGGCCCGTGCGCGCACACACTCACACACACAGTTCAAAAAAACGAATGCTGGGGTACCTGGGTGGCTCAGTGGGGTAAAGCATCTGCCTTTGGCTCAGGTCATGATCCCAGGGTCCTGGGATGGAGCATCGGGCTCTCTGCTCAGTGGGGAGCCTGTCCCCCCCACCCCTTTTCTGCCTGCCTCTCTGCCTACTTGTGATTTCTGTCTGTGGAAAAATGCTACTTTTATGTAGCATTCATAGAGCTACAACTCGACATTTTAGAAAAGATATAAAAAGAGGCAAAATACACTAACTATTGGCTGAAGAAATGAACGATTAAATAATCAGATACACGCTACTCTTGAAACTAGCAAATTAATAGATTCACCATGTGTTTCCTATGTCATATATCTTTGCAAGTTCACTTCCAGTTTTGGAGCTACATTAACTGAGGCTGAGTTTCTAGTAAATACAGTAGTGATAAGACCTGTCATTTTACTTTTGCTTATCTCTAGTTTCACAGTACAACATTAGATATTTTTACTCCACTATCGATTTCTATGTCAAATTCCATTACAACAGAGCTATCGGAAGGTGCATGCTAGTTTGTGAAAATGATACACAGAACAGGAAGAAGCTCTAGAGTCACAAATAGGTGGATTTCTAGAGGAATAGAAACAGACTAGAAAAGAACAGAGCAAGCATGGCCCACAAAAAGGCAACTTATTAATAGATGTGCCCTTATCACAAGCTCAAATGATAATATGATTTTTTTTAAAGCCCTATCCTTTGTTTATAATTCTAAGTCTAGGAATCTATCTTCTAGAAATAATCAGAGATGTGGGCAAAAAAATTATATATGAAAATGTTCATCTCAGCCATATTTAACTGCCAAGACACTAGAAATAATCAGATGTCCAACAAGAGGAAATTTGTGTAAGATATTATAGTATACCTAAGCAATGGAAAACTCTACAGTTACTAAAATCCATATCCTTGAAGAATATTTATTGCCATAAATAAAGTGTCATGTATGAGAATGACGTCTACTTAATCAGATATTACTGGCCACTTGGAAGGAACTAAAATTGACTTTATGGAACCAAAGTTTACAAAGCTTTCCAGAAAACTGGCCTGGCATCTGGGTCCCAGGCTATACCTTACAGGTGGTGAAATAGGTCACTTCCTGACAGGTCAGGGACCTCGGTGACTTTGGTAAGAGAGAAATTTGCACAAATTTATAGTAAAGCAGGTGAAATCTGGTGGAGATAATTTCTTGGCTTGGGGAAGAACAGAAATCTGAAAGACGGACCCATTTACCTGAATCATCCAAGCAAAGGCTTTGATACCGAATTTATTCTATCTTTCTGCATGAGACCAAAAGTTCATTTTCCACTAATTAGTGAGTGGCAGCTTCTGAGGAAGGTGAAGCCAGTTACAGACCAAAAAGTAGCTACATTTGGTTTAGACAGCTGAGTTCTAGGATAAGTAAAAAAAATATTTTGACTACCTTAATTAACTACAATCACAATAAAAATGAAATACCTCTAGACTTTAATAAAAGCATTGTTTATGTACCATATATGTATGTGAACACACTGCAATAGTATCTGTCTATACTATATGGTATGTGTACAATGTCTATACTATATATATGGTATGTGTACATACTGCTATAGGTACGTGTTCATTTGACACGGCAGCACTTCCTGCCTGGGGCTCAAGTCAAGTCTTTACGCATTCGAGACTCAAACAGTAATGAGCCATTGCATTTCTTCATATTTTATTTTGAAATCACATACAGACCACTGATTTCTTTCTGGGGAGATAGTTGGGTATAGCAGTTGGAACTTTGTTCGAATACTGCCCTCTGGATTAGCCACCTCATTAACTGTGTTTGATGTGAATAATCAGCAAACATTACCTAGCATTTTTCTGTAGTCGAACTCCTCTGGAATGAGGAACTAGAATTCCAGAGGTTGTTTGGCAGTTTTAGCTCTATTCCTCACCCTTGAACAGGCGCTCTGTCTGACATACTCCTTATTTCCGTCTCCTTCCTTGTCTCTAGAATCACCAGATTTCAGAGTTGACCATTAGATAGCCTCACCTGTAAATGCCATTTACAACATGCCCCACGAGTAATTGTCCAGCCTCAGCCCTCACCACCAAAGTGACAGAAAGGTTATATCCCCACAGAACCCTTCGTCTTTGGCCAGCTTTAGCAATTAGCAAAGACAGTGAAGTTGAATCCTGTCTCCTCAAATCATTATTCTATGCTCCTAGTTCTATTCCTTAGGGTCACACTGATAAAATGTTATTCCTCTGCTACACGAGGGCCCTTGAATCATTCCCTAGGAAGGTTGTTACATCTCCAGTGAGCCTTTTCCTCCTGAGGCAAGACAATTTTTCTTCCTGTGCTGTGGGTTCACCTCCCTCTGCCATCTTGATTGCTTTCCTGTAAGCACACTTGTTTACCCATTTCTTTCTAAAACTGGCTCTGGACCTTGGGCTCTGATGGGAGCACAATGGCTGTATTCAGATCAACACATCAAGCAGGGGTGACCACCTCCTTTTCCCTAGATACTATAGATCTGTTAATTTAGCCTAAGCTCAGATGAATTTGGGGGCTATCATGTTACACACTTGATTTGGACCCCTACTGGCCCAAATTGTACATCTCATATTTTTTCTCACATTATTGTTACGCATTTCTGTACAGGACTCTTTATTTAAATCTATTACGTTTTGTCTTGTCTTTTTCCTTCTCTCTTTCTTTTTCTTTTTTTTAAGATTTGACCTTTATTCCAGTCAGCTAAGATATAATGTGTTTTCTCTCCCTCCAAGTATTGTTCTATTTGCAGATCTATTGGCATGTCTTCTATAGGTACATCTGCTCCATTAATAATGATAAATGTTGAACAGAAATTGGCACAGGCCAGAGAGGCCTTCAGGTTGACACTGATCTATTATTTAGCACCCCTCAAGAAAAGCTGTTTATCCCATTACAAATCCTCCCAAACACACCAGCATCTAGTATTAATGTCTCCTTTTTGATAATGAGACCATCATCAAGAAATGCTGTCAACTACTCTGTTGAAATACAGATGCATAGTGTCTACTACATTTCCCTTCTCTGCTGAATCTAAATGTTAAAGGAAGAGTATCGACCCACCAGTTCCTGATGATGATTATTTTTCTTCCTAAGGATTTTCAAACCATCCTATTCATTCATTCAAAAACATGTGTTCAGTGTCCGCTATGTTCCAGGCAGTGCTAGACACAATAGGATCCATGCCCTCAGGAAGTTTGCTGCCTTTAAAAATGCGTTCTAGACTTTTCTCCAGAAGCAACATCGGTTGCTCTCCTCCTTTCCAAGGTTTGGCAGGAAGTCAAGCACACAGCACATCCTCAATAAATATTTGTTTTATTGAATTTAATAACTAATATAAGTAACATCCATTGAGTACTTACTGGTGACATACATTATGCCAAGTACCTTAGTCGATTTAATTTAATAGACAGTTTCCCCTATTTTACAGATAAGGAAACAGAGGCACAGAGTTGTGAGGTAATTTGCCCAAGCTTGCACATCTAGTGAGTGGTGGAGATGTGGATCGAAACCCATTTTTTTGGCATTAGAGGGCACACAGGCTTAACCACTCCACTGTAACTGACGATCCAGCTACTATAACGAAATTAATGAAAAGAAGGTCTCATTTCACAACCCAAATATTCATAAGTTTTCTAAAAGAGCTTATGCAAACAACCAGCAAACGTATCAAACAATTGGGACGCCTGGGTGGCTCAGTTGGTTAAGCAGCTGCCTTCGGCTCAGGTCATGATCTCAGCGTCCTGGGATCGAGTCCCACATTGGGCTCCTTGCTCGGCAGGGAGTCTGCTTCTCCCTCTGCCTCTGCCTACTACTCTGTCTGCCTGTGCTTGCTCGCTCTCTCTCTCTCTAACAAATAAATAAATTAAAAAAAAAAACGTATCAAACAATCTAGTAGAAATATACATATTTTAGGTAAATTTTCACCTGAAAACAAGCTATTTATTCCCACAGAAACAACTAAAATATAAAATTATGATACTTATGATGATAATACAGTCTTCTCAGTGCAAAGCAGAGTTAGGACTTCCTCGTCCACATCCCTGCTATTTCACAGAAATCATTTCATTTTAGATATAGAAGGTTCTTTAGACGTCATGTGTTCATTTACGTACCAGATGGGCGATGGGCTCAGGTAAATTCTAAGGGCTGTCCAACCTCAAGATGCTATGATTTATTTTGCAGAAGCAAATTTCCAAATCTACTGAGTTCCTTTTTCTCATCCGAATCAAAAGAACTGAAAGGAATTTTTCAATCTGAACATAAAGGATCCATCTTTTGCTGTAAATGATGAAAAAGCCTTGATAGAAATTCATTTTAATTAGTCACAAAAGTCATTTAATTTTTTTCTCAGAAATAAGGGCCAGCTAAGACCCTGCTGAGATTCCATAGTGTGTATACTGATACTTCCTATGAGCATATTCATCCATAATATGTGTTTCTCATGATACTATTATGCTTCATAACTATGCCATGGAATTAATATTCTCTGAACAAACAAAAATAACCCTGCCTTTATTCTCTGATTAGAAAGGCTCTAGAAGGGCAAACCCCCAGGGTGATCAACTGGAAAGAAAGTAAAGAGAAGCTACCACAATATGTATTTCCATCCATTTAAAATATTCCCAATATTAAACTACTTAATAAGCGAGTTGGTGAGGTACAGATCAAATATTTCATAATCTCACCTTTTGGAATGATCGTCTTGTCATTCTTATCCAGGGCCTTGCCTTCCTAAACCAGAGGAAGTGCCTTGGAGCCAATGTGTTCCTCTGTGTATCTAAAATTAAGTACCCAGTTGGTGGTTAAATTAAGATCTGACCTTGTACAACTGAAACATAAGCAGTTCCTGGCACGCAATAAAGTATTACCCATGACTTCTCTAGACTCTCATCAAAAGAAACATAAGCCCACAGAGGTATAATAAGATTAGCTGTGTCCTGATTGGTTCAAAGAGGCTCATGAAAACAAATGATCTGCCAACCCAGCTGCCATGAGGGTTCCTGCTGAGGGAACCAAGCAAAACCACTCTGACAGAATTTTTACCTATCTTAAAATTAGTTGTTCAAGAGACAAAACTGTCAGTCTTTGAGTCTGTGTGTCTCCAGATCCAAATCCACTTGTAGTCAATTTTAACACACACTATTTCTTGTTCATCTTTTAGACTCACATCAAATCTCATTACATACGATCTTCTTGGTATATGAATTTATTGCTTTTCATATAATTTGCATTGAATACCTGCCAGTTTTCTACACCGATGGGGATACAACATTCAGCGACATCTACTCTAATCATGGATTTTTAGGTCAAATTATAAAACATATATAGTCTTAAAAAAAAGTGAGCAGCAGATGTAAAACAAGCAGAAAAATCTGGATTTTTTTTTGATTGGGAAGGATTGTTTGTTTCCTATTTAAAACAAACAAACAATAAAGTTGAGTGTCTTACTGATTTTCTAATGAAAATAATCTGCCCTAAGTTTGTTTTGACATGGCTCTCCTTGGATTAGCTCGGGCCACTGTCAGCATTCACAAAGCCATCTGGCTTCTGTCCCCAGCACTCCACTAAAGCAACTCTTCTGAAGGGCGTCAATGCCCTCCTAGTGTCTAAAGACACTGCGTGTATTACTTTTCAGACCCTCTGTTAGATTTCTGCTGTTGGTCCCTTCCTTTCTCCTGAACTATCTACTCCCAGGTTTTGGGGAGCACTATAAATAAGCTTTTGTTTTTCTTCTATCTCTCTGACCCATATTTTGGACTTGGTGTCAATGAATAAACACATCAACTGTAGTGAATTTACCAGTTTTACTTCCAAACTTGGAATGCCATAAACATGAAATCAGAGGTCCTAGCTCTTCTTTGTGATAGAAGAGGCTGTACTTCCATCATTCTCAGAGCAGACCCTGAGAAATATTATGTATTTATACCACTATTAACTGTATCTTGAAATGGTCAAGTTTGAGGGTCAGAATATTGGACATGTTTTATAACTCTTAATATAATTAGGAATTTTTCAATAAAAATTCTTATAAGAAACAAACGGCATTGTGAAACCCTTTAATTTTTATACAATACTTTGAGATAACAATATTAAAAATTCATATGAAGGCTTAGAGTTCAATGCAATTTATGGGTAAAATCTATAAAAAACCCAACATTTAAAAATGTGGTTTGGCACATTTCAGGGACATTTCTGCTCTTATACCAATCAATTTATGACTCTTTTATCCATTTATATAATAGTTATTATAGATCTCCTTAGATCACACGACATTTAAAATCATGCTTAACATAACAGAAAGGACAAAAAAGACAGACTGAGTGCCAAATAAATGAAAACATGTTCCTGATGTCGTAGGCCCATGAACAAGTCTTCTCTTACCACTTATTGTCTCTGTCACCTTAGATTTGCTATTAAATTTTTGAGACTCAATGTATTCATCTGAAATGAGGAATAATAATAATAACCATAATAAGGAAAGTAATAATACAATGACTGCAACACCCACCATTTTTTAGGAGATGTATTCCTCAAGCAGTTAATCTTCTCTACACACACAATAAAGCATGTCTTGAGTAATTCAAATATTTGAAAGAATGATCTGTTCATATGCTTATAATCATTCCCATATTTGCCTGTTTTGGAAGTTGGCTTTTCCTGTCGATCCTCTCAAAATGGAAACAAAGTGAAACAGATTTTTGAACAGTGGACTTTGGGTTCGCCTAGAAAGGGTGTTTCCAGCAAAGGGTGTGAGCAAGCCGTGAAGAGCTGTTGAACACGACTGCTGTTCTGAGGAAGGCACGTATAATAATACTGACACCCAAATACTTGTCCTTGTGTCTTTATATGGCAAGAAATCCATGTCCTGTACCACAATGATAATTATAGCAACTAAAATGAGGAGTCTTAGGTGGGAAGGGTTGAAGCACAGTGGTAGAAGGACTGTCCCTGGAAGCACCCATTCTTATTTGGGGAACAAAGGATTTGGGTAGCAATGTGCATTAACTTCCAGAAAGCACAGCACAGGGTTTCCTGGCCTTCACGTTCAGGCACCTGCTGCTACTACACTCCTTACTTGCTCACAGGGACTCTGTGTTGCTGGAAACGTGCCACTTGCAGGCCTTTGAAGGTGAGTTAAAAATACAGATCTTGCTAAGATTAGCCAAACAATCAAATCCACCCCTGACAAAGCCATTTATCAGATTCTATTCTGATCCGACCTCTGCTTTCCAAAAGCCTATCAGACTGCAATTTTATCTTTGCCTTCTGGGCGAAATGGCCTGGTTCAAGCTCCTTGGGGAATCCTGCTTTGTTTTGTCCTAATATTTTGCAGTTTAGTAAGCAACATCTATGCACATGTCACTTGGTTTCATTTTTACTTCGAAATACAGTATTTCCAATTTTCTCCTCCTCCTTCCTCCCTTTCTTGCACTTGCTCATTATTTTGGTCATGAGGGGTTGTGATTTAAATATGCACATTTTATTTCAATTGTATATAAAACAGCAGGAAAATGTGAGTAAGAAAAGACATCTTTTTTTCTGGTGTTCATCCAAGGACTTTGATAATTGGTTGTTTACCTTTGCTGTGCTTTCTATTGTTTTGTTTTCTTTCTCAGACTTAAAATCAAGCTGACACTGGGAGTCAAATGGATCAGCACCACACTCCACCAGGGTGCTGACGTCACAGGCCTCTGAGGAAGCGGCATCCTTGGCATCGCTCCTGCCATCTTGTTTCCATACAGCAGCACAAAGGCAAGTGACAAGAAAGCAATTCCTAGGAAGGCGCAATGCAGATAGCATGCTAAGCGAATGAGGAGCACAAAAGAGCAAAGAGTTCTGTCCTGGCGGTTAGTTACAAGCACTTTGTCCCTGGTGTCTGCGAAGTACTCGCCATGTTGGAAGCACGCATGAAATATGTGTAAATGCTTTCTAAACATGGTGACTTGCTCATCTGGGTTAGCAGTTATTTCTTTTCCTTTCCTTTCTTAAAAGATTTATTTATTTGAGAGAGAGAGAGCACAAGGGAGCAGGGAAGAAAGACAGAGGCAGAGGGAGAGAGAGTCTCGAGCAGACTGTGCTGAGTGTGGAGCCCGACAGAGGGCTTGATCTCATGACCCTGAGATCCTGACCTGAGCCAAAACCAAGAGTTGGAACCTCAACCAACTGTGCCACCCAAGTGCCCCAGCAGTTATTTCTTATTTATTTTAACTAAAGGTTAATTCAGTTAAAATTGAGTCACAATAAATGTCAAGAAAGCTGGCTGATGGAATTAATTTTCACTACTATCAAAGACATTTCAGGAACATCAAAGAGATAGAACCCTGGATTAAAAGAAGGCAGGGAATTTGGAATTTAGTTTCAGATGTGTCCATGTTTTTGTGAATTAAGGCAAACCACTTAAATGTCTATGCCCTGGTTTCCACCTATATAATAATTCTGCTCTTGTTATTTCACATCATTGATATGAGAGTAAAATGAGAGCATAATTAGGAAGTTCTGTGAAAAAATCGTAATCACTCTACAGATAGAGTACTTACTATCACATTGTTCCGTTGACCCTTGAAGTTTGAACTTCATGGATCCCTTATATATGGATGTTTTTACTACAGTACCATAAATGCATTTTGTCTTATAATTTTCTTCATAATATTGTCTTTCCTCTAGTTTACTTTTTTGTAAGAATATAATAGAAAACTCATCTACAAAATGTGTGTTAACTGTTTTATGCTGTTGGTAAGACTTCTGGTCAATGGTAGGCTATCAGTGGTTAAATTTTGAGGGAGACAAAAGTCATTTGTGGATTTTTGACTGAACAGGAATTGGTGTCCCTAATCCCTGTGTTGTTCAAGGTCAGTTGTATTATATTTCAGAGACCTAAAATGGGCATTAAAGAAAATATCCCATTTGGCTGCCTATTCTGTACATGAACACACACATTGTACTAGATGCAGAATGGTGCAGTGGTGCGAGGCCACTTCAGGACACACATGTGGAGAGAGGTGGGGCATGCAGTTCTGGTCCTTAACAAGCTTACCACAGTGGGGTGACTTAGTCGGTTAAGCATCTGACTCTCGATTTCAACTCAGGTCATGGTCTCAGGGCCCCATGTCAGGCTCTGCACGGAGCATGGAGTCTGCTTGAGATTCTCTCTCTCCCTCTCTCTCGGCCTCTCCCCCACACACTCTCACTCACTCTCAAATAAATAAATAAATAAATAAAGAATAGAAGTTTACCATTGTGTAGAGAACAAATAAGTAGAAAAGAAGCCAGAATCAGGTGAGAAAGATAAGGCATAAGTAACCTTCGAGGAGAAGGTCAGAGAACAAAAACAACGTTTGAGTTTTAAAAAAAGAGAAAATGGCTCTGCATTAATAGACCACCAAAGTACTTTGAGAGTATTTATTTTTCTTCTTGTCTTTTGTAATAGTGATCTCTTATCTATCCCAGATTGATAGTGTGCTAAGGAAAGGAGACTCACCATTCTTAGTATCGTACTTAAAATAAACTAAACATAATCATAATCAAGACTATATAATAGAACTTTATTTTGGTAACCAAGGTAAAATTTGAATTACTGAAAATTCAGTATTGTATACTGCTTTTTTCTGAAAAGACTGATGTTTTTTATGTGCACCTGTTGTGTTTCAATGTTTTTGAAGCTACTAATGCATGAAATTCATCAACAAATATTTGGTTATAAACAAGAACATTTTAATATTAATTGTTATATAAGAGTTATATGAAGTTGGTAAAGAAAACTTACCATGTTAAAGCTCAACAATCTCACTGTAAATCTATCCTTTCTACAAGTAATAGATAGACCCACCTTTTGCTGCTCTTGCATTCAGATCTTTATTTTTTTATATTTCAACTTTGACCCACTGTTTTGTGTATGTTCAAGTGATTTCAATATGAAAGGTAAGCTTACGGGGCGCCTGGGTGGCTCAGTGGGTTAAAGCCTCTGCTTTCGGCTCAGGTCATGATCCTAGGGTCCTGGGATGGAGCCCTGCATCAGATTCTCTGCTCAGCAGGGAGCCTGCTTCCCCCTCTCTCTCTCTGCCTGCCTCTCTGCCTGCTTGTGATCTCTGTCTGTCAAATAAATAAATAAAAATCTGTTAAAAAAAAAAAAAAGAAAAAAGGTAAGCTTAGTGATTCTTTGAGGAAACTAGAAAAATGTGATTATTTCTGCTAGGCTTAGATTTACCTCTAATAAAACAGTGTAAGTAATTGGATGGAATACTCTGGATTTTCCAAAATGGTATTTCTACTAATTATTTGGCTTAATTGTGACTTGATTTGAGAATCTAATATGCAATTACAATACAAATAAGGCAATTTGCATTTTTTCACAGATCTTATAATATCAAAAATATAAAAATTAAGGTGAGTTTTGAGGGTTTTAAAAAATATTTATTTATTTGAGAGAGGGAGAACAGAGTGAGTGAGAGAGAACACGAGTGGGGGAGGAGGGGTTGAAGGAGAGGGAGAAGCAGCCTCCCCGCTGAGCAGGGAGCCCAATGTGAGGCTCCATCCCAGGACCCTGAGATTATGATGCTTAACTGACTGAGCCACCCAGGTGCCCCAGGTTAAAGGTTTATTAAGGTGTTTTTATGCAGGCTGGAACGTTGAGGTAATTTCCCAGTCCTGAAGATCGGAACCATTCAGTCTCAGTGTAAGCAAATCCTTTCAAGGGGACTTTGGGTGGGATAGAACAGTGAACCAATTCATGGGCTATAGGGCATCTTACAAAGTCCAGAATGGTAGGACCCAGAGAAGTAGATGAGTGCAGGATTCTCACCCGTATTATATTTGGCAAATATTTGTTGAGCATGTATTATGCCAAGCACTGCCCTAGGCCACCAATGACCCACCAGGTCCCTATTCTTGAAGAACTTACTTTTATGTTAGTGAAGTAAATATTAAACAAGAGAATAAACTGTAGTAAACTTATGAAGAAAATAAGCATGAAAATCATTGGTAACAAATACATCACATGGGAATCCCCACAAGTAATGAATCAGTTTGGGGACTTAATTCTAGTGCTTCCTAAATTGAGATTTAGGGAATAAGGAGGTGTTTCCTATTTTGAAAAACGTTGGGTGTTTCTTTAACCACTTAAATTTTTCAGAAAATTTCACCTGAAAAAAATCAGTCTCTAAGAGGGTGAACTGGTACCCAATTCAAGTGCAAGATTATTTAGTTTTCATTGAGATAATTGTATCCTGTAACTGAAAAACTCGAGGAAGTGCTAACACATTCCTATACCTATCAGTTCCTTCATGAGGACCATGCTGTTTAGATTATTACAGCTATATAGAATGGTGTGATATTTCAGAGGGCAAGTCATCCCTCATCATTTTTCTTTTAAAAATATTTTTGATATTTCACACATTAGTATCTGTTAGTGACTTTTTAAATCATCTAGTCAAGATGGAATTGTGACCGGGCATACACTAAAAATAGATTACTCTGGGAATAGTTGACATGTCTAAAATACTTAATTTCTCCATGCAGGAAAACTTTATGTTTCAATTGATTCAAAAGTTTTCTTTTAAGCTCATATAAGATGCAATAGTTTTTTTCCCCCCCTTAAGTCTTTATTGTTTAAGTATTCCTTAGTATTTTGTAATTTTTATTTCTTTGTAAAGATAATTGTTTTCCTCAGTATTTTTGAATTGGTTATTTCTGGCACATAGAAAGCTAACCCTCTTTGTATTTTTATTTTGGTTTAGCTGCCTTTCAGTTCTAATAATTTTAGGTTAACTTTCTTAAATTCTCTTCTTTTTGTACACAGTGTCAGCATGCTGAGTGATTAGAAACCTTACAAAAAAATCATAGACCAGCTTGTAAGAGAAGAAAAATATTCCACTATGAAACATTTAGAAGAAGTAATTAGTATATAAACACTAACTTTAAGTATGATGCCTATAGAGCAAGTGTTCTCAGGTTTGGCTCCAATTGGGACCACCCGAAGAGCTTTAGAAAACTAAAACTGATGGCTGGGCCCTTCCCCCAGAAACTCTGCGGTAATTCCTGAGCATCAGGATAGAAAAACTCTGCAGGTGGTTCTAACATATTGCCAAACTTAGGAACCATATTTATAGGTGACTTAAAATATTCATCGTCATACAAAAATCTATTTCTTTCCTTCCCGATTAACTTTGTGCTTTGACATATCTCTTGATTTTAAAGAAAAATTTTTTGTTGTTGTTTTAAATATGTACTTGTTCTTACTTAGTCTCAAAACCATACATTCCCTTATTCAATAAGTCTTTTCGGAACACCACTCTATTCCAGACGTACTGTTCAGGATACAGGGATGAATAAAACACATTACCCTCTGACATGCAGGGACTTTTATGTGTTGAGTACTGGTCTGAATCGGACATTGGGTTTGTGAGAGAGGAGACCAGGATGGAGCCTAAGCAGCCGGAAAGATAGAGCTACCATCAACTAAGATCAAGAAGGTTCCAGAAGGAGCAGGTTGAAAGAGAATGACTAGGAGCTCAGTTTGGATCATGTAAAGTTTGAAACACCTATTCAAGTCCAAGAGGAGAAGTTTAATAAGCCAGTGAATGTGCATTCATATTTGGGGGGTAGGGGAAGGCCGAGCTGCAGAAATAAATTAGTGATATTTAAAGCCATGAGCCTAGATGAGCTCACCAATGAATACTCCTAGATGTAGAAATAAATACATTCAAGGGATGAGGCCTGGGGTTAACCGAAGCTTCGAGATAGAATGCAAGCCAAGGGAAGAAAAATATTTGCAGCATGAGGGAGTGAGCAACTGTATCAAATTCTGCTGCTGGGTCAAGTAAGATGAGGACTAAGAACTGACTATTGGACTCAGCACTCTTTAGGTTTGTTTTCTATTCCAAACAATTTCTAGTCCAAACAATTTCTATTCATCTCAGTAACCATCCAGGCTTCCTTTCATGATTTCCCATCTTTCTCCTCCTCTGCCCTCCTTCTCAGTATGGGCAAGAGAGACTGGGTTTATGTAGCTCCCTGAATCAGGGAATGTTGCTTCCTTTTCTTATACCTTTTCTTTCTGAAGAGTCTCCCTCAGCTCATTTTGTTAGCCTTATGTGGTGAATAAGGGACATGGAGTTGGAAAACGCGGTGCTTTTAAAGTTTATACTAGCAACTGCTTCAGAATGAAACAATGTCATAGGATAGACACGTAAGTAGAATTTACAATTCTACAAATTCCTTAGAAAATCACCGGACGCAGGATGCGCAAGTGGGTGAGGTGGAGGGCTGGACCCGCGCCACAGGCTCGGCAGGCGAGCGCTTTCGGAGCTGTTCAGAGTTCTGGGGCGCTTCATGGCCCTCAATTCCAGCGTCTTCTCAGAGCTCATTCCCCGTGATAGCTCCTCCCATGACCCGACATCAGAACCGGCTGGGCCATTTGGAAATGGGTCCATCTCTTACATCTCTGGATCTTCCCTTTCCCAGCAAGAATATGAAAATGAGGACTGGAATTAGACGTGCTGTTTCCCTTTCAATATTAAGAATCTATAATGCTTTCTACATGTTATGTTCTATGGCTTGAACAGTCCTTACTTCTAAAGCTTCAGATTCTGCTAAAACACTCCTGTGCACAATGCTGGCTGTTTCTTCACCTTCTATCTGACTTAGATTTTAAAATGGCTATTTGGGGGAGCGCCTGGATGGCTCAGTCAGTTAAGTATTCGACTCCTGGTTTTGGCTCAGGTCATGGTCTCAGGGTCATGAGGTCAGGCTCTGTGCTCAGCTCTGAGTCTGCTTAAGACACTCCCTCTCCCTTTGCCCCTCTCCCCTTCCTCTCTCTCAAATAAATAAATAAATAAATAAGGTTTCTCCTCGTTAGTATAGTGGTGAGTATCTCCTCCTGCCAAATAAATAAATAAATCTTTTTAAAAAAACACGCAAACAGCTTAGCCCTTAAGTAAGATTTACATCCTATATTACTATTTCTGAGCAACCCAAATGCAATGTGTTTCTCCCTGAATAGCACTACATTCATTTATTCACTGGGCACGGATTTATTAGCTATGTGCCAGGGACAATGGGAATCTCCAACGCATTCTTCCTCAGTTGAAGAAGATGGAGAGATGTCCAAAAGAAGGTGATATTTAGTTTTTGGAGGGGACAAAGAATGTATCACAGAGTTGAGAAGGATGAGAAGGATTTTTAAAAAATATATATATATAACCTAAAAAAGGACAGGCATCCCAGGCAGAGAAAATGCACATCACTGTAGGAAAATGGCGTATGTGGGAGGAGGGTCACAGAACACACTGAGGGGCCGTAGCAAATGAGCTGGAGTCTTTGGAAGGAGTCAGAACATGGGGAACATTGTATACTGAGAACTAGGTACGTTACATTTTATTTTATTTCTTCCTCTAGGGCAGTAGCATTGACAAAGGACTTATTCCCGGGTGTTAACTGGGCTGCTTGGCATTCTTACCCAGGATCTCAAAGGCCGTGTGCATGTTCTGAACATTGAACATGCACATCCCACTATAACCCCACCCCCCATCCTCACACATCCTTCTTTCCAAAAAGCCGGAACCTCAAACGTTGTGGAATGAGTTTGGCCAAGTGTTTCAGAGTCAGAGAACCACTGCAGGAGGCAAGCAGCAGCCATGGGAACATTCTAGGTAGGACAATGTCATGGTCTGACTTGATTATTTCTCCTCCCTCTTCTAATTTTGCAGATATTTTATCGTTGAAATTGAGATGGAGATTCTGTTCTGTATTTAATAGGACTGTGTTCTGTTCACAAAAGGATGTGGAGCTAGAGCAGCACAACGTCTGGCCCAGCATGGCCCAGAACGCGTGACTACAGAGTCAGAAGGCTCTTTTCAGTTTGTTAACCAATCCATTTGCTTTACCTAAAAAGTTCATTTATATTGTTTTTAAAGTTTGCAGAAATCTTTTGAAAAATACCCTTGAAGTCTCCTATTTTTTCCTCAAAATCTGTCAGACTTAGAAGTGACAAAAGACCATGGAAACATCTGGTAAATTCCCAACTGCGCTTCAGCAATAATAAAAGAAAACTTTCACTTTACAAAATAATGTATTAAATAACTTATTAAGTAGCAAGTCATCCTCATAATGTGATATACACGAGTTCAACCAAAGGACTTCTCAGAAATCTATCTTTTGGGTAGTGAAGCTCACAGATTCCTTAGAATGAGATGCATTGAAAAAGAGGAAGACGGAAATAATGAAAATACAGCCTCAGGACTAAAGCTGGGCAGGATCCTCCTCCCCTGGCTTGGAGACTAGGTGTCTGGAGAAGAGCTTTTTATAACCACACAGTTGAATGATCTTGTCCTGCCTCCCCTCTTACTATAACAATGCCGAAGGCGGTCAAACGCTAAAGTGAGGCTGTTATGTGATCACTTAATTATTGATGATATTCTGGTTTTGACTTCAAAGAGTCTGGAAGTTAATGGACTTTCTTCATGGCGGCTCACACCCCTCCTGTTGTTTTCTACCATCTAGTGAAAGTCATTTCCGTGGACTGGTGCTTAAATATATTGTGGAGCACGGATGCATTGAGAGAGAAGGAACACCTCCTCCGCAAAGAGCTGAAGGAAGCCAGTGGGAGATGGATACCACCTGGCTATGGACTGAGTTATTGGTAAATAAAGGACATTTTTTCTAAACGGAGCTGAGCTGTGCCTGCCTTGAAGAACAGCACCATCTAGTGGGCAGAGAGTCACACAGCAGTGGATGCCCATTGGTATGCTTTCTGATTCTGGGTACTGTATTTTGAACACTTTTCAAAGACTTAGGGGTTCATTGGGAATACAGCGGTCTCTTGTCATCACTGGATTACCCAGATAGTCTCCAACTGAGCCTCAACACTGCGTTTTGCATTCGTTTGCCACCTAATAATTATAATGATGGCCAATGTTTACTGAAGTCCTGTTATAACAGTATTAGGCTAAGTCCTTCCCCAGGGTTTCTGTGTACAGTTGTGCGGGTTGTGCCCTTCACAGGGATGCCTTGGGTGAAGGCACCAAGGGAATGAAATCGTGTTCATCTCCACTCATTCGTATGAGCCCTCTGTTGAAGGGTTATGTCTGCCTGGAGAGGGGGGTCAAAATTTTCTAAATTGCACAAAGGTTCCGTATAATGCAGTCTCCTATGTGCATTTAATTCTCACAACACTCCTGCAAAGCAGATGTTATCTTATCATGGTCCTTTTTCAAGGAGGAAGTAAGCCTTAGGAAGGGTTAAGTAAATTGCCCAAGTTCACATAACTAGTGAGGGGGCAGAGCTAGGATTGTAACCTAGACGGACTTGACCATATGCTAAGAGACCTCCCAGAAGTGTGAGTGTGAGTGTGTGTGTGTGTGTGTGTGTGTGCATGCATGCACACAGGTGCTTGCATGTCAGATCACTGTATCCATCCCCATGCTGAAGCAAGAGGTGTAGCACAGTGTCTTCTCACGACCAGGAACTCCTGCTCGAGTGGCCCAAATCAGAGGCAAGCTCAGCGCTCCCCTCTGCCTGGCAAGTTTGATTGAACAGCTGCTCTGCTCAGTGATTCAAGCAACTCAACAAGTAGCTAAATCAAAAACATATCAAGTGTTGCATTGGAGAATCCAGGGTTGCCATGCACCTCAAGACTTCTCCTGCTCCTTTAGCTTAATTTGTATGCTCTCTGAACAGGCTATGTACCTTCTTCCCCCTGTGTCTTACATTTGAGATGCTGCCCATCTCAAACATCCTTTCTTGCTGCTCCCCAATTCTGCATAATGAAGTCCTGCTCCTTTGAGACCCAGCTTCACTCTTCTTTCTCCACTTCTGTCAAGTTTTCCCAATCCTGTCAGAGTCCTTCTTTTTTTTCTTTATCTTCCGATCATATATCTTTTTGTTTGCCTTAGGCTGTAATTATCTATGCGCATTTCTTACATTGGGTTTCTATCTTTAACCTCCAAGGACACAGGATGTAACCTGCAGGATTTGGGCAAACCAGGCGTGCAGTAAATGGGAATTAAATTAAGGGCCTGGAGACCTAAACAAAAGCAAGAGAAACCTGCAGCTTCACCATATGTTTCATGTTCTCGCTTAAACTAAATGTCTACATCGGCGTTTCATAACACAGGGAAATGACAAGCTGGGAGTCGGAAGGCAAATCCACAATGCATTCTATAACATAATAGATTTGTTTTTAATAAAGACCTAGTGAATAATTTAATTAGTGTGATTTGCCATAATTAACTCAGCTCCCAGGAGCAGAACAAGTTATAACTTTGCAAATCTCTTGGTAGCAGGCAGGTTGCAAACTAATTCAGAGTTAATTTTTAACTTTCGCTTTGGCAATGATTGTCTATTAGACCCTCAGGCTAAAGTTAAGCAAAACTTAAGTAGAAGAAAGAAATAGAAAAGCCATTCTGGATATTTCTGAGAATACTATCGAGAATTTATTTTGCATAGGAGTGAATTGGTAATAAAAAAAAGACTTCAGAGAACAAACATAACTCTTACAATCTCAGCAGTGAGTCTATCACAATGTGGAAATTTAAAAAGTATTCATTTAAAAAATAAATTTAAGATTCTTCTTCTTTAATTCTAACTAACAAGATATTTTTATCTAAGATGCGTTCCCGATTAAGCTTTACAATTATTAAGGAAAACATATCACAATAGAATCAATGTATTTAAATATTATTGGTAAAATAAACATGACCCCATTTTTATATATTGGATAACACTATTAATGTTCTTTCTTCTTTCTTACCTTTGCATATAAAATATCTTGAATATAAATGGCGTTATCATAGATTTGCATTAAGAAAGATAAAACCGGGTATATCAGATATGAAATAGGAGAAATAAGACTTCATAAAATTTACTGATGGCAATGGTTCAGTTGCCTGAATATCTACAAGAGGGAGGTGGACTATAGGGTGGAAAAGTCTGATCATGTACACATCATTGTAATTAACTAGATTGCTAGTTTACAGCAATCTCTTTCATGAATTTTAATATTAAAAGGGCATATGCAAAAGATGGCCAAGATCCCTTATAATGAAGATACATATAAGGATAATGCTAGGAAAACTTAAGCCTCAGATTAACTGAGCTCACATGCATGCATGCATGAATGAATGAATGAGTACTAAAAATATAGAGATGACTGCTTAAAGAACAATTCTTTACAGAGAAAGAGAGATACGTTCACAGTTTAGGAAAACAGAAAATATTAAAATAACAGGTAAGTAGGTCAAGGCAAGTTATTTCCTGGAGACTGAAAAACACCCAGTTCTGATCACAGAAATACTGCTGGTAAAGTTGGAGCAAGACAGAGAATGAAAAAGGCATCAGGAGACTTTGGATGGCTAATGCTGTGACGACTTTTTTTAAACTGAAGTAAAATATAAGTAGGAGGTCTATGAACAGTTAGGACAGAAATAGATTATTCAGTATGGATTGTGGGGAACTTTTATCATTTGAACCTTATTTTACCGTTCTTGTATCCTTTTATTTATCCAATATTATAAAAATAGTTTCTATGTATAAGGTACTATGCTTTGCATTTTTTTCCACAAGGAACACTAGCTAGTAAATAGAGGTCATAATTTCCACAAGGCCTTCAACAGAAACTCACCTAGGAACCCCAGGGGTGAGATAAAGAAACGTGAATGAAGAAAGGGTTAGCGGGTTCCAGACTGAATAACCATACCCAAAGAAAATCTTAATAAAAGGCGGATGTCGATTTGACTGTATTGTTCAAGAAGTTCCACATCTTTATTAACATTTTAAGTTATATTGCTATGAGCAGCAAATTTGAGGGGTTTTCAAAACCTGGGAAGGAGAGAATTATTGCGGAAAGAATTAGAGTTGACTTAGGATGATAAATCGAATAGGACAAAACTGCATGAATTAAAATGGATCTGAACAAAAAAGTGGAACTAAAATAAAAGTGTGTATCATTATGACGGGTTCGCCTGTCTTAAATGAACCAAAAATTGGGTCTTAAGTTTTCTAAAAGCTGTTAAGGGAAACCAGGTCATTTATAGAACTATTTAATGTAAAACATAGTGCTTGGTTCTGGAAGGGTAACAGTGTTAGTAACATAATAGTGGATAATAGTGAAATCGTGAAATACATGGTGAAAATAAGAGTGGAGCACATCCCTGGAAATAATAGAACACAACTGATCTTATCCAAATACAAAATTTTCTCAATGTGCTAGAAAGATGGGGAAAATCAACAATGGAATTTATCAAGGACATATTAAAGCCATACATCAAAGCTCAAAATATTAGTCAGATAGATCTGTGAGGTAAAAACCTGGCTTAATAGCCAATAATATGAAAAAAAAAAACCACAAAAAACAGAGACTTCAGTTGGTTAATTAAGTATGACTTACTATGCAATAGCTATTTTTTACTATAGTCGTAATCTTATAGGATATTAATAAAAGAATAGTTTTCTAATCAAAATTGATAATAAGTTTTCTGGTTTGAACTTGGGTAATAAGTTTGTTATTTTTTCTTTTTTTCTGGAAAATTATGCAAAAGAAACAAGGAGAATGACCACAAAACAGATGTAAACATCATTCTCAGCAAAACCAGACTAAAATAATCAGTAGACCTCCCAAAAATGTAAGGGCTGCTAAAAGTATAAAGATTAGAAATAAATCTTTGCAAGAGGATGTAAAAAGAAGTACAGAATGGTGAGAAGGCCAGTGGCAACAGATCATAAAAGCACCAGCACAGGGGTGCCTGGGTGGCTCAGTGGGTTAAGCCTCTGCCTTCAGCACACGTCATGATCTCAGGCTCCTGGGATTGAGCCCCGCATCGGGCTCCCTGCCCAGCAGGGAGCCTGCTTCCCCCTCTCCCTCTGCCTGTCTGTGTGCCTACTTGTGATCTCTCTCTGCCAAATAAATAAAATCTTTAAACAACAACAACAAAAAACACCAGCACATACACATTTTCTGAAGCACTCATATTCAGACTGAGTTCTGTCGTAAAAGCTACTACCTTTGACTATAGTAATCTGTGCAGCGTCCAAGACAGGAAAGTGGTGGCACAAACTCTCTTGTATCTGGTTTGGTTAAGAGAACTAGAGGGAGGGAGCTACACCAAGAACCACAGAGATGAGTGATAGATGCAGGAAGCAGTCTGTCTGTTCTTTCCTGAACATAGTCAGCCCAGGAAAATCCAACTTATTTTAAAATGATTAATAAATATCGGAGTTTTACAGGATAGATGTAAATACAATGAAAGATAAGGATGAGAGTAGCAGAACTTTCCAGCAGATAAATCACACTCATATGGAAGGTGTTGCCACAGAGTAAATGAAAATTATGGTCATCTACTTTATCATTAAGTGAAATAACAATGACATAATTTCATCAATGAAAAGACTACAAGGTAGAAATGTGAGAATTAAGTGAACAAATGGAAATAGGAAAGCAGAAAGTAAAAAAAAAAAAAAAAAAAAAAAAAAAGCTAGCCAAATTCAGAAAAGGGGAAAAAAAAACAAGCGTTTTTGATCAAATTTGGAAGACTTCTCTAGAGAGGGTGGACCCTGAAGAGGACCCAGTGTGACATACAGGGATAACAATGAGAAAAGTAAACAAAATAGAATGACAAACTTAAAAGCATTAAAAAGGTCAGTAGAGTATATATCTACATATCTTTATGTTTAAAACAATCCAGGCTCAACAAATGAACCGGCAGAGAGTCTAAAGAAAGAAGTTAAAAAGAAAAAAAGAAGCAAACAAAAATTGAAAGACATAAATAAAAACTTCCTGAAATAAAAGATTTAAATCCATGTAGCTACAGGATGCACTGTGTGTCAGGGGAAAATGACCTAAAATGTTAATACAGAGGCATAATCAACTAATGCTACTGGATTTTTTTTTTTTAATGCTACTGGATTTTAAAGGTAAAGAAAAATGTATTGCTAGGGTTAAAAAAAAATTATAAAGGGAACAGCAATCTGACATAATATTTCTCCAAAGCAGCACCTAGAGATCACCATGAGCCAATCATCTTATATCTGGTCATGCTATCCCTCAAGGATCCACTTGTAAGATTCAAAAAATACTGTATATTGTTCCTATGAGACCTTCTTAAAGAAACTGCTAGAGGATTAATTCAGCCAAACAATAAATGACTGGAGTTACTATGACATATGGATTAGCAGAGAATATTGAAAAAATATTTACTGTAGAACTAGTAATAAAAGCAAGGTAGGAATTAGAGTTACAGAACAGAATATTGATGTTACATGCCCTGACAACATAGAAATGATACAGCTAACATAAATTTGGGATAGAAAGGAAATGTAGTTTGGTGCAGCATTGACTACCTCGGTTGCTGTGGCTGGGAAAAAAAAATGATAAAAAGTAAATTTGACACATTATATTATGGAAGTATAAAAATATTTAACATATGAACATGAACACGAAGTAATAGTTTTTTACTAAAATTGAGTGGTAGAGAAAACACAGGGAGGCAGGGGGTGGGTGAGGTGGAAGAAGGAACATGACTATTTCGTCAACTTTTTCCTAGTAGCGAACTCACAGCAACTGTTAAAAAATTGGAAACCAAGAGAATTATGTAATATTATAAATATAAAGCCAACCTCTAAGTAAAAAATAGATGTTTTTCTTAGTATGTGACAAACTACATAAAAAATAAAAGCTGGCAGTGTCGGAAAAAAATACAAAAATCTGAGCAAATACATGTTACATCATTAAGTGTAAATGAGCCTATTTTATTGATTAAGGACAAGGATCAATTTCACACATTCATGGTGAACCCTTACCTTTCTCTCCATATTTTTCTCCCATTTGTGCCGTAAATAGAGCCCAAGGGAGCTGGAAGTTAATGGAGTCAGATGTGAATCCAGTGAAGTATCCGAGACTGAAATAGCAAAATAAAGAGTACTGTGAAGGAAAATGAGACCGGAAGTACTTAAACATGATGTGAACCACCCATTACTGGGTAAGACATGACTCTATTCTTCAAGAAAAAATATTATTTGCTACAAGTTCTTTTGAACAAAGTGCAGTCAGTTAAGGAATTAACCGCCTCACTGTATGAATGAACTGGTAGAGTAAATAGAGATCACTAAAAAAACAAATAAACATTAAATAGTACAACCTCAGGCCACTTAGGCTTAAAGAGGAAAATAGGCATGTGAAGAACAGAGACTAGCTTATGCAGGATCTTCTGAAAATGTCTTCAGAGCTTTCTTCAGTGTTTCCCTTCCGTGATCCTTAAGTTTGAAATACTGAGGGTAAAACCAGAATATTGGTGGTAAAAAAGAGGATGTTTTATGGTTCTCAAATCCAACCTCTTCCATCGCTTCTAATTTCTGATAATTCCCTCAGTGCTTTGACAATCTGTCCGCTGACTCAAGTCTGTCAGGTATGCCTACTTTGACTAGCTCCGTAGAGAGCACTGTGGAAAAGTATAAGAAGTAAAAATCAGTTTTTTGCTCTCACAATTAGCAAAGAGGAAGCAGAAACTAAACTATTTCTAAATTTAGTTGTGCTCTGGTAATGTTTTAGTTTGTTTGCCCACTTTTCTGAGGTATAATTGACAACATTGTACGTATCTAAAGGGTGTGATGTGATGATAGGATATACGTACATATTTTGAAATGATTATCACAATCAAGGTAATTCATACATCTATCACCCGTACCTCACGGAGTTACCTTTACTTATTTGTTTTTGGTGAGAAGACCCTATAAAAGGGCAAAAAAACACGTGGAAAGATGTTTCACATCTACAAGTCCTTAGGGAAATTGAAATTACAACCACATTACATGAGACATCACTCTATACCACACAGAATGACTAAAATTAAAGACAAAAATAGTGGGTGCCTGGGTGGCTCAATGGGTTAAGCCTCTGCCTTCGGCTTAGGTCTTGATCTCAGGGTCCTGGGATCGAGTCCTGCATCGGGCTCTCTGCTCAGTGGGGAGTCTGCTTCCCCCTCTCTCTGCCTGCCTCTCTGCCTACCTGTGATCTCTCTGTGTCAAATAAATAAATAAAATCTTTAAAAAAATAGTGATAAGATTAAATGCTGGCAAGGATGGAGAAAACTGGGTTATTTGTGCATTTCTGGTAGGAATGTAAAATGATACAGCCACTCTGGAAAACAACTTAATAGTTTCTTAAAAACTTAAACATGAAATTATAATACACCCAGCAACTGCACTCCTGTGTAGTTATACCAGAGAGATGAAGATGCACGTTCACTCCAAAATCCTACCACGAATATTCATAGTAGCCGTTGTCCTTCGACAGGTGAGTGGTTAAACAAACTGTGATACTACTCAGCAATAAAAAAGGAACAAACTATTGATACATCTCACAATCTGGATGCATCTCCAGAGAATCATTCTGAGTGAGAACAGAGAATCCCAAATGGTTATATACTGTGTGATTTCATTTATAGAACATTCTTGAGATGGAGAACAGACTGGTGGTTGCCCAGAGTAAAAGGGGGTGAATGAGAGGGAAGTGGAGTAGCTATAAAAAGGCAACATGAGAGGGGCACCTGGGTGGTTCATTTGGTCAAGCATCTGACTCTTGATCTCAGTTTAGGTCTTAATCTCAGGATCCTGAGTTCAAGCCCCGTGTGAAGAAAAAAAAAAAAAAGCAACGTGAGAGATCCTTATGGTAAAGGAAGTGTTCTGTGCCTTGACTATAAAATGTCAATATTCTGACCAAAATTAAAAGCAACTCAATTCTAAATAAGTCAAAACTGTCCAGGCTTTCTATGTGCAAGTGTGATAAGTTGCTCCCAATCTCATCTGACCTCCACGAAGCCTAGCACATACTCATCTGCTGTGCACTTGGAAGCTTTCAGATATTCTTGTTTTAATGGGAAACATTTAAAGTTGTTTACTTATGACCTAAAAATAGAAGTCAAAACAAATACTGTTATAACTTATATTGACCCGAATGCCCTGGAACGCAGCCTTGAACAGCTAAGGGGTTCTGAGCCACTTCTCAGGAAATGATGACCTAATCCAACCATTGTGAGCTTCACAGCTGGACCAGGGAAGCTGAAGGAGCTGCCCAAGCCATAAAGCTGGAAAGTGCAGAGATATATTCCTGTTTAGAATCCTTTTCATTTCACAGTGATTTGGGGAAAAAAGACCCTAAGGGAGAGGTATATATATAAGAGAAAAAAGTTGTATAAATGCTAGTGGGAATGGGAAATGGGCAGGGCTGAAAAGTAAAGATAAGCCCACCTGACTCTTCCAAATGAAGAATAAGGAAGGAGAATTGCTTGGTACTTCCCTTGCAGTGTGTCTCTTGCAGAACTAACATCTGCTCAGACCATTATCTGTCAAGGTGATGGGATCAAGCCTAGGACTAGAGGTGAGCGGATGTACTTGCTGGAGTAAGTGAGGACATAAGAAGTCAGTTTCTTACTCTATTCAGCTTTCCTTGCTCATGCCTAGACTATCCCAGAAATAAAGGCCAGTCAAGAAGACATCATGTGAATGCTGACTAGAGTAGTGACCTGACAGCTTTCTCGAAAGGGACAGTCTGAGACTTGTGAGCATGGTGAGGTGGTCTGAAGAAGAGTGTTACCACCTAAGACAATGGCAGTGGTTAGAAGCTTTCCTTCCTGTTTTTTTTTTTTTTTTAAGATTTTATTTATTTATTTGACGGAGAGATAGAGCACAAGTAGGCAGAGCAGCAGGCAGAGAGAGAAGCAGGCTCTCCTTTCAGCAGGGAGCCTGATGCGGAGCTTGATCCCAGGACCCTGGGATCATGACCTGAGCCGAAGGCAGATGCTTAACTGACTGAGCCACCCAGGTGCCCCAGCTTTCCGTATTGTTGACAAGGATTTAATCATATTTCATTATAATGCAGTTTTTCTTTGACAAAGACTTAATAACGGCAATCATTATTTGCTTGTAATTTCTACAAGGTCTAAGTTACTCATCTTAGTTACCCATAGTAAGACATTTACATCACACTCCTATTCTCTTCTGCACCCTCTTTCTTGTAATTAAGCTGAGAAATCAATTATATTTAACATGCTTGCCTCTATTTCTTCGAGATTCTTCCCCATCATGTCCTTTCCAACTATCACAGCTATGCTGTACTTTTAGGATATTATGTGAATTCCGTTTAGCTTCCCTTTCCTGCCCTGTTTACTGGCCCCAAGTTACTGTGGGGGTACTGGTTCTGTTCTCACTCAGCTGGAGTTTTAGTAACAGTGTCCACCTTTCTTCAGCCTGTTTCTTTTCCCTGCTGCCCTCCTTCCCCCAGGCGCTGGCAGCGATATTTGGACCATCCCCCTTTCCTCTTCCCTTTCTCTGCCCTTTAAGTCAACCTCATACATTCTCCAACTATTAACAGTGCATCCAATAATGTTCTAATGTCATATAAGGGCATATAACCAAGTCCTCCTTATCCTGATATTTACTGTTTTTAGTAATGACTTTTTAAGTGGCAGATTGGCTCTTTTGGGTCCTCACCATTCCTGGATTAGATTTTTTTCTTGCTGTCTATATATATCTGAGATATTTTAGACCAAACTCCTTTATGTTGTACTGCTAATTATGCTTTTGACCAAATGAAATTGCCAGAAAATTAAAAAAAAAAAAAGGCTCTTCATCCCTCAATGGAATAAGGTTGCCAAGACTACCATTCACATTTATCTCTTTATCACCACCTCCTGGAGAACTGACTGCATGGCTTATGAAGTCATAACTGGCTTTCTCTGGAAAACAAAGAGGTGGTTTGGGATATTTTGTAATACCTCTGTATTACAGGATTACTTTGTGACAGAGGGAGGCAAGTTGCCTGAATGTATAAGAAGATCCCTGAGACTATTTTTTACTACATTTTATATTACATATTATAAATTGCATAATATTATGTGTTGCAAATAATGGTACTTTTGGGAATTAAAGCTAGGTTAACCATGGAATTTTAATTAATTTGTTTGTTTATTTATTTATTTAAGGGAGATGGGGGGAGAGAGAGGGAAAAAAAAGTGGGGGAGGAGGAGCAGAAGAAGAAGCAAGACTCCCTATTGAGCAGGGACCCTGATAGGGCTCAATCCCAGGACCCTGAGATCATGACTTGAGCTGAAGTCAGTTGCTTAACCAGCTGAGCCACCCAGGTGCCCCTGACCATGGCATTTAGATTAACAGTTTCCACAATTAAAGTATTTGCTCAGCTTTTCAAATAAGATAAAATTAAGTATAATAAAAAGTTGAAAATGATGAAAAGATATAATAAATGTAGAAACTGCATTTTAAACAAGTATCATTGATACAAAATGGCAAATCTTATTATCTTATTTCTAAATTCTGTTAAGGTATTCATTTCGACAGTAATTACTGTTTTATTACCACTTTATTAGTATATTATTACTACCATTTATGTTAATAAATGTTTATTTTAATCTCATAGGATAGTTTCCACCATCTTAAAAAATTCCTGACTTTCATCATTTTTTTTTCTTGCTTGCTTTCAAGTGGAGAGCAGCAGCTTTTGGTCACAGAAGTAGTGCTAGATATGACCCCCCCATAGGCAGGGGTGAAGTCTTTATTACCAGAAATCTTTATTACGCGATCCTTCCATAGCTTCTACTTTTCAATAGAGATACCTCAATGTTAAACCTCCATGTTAAACTTATCCCAAGTCTGGGTGGCAGTGTCAGATAGCCCCATTTTCTCACACATCAGGTAACTCAAATACATGGAAGCCGACAGCCACTAAGACAAAACTTGGTAATGGCTTTTATCTAAGTTATAGCCCAATTTAGAGTGAGGTTCTAAAAACCACTATTTTGAAGACATATTGAAAATTATCTGGTTATGGACACTTTTTACAAATGTCCACCGCATAGATAGAAAAGACTGGAAAAAATCCAAAATGTTTTGAATATGCCCGATATGAATGGAGGCACTAGAGACGGGTAACATCCAAACAATTCAAATTTTAATATTTTGGTCTGTTCTAAGAACTTACTTGAAAAAAACGATTTTCTTTCTTGCCAAGTCTGGGAGAGGAAAGAATACTCCCTGAGGCGACATTATTTTTACCCTTGCTCCCTGACCATGAAACTAAGAGTAAACTGGCCGAGGTAGTACTTATCTCCTCTAGATTATTAGAGCCCCTTGTGCCCTGAAAATTGAGATGCTTTCTTCTTTTTTAGCCATCTGGTTTCATGCCTTCTTCAAGTAATTGGCTGGGGAGCATAGTTCCAGAGCCCTTGATTCTAGGGAAACACTTTAATAACATAATTTTGGTAAGATCCAGCCCTTCCCAGAGCCTCTGTCAGTATGCAGCAGTGTAGGAAGTCCTAATCCGTTCAGTTACTTAATTTGGGGGAAACAAGACCCTCCCTTATTGGAAGGGCTAGGGGTCCTCCACAGCCTATTATGTAAAACATGAAATCCAGATTTTAGCTCTAAGTCACCTGGCCTGCTCTAATTTTGTTTACAGAACTTCCTAACATCTGTCTCCTTCCTTAGGAGGATTCTAATTATCCTCTGGGGACTCTCTCCCAAAGAGAATATCATACATTTGAAGTCTTTGCTGCCCACATTAAGATATTCCCAAATCCCTTTCTGATATCACAGGTGCCAAGGCTGATTTCTTTGTAGGCAATTCTACTATCACCAGCCATAGGACACCACTATCAAGCCCCCTCCATACATAGCCTTGCACTTCTGCAAAGGGATTGCTTCAGAAAACCTACACATTTTCCCACCACATAGAAATGATTAGCTATGCAGTACCTTAGCCAGGATCAGCCAGGTCTGTCTAGCCGTGGTGTCTTTAGCAAATACAGTACGGCAGAAGCCTGAACTCCCAAAGCCACAACAAGTGAAAACACATGCGTCTTTTATAATCACATGATTCTGTGTTCTAGAACATATCTACAATGACAAAAGTTCTTAGAATCTGGGGGGGACAGGGAATAAAGTTTGTGACCTCATAAACTTCCATTCATCTAAATTCCGGTGATTATTTCAGCATTATTTGGTTTGAAAAATAAGGACATTTCCTCTCAATCCTAATATCATTTCCTGAATCTAATCTAGTGTGTCCAAATATAAATGTCACCATTGCAGGAGCAAACTGATGCATCAGATGGTTTGTTCCAGTTCAGTAGTTTGTATTTTTGTATGTGTATACATCCATATACATGCCTGCTTGTATCTTTAAAATGCCATTAATACATGCGTATGTGTTAAAATGTATTTCTTCTCTCCTGAGATGTCATTATGAATTATTTAAATACTACAAGTTAGAAATTATTATGGAAGCTATGGTGAAGCCTAATTCTTGAGTAATCTGAGCTGGAAAGATTATGACACCCCCCCCCTTAATGGAAATATGAAGCTGAAAAAAATGACCTTCATGGTTCATATTTCTAGGGACAGCTATCCTAATAGAAGAGAGGAACATATGATCAAACAAATCTATTACTCAGTGTTAGTTTATAGGATTGCTGTAACAAAATACCACACACTTGGGGATTTAAAACAGCATTAAAAGTATTAGCTAAATCTGAGGTCAAGTCAGAGTTGGTTTCTTCTAAGGGCTAAGAGAATTCATTCCCTCCTCTCCCCTAACTTCTAGGGATTTTCTAGCACTCTTTGTTGTTCTTTGGCTCACAGAAGCATCATCCCTATCTCTGCCTTCATCTTTGCATTACATTTGCCATTCTTCCTGTGTATATTTCTCTGGGTCCAAATATTTCCTTTTAATAAGGACATCAGTTGTATTAGACAAGGGCCCACTCTCATGACCTCATCTTAACTAATTACATTTGCAAAGATCCTATTTTGATATAAGGTCACATTTTGAGATAGTGGGGTTATGACTTCAACATATGAATCTGCGGGGGCATAGTTTAACCTATAACACTCGGCTGTAGGTTTTGCATATCTCCAACTAACTATTGTGAAGTTACTCCCTAAAGTGATTATACCAATTCACTCCCACCAGCAATGTATGAGTGTTTCTGTTGCTCCACATCCTTGCTATCACTTGGCATTGTCAGTCTTTAATTTTTGTCCATAAGATGTCAGTAAAATTATAGTTAATTTGCATTGTGCTATTAGGGAGGTTGAATCCTTTTCATGTTTATTGACTCTTTCTGTTTCCATATTTGTCAATTGCCTCTTCATTTCCTTTGCCTATCTTTCTATTTATTCATTAAAAATATATTTATTGAATGCTTATTATGTACCATGTACTATTTTAGGCATTTCAGATGTGGTAGGAATAAATTTCCACCGCATATGGCTTATATATTCTAGAAAGGGTGATGCACAGTAACAATATAAGCAAGATAATTAGATAGCGTATTAGAAGGGGATAAAGACCATGAAGAAAACAAAACAAAGATGATCACAAGGATTGCATGGTAATTTGCAATTTTAAATTTCATAGCCTGGGCAGGCTGTAATGAGAAGTTAATATTTGGGCAAGGACTTGAAGGAAGTGAAAGATGGAGCCATGTGCCCATCTGGTGGAAGGGTTTTCCTAGAAAAGAGTTAGAACAGCTACGTAAGCATGGAGAGGAGAAAAGGAGGTCTGTTCTGAGAAGTGAGAGGCTGTGGGGCTATCTGATGCAGATGAAAGGCAGATAAAGGACTTTGGCTTTTATATTTTTTATATATAAAATTTATATATATACACATATGTGTTCGCTCAGTTTGTTGTGCTTTTCTCTCGTTGACTTTTTATCAAATGCCTTCTTTAACTACAGACACCTACCATTTTTGGTTAGTTACTTCCACTTCCCTGCTACCATTGCACTTGGCACAGACTCTTTTAGAACACTTACCAAATATTAATGCATCTTTTCATTATTTTTCAGTAAATTCCAGGATGTAGGATCCTGTCTTACAAATTATGTCCCGGTAACTAACACATAATGCGTACTCGATGAACGTTTGCAGAGGTTAAGTGGGGAGAAGTGGTATGGTCTGTTGTCACTTCACCTGGGGAAAAGTGGATGATGTACTTCCGAAAGGTGAAGTGGAAAAGGGTTGAGATAGGAAATGGCCTCACACTGCAAAATGCTTTGGCGCATTAGACCGAGAATACTGTTATGCTTGCGCTATGAATTAACCCTTGCTGCTATTAGATCACTTAGATGATAGCTCCAGAGAACCACTCTCATTTTACTATACGCTGCACCGTGGAAGGGAGGTTGAGGAATTCGCCAAAGGTTAAGCCGAGTGCAGGTTCTGTCAGAGCTTATTGGAGATTTGGAGTGTTTCCCTCTGCCTTTGGGCAAGCCATCAATGGCAGTTAAGGGTAGGAGCCGAGACATAACACGGCTAACACACACCAGCTTCCTCCAGCGTTTGCTTTAGACGCTCGTGTACTCATTGCGCATGCGTCAATTTTCCGGTTAGAAATGGGCGGGGCATACAGCCTTTGCCCGGGTGGAAATTCTGAGCGAGGCTGACCGAGGCGGTTTCCAGGGTGACGGTGTGGCGGCCTCGGTGGTGGATTGAGCGGGTCTGAGCGAGGTTCCCAGAGGGCTGCGCGTCCCCGTCCTGTCGGCGCCGTCATGGCGGGTTTGCTGAAGAAGGTAAGGTGACTGGAGGTCACTGTTGGACTTTCGATCGTGGGGGTAGAGTCAGCCCCAAAGCCTCTCATCCCGCGGGTGATGGCCGGAACTGGCGCGGTGTTTTGGGGTGTTTTGGGGGGACTCATTCAGCTGTGTCCTCAGAGATGACAGATTTAGTAGCTCCGCCCCAAACTAGTGGCTCTGAGAGACGGGTTGCTGCGTTAGGCCAGTTTTAGCCGGGGGACTGGTGGTTTTGCGCGGAATTGTATGCAGCGTGAATCGTGTTTTGTTTCTGAACAGACCACCGGCCTTGTGGGATTGGCTGTATGTGAGAGTCCACACGAGGTACGTGCTGCTTCATTCCTGACATCGCAAGGACGACTAGACCGCTGTGACCTTGTTGGAAAGCCCGAGGGGATGTGGTATTTCAAGCCTGAAATTAAAACTCAGCCTGAGAGCTGTCTTGAGACAGAGCAGTATCCACTTCGTTGATCGGTGCCGTGTGTTTGTGTCGTGCGTGCCCCCCGACCTCGTCCTTCAGCCACTTTCCTTGCCGGTTTCTCCGTAGCCTTCTCGTGGCTTCACCTGTTACTTGTATGAGTGCTCTCCCGTACCTGGATCTCCATTTTCCACCTTTAACCCCTCCTCACATTTTCTGCCTCGGTGCCTCAGATTCCAGTACACTCTGGCTTACGGAATATATCGCTCTAGCAACTAGCCCCCTGTGTCATCAGTTTTCCCTTCTAGTGGGAATGCTTCCATCTAAAAAACTTCAAAAACCTCCTCCCGCGATCCCTTTCCTGCCTTCAGTAATCACACCATTTCTCTCCTCTCCTTTATAGATGATTGGAAAGAGTTATCTGTACTTAACTGTCTCCATTTTCTCTTACTCCCCTTTGAATCACTTCACTCAGATTTGGCTAGAACTGCCCTTTTCAGGATCACCGTGATTTCCGTGCTGCTAAGTCCAATGGTCACCTCACGTTTCTCATCTTAATTGACCCATTAATAGCACTTGCCACATTTGGCGCTGTCTCCATCAAGCATCTGGGGGCTTGGGGACACCTCAGTCTCCTGCTTTTTTGATTATTCACCCCCCCCCCCTTGCTTTCTTCTCCTTCTCCTATTGTGGTTATTTCTCATACCCCCACTTACAAATTTTGGAGTGCTAAAACTTAGTTCTTGGAACTTCTCTCTGCTTATATTTGTCTCCTTGTCTGGACCCAATCTAGTGGTTTTAAATACCATTTGTACACTGATAACTGTTAGATTTCTGTACCAAGCAGGGACCTCTCCTTATGAGAGTCTTCTCTATTTAATTGCTTAGTGGATATCTCCACTTGAATGTCAGGCAACCCAAATTAGTGTCCAAAATTGGGTTCCTGTTCTTCTGTGTAAAATCTGCTCTTCTCTCAGGCTTGCTTACCTCAATGAATGGCATTTCCATTCTTGTACTCACTCAGGTCAAAAACCTTGAAATCATGTTTAATTTCTCTCTCTTACTCACACCCCACATTTAGTACTTAATTACATCTTCTAGGTTTCTACTTTAACATATATCCAGATTTTGAGTATTTCTCACCATCTCCTCTGCTGCTACAATGTTTTCAGCTACCATCATCAAGCTGAAGCATTTGCTTCCTAACTGCCTCTCCTTTGTCACTGCTTCACTTTAGTCTTTTTTCAACCAAGCTAGAGTCAGCTTGACACATATGAGTCTGGTCATGTCTCTCAGCAGAACCCTCCACTGGCTTTTGACTTCACTCTTAATAGAAAAGTCCTATTAAAGGCCCTCCAGACCGCTATTTAGCATTCTGAATTCTAGTAATTTATCTTGCTCATTGACTTTATTAGAAGGTAGGTTTTCATGAAGGCAGGGATTTTTTATTATTTTATTCACGGCTAGAACTATGATGAACACATGGTATGTGCTCAGTAAATGTAAGGTTTGTTAAACGAATGTTGTGTCGTTCTTATGAGTTCATAATGACTCCTATTGCCTAAAACGGAACTCATGGTTTTCCCTTTCTAAGTCTGTATCTTTTACTGTGGACTCTATTTTTCCTGATGGTATCAGAGTCTTTTTACTCCCCAGATTGGCAGCTAAATATGACAGTTGATATTTCTTTTTCCCTTATATCTTCATGTTAATTCCAGTGACAAGTTCTGTTGATCCTTTTCTATAACAGCTCTCCAGTCTGACCTCTTTCCTTTCCTTCCTATTACATTTTTATCCCCTATTCTTGTTTAGAGAATTGCAGCAACTTTGTTACTGGCCTTTCTGCCTTTTTCACTTCCATCCAGTACTTTAAGTCACTACTACCTGGTTAATTTTCCTGAAATACAAATGTAATCATGCAATTTTCCTAAATCTTTTAATTGCCCATAAAATAATCCCAAATGCTCTACCTTGGCACATAAAACCACTAACAGTCTCACTCCCTTTTTCTCTAACCTTATCTCCCAAACATTTCCTGTGTATTCTATATTCTAGCCACATGCTATCCAATAAAAATATAATGTGGGTTATAAATATAAACTCTGTTCGTAATTTTAAATTTTCTAGGACTCACTTTTTTTAATACAGAAAAAGGTAAAAGCTAATAATTTTATTTAGTATATTTAAAACATGTTAATGTTTTATTTATTTGAAAAAATGTTACCATTCCACTATATAATCAATATAAAAATTAATATATTATACCCTTTTTTTATACTAGATCTTCAAAATCCACTGTGTATTTACATTTATAGAACTTTTTAGTTCAGACTAACCACTTTTCAAGTGTTTGATAGCCATATTTGGCCAGTGACTATTGGGCAGCAAAGTCAAAGGAAACTAGAACTATATACTGATTACTTTATATTCCTTTTTTTTTTGCCATTCTGTCCTATGTGTGTATTCCATGTGTAAGATTGTCTTTTCCTACATCTTTAAGTGTCCAAGTCCTATCATTCCTCCAGGTCTATCTCAGATACTTCTTTTTCTTGAACCTTTCTCTGATACCTGCTGAAGTGACTCCCTCCAATAGAACAGTAATGCTAACATTTATTGAAAGTTAATGTGTGCCAGATACTGTTCTAAGTTATACAACAACCTGTGAAGCAGATATTACTAACATCTCCATTTTAAAACCCAAGTCTGTTAACTTGACCTTTCAATTGCCATATCCTTTGCTAAAATTAAGAAGAAATGAGGCTGAAAAACCCATGTATAATTCAGATTATATGTTATCTGATAATTTCTACATTAGTATAGTTAAAAAATACCCTCTTATGGACCATCATATCAAATGTCTAAATAATGTCTAATTATGCAAGGTACTTTTTAAGAAAAGCAATTCTTAGAGGCACTGAAGGTTTGTTTATTCATAATATATATTGTGAATATATATGAATGAAACTAGGTATTAGCACCGTGGATTTTGTACAATTAAACTAAAACATTTCAAATTAAATACAAAGAAATAATAAAAAATTATTTATCATGTATGTATATTTATGATTATACTTACTACTTGTGAACATTTATGAGTTAGGATCTGCTATCACAGCTTCTTACATGTGACTTTATCCAGACTGCTGTATGTGAACTTGAAGTTCAGTGTGCTTCTATACAGGCTGTACAGTGATTCAGTTCTCTTGTTCCTGTTAACAGCCTGTTAAGCCTGTGGTGAAACCTTCATTCACATCATACCAACTCAGTTATCATAAGCTGAAGTGTAAGGACTACATTTAGTTAAATTTGATCATCCTGATAATCATTGTTTGTATGTTTTACTTCTACAGAAATTCAGAAAAGAAAAATTGAAAAAAAAAATCTGAATTTGTAGTGCTTAGGATCTCAATTTGAGAAATAATGATTTAGTAAATGAGTTGATTTTCAGATTAGATCATTAGTAATAAGTTAGAATGCAGTTTTATTTTTACTTATTATCATACCTTTGTCTTATATACAACTTTTGTTGTTCATGCAACGTGAAAAGTATCCGTATTTCTACATTTAACCCTTGAATAGCACAGGTTTGAATTGCTTGGGTCCACTTATATGCACATTTTTTTTTTCAGTAAGTACAGTACAGTTCTGTACGTGTATTTTCCTTAAGACTTTCTTTTTCTTTTTCTTTTTCTTTTTTTAAAGATTTTATTTCTTTCTTTGACAGAGAGAGAGATCACAAGTAGGCAGAGGAGGGAGTGGTGGGGTCAGGGGGTGGGAAGCAGGCTCCCTGCTGAGCAGAGAACCTGACTCAGGGCTCCATCCCAGGACCCTGAAATCATGACCTGAGCCCAAGGCAGAGGCCCAACCCACTGAGCCACTCAGGTGCCCCTCCTTAAGACTTTCTTAATAACATTTTCTTTTCCCTAACTTACTTTATTGTAAGAATATAATATGTGATGCATACAACATATAAAATATGTGTTAACCAACTGTTTGTGTTACTGGTGAGGCTTCTGGTCAATAGTAGGCTATTAGTAGTTAAGTTTTGGGAGAGTTGTTAAGTTATACGTGGATTTTCAACCATGCCAGGGACTGGCCCTCAACCCCAGTGTTGTCCACGAATCAACTGTACTCACATATTTCCTCAGTTACAAAGGTGATAGATAGGGCATAGACATGAAGAAATTGCAACAAGGAAGAGTTAAATGCTTTTTAAAAAAATAGATGTGAGGGGGTTTTGTTTTGTTTTGTTTTGCCTTTTTGTAATTTGTGAGACTTTCTGAAGTGTTCTGTTGAATCTTAAGATGATATTTTAAACTGAAAATGTATATGATTTATCTTTTCAGAGGCTAAGAATATTGTACACAAAGATTCTTGATGTTCTTGAGCAAATTCCTAAAAACGCAGCATATAGGAAGTACACAGAACAGATTACAAATGAGAAGCTGAGTATGGTTAAAGCGGTAAGTAGCTGACTTGATTTTGTTTTCTTGGATATATGGTTTCAATGCAACATTAACAAAAAAGTTCAGTTGTTTATTTTTTGCATATTCCACATATGGAACATACTTTGCTCTTTTCTGTTCTTTCTTCTCTGCTTTCCTTCCATCCTTTTTCCCTTCATTCAGCAAATTCCTTTTTACTAAATGCGTTCCATGTGCAAGCCCCTGTTAAATACCAGAGTGAAATAATAACATTAGGTCTCTTCTCTAAGTTCACATTGTTCTTTTTTTACCTCTCTTCCTGATCAAGTCCTTTGTTGATTATTGACTTATCTATAGATATAACAATCCTTACCTCTTTTCTCTAGTTTCAGAGTAGAGAAGAATGAAAGCAAAACAAAAAATGTCTGTTGTGTTTAAAAAAAAATTCTCAGAAATAACTATTTTAAAAAGTGCTTTGTTGCAGAGAGGACCAAGTCAGTATCTTAATTACCAAAAATTATATCAAACATTGTTATGGACTGACTCTGTCCCCTCCCTCCCCATTCATATGTTGAAGCCCTAACCCCTCTCCAGTGTGGGTGGAACATCTGTAGAAGTAATTAAGGTTAATGAGGTCCTAAGATTGGAGCCCTGATTCAGTAGAATCAGTGTCCTTATAAGAAGAGACAGCCATGTGAGGAGGACTCAATGAAAAAGTAACTATCTGCAAGCCAGAAAGAAAGCTCTCATCAGAAACTGACCTTATTGCACCTTGATCTTGGACTAACAGTCTCCAGAACTGTGAGAAGATAAATTTCTGTTGTTGAAGCCACAGACTCTGTGGTATTTTGTTGGCAGCCCTAGCAGACTAATAGAAGCATTTTATAGGTTTTAAATCAAAGGCCCTAGCCAGACACACTATAGACTGCTGCTAGTTCTTTTATACCAAACTATATTGCACTATTGTACAATTAAGTTTTTCAATTATTAAATTTTCACACTAGCAATTATTTCACGGACTTTTGTAATTTTCCAGAAGTGTTCATAAACTCTAAGAGTAATTTACATATAAATAATAAGTGGTCCTGATACATTTTTCTTATTATTATGTTACCATGCTCTGTAGTCCAAAGAGAATAATTATTTTTCCCTAGGTATGCAGCAAAACAATTTGATTTAGAACTTTTATTCTTAGCTTGGCAATTCTGAAAGTGGCTTATAGATTAAAGTCTATAAGGGGAAGTTCAACATTTCTTTTGATTTCATGTTTTCCTTAAGGTTAAACGGGCTTATGCATTTTTTTTTCCCATCACAGAGTAAGAAATTTCCCTTTCTCTTTTCATGAGGTAAAGCTCTTTGAGTCTTTCTCTGCTTTCCTTCTCTGTAACCTTATCCCACTTTAATCGTTTTTCTCTATTTCCCTTTTATCCACGTATTTAATTAACTTTCAGATAACCTCAAAATGTATTTTCTTAAAAAGAAAATTCTTACCTTTATATCTTCCTTTATTTTTGCCCTATTTTTCTTTTCTCTCTTATCCAGTGTCAACCAAAGAAGAGTTTACTGTCATTACTTTCACTTATTAGTTAAAATAGTTTTCTCTGACTTGGGCTCTTTTAATTGCCGTGGAACTTACTGGTCCATGTGTAGTTCCATCATACTTCATCATATGCCCCACACTGCCAATAGAGTGATTTTTTTTTTTTTTTCCAGTATATAAATCTGATCCAGGTTCTTCCTGTGGTTTCTTGGTTAGTGTTTCTCAGATGCGGAATTTAAGAATTTTTGCTGAGTTAGTTGTATGAAACTCTTCTAACTGCTTTTATCTGCAAGCCTTTCTTTGATGTACAGCCAGGTTTGAGAACCACTGACTTACATGTTAAAGTCCTTAGAGTGGTATGGAAGGTGCTCCAATGTCTGACTCTGGGTTATCTTCTGAATCTTACCTTGTCATTTCCAATTTTATACCCTAAACTTCAGCAATACCAAACAGCTAATTTCATGATTTACATGTAATTTTATTATTGTGTTTCTTTGTATTTTCTCTTCCCTCTTCCTGGAATACTCTTACCTTGTCTTTCTGGCTTATTCAAGGCCTCAAGATCCGCTACTTCCTCTGTGAAGCCTTTTCTTATCTCCCTAAGTAGAGATTAACAACTTCCTTGCTTTTCTTACATTGTACCTGTCACACTGTATTTTATTTATGTCTTCTCTACTAGTCCATAAGCTACTTATGATTGATGCTTGCATTCATCTTTGTGTCCCAAGAATTGAGCATAGTGCCTGGTGCTTATATAAAATCCTGTAGAAATTTTTGTCTATCCAAAGGCTGCATACAAATAGTTTTAATAATCCCAAGCACTGTATAATAGTTGTATCATCGATTCCTGTTTTTGGTAAAATTATTACAGATTTTTAACCCTCAATAGAGTCCTTTATGAAGTCTTCAGTAAATATTGTTATGATTATAAAATATCTATTTACTAAGCCTGAAATGGAAGTAAAAGTAAATATTTTTTCAGATTATACTAGGGAGATAGAATATTGGTGAAAAGTATTGGTTTGTGGTCTGTCCAAAATTTTCATCTCAGCTCTAATACTTATTTGCTGAGTGACTGTTGGCATATTGTCCATTTCTTTGTCTCAGTTTCCTCATCTAAAATTCGGGTATAATACCTACTTGAATACTTATTGTTAGGACTGAATGAGGTAATTTATGTGCAATGTTTAACACAGTTGCAAGCACATGGTGATCAATACATGGTAGCTTATTAAGCTTAAGGACGTTCTGTCACTCTTAAATAGAAGTCATATTATTAACTTACCTTCAATAAGACAAATTTTGAATTGTTTCCCTAACACAGGATTCTCTTGAGTTGGAAATATTGAACCTTCTTTGCCTTCTTTTCTTCACTCTCCTGGGTCTCTTAACAGTGACCACCTTCCCTGTTTTGCTTTTGGAGTTTGGCTTTAAAGCTCAGTTAATTCTGAGTTAAACAGTCTTTCTCAAACATGTTCATCTGCTTTCCTCCCCCTTCTTTTCTATTTTCATTTATTCAAGAAACATTGAATACCTTTTATATGCCATGTATGTTTGTAGGGATGGAAGCCAGGGCCTATATGACAATAAACAAAATAGATAAAAATCCCTGCCTTCTTGGAGATTACACATTAATGGTGGGAGGCAAAGAAGTAAGTAAGTTAATAAAGAAGTGCATTAAATAGCATGTTAGAAAGTAGTTAAATGCGGTGAAGGAAAATGAAAAGAGAATGATGTGTATATGGGTGATGAGGGATGTTACAATATATATTTGTTTCCTCTGCCTGTCCTAATAAACTTGGTGGCTTAAAACAATAGAAATTTAATCTTTTACATTTCTAGAAGCCAAAAATCCTAAAATTAGTACCAAGGGCCCAAATCAGGGTATTGACAAGACTGCATTCCTTTTAGAGGTTCTAGGGTAGAACCTGTTCCTTGACTCTTCCAACTCTGGTGGCTTTCAGCATCTTTTGGTTTATCATTCTAATCTCTGCCTTTGTGGTCACATTAGTTTCTCTTCTTCTGTGCATAATTTCACTCCGCCTCTGTCTTTAAAGGATTCCTGTCATTGTATTTAGGGCCTACTTGGATAATTTAGGATAATCTCTGTCTCAAGATTCTTAATTACATTTGCAAAGTATTTGCCCCACAAGGTAACATTCATAGGTTTTAGGGATTAGGTCATATACATTTTGTGGGGCATTATTTAACCTACCACAATATAAGTTATTATCAAGAGTGGTCCTCACTAAGAAGGTGATATATGAGCAAAAACTTGGATGGAAGTGAAGGAACAAGCCATGCAGATTAGCCAGCAGATGACCTGAAGCAGGAATGTGCCAATTCCTGTAGAAAATATCTTTTTTTTTCTCCTTCTTTTCTTTGCTTTTGTGTGTCAAAAAACCATCCTATTTACACCTTACATATGTGTGAGTATGTGTAGAACATGGTTTCTGGATCTCACAAAGCTCAGTTTACTAGCAATAAATACATGTCATTGTATTTTCTAGGTAACGTATTAGCATTTCTTTTCTAAAAGAACTTTTATTGAAGAATAATGTACATAAAGAAATACGCAGAAATCATGAGTGTAGAGCTTGATGAATTTTCACAAAGTAATCACACCCATGTTAACACCAAATCAGAGGACATTTTCAGAATGCCCAAACCCTCTCTTTTTACCCTCCAAGTTAGTACCCTCCTAAAGATAACTACTCTTCTGACCCCTACCACCATAGGTTCATGTCACCGGGTTTTTAACTTTTTATAAATGGAATCTAAGTCTGTGCTCTTCTGTGTGTGATTTCTTTCATTTAGTATTATGTTTGAGAGAATCATCCATGTTCTTGCATCTAGTTGCAGTTCATGTATTCTCTTTGCTAGGTAGTATTCTGTTATATCCGAATACTATATTAATTAATTCTGTATATGATTATTTGAATTATTTCTAGTTTGGGGTTATAATTTGTGCTGCTGTGAACATTCTTGAACATGCCATTTGGTTAATGTATTATACTTTTCTGTTTGGTATATACCTAGGAGTGGAATTCTGGGTTGTGGAGTAGCATTTATTTTGAATACTAATGCTCTCAGAGGAAATACAGGAAATACTAAGAAAATAAAGTGGTATTTTAAAATCTGTATTTTATTTATGTATTTTTTAAAAGATTTTATTTATTTATTTGACAGAGAGACAAAGTGAGAGAGAGAACACAAGCAGGAGATGTGGGAGAGGGAGAAGCAGGCTTCTTGCTGAGCAGGGGGCCCGATGTGGGGCTCAGTCCCAGGACCCTGGGATCATGACCTGAGCCAAAGGCAGACGCTTAACAACTGAGTCACCCAGGTGCCCTAAAATCTATATTTTAGAAAGACTGAGGTGGACATCATATTTCTTACTCTTGATGAGCAAGTTAATATTAAGACAGAAAAACAATAAAATAATAGATGAAATGGGTTTCCACCAGATATTTGGCAAACATTAGTAAGGGCTTAATGAAATAAAAATTAATTATGTTTGCTATAATAAGTGCTACTTTATATTTGGGTCTTTTTAATTAGGATATTGAAACATTTAGATATTGTACTTCTTTGTTTAAATCTTTTTTTCTTTTTTTCCCTTAAATTGTAGGAACCAGATGTTAAGAAATTAGAAGACAAACTTCAGTGTGGCCAACTAGAAGAGGTTATTCTTCAGGTAAATAAAAAGTTAAATATTTAGCTGTTTGGCTTTAAATGGTCAGAGGCACAATACTTAGAGACACGAAACTGACATTCTAGGAAAAAAAAACCCTAAATTTCTTTATTTAATCAACTCTCAAATATAAGAATAATTGCATATAGGAAATACTTCTGTCATGTATATATCAATTAAATATTTATCAGTAATTATAGTTTGAATTTATGAGGCTTCTTTTGGAGATTGGGAGTTGGATACACCTTAAATTTAATGTTAGCCTTTAGTTCAAACTAGTAACACAATATTACTATTATTTGAATAATTTTATCTTTTTAGATACATACTTTGTGTTTTAAAGGCTTAGTATATTTTTAATATGGAGAAATACAGATTTTTTGAATCACAAAATCATAAAATGTATTTTTATTTTTTACTTTGATTAACACATCTGTGCCTTTTTTTAAGTTGTGCATTTTTCCCCCCAATTATTTATAAGGTTAAACTTAAAATATGTTCTTGTATTTTGTGTTTTATATATTACATCATTCATGTTTTTACTCTATCATTTTTTTTAAGATTTTATTTATTTATTAGCGTTTATCTTCTATATTTCTTTGAATGTTTTTTAAAATAAAAGAGATACTAACCTTAAACTTTTGCTATATTACCTGCACATTTTTTTAGTCTCTTCTTTGCCTTTTGGACTTCAACTGAATATTTTCTCTCACATGTAAAGATGTTTTAAATTTTTATTCAGTCAAATCACATTCCCCGCTTTGCCCCACCACTTCGCCACCCACCTCCCTGCCGCAGTGTTAGAGGTTTAGACGTCTACCCTTAGAAGCCATCTGACACTCAATTCTGTTTCATTTAATTTTTTTTTTAATTTAAAGAAAATAAAACCATTTCTTCAGTTTTATTAAAGGACAAATAAAAGGATATATTGGGTGGTATTGGTGATTAGGGAGGTATATCACCAATAGACATGATATACAAATTCAAAAGAATTGTTAGATGGCTCTGTTAAAAAAGGAATAGGGCATTCATACAGCCTTTTATGAATGTAGACTATTTCAGTCATTCAGAGGCCTATTTCCTTGGCCTTCTATTCATTCACCAGCTGTTGCACAATATGGCAACTTGCTGCCTAACTTACTATTGTCCTTTTCCTGTTCCTCTTTCTTTTTTGTCAGATCTCACTTTGTTAGTTTAACTTATACATTAATTTATTATGCAGTTATAGTCTCAGGGTGCAATAGCTATTTTTAAGTCAGCTGTGCTATCTCCACACTTTCATAGGCAGTATTAAGGTTGAATTTTAGTAATGTTTTACTTAACCTAATATATTTAAAACATTAATTGAAACCTATAACCAATATAAAAGTATTGTTGTATTTTATATCCTCTTTTATACTAAGTCTTTAAAATCTTTTGTGTATTTTATACTTGCAGCATGTCTGAATTTGAACTAGCTGCATTTCAGATGCCTACTCAGTAGTCACATGTAGGTAGTAGCTACCATTTTTGACAGCCCATTTTTAGAGGGATGATAGAAGAAGCAGGAAAAGGTACTGTGTTAGAGGTAAGGGAGAGAGCAGGAATGGGCAACACGGCTCTCATGCAGCTGAGTCCAGCTGCCTGAAATGGGGTTGACCTCATGATGGTTTAGGGTTAGGCACCCTCCCCACACTACACGATGCCTTTGGGGCTTAAAGAAAGCATGAATGGTCAACAGACCCAGGCCAAAGGGCTGTCAGGGAAACAGCCATCGTTAGGGATATTTTTAATTAGTATTTGTGCTATTTTCTCATTTTAGCATTAGTAAATCCCTCTATCTTCAGACTTCTATTAATCTGCTTTTTAACTCACTGTTTGTATACATTGTAGACTTGATGCTAAACATAGATTGGCTGTTTTGCCCCACTGGCATAAATGAGGCATTACCTTTCTTAAAGAATTACAGTCTGTGATGGAATCTGGCACTTATTCTGTATTTGAATTCCTTTTCTGACATCCTGACAAGTGTTTAACAGTGTTCTTCTAAGTTAGCAGGAGTTGTCATAGGTCTTTTTGTTGTATAAAAATGTGAAATAAAAAGAACCTAAAATATTTGTTAAATAGTTATAAATTTGTTTGAAGGGAAAAAGTTAAATGTAACATAATCTGACTAAGGAAATTAATTCAATCAGTAAATTTTGTGCACCTGTGATATTCTACACTCCATAGATCATTGTTTTACAAACTGTGGGTCTCAAGTGATTATGGGTCAGGAAATCAGTTTGATGGGTTATGACTAGCATTTTAAAAAATAATAGAAAATAATGTATCATAGCTAGTAAAGGTAATGATATTTTTAGTTTTGTTTTATGTGCATATTATGGATCCTTTAGTAGAATTTGTTGTGTTTTACTCTGGGCCATCATAAAATAAAGCTTGAAAGCCATTGACATAAATAAGAGATATTCTTCTCATTCTCAAAGAATTTATAGTCTAATGGTGAAACAGACAATTAAGATTGAAAATATACCAAGTAAATTTTTGAACACTCTAATAGCAAATTTTAATCAAATAGAAAATATCAAAAGCCATTCTATCTTGCTCATGATTATGTAGCTATGAGAATTAAGATAATTTTATTAATAGTGTTCAACATTTGATGGTAGAATAGCTTATTAGGTATTAACATGAAAATGGTTTTAATAACTGTATTTCAGTCATTAGCTATGATAAATATCTATTAGTGTAATCAAATGATTTTTTAAAAATTTTTATTAACAGGCTGAAAATGAATTAAGTCTGGCAAGAAAAATGTTACAGTGGAAGCCATGGGAGCCTTTAGTGGAAGAGCCTCCTGCCAACCAATGGAAATGGCCAATATAATCATCATTAAATGATTAGTGTGTTGATGGGAAATGGATGTAATTAAATGTTCTGTTATATTAAAAATGTTTCTATATTATTGACATCTTATAATCAAGAAAACTAATACAGAACATATTTAGGACACTTCTTAAAATTGATGACTATGGTAATAGGGACTTGTGAATCCATTTTTGATATGTAAAGCATTCATTTAAATTATCTCAAAGATTTTTTTGTTAGTTGTTTTTGTCTTTTTTTTTCTTTACAGAAAGGTTGTAGAAAGATTTGAAAGTTAACTGGAAAAATTCCTGTAGATTTTCAGTACAGAAGCCATAACCAAAATGTTAAGTATTTATAGTGGTGTCTTCAACAGATCATTTAATGATTTTTATCCTGAAAAAAAAAAACAGGAAAGATACTTAATTATTATTATTGTTTAGACAAATTTATAGGTCACTAAAGTGAAGTAGTAAGAGTAAAAACCATCAATTATAGTTGTACAGTTGAGGAAATTGATTTGGTATTTGAAAGAAAAATTTTTCTTGAAAGAAAAAATTTTTTGCAGTAGTAGTTGGAAAAACTTTTCCATTTGTGTTATTTAAAGAAGTTAGCTTTCTGTTCCTTAGCCTTTAGTTTTTTTGATCAAGCAAAGCTTACAGGATAGAGATTGAGTATATGTAAAAGGAGAGATATCAAGCGTTTCTAAAGTTTATCTGACATACAGATAGGCTTATATTCAGAACATCTTAGTCATACATAGGTTGTAACTTCAAAGTGGAATCACGAGGTAGTTTTCACTAAGTTTCCGATATGTGTGCAGTTGAGTATCAAATCTAAGATAAATGCTAATTCAAGGAAAGAAACAGTTGGCATAAATTACTTTTCACGTGTCCTCAGTACTTAAATTTGGTATTTTTTAGCTTCAAAGATAGTACTTTTGTATGTGTGTACACATATGTTTTTGTGTCTTTTGCTATCCCTTGTGGCAAAGCAGAATCATTCAGAATTTTCAGAATGAGAAACTTTTTCTTTTCTGATATATTTCTCCCCTTATAGAGCTGTAAATTGAATGGTAAATAAACATTAATTGAGGTGGATTGAGTTACTTTTCAGCAGTCAGAATGCAAGAGAAGGCTTCTGTGGGGAAAGTGGAAAAGCTTTAGAGGGAGTCAGAGGTCCAGGGGTTCTCATCCCATGGTTCCAGTGCCATCAAGAGCTCAAGTGGAGGCAAGTTGTCAACCTCTCAGACTGACCTATTTCCTTCTTCATAAAAAAAAGTAGAACTTGTGATTTATAACTTCCTTTTCAGTCCTAAATATTTGCTTTAAATATAATACATTTATATAGGTGTAAATATAGGTATAAAATATAGGTGTAAAATATAGGTGTAAAAAAATACGTGATCTTAAAGCATATCTGTATAGATAATTCAAGCAGATTTCCTAATCAACATTTTTTTTTTTTCAGGTCCTTTGAGCACATGAACACAAAGATGGCTTGATGTCTGTATCAGACTTTTTAGCCTCACCTCCCACGATTCTTTGGCATCATATATTTTACCAACAGGGTTCCTGTAGCTGTTAATAAAAAGGGGACCATATTGATGTTTGCATTAGAAATGCTAGTGGTAGAATAGTAGTAGTATAGTAATAATATAATAATAATAACTAATATTTGTTAATGTTTGCCAGGTACTGGTCTAAGTACTTGACTAATTTCACTCTTAAATCTGCACTACAACTCCTAAAAGAGTGATCCTGTAAATTATCTCCATTTCTCCAGATAAGGAAACCAAAATTCAGTGTGAGTAGTGTTCTGCAATGGTAGGCCACTATAGGCAACACGGGGGCACCTTGGAAAAACAGATGAATAAGTGGTGTAATAATTAACTGAGGTCCCATAGCTAGCTAGTAAGATGGGGAGCTAAATTTTGAATCTGGGAGTCTTGCTACAGAACTCGTGTTCCTAACCGTAATAATTTTTTTTCAAATATTCTTGCATTGCTGTCACTCCTGCCTATACCATAGGGACTGTACTAAAATAACCTATTTCTTACTTTCTTGATTTGTTTTGTCAAAATGACTATAAAGAACAAATAGGCACAGAGGTAGTAAACTGGATTTTATTTTGTATAAAAATCTTCATGTGGATTATAGGTAGATAATGTAAATGGGATAGGTATTTAAAAGGCTTTTTTTTGTGGGGCATGTTTTTACATTTATTACTGCCATTCCAACTGCCCATACACCTTACATCTGATAGTTTTTACTCCTTCAGAAAATTTTCTGGTAGCTCTATAACGTCCAGATTAGGCTTTGCTGATCCCTTTACAAATGATTCTTCCATTTAAAGATATTCAGTGTTGCTGAGTGGCTTCTAGACTAATTTGAGTGATTTTCAGAATGGCCCATTTCAATTCCTCCTAGGCTTCTCATGTTTCATTCAGATTAATCCTACACCAGACACTTCAAAAGAAAAAGAAGCTAATCAGTTTGAGCTTTGCAAACAAGAAAGTGGCAGCAAAGGTGACTCTCCCTTTCTTCTATCTGTGAACTGAGTGCAGAATATTCAACTTTATCCCATTCTTTCCTTTGGGATAGAAATGATTTGTATCTAGGATGCTATATAATTTTTTGTTCAACCTGTAATGATTTTGAGAGATCAAAGAAGTATTAATAATGTCCTAAAGGTAACAGGTATAAACTATGACTATCATGGGCTAAGATATGTGGCACCCACTGGAGTAAGGCTCAGCGTTGAGGGCTACCATTATTTCCACACCAGAAGTTACAGAAGTGGTCTTATCTAAGGAGAAAGGCTATGATGTCAGCAGTGGCAGCCATTGTGAGCCACCAGGCCTCAGGTTTCATGTGTCCTTTTATTCTCCATTATTCTACTTCCTCCCCACACCCCAGCTTCTCAGAATTGGGGGATGGAAGAAAAGGAGCTTACCATTATCATTCCCTTTTCTTTTTTTTTTTAATCTTTTTTTTTTTTTTTTAAGATTTTTTATTTATTTATTTGACAGACAGATCACAAGTAGGCAGAGAGGCAGGCAGAGAGAGAGAGGAAGCAGGCTCCCTGCTGAGCAGAGAGCCCGATGCGGGGCTCGATCCCAGGACAGGACGCCGGAATCATGACCCTAGCCGAAGGCAGAGGCTTAAACCACTGAGCCACCCAGGTGCCCCATCATTCCCTTTTCTAATCTTAAAGTGCAGTTAGAGAAGTGAAGCTAATTGAGCTTTTTGCTGCTATTGTTTTAATGGAAAGCGGATTTATTTTCAAGCACAACAGTGAGGATTAGCATACTAGATAAAAGTAAGAGCAGTCTTTTGTAGCTGACTTTGGGACCTCCTACAATGGGGAGGCTTGCTGTGTTGCCTTCAGAAGTTAAGTCTTCACCTGATGCTTTAGCAGGCTTTTCAAACAGATTCCCAGTTGGAATTCCTTCTGACTTTCAAGATGGTATCCCAGAGTTTATGTTCTTCTGTATATCCAGGAACTCTTCCATGAAATCTAAGAGATCAGTTTCACTGTTTTCCGAAGCCAAGATTGTCAGGTCTTAAAGGACCTTGCTTCACATGTACTCCAACCGCAGAGCAGACTGTTTCAGAGTTGCCACTTCCCTGTTACCTACCTCAGGCCTCAATCGCTGGAAGTCCTGTGCTGCACCTTCATGTTTTCTCTGTCAAAGGGAGGAAATCAATAATATTCTGTATGAGAAATACCCATATCTTGGCTAATACCCACTTTTTCTTTTTCCTCCCAGGCCCCATGGTTATATAAACAAATAGAAGTTAGAGAAACATCTGTGTGAGTGTGTTCTGGTGTCTAGGGTAAAGCAGCAAATTGAGGAACATACTATGAGTATTTTCCATCTGAGGGTAGAATTTCCTTTAGAACTCAGTACTTAATGGGATTATAGCCTATGCTATAGTAATAGTAACACTAATGTTTTGAGAAAGCAGTAAATGAGAAGATAGAAGTTTGGCTTATAGGGGGATGAAGAAGTTTATTTTCTTTTTTAAAAAGATTTTATTTGAGAGAGAGTAGAGAGAGAGCACAAGTAGGGGTGAAGGGTAGAGGCAGAAGGAGACTGCTGAGCAGGAGGCCGGATGCGGGGCTTGATCACAGGACCCTAAGATCATGACCTGAGCGGAAGGCAGATGCTTAACTGACTGCACCACCCAAGCACCCCTGAAGATGTTTATTTTTAATAGAATTCACAAGAAATCAAAGTGGGAATGTGATAACATGATTTGAATTTATGATAGGGACTGGAGAAATTTATTTGAAACTCAGTATTTAGAGAGGAAATAAACCAAAACTCTACTTAGTGAAAGAAAATAGTGAGAAAAACAATGAATTAGAATAGGTTACCCCTAAATCCTAATGTCTTAACAGAAGTTTGTTTCTTATTCATAGTGCACAGCTAATGAGGGTTGACAGTTCTCAAAAGAGTTACATAAGGGATCCGGGCTGAGGATGATGCCATTTCAACTCATGCTTCCATAACCATAGGGCAGGGGAAAGGGAACATACCAGTCACACACACCCAAGACACAAATTTTTGAATGTGCTATAAAATTCAAATTTACCTTGCCATGTGTTGCTAATAATGAGTTTGTGATCTCTGTCTGCCAAACGAAGAAATAAAATCTAAAATAAAATTGGATTTTTTTAGATTTGATTTATTTATTTGACAGAGATCACAAGTAGGCAGAGAGGCGGAAGCAGGCTCACTGCCAAGCAGAGAGCCAGATGCGGGGCCAGATCCCAGGACTCTGGGATCATGACCTGAGCCGAAGGCAGAGGCTTTAACCCACTGAGCCACCCAGACGGCTCTAATAGTGAGTTTTCAAAGTGATCTTTTGGTTTATATTAGTAGCTAAGTTTTTGTAGTGTGCTTAGATGGAATTTATGATGAATTAACCTCTTTCTGTATATGACTCTGTAAATGAAAAGCACTGCAGAGATTCTTTTTTGGGATTTCTCATGATCTTCAAATATGTTTTTTTCAGATGACCATTTTAGGCATTTCTAAATGCCTCTCATACTCATACTATTGTACGGCAGAATGTTTCACGTCATTCTCTTTTTCTGTACTTGGGTAAAACCAAACTTTTTCATAACTCACTTGGAAGCAAAATCTGACCTGAATTGACATAAAGCTATTTGTGGTCTTTATCTCACTTTAATGTGTGAATATGAATATATTTTTGCCACAGAATTCTTAATGTATTTGATTCTGGACTACTTCCCCAGATGTACTGACAGTGTTACAGAATATACAGTATATGCCCATATTACCTTTAAAAAATCTGAATTAATTTAAACATATCTGTCCCTTAAATTTTCAGAAAAGGGACTATGGATCTGTATTTATATAGTCTCTTTAACAAGCTCATGGAGGTATGATCCAAATTTAATCCAAAGGCATAATTTTCAGGTTTTCTAAATTCTAATATTTTCTCTAACTCATTTATTTGTAACAATGGGAAATACTTTGAGATGCTTGATTTCATAAAGCCACTAGGTGGCATCTTTGTAGAAATAAAAGCACATTAAAAGAAATATGTATTGTATAAATAAATACAGAGATAAATAAAGTAGATGTGTCATGAGAAAGATAAGTCATTTTGGGCAATAAATCCTGAGAAAATGCACAAGTTTATTATGAAAAGTAAAATATAAAATGAAATTTAAAAATTACTTTTCCACTTTCAGAATTGAGAGCCTTTTTCCTACTGGTTGTTTTCAGTTTGCTTTCACATTTATTTTGTATAACCAAACAATTATATATTTGTGTGTATATAATATATATGTGTGTGTGTGTGTGTGTGTGTGTGTGATTTTGGTAAGTAATAACCATTTCCACCTGCAGACACTACCTCAGAAGCCTACCAATTTAGGCCCATATTGTAAGACTGAGTTGTATAAGATCATCTCCACAGCCACCGTAAATAAAATAGGAACATACAGTGGTTATCAAGTCACACTTAACACTGTGAAGTACTTAAAGTTCTCTACCACCAGGTTTTCTTCCCTCCATCTCCTGCCTGTATGCTTAAACCCAGTTTTTTCATACTGTCCCTAATATTGAGGACAACAAATGATACATTTTAAAGAGACCAAGAAAGCTGAGTCTTTAAAACCAGGGGAATTCTCATTACTAATAAAATATAGGATACATTATGATTTACCTGGTTTACCCATGAAGAACTAACCCAAGCAGTTATATGAATGCTTCCCCATCTTTGCTCTTTATGCATGTTGGATTCATGAAGTGATTTAAACACATTTGCTTTTATTTAAAACCATTATTAAAGCCTGTTATATTTGAGAATGTAATGCATATTTTATATTGTTCTGGTAAGAAATCTGTCATAAAATGGAATGAAGACATTGGGGAAAAATGAAATTGGACATTAGGAAGTTATTGAGGAGATGAGAATGCAGTTTCAGCAGAATGCTATAAGGGAATGAAGGCACTGAACATTATGAAGGAAGAATGGATTTGTACTACAGACACCAAAAACCTTAATCACTTAATCTTACATGCTTCTTAAATATCAAAGGGTGTTAAAGCAAACAGCATAAAATAGTGGTTTAGGATGGAGGCTCTGGAATCAGACTGCTTGGGTTTAATCCTGGCTCCCCCCCCACAAAACCTCTCTGAGCCTTAGTTTCCTCATTGGTAAAGTGAGGTTAATCAATAAAATCCTTGCAAGAGTTAAATTAGAAATATATGTGAAGTGCTTAGTAACAAATAATATTAGCTATTATTATGAAGCCACATGATAGTTATCAGTACATTTGCAATAGGAACATAATTGATCCTTTTCCCCAATAACATGTTCTTTAAAAACTTTAAAGAATTTATAGTGATAGAAAAAACCTTTATAATTAGGTGATTAACAAAAGTTTTGCTTCTCTTGACTTAAAAGAAGGAATAGCTCCTGTCTCCGTTTTTTTCTTTGGCTGCTGAAAAACTAAGAACCAAGTTCTAATTTTAATAAATGCAAGTAGGCACCTACTGTGTACAACTGTGTTCTTTTCTGTCAAGATCTTCACTCTCATTTGATATTTACATTTTCGCCAAGCCCGATTTTTTGTATCTATGAGCCAAATTGCCGTCAGCCTTTGGTTCGGAGAACTGCGCCCTTTCACAGGTGTAAGAGGAAGTTTGGAAAGTAGCGTCCCATTCACTTCGGGATCTAAGGAACCGGCACGCGGCAGCCCTCCCCGCCGCCTTCCTCCTCCCGCCCCTCCCTCTGCCTCACGGCTCCGCCCGCCGCCAGACCCCGGCTCCGCCCTCGCCTCCCGAGCGTTTCTTCCCAACGCGAGCACCGCCTCTTCTCGCGGGATCGGTGTCCGGCGGGAGGAGGCGGTGGCAGGGCGGTTGCTAGGATATGGCAGGCAACAGAGAATGCCGCGGGTGTGGACGCTGCTTCCTCGGAGCCGTTCTTGAGAAACCTCTGCGACCCGAGTAGCTGCGTTTCTCAGTCAGGTAGGAGGACAGGTTTGGGCTGCCCTCTCCCGGCCCCACCCTCAGACCGGCCTTGGACTGGTGACGACGGCACGGGACTCCCAGAACTTTGTGCGGGGCGCTGGTCCCGCCTTGGCTCTGCGGACTGCGTGGCCGCTGGACAATGTTCCACCTCTACTTCAAAAATCGTGCAAAACATCCCATTTTTCTTGGTTCCTTTCCTGGCTCTGTATCTCATATTTGGGGTTCGGAAGCATCTCCCACCCGGAGTTCTGTTCTTAAGTGACAGTAAAGCAAGACGTGTGTGTAACCCAGATCTGACATTAGAAGACGTGTAGGCATCCATGGCGACACTTCCAGTCGAGCTAATAGAGGGCTTTCACGCTTTCTTCCTTGGCACTCTCCATCTCTCCTCCCATGGTCTTTACCGTGCCTCCTAAAAAGTTAAAAATTCAACAGGTGTATTTGGTAGAAGGCAAAACTGGATCCTTGCCTTACCAGTTACACTAACATTCTAGATACATCAGTGAAGTCATGCGTTGTCGGTGAAAGAGGGACTTTTTTTTTTCTCGCCACAGCACATACCCTCCGCAATGTCCAACCCCCAGCCACCCCGTCCCTCCCACCTCCTCTCCCCTCCAGCAACCCTCAGTTTCTTTCCGGAGATTGAGAGTCTCCTATGGTTTGTCTCTTTTGGTTTCATCTCGTTTCATTTTTCCCTCCCTTCCCCTATGATCAAGAGGGACATTTTTGTATGCAATCATAATAGGGACTTCTTTTTTCTTTTTGAACAGTTTTATAAGATTAAAACATTTACATTTGAATAGGCAAATGTAAAAGAAAGTTCAAACAGTACAAAGAATGAACAGTGAAAATCTGTTTTACACCCATGTCCTCCCCTCTGCCCTTTATCTTCCACAGTTATTCTGTCCCTATATAAATATGTAGTTGTACCTGTAACGTGGTAGGTACTGGCATGTGTTTTCATTGGAGGCAGTGATGGAGGTGTGATTGCTGGTTGACCAGTGAACTGAACTGGGGCAATCACAGGCTCCTCCCCTGTCCTTGGAATTGGCCTCCCACGCAAGGTCCCCTAGCTAGGGGCTGCTTCAAGGACCCAGCCTTGAGAGAGTAATGTGTAATTGAGACCATCTGGACTGGATACCTGACTGAACCCAATAAAGGCCTCTATATATAAACTCTTTAAGATTATGGCTAGTGGATCCAGAGATCTACTGTCTTGCAGCTGCCAAGGATAAGCCTAGTGTGTAAGTTCCCCCGCTTATTAAATTTGCCACCTACAAATCTGGAGTGCTGCCTCTTTCTTTGATTTCTCCTTGGAGTCTATGTTTGGGGCTAGGTATCAGCTTTTACCCCCCCCAGGGAACTCGAGAGGTTGTGAACCATAAGCTTTGCTTTTTCACTTAATTGAATTATAAAGTATGTAGCTTTTAGAATTGGCGTAGCATAATCCATTTGAGATTCATCCATGTTGTATCAATAGTTTATTCCTTTTTATTGATGAGTAGTAGTCCATTTTGTGACTGTCTCATAGTATGTGGATCCATGCCTCAACTGAGGAACACTTGTGTTGTTTCCAGTGTTCGGTGATTAAGAATAAAGGCTTCATGACGCCTGGGTGGTTCAGTTGGTTAAGTGTCTGCCTTCAGCTCAGGTTATGATCTCAGGGTCCTGGGATCAAGTGTCGCATTGAGCTCCCTGCTCAACGGGGAGCCTGCTTCTCCCTCTGCCTGACATTCCTCCTGCTTGTGCTCACTCTCTGGCATATAAATACATAATATCTTAAAAAGAATAAAGGCTTTATAAACTTGTGTCTGCAAATTTGGTATGAGTGTAGTTTTTCATTCTATCTGGGTAAAGAACATAGATTGCTGGGTCATATGATACCTGTATGTTTAATTTTATAAGAAAAATAACAGTTATTTCAAATGTTGTACCAATTTTTGTTTCCACCATCAAGCTGTAAGTTCTACTTGTCTTCATACTCACCAGCACTTGATATTGTTGGGCTAAAAAAAAAATATATATATATATATATATATGTGTGTGTGTGTGTGTGTGTGTGTGTGTGTGTATGTATTTGAAGTTGCATTTCTTTAATAACTAATGATATTGACCATCTTTTCACGTGCTTATTCTCGGGACCAGGGCTAGACTGAGGCAACTGAGACAGCTAGGCCCCAAATTTGAGGAGGGATTTATCTTTAGGTGCACCTGCAAGTGTGGCTCAGTGCAGGTGCGACATCACACTTGTGCCACTCCAGTCCTGGCCCCGCCTCTTTGCTTTCTGTATATACTCTTGTTGACTTACCTGTTGAACTATTTTACTCACTTTTAAACTGTTAGTCTTTTCTTACTGAGTTGTGAGAGTTCTCTATATATTCTGGTTACAAGTCCTTGACCAGATAGAAGCTTTGCAAAAAATTGTCTCCCAGGCTATGGTTTGTCCCTTTAGTTTTCTAGTTACGTTTTTTTGAAGAGCTGACATTCTTGATTTTGTTACTGTTTTAGAAGGTGACATCTTGGCTATTTTGCTGGAAGGATGACCCACCAGATAGAAACAAAAGCATGACCTCAGCCCCTCCAAAGGGGTGGGAGGAGTATGTTGCCAGGTGTCAGGGCTTCTTTATGATAGTCTTTCTCTAATCAGGACTTTAAGTCCTATTATAGGAGAAAATAGCCAAATATAGAGAAATAGTCTTTCTTTCGTCAGGCCATTTCTCCTGTTATAGGAGAAAATAGCCAAAAGGAAAATTTTTTTGTGGTGAGACCCTAAAGAGGTTTCTTGAAATTTTTAAAATTTGAGTTTTTATTTGTTTTTTTCTCATTTCACTTTTTTCTTTATTATTTTGGAAATGTAAAGCTTTCATTTTTTTTTTTGTTGTTGTTGTAGTACTTGAAATTCAGGTATGTCTATTTAATCTAACAAAGTCTGGGGTCAAGAATATCATATCCCTCAATTTTGTAAACAGTGTAAGAATTTGAGAACAGTTCACTCTCATTTTTCCCTTCCCAATTATATATATATTTTTCCAATTATATATTCTTATTGTCTAATATTTCTATTTTCTACTGTTATTTTGTGTTGACAGTATTTGTGTTTACCCTTATTTGTTCACCTTTCCTTTTGTGCTTTGAACTTCTTTTGAGCCCATTTTCCTCTTTAATTGTGTCCCTTAGAACTTTCTTTAGAGCAGGTATCGTGGTGTAACTTATTTGTAAATATTTCTATTTTCTTTCTGAAAGAGACATTTGCTAGGTGTACAATTCTAGGTTGATAGTTATCTTCTTTTAATTAGTCCATTGTTACGTTGGCTTCTGTATTTTTGATGAGAAATCTGCAGTGATTTTACTTTTCTTTCCTTTGTATTAACATTAGCAAATTAATATTATTCAAAGCAGTAGATGATATGTCCTTTATCACTATATGCTTTCCATATCTTCTTTTTGTTACTCTGTAATGTAATTACAATGTATATGGCTTTGAATTATTTTTACTTAGCCCATTGGGTATATATTTATGTTATGCCTCTTGGCTGTTTGGATCCATATTTCTCATCAGTTTTGTAAAATTCTCAGCCATCACCTTTAAAAATATTTTCTCTTTTCTTTTTGTTTTCTCTGGGATTCCAATTTGGCATATATTAGATCAGGGGCTGACAGACTTTTTCTGGAAAGGCCTTCTCAGGCCATATATAGTCTCGGTTGTTATTTTTTATTTCGAAAGTACAAAAGCATTCTCAGCTTAAGTGAAGATACACTTAGCAGTAAAATATGCTAGACTTTTTCTCTTTTGCATGGCAAAAGGCAGGGCTCCATCCCAGGACTCCGGGATCATGACCTGAGCTGAAGGCAGACGCCCAACCGACTGAGCCTCTCAGGTGCCCCTGTTTTTCAGTATATTCTTGACAGTAGATTTTTCTCAAATTGATTGTGTTTTGAGGTTCTCTTTTGGTTTAATTTTTACTTTCTGTGGTGTTTTTACTAAAAATTCACCAATGCTTTTACTTGATGCCGTTACTAAAATAATCAGTATTTTAAAAAAAATAACAAGGAGCATTACAGTGTATTATAAACACTGCTGTATACCACCAATGAATTTGGTATCTGGTGTAGAAATTTTTATGTGTAGTAAATATATTTTTCTTGGTTCAGGAAAATGTCTGATCAGGAAGAAGAATTTGATGCTGAGAATGTTGTGAATGCATCAGAAGAAAATAAAGATGCTTCTGGGATTATCAGTATTCCAGTTCCCTCTGAAGAGTTTCCAGAGTCAGATCAAGCAGAAGATAATGAATCTGAAGTTGAACCATCCAGTGAGGGTTATACAACACATGCTAAGGAGGAAAGTCACCAGGGCTTATCAAACGTGGAACCAGAAGATGAAGAACAACTCATGGAAGAAGCTTTGTTGCCCAGACAAGTTTCATATTCTCCAGAAAGTTCTACAGAGCACTATCTAACTAAATATGATAATGTAATGCAGCCAGCCAAACAGTATTCGAAGTCTGAATCTCTGGCTTTTCTGGATAAGATAAAGGCTATAAAGGAATCTCTGAAAGCATCAGTGAAAAATCCTTTAGCAACAGGTATTACATAGGGAAGATAGGAATTTATTTTCCTCATTTTGAAGAATGGCTGCTTTTTCAAATTTGTTTTGCTTGAAGATTTGTTTTATATTTGCTATTACATTACTTTCCCTTTCCTTTATCTACCAAACTTCTGTAGCTACTACCACTTGATCTCTTTTTAAAAATTTTTTATTTTTATTTTTATTTTTTTAAAAGATTTTATTTATTTATTTGACAGACAGAGATCACAAGTAGGCAGAGAGGCAGGCAGAGAGAGAGGGGGAAGCAGGCTCCCCGCTAAGCAGAGAGCCCAATGCGGGGCTCCATCCCAGGAGCCTGGGATCATGACCCAAGCGGAAGGCAGAGGCTTTAACCCACTGAGCCACTCAGGTGCTCCTGATCTCTTAATTAAGTGCGAAGATACTCTGTTCTATCTATTTTCCCTAAGTAGATGAACACCATTTAATTTTAAGTTGATATTGATCCATTTTTTTCCTAAGTAAGGTACGTTTTTAAAATGTTTAGGAACTTTGGAAAATAGATTCTTGAGTATAATTGTAGTTCTTTTGCATGCCTCTTTGGAATTAATTGTTCATAGCTAGCAAGAAAGAGTTGGAATGGAACTTGACTCCAGATTCCTCATTTCATATCCAGGGCTCATTCTTCATATCTTGTTACTTTTACATATTTCCATACTTCTGCTTAGGGTTAACTTTATATTTAGCTTTGGAAAAATTGTTGTTCTCTTGCATTACTGGTTAGCTTTAAAGGCACAATGTTCATGGCATGTAGGAGTTATTACTGCATTGTTGGTAACAAAGCCAAAGTGGAGCAGCAAGAAGGTGGTTTATACCTAGAACCAGCCTACTTGGCTGATTAACTGGTTGCTCCTTTTCCCTCTTGTTTATTTATTTGTTTCAAAAGCTATTTTTTTTTATTAAGTTCAGTTAGCCATGATATAGTACATCATTAGTTTTTGATGTAGTGTTCAGTGACTCATTAGTTGTGTATAACAGTGCTCATTATGTCACATGACCTCCTTAATACTCATCACCCAGTTACCCAATCCCTCCACCCCCTTCCCTTCTGCAACCCTCCATTTGTTTTCCCACCTCCAGAGTCTCTCATGGTTTGTCTTCCTCTCTCTTTTCTTCCTATTCAGTTTTCCCTCCCTTCTGCTATGGTCCTCTGTGCTTTTCCTTATATACCACATAGGAGTGAAACCATGTGATAATTTTCTTTCTCTGCTTGACTTATTTCACTTAGCATAATACTCTCCAGTTTCATCCATGTCAACGCAAATGGTAGGCATTCATCCCTTCTGAGGGCTGAGTAATATCCCATTGTATATATGAACCGCACCTTCTTTATCCATTCATGTGTTGAAGGACGTCTCAGCTCCTTCCACAGTTTGGCTATTGCTGCTATGAACATTGGGGTGCAGGTACCCCTTCTTTTCACTCCATCTGTATCTTTGAGGTGAATACCCAGTAGTGCAATTGCTGGGTCATAGGGTAGCTCTAGTTTTAAAGTCTTGAGGAGCCTCCATACTGTTTTCCAGAGTGGCTGTACCAGCTTGCATTCCCACCAACAGTGTTAGAGGCTTCCCCTTGGTATCCAAGATCTATAAAGAACTTATCAACTCAGCACCCAAAAAACAAATAATCCAGTCAAGAAGACCTGTTCGTTTGTTTGTTTCTTTAAGTAATCTCTGTGCCCAATGTGCGGCTTGAACTTGCAGCCCTGAGATCAAGATTACATGTTCTTCTGACTGAGCCAGCCAGGCAGTCCCTGGGCTCCATTTTTTGATATCTCTGTGATTGCCTGATACTGTAGTTTTTAGCAAGCACATGAAAATTAGAATAAAGTTGTCTTGGTCCTGTGCTTTCTGTAGTTCGTGAATTCCTTCACATACCTCCCCTTCTCAAAGCTCAGGAAATCACTGCCATGAAAATGTTAAAATATGTTAACCATAGAATTTTGACTCTATAAAACAACTAAAATAGCTTTCTGATAATTTAACATCTGTGAGAGTGTTCTCTTTGTTGATAACTTTGAAAATAAGTTTTATTCTCAAAGAACCTCAGCATTATCAATGCCTAGTTAAATTTTATTCTAGGATTATTGATAAATGTGTCACTTAGCTTTATGAAAATTGTCATATGTCAGGAATTTAGAAATGTACAAAACTTTCTTGGTCCACAGTGTACACTCTGCCCTCTTACTTGTCACTCACTTCTTACATCTTAACTCATTACATCTTCTCCATTAAAATTTAAAAATCTATAGATATAAAAGAAGAAAGTTTACCCCATTATAAGAAGCTTTTTTAAAGTTTTTCTTTATTATCAACATGTAAGTGTCTTGATTTCCTATTTTATAGAATGGGTAGTGAGCCACGTAATGTCTATTTTTGTGAAAAGTAGATTTGTATTAGTTATTCTAGATATTTGTAATGAACAGTGATTTTTCTGTTTTACACTTTGGCAGCCATAGTCATAAATCAATTATGGGAAGAAGAATGGACTTAGATATCTTTTTCTTTGAAAATTTCTCTATTGGATTTTCTTAACTTCATGAATATGCACTGACTTATGGATGCACGTTATCATATATAATCAAAGCCTGCACATGCACATCACAGCTTCAAGGACACCCCCTAGGTCTCCGGGTCTCCTGTTCTGCTATTCAGTACATTTCTGAGATGTTCCTCTATTTATATCTGAGTAATATAATACCAGATACCAATACTAGATTAGTACCAATTAATACCAGTTTTATATCAAATATTGGGACTCTTTAAAAGCAGTTTAGTTTTATTTCCTATTTCTTGTGGAATTCTGAGTGAAGAGGTAATCCTGAATGTGCATGGATCCTCATAGCAGAGAATGGAAAAAAGATTGGAACTTGGAGCTGGGGTTGGGGGAACAGGTACTGACCACTGATAATTCTTGAGAGTCTGGATTCATCTGCAAAACAAAACTTGAATGTCACTTCTCATAGAAATTAAAACGTCTTTTACCATGGAAGTGCAGTGGGGGAACATGGCAGAGGCAGTCTGCATTCTATGTGGCTAAATATTGCTCCATCATTCTCTCTCTGCTTGTGGACTGTAGGTTGCTGACCCTTGCTTTTGACCATGGTTCTTTCTTTTCTCTTTTCATCTACAGTAAAAGTTGTACTTTTTCCTGTGGGCCAGGAAATTATAATGCCTTTTAAAATAGATATCACTGTAAAATACCTCAAGGATCATTTTTCATATCTACTAAAGATCCCATCTAATGTACTACAGATAAGATATTCAGGTAAGTTTGAAAGCTAATAAAACTTACCAAGACTTCTTTAGTTTTATCATGTGCATAATCAAGATCTTTGATTTGTTAAATTGATATCTACTCTTTGAACATTATAATTATGCATTCATTCACATTTTTATTGAGGACATACTTGTTCTAAATACTTAGCTAAGAACTGAAGATGTAAAGAAACATGAAACAAAATCTTCATTCTGAAATTGTTTACAGACTAGTCAGAAAGATGAAGCAATAGTTACACATAATGTGTAAATGTCTTAATGGAGATATGCACAAAAAACTGTGAGAACAGAGAGGAAAGAAACTGGAAGTCTAGAAAGCTTCATTTAATAAAAGTGGTAATATTTGTGCTAAGTCCCAAAGAAGTTAGAAAATCTTGGACTCCGGAGGAAGTTGTAAGAAGTTTAGAGTGGCTAGAAGTAAGTTCTGTGGGGGGAGTGGGAGACAATGAGGTTGAGAGAAGTTGATGAGGAATGAGTATGTATAAAATAAGAAAAGGACTAAAAATGGTTTCTCTGTCAGTCTTGATAAATTAAGGTCAACTCCCTTTCCCATGGTGTTCAAGTTGATTTCTTTTTTATGGGCCGTATTGAGCAGCCCACTTTATAGTAGCCTCGTGTCATGAGAGGACAGTCTTTGTAACTGTGAAAGAAAGAGCGAGAGCAGCCTAGCTAAATAAATGTTTCTGTAGAATATGTCTGCACAGATGCTAATATTTTAGTTTTGAAGTTTTTGTATTAACTTATAAAGATGCCACAAAAAAACTTTCCAGGGAAATAAAAACATTTTTCTGCATGTGGGAAAATCCTAAACACTAAAAATGAGTAAACCATACCTGTTAAATTTCTCCTCATCAAATCAGAGAAAACAATCAGTTCAATTTCAAAATTATTTTTAGAAAACTATTATAATGAATGTGTTGTAATACTAAGATGCTCATGTATTCAAACAACTGACTATTAAAGCTCGGGTAGAGAAACAACGCTAAAATTTAAATAGTTATTAGTAGTAATAATCATGATGGTTAATTTATTGAGGTGTACTGTGTGCTAGTCCATCTACAGAATGTTTTACCTACATTATCACATTATCATTCAGTCCATACAACAACCCTTTGAGGTAGGTATTGTTATTAACTTTTTTTGAAGGAAGGAAACTAAAGCTTGGGAAACTTACACAAATTCACACAGCAAATGAGTGGTAGAATCTGAACTTAAATATAGGTATGACTCCAAAAACGGAATTTGAAACTGCTTGCTTGGCATTCTCTATAAGATGAAGTTCAAAATTGGAGGAGAGAGCACTTTGAGACTGGAGTAGCTAGCCAGTGGTATTTGAGACTCTCTGTTCTTTGTATTTCATGACCAACCTTTATGTGTGGGTGCCAGTCGTCACCACTGAGTAACAGGCTTATGTCAGCCATGATAATAAAAGAGCTTGATTCTATGTCAACTGCTCTCTAACATAGGTGCTTTTTTTCTAGTACTAGAATTGGAGTTCAAATTTGGTGGGGTTAAGCCTCCTACACAAACTAGAGGAATGACAGGGACTCTGGGAATCTATATTGGTTTCCTATGGGTGTTGTAATGATTAACCACAAGCTTAATAACTTAACACATGATTTCTCTTATAGTCCTGGATGTCAGAAATCGTAGGTCAGTTTCAGTCAGATGAAACCAACATGTGGGCAGGGCTGTTCTCCCTCTGTAAGTTCTGGGGAGAATCTGCTCCCTTGTCTTTTCCAGCTTGTAGAGTTGTACACCGTATTCATAGGCTCATGGCCCTTTCCTCCCTCTTTAAAGCACGCAGTAGAGCATCTTCAAATCTCTCTCTACTTTTGTTTTATCATCTTCTCCTCTGTAGTCAAATCTCCCTTTCTTCCTCTCTAAGGGCATTTGTGATTACATTTAGGACCCACATAGATATTCCAGGATAATCTCTCATCTCAAACTTTTTAACTTAATAAAATTTACAGACATCTTTGCTATATAAGTTAGCATTCATAGGTTCTGGGGATTAGAACATGGATATATTCTGGGGCAACCTATCACATAGTCCATATAATATTCATGTTACTTTTTTAAGTTAAGAATTTGGGGTGTGAAATTGAAACTCATGGGTCTTTGTGCTTTCTTAAACATAGCTAAAATGGACTGGTGGTATCTGATATATTTCTAAGAATGAGTGTCACAAAATCTTTGGTATGTTCGAGTTCCCACCTCTAATTTAGGAAGACCATGCATTGGAAGAATGATAGAGATTCTATCAAAACAGCAGCCAATAACATTATATATAGTTTTTTATTCCTTGAAATAGAGAAGTAAAATTTGAGTAAATTTACAGGATATACCAATGAAGGGAGATAGAACTAAAAAAGGTATAAAATAACATAAAAATAAAGTGATGCACACTTTTTCCCAGCACAAACCTAAGCCTTAACTCCATTTTTTCATGAATTTATTTACATGAGTTCCTTATTATAGAAACTGAAAGGGAAGGATGGAACTCTGAGTATATGCTTTTCTACACTGGAGAGAGGAATGGGTATGAAAATAATCAAATTTTCCCTGATCTAATTATGTCCATGTTCACAAATAACACATTGTGATTTTTTAGCAACTCAATGTTTAGAATATGATTGTGCTCATGGAATATGTTATTTTTAAATAGTCATAGAGTTGCATGGTTATTATATATTTGTATTTCTGATGAGAAATCCCGTGAGAGTTTTAGCTTTACTTATAATGCTGAATTCTTGCATCTTAACTTTTCCCATTGTGGCATTTTCTGTACTAACATTACAGCAAGGGGTAGACATCATCAATATTCTATTCAGTAATTGAACTATATGTGTTCATACAATCATCTTTGATGTTTTCCATCCCCTTACAATGAGTATATATGGTTATTTCTTTGTCATAGCACTTCTAATTTCATGTCATTTTTAGGAATGATTCTTAAAAATAATGAGACTCTACTGCAACATGGAGTTAAGCCACAGGATGTTGTACAAGTGGAAATTTTTTCTACAGATCCAGATCTATTTCCAGTCAAAAGAATACAAGGTTTAAATGATGCCTCTCAAATCATAACTGTCAGAGTACAAACTGGTTAGTTATTTCATGTCTTTTAGATAAAGTATTTTAGAGCCCCTTTGTAGGTGAACTTTCATTCAATCTTCGTTTTACCCCCTTAGGCATTACTGAGTACCAGGAGGTAGCTGTTGAGATTATAAAATCTGACTTTCACAAACCGTTTCTTGGTGGATTCAGACATAAAATAACAGGAATAGAATATCACAATGCTGGAACGCAAACTGTACCTAAAAAGATTCCCAAAAAAGACAATGTATTTTGTAGGGATACCCAGGTAATATTTTTATTTTTCTGTGTAGATTTTTGAAACTTCAGAATGAACAGATGTTCTGTGTACCTCTCTAAAATTAAAAATTGCCTCATTTGCCATGATGTGGATGGAGCTAAAGAGTATTATGCTAAGCGAAATAAGTCAGTCAGAGAAAGACAAATACTGTGATTTCATTCATATGTGAAATTTAAGAAACAAAACAAACAAGCAAAGGGGAAGAAAGAGAGATAGAGAGGCAAACCAAAAAAAAAAAAAAAAGACTCTAAACTATGGAGAACAAACTGATGGTTACCAGAGGGGAGGAGGTAAGGGGATGGGTAAATAGGTGATGGAGATTAGTGAGTGCGCTTGTTGCGATGCATGAAGTGTTCAGTCACTCTGTTGTACATCTGAAGCTAATATTACACTGTATGTTAACTAACTGGAATTTAAATGAAAACTTTAAAACATTAAGTTAAAATCTTCCAAGGAATTATACAGTAATTCAAATAATAACAGAAAATTAACTGAACACAGAAAAATGTCCTCTTTACTCACTTAGATGTGTACATAGTGGATATTTAAATTTTTATGTTTTGATTTTAGACAGTTCTTCAGAGAAAAAAGCTCCAACAGACTACAAATACAACATCCACACAGATGACTAAAATTGGTGTGTATGTATCAAACATGACTGATAAACTGGTAACACCAGGAAATTATTTTTCGGCAGCAGAATACCATGCTCAAAGATTACAGTCGGTAAGATAACTTTTATTAGGAGTGAATACTATTACTAAGAATGAAAGAAATGAGCCAGTTGCTCTGTGTGCATCTTCGTGTGTTTCCTTAAGCCACACTAGCTTACAAAACAACCCACATGGGTGCTGTTAAAGAAAAAATTACTCATAACGCATACTGAAGATGGTAAGGCAGACTTTTAGGAAGGGCTACTACAATGGGGTTTTTTGGTTGGGAAAAGAGTCTGGGCTCAACTCTAAGTACAAGGAAAAGTGAAAATTTATAGTCAAGGAGTAGGGTAGAGGTCAGTGGATGGAAAATTACTAAGAAAACATCAGAGGTAAGGGGAGATTCTGGCTAAACCACTCTAAACAGGATTTTTTATTGAAGGCAGACCAGAGTTGATTGGTCTGGAGCCATATATTATAAGTATATTATAAGATCAAATTTTCTTATATATTATAAGAGCCTCATTAAATATTGAGGATGGGATCCTGGTTAAACTGGCTGAGCAGGCTTTTGCTAAAATTGAACAATTCAGACATGATCACAGAAGCCCAAAAGTTGAGGCCTAATTAAAAAACTGCTCAGAGGGGCCTGATTAGAGTTTGGTCAAGGAGAGAATCTTTATTAGTGTGAGTTCTGTTTCACTGGTATTAAAAGCAGTTTTTATCTCCAGTCTCCCCCCAGTAGAAGGAACCATAATCCTAAATGCCCCTAATCCTTCCTTCCCTTTCTCTTAGGGATTCCTAAGGATTTGTGTGTTACCTTTGGGCATTGTTAGCTTTGTCTTCTCTATACCTTGGCTTTAATCATTGGGACAGTAGAATCACCTAGAGGACTTTCCAGAGTAACTGAAACCAAAAGGACTCCAAAGTCTGTTTTCTCTGATATTAATATAGCCACTCCAACTCTTTTATGTTATTGTTTGCATGGTCTATCTTTTTCTGTCCTTTTACTTTAAATCAACCTATTTGAGTCTTAATCTAGAATATTTCTCTATAGACAGAACATAATTTGATTTTGTCTTTTTATCTAGTCTGATAATCTCTACCTTGTGATTGAAGTATTTAATTCATTAAAAGTATTTAATACATTTATATTTAATGTAATTATTGTTAAGGTTGGATTATATCAACCATTTGCTATTTGTTTTCTGTATGTCAGATGTCTCTCTTGTCTTCTCTTCTTCCTTTGCTGTCTTTTATGTTAAATTTTTTCAATATAATATATACTTTTTTAAAAAGTATACAATTCAATGATTTTTACTACATACAGAGTTATACAATATTTAGAATGTTCTCATCATCCCAGAAAAAAAATCCTGACCCAATAGCGGTCAGTCCCTATTTCCCTCCAATGTTTTCTGCCTTAGGAAACCACTAATCTACTTTTTGCCTCTGTTGGTTTACCTATTCTGGATATTTCATGTACATGGAATCATACAATATGTAATCTTTTGTGATTGGCTTTTTAAAAACATAGCATAATGTTTTCAAGGCTCTTCCATGTTGTGACATGTACCAATACTTCATTCTTTTATATTACAGAATAATATCCCATTGTATATACTCAACTGGATATACCTATTGTATCCATGCCAATGTATATACTGAATTTTGTTTATTTATTGGTTGATGGACATTTGAGCTGTTTCCACTTATTGGCTGTTAGGAATAAAGCTGCCATAAACATTTGTGTACAAATTTTTATGTGGACATATATTTTCATTGCTCTTGGGTATATGTCCAGGAGTGTAATTGCTGGATCGTTTGGTAAGTATATGTCTAACCTTTTTGAGGAACTGCCAGACTGTTTTTCAAAGCAGCTGCAACATTTTATATCCCATCAGCAGTGGACAGGATTCCAATATCTTCACATATCTTCACATCCTCATCGATACTTGTTACTGTCTATATTTTTCATTATAGATGTCCTAGTAAGTGTGAAGCAATATCTCATTGTGGTTTTGATTTGCATACCCTGATGGCTAATGATATTGAATATCTTTTCATGTGCATATTAGCAACATTTTACATTGTCAGAGACATTTTTGATATGATGACTTGCGGGGGGTGTTACCATGCTTTAATGGGTAGAAAACAAGGATGCTGCCAGCCATCCTATAAGCATAGGAACACTAGCCCCACTGCAACAGATAATTATCTGGTCCAAAGTATCAACAGTGCCATTGCTAAAACCTGCTTTAGGGTCTGTCTCTATCACAGTAGGTAGTCATTGATGTCTCTGGTCAATTTGTTGTTGTTGTTTTTCTATTTTTAAGTTTGCCTTCCTGAGGACCCCTGGTTTAGCATTGCCTAATGGTTAGGTAATGATTGACCAGAGGTTGTGCTCAAATTCCTTGATCTAGTAAAGCTTCCACTTTAAAACAAAACAAAAATAAAAACTTCCACTTTAGCTAATGGACCCATGTGTATATTGGAAGATGCATTCAAAGTCCAGACAAGTTCAGTTTCTGAATATCCTGGCTTTTACTTTCTGCTGGGTTTTCTTCTTGCATTTCTTCTGCACAAGACCTCACAGCCTGGGATATGGAAATAGGGAACACCTTTTCCACTCTCTGAATATGTGTTTATCCTTGTACATGTGTTCAGCCTTTATGCTACTAGGGATATTTGGGAGGTTATCATGGATGACTATGGCTATCTCTTCCTGATCTCCCTGATTAATTTCTGGCTAGTCTGCCTGTCTATTGCTTGCTCCAGAAGACAATCTCAGCTGAGTTGCTGGCTGGTTTGTTTTTGTTTTTGTTTTTGTTTTTTTGTGGGTTTTTTTGCACTGAGATTACTGTTGTTTGTGACATTGCTTGTGACATTGCAACCCATGCCTGAGTTGCCATTCTTTTGTCTTTTTCTCCCTTTCTGCTGGTTGGAAGATGATGAGAAATGGGCCAGCCACCTAGGGCATAAAAGTAGGAAGCCATTTGTTGAATATAATAGAGCTTTCTACCAGCTCTAAACTGCTTGCTAATCCCTGGTTTATGATATAAGAAGGGAAAAACTTGTATTTATTGTTTAAACAACTGTGTTTTAGTGTCACTATTTAATAAGTGTAGTAGCACCCAAGTTAAATGCATTCTATTGATTTTTATTTAAATTAAGAAAAAATAAAAATTTTGTAAAATCTTTTTGTTGGTTTTTTAATATTGATTCAATAGCCCCCCCCCCCCTTTTTTCTCTGAAAATGTTAACTCTTTCTAGTCTGGTCTTGATTTTTGTTTTGTTTTGTTTTACTGTAGTACAGTGGTTCTAAAAGTTTAGCAGGCATCAGGAACACCAAGAGAACTTACAAGATACAGAATCTGTGCCCTACCCAGGATTTCTCATTCAGTAGCTCTGGCGTGGGGCCTGATAATTTGCATTTCTAATAGTTTTCCAGATGAAACTGTTGGTCTGACCATTACTCTTTGAGAACCACTGTTCTAGTAATTCTGTTTCACATAAAAGTAAACTTTTCTTTGTTGAATGAGGAGCCTTATATTTTGGGGGCTCTTCCCAAATATTTGGTTATTCTTGGGTGTGTAGGCAGGGTATTTGAAGTCCCCAATGTCCAGTGTGCTAAGCATATTTGTTTACTACAGCCTTATGGGGTAGTTTTAGGGGATGGCCAAGCCTTGATTGTGGAAGAGAGGTAGTGTTCTGAAAAGGGAGCTTCTGTTCATCCGGGGTGTCACCAGCCTCTGGGACACTAACTGTTCTTGCCTGGAGGCAAATACTTCTGTTGCTGTTTACCTGAATTGTTTTAGAGAAGCCTGTCCCTCTTGCATTTCTCAATCAGTTACCTTATCAATTGCCGGAACATCCCTCCTGCTCATAGGATCCATCATTGGTTAAGGGCTAGAGCAGTCTTTCACTCTTCTGTATTTTCTAACTTGCCTTTCCACCTTCCCCGTGCAGGATTAGGCATAGATTCTTTAATTTATTTTATCTGTCTCCTTTCTTGAGGGGATTCTTTAGAGTTTCTGTTCCTTTGGAGGACTCCTTTAGTATGACCCAATGTCCTTATTGATTTCTGCTTATATGATTTTCTGTAATTACCAAGAATTAGGATATAGTAAAGGAATGAGTCAGCATATTCTCTGTCCTCAATTTTGATCTAGCCTCTCCACATTTTATTTACGCATTTAGTAAATACAAATATTAGCTGCATTGCAAGTTTCTTGAGGATTTAGTACTGTACTATAACCTCAGACATACTTATATTTCTCACGGTTTAACAAACGCGTGTTTGCTTAAGTCTTTCCTTTATCTAACCTGCCTTTGGTGGCTTCTACACATAACCTACCTGCCTTGTGTTTAGTTAATGAAATTTTGTTTTAAATATGAGCCTAAGCTAATGATAGTTAAGATAAACTAGAGACAATTAATATTCATAGCAATAATGGTATTTATTGAGGACTTGTGATATATCAGGGTTAAGCTGAGGGCTTTATATGCAAAATCAAAATTTACAAAAACTAGTGAGTAGCGGAGGGCAGATTTAGACTGAATTTTACTCCAGAGCCTATGCTCTTAAGCATTGTACTAACTGCCTCCTAGGAAGGCGTATTTGCTAGATTTCAAAGCCAAATTGCTGATGTGCATTACCCACAGCTTATATGTTCTAATGTGTGTGAGAACACCTGGCATAGGGCAAACCTAGACTCTCGGTACTTCCTAGTAATTACTACACTGAAATAGAAATAATCACCATTGCCTTTTGTTATTGTCTGATATAGTTGATAATGAATACTTTTTATTTCCTTTTAATTTAACTATAGGTAATAGTGCTACAGACTTACTATAGACAATGGCATGCTAAAGTTGTGGTAGAGAATTTAAAAAGACAGAAAATGTTAAGATTCAAGTGGGAAGCAGAGGAAGAAATAAGGAAAATACAAGAAAAAGAGGAATGGATCAAATTGGACTATTACCGGAGGCATAATCCTCAAACAAAAGAAGATTTTGAACTTCTTTATAATGCACTGGAACGTGAGTTTGAAATAGCCTTCACATAAAATATTAGTTTTATAAGTTTTCACCAGTAGGAAAAACAGGTTTACTAAAGACAGAAAGAAGACCTTATTATTTGAGGATGATGTCTTGGGAATCTTTGACTAGAGATTTTAAAGAGATAAATAATGTTTTACATTTGGGACAAGAATTAAAGCAGGAATAAAATTGGGAATGCTTTTATATTAGCAATGGGTAAATAAAATGTGTATACTGCTCTGTAAATTACGTGGTTTTGGTGTATTATCTCATTTGATCATCCCTGTGAGGTAGAAAGAGAAGTATTGCCCAATCTGATTCTCTGATGGTCTTGGCAATTTGTGAACTCAGAGCTGAACCATTTGGAATCCCTCAGTTTAACAGCCTGTCTCTGACTCCGCTCTTTAGAGGGGATATGGGCAATACCTTTTAATTCCCACCCATTAATGATCAGTATAAATGTATAGTCTCAACACAAGTGACTTTTGTGCCTTATTTCTTCCACAATATGTGTGCTAGTCATTGACACAATTAAAAGCTTCAGTTACTTGACTGGCCAAGCACTGCCTACTCAGGGGAGTAGCTACACTGTTCTTGAAGCCTTTCCCATTGCCTCCTTCCAATCTCAGCTTAAAGTTTGTCAGAGGCTTCTATGACTGACAGTAGAACCTGGATATCCTTGTCGTCATCACGGTTCCCACTGTACCCAAAACTTTTCATTTTTGTCACCACCACAATTTGTAATAATACATCTTTTTGTTTAACATTAATTTTCACCACCACCGGATGGTAATCTCCATGAGAGAATAACTTAGGTTTTTGGGGGGATGATTTATTTTTCTGTGCTCAGTTCACATGCCCAACAAATATTAATAGAATGAATGAATGGGTCCCTGAGGGGGAAACCCAAAGATGTTGAAGTGCAGCCATCTCTAGCTTGAGTAACAGAACATATAATTGAATACAATTTTAGGTGTCAGATATTGGGTCTATTTAAATAGCTATATGGTAACATGATATTTACCAAATGATGAAACAAACACTTGGTCTAACAAGCAATACTAATACATTGTTCTCTTTGGTAACATGCAAAATTGAGTGGCATTAGGAATGTGGCAGTGTTTGAGGTAACAGCCTTCTCCAGCTTTACGCCTGCCTCCCCTTTCTCCTAATTGTTGACCTCTGCAAATATTTTCTGTTTTACTTTAAACTTCGCTTCCATTTTCATTTTCTCTCAGATGAAAACAAAGTTTGTTTCTAAGTGTTAAGAGTTAAAAGGCAGTACTTTTGGCAAGTTGTCTGTGAAAGCTCTTATTAACAAGCATGAAACTAAAGTTGTGTTATAACAGAACTCTATTCAAATAATTTTCCAAATTCACATATAAAAAAAATCAAAGGATATTATTGTTATTTTGCTCAGTTGACAGACAGTTGTGCAAAACAACAGAAAATATGTTGAAAGAGGTTCTACTTTTTCTACTTAACGGCTATTAACTTGGACAGGTCACTCACTTCTAAGCCTTAGATTCTTCATCTATAAAAGGAATGAATGATCTTTGGCATATTTACTGCACAGGGCTTTATAAAGTGAAAATAAATATTGCATTTATGAAAGTACTTTAAAAGTGCAAAGACATACATACATAAGTTACCGTTATATGGTAAATAATTTTATACCATTTTCTATATTAAAGTAGAACACACATACTTTGTATGTCTACACATGATTTTTATGGGAGAAAATGAAATTTCTTACATAAAAAGCATTTCTTAGTTTTCTTCCAGCCCTGAAATTCTAAATTAAAACTCAATAATTTAGAAGTTTTGTTGTTGTCTTTGAAACTGCTGCCCTCTTGTGGCTCCTAGTGGCAATTGCACAGTTTGAATTACAGCCCCTAATTATTTTTTCTTTGGGTAATATGTCCCTCAGTAATAAAAGCAAAATATATCATTTTAAGAAAATGAACTTAAGTATGTAAGATAATGTAATGGTTCAAAGTCAAGACCATTTCCAGCAACACTATTTTATTTTTATGTTTTTTTTTTCAATTTCTTAAAGCAGTATGTTGAAGGTGACTCCTTTCATTGATCTGAATTGTCACTCTTACTTCAGCATAGGGATCATTATCTTTAAGAAACTTCTCTTGACATCACGAATTAGGCTCAGAGCCTGTTTTCCTTGTCCATGATTCTCTGTAAACACCACTTTCTTAACTGTCTACATTTGTACCCAGGGTACCTGATAAGACCCTTGTTCATTTTATGTAGTAAATATTTGTTGAATTGAATCTGCTAACCCTTTGCCTTGTTTGAACTTGCGCTGATGGCATTTTCTGACTCTTCTCTAATTATTATTTCTTGATCTTGATCTATCTTGATTTCTAGCTTCTGGAGTCCACTGACGTAATCTGGCTCTGGGCGTTCACTGAATCTTTCTTGGTTCTCTCCATTTAGGCTTTCAGTCTGTGAATGAGGATTTTAAAAAGCAGATTATGAACTGCTAGTGGTGGACAAAATCTTGTATGTTCTGCTATTTCTTATTTGGAAATCACAAGTTTAGATCTCAGAAATTTTGGAATGTATACAGACATTAGGACTAGTCCTGTCCTTTCATTTTATAGTTGAACTTCAGACCCTGGAAATTGGATGATTTGTCCAAGAAGATAAATTAAGGAGATAAAAATAAATATATTCCTTCAAATGAACTAGTTCCTTTAACATCTTTTTCTTTAAAAATATTGGTGACTATTGACATCTGTTATGTACTGAATTGTGTTCCTCCAAAATTCGTATGTTGAAGTCCTAACCCCTAGTACCTCAAAATATAGCTGAATTTGGAGACAGGACCTTTGAAAAAGTAATTTGGAAAAAAATGAGGTCATCTGGATGAGCCCTAACCAGTATGACTGATGTCCTTATAAGGAGAGGAGATTAGGAGACACACACACACACACACACACACACACACACCACACACGATTATGTAGAGACTTTGGAGGATGGTGTCCCTTTAGACCAGGAGAGAGGCCCTCAGAAGAAACTAACCCTTCCATCACCTTGATTTTGAACCTCTGTCTTCCAGAACTGTGAGGACATAAATAAATTTCTGTTTTTTAAGCCACCCAATGTTTGATACTTTGTTATGGCAGTCCTAGAAAACTAATTCAGTATTCCAGTTTTGTTTTTATTATCATCATCCCCATGGAACATATGTTTTATGAAAGGGGGCAGAATCTCTTTTGTTTTCGTCAATGTTTTTTCTGTATAGGTCTGGAAACTGTGAATTCAGAAAGAAAGTAAGTTTTGTCCATCTACTCCTGGTTCCTGTGTGTTTCTATTCCTTATCGGTAGCTGGGACATGCTATTTCTCTGATGTCATGTTCCATTCCTTACTATAAATTTACAGGAGATTGTTCATCTAATGGAGAATTTTGTTGGAATTAAAGTCCGTTATTTTAATTTCTAATTAGCTTCACTGGATTGTTCCCTTTAAAAAAATCATACTAATAATTTGAGCAAAATGTGAAGTTTGAATATATATGAATATAAATGAATTTGAGTGCATATATATGTGCACCAGGACTTAAGTATTAATCTTAGGAGAGCAGTATATTGCTATTTGAGGTTGGTGGGATAGCTTAAGTAATATCCTAGTGGCCTAAATTTATTATTGGTCCCAAAGGTTTCTAATGTAAAACTGGAAGTAAAATAGGCTTACTTATATCATTCAATTTTTATTTGCTTTCTGGGAACATCTATATAATCCCATGAGATAAATATTCTCAGTTATTATTTCCACAAGCAAGCAATTTTTCTCTTCATTCATATACTATCTTTGGATATATAGATTTTGTCAAATTTTTAAAAGTTCTTTTGGTTGGTAGAACTGCTCTTAAAGGATAAACTCATTAATCATAGATTTTCTAGACTTTCATAACATAATTTAGGCCTTAAATTTGCAACCCTTTTGCTGAAGACAATTTAGCTTTTAAATTTAAAAATCTTCTTTTTTGACAGACAAAGCTGTACAGTGTCTGAATAATGTATTCCTGGTGAGGGACAGAGTGGATTCTTGTAAAGAATATCAGTGGCATGTCCCTGGCCTGATCAGGATGATTTCAAATGGAAAGTTGAGAGGAAGAAGAAATAGTTTGATGAAACTTTAAAACTAGATATTATCAAAGGCAGTGGTTATAACAGAAAAGGGCCAGAAACAACAATTTATTTTAGAGAGAGAGGGAGAGAACATGAGTGGGGGTAGGGGCAGAGGGAGAGAGGGAATCTTAAGGTGATTCCTGGCTGAGCGCAGAGCCCCTTGTGGGCTTGATCCCAGGACCCTCAGATCATGACCTGAGCCTAAATCAAGAGTCAGCTGCTCAACCAACTGAGTCACCCAGGTGCCCCTAAAATAAATACATAAATCTTAAAAAAAAAAAATCATTAGTTTTAAGAGTAAGAAATTTGAGTCATCTTATGGAGGAATTTAGCTGGAAAGGTAAAAAACAATTCAGTGATAGGTATTTTCACATATATCAGAATACTAAACATATTTATATATATGTACACATACATATATGGGAAATGTATATATATTAAAATATTAACCACATTTATATATTTATATACATATATATGGGAAGGAAATAACATGTTACCCTCTGTGTATCTTCTTTTGGAAGGTTATCTTCCTGAGGGAAATTATTCTTTTTTTTTTATCATTTTATTTTATTTTTTCTTTTTCTTTTTTTTTTCCTGAGTAAGCTCTATACCCAAGGGGGTGCTCAATCTCACAACTCCAAGATCAAGAGTTACAGGCTCCACCGAATGAGTCCACAGGGCACCCGAAAAAGTGTATGCTTTAATCCCCATCACCTGTTTCCCCTCCTCCCACCCACCTCCTCTTTTGTAGCCATCAGTTTGTTCTCTAGAGTTATGAGTCTGTTTCTTGGTTTGCCCCTCTCTCTTTTTTTACCCCCTTTGTTCGTTTGTTTTCTTTCTTAAATTCCACATATGAGTGAGATCGTATGGTATTTGTCTTTCTGACTGCCTTATTTGGCTTAGTTGGCAAAAACACGTATTCTTTTTTATTTTTTAAATTTTTTTAATTTTAAAGATTTTATTTATTTATTTGATAGACAGAGATCTCAAGTAGGCAGAGAGAGAGAGGAGGAAGCAGGCTCCCCGCTGAGCAGAGAGCCCAATGCGGGGCTCGATCCCACTACCCTGAGATCATGACCTGAGCTGAAGGCAGAGACTTTAACCCACTGAGCCACCCAGGTGCCCCCAAAACACATATTCTTGAAGGGGGGTCTGAGTAGTACATGTTCATGGCTGCTACAAACCCAAACCCTGTATTTTTCAATACTGGGGAGAGCATGTGGTTACTTGGAGGCATAATGTAACATTATCTGCGCTGATTTCCTTCGTCTTCTCTTTATTTGACTCTAATTTTATTGCTTTAAGTTTCTCAGCTTCCATTTTATCCTATTTTTTCATATGTCAGGTGTACAATATGGATGCTTATATTCATGTATAATTTTATTTAAATTGACATACAAATAAAATACTGTTTGTCAGGATATGAGGTAAAAAAATTTTCTGAAAAGATGTGGGATTTTAAAAACTCAAGAGTTTTTCATGTTATTCTTCTAGTCTGGAAGCAAGAAGAATTTGTACGCATTAACCAGTCTTTCACTGGAGCTGAAAGGAAAGCTGCTCTGTGTGAACTTCTGGAGAAAGAGACGCAGATAATTGCTTCCATTGGGAGGCATAGATACATCGCATATATGGCAAACCGGGAAGCATCGATACAAGCTTTTTTGGATAAGGTTAGTAAAGTAACAATTATTTAAATAAGAATGTATCCTGAGTTTAAAAATGTAGAATAATAAACTAAAGAAGAGACTTACATTGTACAAATTTGCACGTTTAAAATTTGCTTGTGTGTTTTTCTTTTTTCTGATACAGCTTTAGACTTTTAACTGTGGCCTAGACTAATAGTTGACAATTAACATGAAATCAATATGTTCGTGACTAAAAGGTTTTGGCCATGAAGGAAAAAATAAAGATACCTTCCTTGTGACTGTTCATTTAGCTTTAGGCTGGCTCTGGAAGTTAGATGAATTGCACACCCTGATGAAATGGAGAGTTATTGAAGTCACAAAATGTCCGGGTTTGGGATGTCTCATAGAAAGCAACCTGGGGAAAAGAGATTTATGTTTTTGCTTTTGCTCACCAAGTCATTAACTGACTAGAACTTTCTGATCAAAAGCATATATGATTATTGAAAACCATGAAAACGTACACTTAAGGGAAAAACTAATTATCTTTTCGTGTTGAAATGGCCTATTTGATATTGATTGCATAGAGTGTTTCCATAGTGACCCGATCTCCTTTTGTAAATCCGATCTTTCCCAACAATTAAAAGCCATTCCAGACAAAAGAAGAAAAGAGAGTTCTTCAAGATCTTTGCCTATAGTGACTCTAGTTGTATGCTTCTTGTTATTTGAGAACATTCATTCTTAAAAAAACTTGTTTTTTTGATACTATAAATGCCCTCTCATTTTACTAATATACTCTCCTGTTTGATCTCAGTATTTCTTGTGGTTTTAACTACTACCTACAGGCTGGAACTCCCTGCAGGTCCAAACCAGACCTCTCTTAGGAGCTTCCAAATCACATATCCAATTGCCTATTGTTATTGCTCTCTGGGTGTCCCAAGAATACACCTTAAGTTGACATGTCAGCACTGAAATTAAACCATCTCACTGGTTCCTCATCTCCAATCTGATCCTGTTTTGTAGCACTCACATAATCTATCTTCATGGGTGTTTGATCATCTATGCATTTGCTTCAGGCAGACACCTGGGCATTACTCTTGACATCCCATCCAACCACCAACCAGTTTGTTTTATTACTTTAATGATCTTCTCAGTCCTTTATTTCTATCTTTTCAAAGCCACTACTACTACATATAGGGAAGTGGCTCTGCCATAGCACCCTGATGACCTTGCCTGTACCCGAACAGGGCAGGCAGGTGAAGACTTGAACCACAGCTAATCTGAATCTTGGTGGAATGCCTTGTGATCCTGCTGGAAAATGAAAGGATGGGAGGCTTCTGAAGAAATGCTATGGAGCAGTTCCTTTCTTTTGTTCCCCTGTGTCCCCTCAGAGGCGGTCATGAGAGGTCTTGTCATGTGTGTGTGAGCTTGACAGTGATTCAGTTGAATGTGGATTTCCTTCTCATTTGGATCACTTTCTGTCTCCAGATGAGGTTCAGCCTCCAGTCTCACCTCTGTCATCCAGACTGCTGCCCTAGTGACCTCACTACACACAGCTCTGCTCCTGCCTCTCCTTACTGTTCTCAGGGAGCAAGGATTTTCGTCATCGATCCACAGCACATCTCACCTGTCCTGCTGTTGTCTCACTGTCATCTCTCCTCGCACACTATAGCTACACTCCTCTAGCTGTGCGCATTCACCTGCACAGCCTCAGAAAGACCACTTGCTTTCTTTCATGCTTTTTCCTCTAATGTTGCCTCCACACAGAACATACTTTCCCTCCTTCCTTCGTAGCTAGCTAGCTACGTACCCTTCAAAACAAGCTCAGATGCCCCTTCTCCCAGAAGGGATCTGCTGATCGTCCTACTCTAGCCTGTACTATACGCTTTCATGAGACCCTGTTTCACTTTTGTTTTAGTACATAGTGGTCAGTTTTTGTTATATCTACTTACATATCTGTATTTACATCTGTGAATCATTCTTAGATACTGAGTTTCTTAACCAAGAGCAGTCTTTATCTCTGTATCCTTGTATCCTAGCAGGGTGCTTATCATTGAGCTTTACTAAATGCTTGTGGAGAAGGCAGGGAGGAAAACAAAGGGACAGAAATATGGTTGTGTAATTTCGTATTTCAGGTATTATCAAGAAATTAGGCACTGGAGATACTGTCGTTTCAGATTCTTGAACCTCTTCATTCTAGAAAAGATGGAAGCATAATATTCATATTTTTCCAGTCATATTTCAAACTAAACTTATTCCTTTAGCAAGTTTCTTTATCTTGAATCCGGCTTCACCACCAGGAGCTGTGTTCCTTACCTGTCTGATTGTTAACCTTACCAACAAGGATAGCATGGACCTAGGGCAGCAGAGACCCAGAATAATTGAAGGAGCTGGGGGCCTCTGAGGTATGGTGGACAGGGAGGATGAGTGGCACCTGCCCTTCCTCATTTGAGGCTAGAACTTCTACAGGAGTTCCTAGTTAGGCTTTCTCTGATGCTTTGTTTGCTATAAACTACTTTAAATCCTTCTTATTAATACTTATACAGTATCTATCCTACTTATGTCTTTATACCCCCTCCCATCCTGCCCCACCACCCCAGGCTTCAGGTCTAACATTGTATCTAAACCTTTATTGAATTATAAAGAGGTCAAGTCCCCACATACAATATTGACTCTGGAGCCGGTTGATGCCCATTGCTCTTTCTCATGAAGGGTAGCACTCTACAAAGGTCTTGAACTCTCACCAGAAAAAAATGAGGTGGAGAAATGTTGTTCACAAGAATTTTCATGAGGAAGAAGGATGTGGTCTTTGTCTTTTTTTTTTTTTTTTTGTAAAAACTGTTAAGTTTTTGGGGTAGGAACTAAAACCCTGAAGGATCCTAAGTGTAGAAAGAATTGCCAAGAAGATGGAAGTCTTTTGAGTGTTGCCAGAAGAGAAAAAGAGAAAGTCGAGTGAGGAGACAGTTGGAAGGCAATGGGCACAATGTGACTTTTTACTAAATAAATGATTAAGGGCAAGATTTTTTCTTTTTCTTTTTTTTTTTTTTCTTCTTTTTTTTGTTAGTAAGAGAAACAGAACAAGAGCAATGATTGGGGCTTAGTGTCCACACTGATTCAGGACAACACAAAAGGATGCAAGCGAGACCAGAAGACTGAAGGAAAAAGGGAAAAATTAGCCACAAAAACTTGTAGAAATCAAGGGAAAGGTTTTTTGTGAGTCATAGGTTTTAGAATTTGAATTCTAAATTCACAGTTACCTCAGCTGATAAATCAGTTAATCTCACCAATCGTCAGGCTAAGATTTAAAGGAAATGGACATTTTAGCTAATACAAGGGAATCTTACCTTAGTTTTGACCAAAATGTTCAGGGCAAGGAAAACACATCCACAGGTTGGCACTGCTACGCTTGAAGTTGATCCTAATCCATTACATAGCTTAATTAGTCTAGTCCTTAAAAATATTGACTAACAGTGACTTTGGCCTACTTTTAATCTGTTATGGTAAATTACAAAATCTTTGTTATTCTATTTAAATTCATTTAAATCACTTTTTTGTATAGGATGCCATACTAAACATTATAGAAAACAATAGAGTTAGGGGTGCCTGGGTGGCTCAGTCTTAAGTGTGTTAAGTGTCTGCCTTCAGCTCAGGTCATTAACCCTGGGATCCTGGGCTGAACCCCAACTTGGGCTTCCTGCTGGGTGGGGAGTTGGCTTCTCCCTCTCCTACTCCCCCCGCCCCTGCTTGTGTTCCCTGTCTCGCTGTATCTCTCTTTGTCAAATAAATAAATAAATAAATAAATAAATGACCAATAGAGATAGATTTTATAGTCTTTCCTTGGAAATACTTCTACAATATCTACTCCTCTTTAGGCCTGTCTACCTCTTCCCTCTCCCACACCTAGCACTGTCTCTAATAGTCAGGTGGAGATAGTGCTGATTTCATAAAACTTGAAGTAACTCATTATCCAGCAGTTTGGTATTTTTTTTTAATTACTAAGAAAAAGTAGCTTATAATGAATTAATCCCTGAAACTAATCAATGTCAGAGTTTTTCAAATGTCAAAACTAATGATCAGAGCTATAATGCAGACTTTAAAATCCGCATTTAGCCCTGTAACGTATAGATATATAACGAAAATATTTATTTTCCTATAATTTGGAAATAACTTTGGAGAATAAAATTTTATGTTTGGTTTTAGTTGAACTTCATTGTATTTAAATATTACATGGCTTACTGAACTAATATTTTATTTTTAATCCTCTTTCCTGCACATAGAATTTCTGAGTAATGAATGCTGTTATTTCCAATAGTCCAATCAAGGCATTAAACTAATCAGCTATTACGGATTCATACTAAACCTTCATTCTCCATAAAAGGCTTAATCTAAAGATTTTTTGGAAATATTAGTTAAATAATCTGTAATTTTAACACAACAAACATTGACCTTGGCAGCAGATTATCAAATGTTAGAAACTCACAAGCCAATAGAGCTGAAAAAAAGCAGGCCAAGAAATTCGAATAAAAAAGCATCAGCCAGTTTCTAGTGTATCTTGGGTTCTCTTCACCCAAACTGTGTTCAAGAGACAATTTGAATTTCTGCAGGACATTTTCTCTAGAGTCAAGGCCATTTATTTCTTTGATTCATATACCACTTCTCACAGTCACTAGCTAAAAAAACTGCAGTTCTTGTGAGCTCTGTCATTTAAATGTTTTTTTTCTCCCCCATACTCTGGTGGCCAACAGCTAATAGGATAGAAAAATGCAACCGATTTTTGCTTCTCTCTGAGCACCGTAGTTCACAGGGGTGTCCTCTGCGTATGAACAAAACCCCTTTGCTGTTGTAAAAGAAAACTTGATCACTGCGCAGTAGCTTTTGGGGGGTTAGGGTTATTCTTAATTTGTGCCCTTGTGGACCTGAGTATTAATTTAGGAGGAAGAAAGCCCTCCTCTCCCAGTGCAGTCATTTCTCCTCTTCTGTGGAAGCCTGCTGCTCTCAAGGTTTTTGTTATCTCTCCACCTTCCCTTCCTTGAAATGTGTCTTCCTGCTGTTCTTCTGTTTCTCTCCTCTGGAGTCTGCCCTGTCTCAATTGTTGGCAGCTTAATGGAATTTATTACGCTCCTGTTTTCCAAAGCAATTTAAGAACATGATTGTTGTACATCTCTCATTACAGCCAAAGCATTCAAAGAAAAAAGAAAATAGGAAAGAGAAACAAGCAAGGTTGACGCATTTTCCTGTGTCAGAGTTAAAAAAAAAAAAAAAAAAAAACCTTAAGGCCTGAAATCAAAGAAGCTTAAACTTGAATGAAGACCAAGTTATCAGTGTTGGCAGAAATATATCCAAGTGTAAAAACAGCTTTGTCAAACAGAATTTTTTTCTCTCTTTTACTGCTAACTAGAGAAACTCAAACTTCAAATCCAGGATTCTTTGATTATGTCGCTCAGTTCCCTTTACTCTGGCTAATTCCTGGTTATGCTTCAGGTTTCATCTTGGATACAATTTTCTTTTCACCCAATAATTGCTTCGTAGCAACCTGTGGTTAATTTCCTATTTACCTGCAATCATCAAGCATAATCACCCTTTATTTTAATTACTTATTTTCTTATCTTTACATATTATTAGATCTGAGAGTTCTTGAAGTCAGTATATTATTTTATTTACTCTGCCTAATACACTGACTAATATATAGTAAACAAAACAAATATTTGTTGAATGAATGAATGAATGAATGAGTATGGTAGGCCCTCTCAGATATACAGAACTATGTGAGAGATTTATTTCTTATAATCTTTCAGGAGAAATAAAATTAACAAACAAGATAACTGTAGAACAATTTGGATTTAAATTTCACTGCCCCAAGTGATTGAAATAGAGACACTGCATACTTGTGTGTGTACATGTGTGTGTTCACAAGTAGCAAATGTGTTCACGGTAGCCCTTCAGATACCAGCAATGTCATTGATTCAAAACATAGTTAAGAATTTTTATGGAAAAGGTAGGGTTTGAATTAAAACTTGGAGAGCGGGAAGGATTTGGACATTGAATGTATTTGGAAGAAATCCAAGATATTACCATATCATACCATATTATATAGGGCTAAAAACTTGGAGGGGAGATGGAGTTAAATCAATCTTACTAGCTAAAATACAATTTAGTAGATGAACTAGGCATTTCATTAAAAGGTAGTTATGCTTGGATTATTACAAATGAAGTAAGTTACTGCCTGCAGAGCAAAAGGTATTGTCCACATTACTGAAAGGAAGGAAATTGCATTTAATAGAACCACCCTGAAGAAAATTGCATGGAAAGATAAAGATATTAGTTAGACTTTAAAATATCACAATATGAAACTTAGCCTAAGGTTGCTTATACCTTAAAACTTTTAAAAAAGGAGCCTTGAAACAAACATTAAACTTTAGTAACACTCTGAGGCCTCCCCCAAACAAGGATATATCTATTTAAAACAATATATATATTTATTTGTGTCTAAGTACTAATAATTAAATGACTAAATATTCTCTTTTTTAAGGTTTTGTTTTGTTTTGTTTTTTGTTTTTTGTTTTTTTTTTTCAGTTGGAAAGAGCAGAGAGAGAGAGAGAGAGAGAGAGAGAGAGAGAGCACATGAGCAGGGGGAGGGGCAGAGGGAAAGGAAGAAGCAGACTCCTTGCTGATGAGAGAGGAGCTTGATCCAAGGACCCCAGAATCACGAGCTGAGCTGAAGGCAGACTCTCAACCGACTCAGCCACCCAGGCGCCCCTATAAGATATTTTCTTACTGAGCTGTTTCCCTTTTATAATCCTTTATAAATTTGAGTTAATTCTATCAGTCTGCTAAATTGTAGTACATTATTTAATATTAGGTTTATGCCCTAAGAATATAGATTTATTATAGGCTTATAGCCTCTCATTTGCTGAATTAAAACTAGAACTGGAATCTAAAGTTTCTGATGAAAATTCCTAGCTCTGATCAGCACTTATTTTGGCTTTGTTCAGAAAATGCTGCCATTCCTTTGAAAATATATCAAATAAAGTTGTTTTTAGATGGTTCTTTTCAGTTTTCAATGCAATTTAGCTAATATGAAATGCAAAAAATATATATATAAAAGTAATTTAAGTCTGCAACTAAAAATTCCTCATAATACTGTCATTCTAAATACCACCTTATATTATTTCTCTATTTGGCTAGTCTGCATTCCTGATGATTTGTTCCTATACGTGGGCTTCTGTTTAAACTTTAAATTGTATCAAATCTAAGATTTAAATGGCTTCAAGTATGGCATAAATTGGACTGCAGGTCTCCAAAGCAATTACCATTCAGCATATAAAAAATCCAGCATTTGGACAATTAATAGTCGTCATCAAAATAGCCTTGTTTCTGATAGATTAACATCAGGGAAAGAAATTGATCAGCTTTATCCCACAAAGGAGAGGAGAAATAGTGAGTTTTCACTGTGAAATTTCTAGGTGAATGCATCTTTTCTTAAAGTCTCAGTAAGAAGGAACAGGAGCAGTGTCAAACACAGACTTAATCTTTATTAAAGATTGCAGTGGTGTCACTGGTGTCTTATTCCACACTCTATCTCCTGAATTCTTAGCCCAAGAGTCCGCAGATGAGTTTTAGGGCAAAGAAAGGCCATTTTGAACCCTCAGTTCCTGGCGTGGGCTAGGTTGGGAGGCACCAATCCAGATTTGGAAATAGGGAGTGAGAATCTTGGCCATCAGCTGGGACCACAGTACTGCTAAGATAGCTAAATATAGCTGTTTGACCAGGACATCTGCTTTGTAAGGAACTGTGAACTTGTTACAGGTTTATGTTACGGAAAACAAAACCTTAACTCACAGAGTCCTCTTTTGTAGTATCTGTAGGTCTAATGCTTTGAGGATTATAACCATTGCTCCTCAAAAATTGTTTTCAATTGGCAAAGCATGATCAAGACACATTTCTATAAATCAGTATAACCAAGCAGATTATATTTTTACACATTCCAAATAGCATGCCTTTTCCCAAAGGTAATGAGTTATTCCGTATACCCATTAAGCCATTCGACATACTGATTAGTACAAACTAGTAGCAAATTCTGAACCCTGTAGAAATGTTTGCACTTCGGCAGACTGAATAGCTCTTTTATATATATATATTTTTCCCTGAAATGTTTTACTTTCCCATGGTCTACAAATTCCTCAATTAATTTCCTCAAGTTTTAGTGATACTTTTATTCATAAAGCATATGATACTAAATTAGCTTTTAGCAGAAGTAACAAAATTATTTTTTAACCTTTCATTAACTGATAATTATAAACATAATATTATTTTTAAGTGTTCAGCTCCAAAGGTATGGAGAACATTGAGTGGCAAAATAATTGAGATGGATACGCAGTTTACCATCAGAGCCAGAGAGCTGCAGAACATCTATAAGTGCATTCTGCTGAAAAATATCTCTCAAGATGAAAGGCTGGATGTACTCCTAACGCTTAAACATACTGTGAAGGTACATTAACTTTCTCTTAGTTTTGAGGTATTACTATCAATTTTTAAAAAATGAATACTACAATAAACTTTTGTATCAATTATGAAGATGATAAATCAATGTTTATATATATGAATTTATTTTGTCAACAGCTATATTGTTTTGGTGTGCTTTGGGGAGGATGTGGTTTATGCATTAATATTTATCTAAAAGTTCTCAAACTATATATTATGATATGTAATAAATATAAATGTAGCAAAATGAATATTCTAAACATAAATATACCCATATCTATGCAGCGGATGCAAATACATGGGGATTAATACTCAACTCAGTTCAATAAAACAGCAATTGTCTATATATTTTGACCCTTTTCGGTGAAAAAAATTTTTTAGCAGTTTTAAAGCAGCATTAGAATATTTTAAATTTTTTCTCTTTATTGATTTAAGACACTTTAAGTGGTTGAGTAGATGGTTCTTGTTGGAAAGTAAGTCTCCATAGATCTCTTGTATTTCTCCCCATCCTTTTTTTTTTTTTTTTTTTAACAATTTTATTTATTTATTTTGGAGAGAGAGCAGGAGTGGAGGGAAGCAGCAGAGGGAGAGGGAGAAGCAGACTTCCCAACGTCGGGCTCTATCCCAGGACTCTGAGGTCATGACCTGAGCCACATTTAACCAGCGGAGCCACCCAGGTGCCCCCATTTCTTCTCATCTTGAGAACAAAGGCATTGACTCAATTAGGCATTGACTGCCTTTGTTCTGGATTACCTTTTTAAAGATGTTTGTGTAGTGACTAACATTGGAAGATAGAAATAGTTGGGAAGAAAGTGAGAAGCAGTAGGTCCAGAGTTTGGAAATGAGCACGATATCCATGGTGGGCAGTAAAAAAGCCAGATTGGAAAAAAGAGTGCAGGTAGGGAAGAATACAGTTAGAAATCCTCCTAACTGACATACTTAGGAACATAAACTGGCTGACAATAATAATAAAAAGAAAACAAAAAAAAAGGGTAGGCTTATAAAAAAATTGTGCATATTTTAAATAATATGTTTAACCTAGTATATCTACATGTATATTTATTTAATAATATTTTGATAGAGGATTAAGGCCTTTAAGCATGACTCAAATTCTGGATCTATTCATTATAGCTATATAATATTAGATAAGTTATTTAATATTTCTGAAAATCAGTTTCATCATTTATAGAATTAGTTGCTTGGATATAAATATATGTGTGTATATATATGTATATATATATTTATAAAATATAAATAACTATAATCTATATATCTCAGTGCTTACAAATAGGGAGTCCTCAATGAATTATAGGTATTACTTTGATGATGATTACTAAGAGAGATCAGTGTATCTTAAACCTGAGGACACATTAGAATCATCTGGAAAGCTTGAAAGAGAGAGCAAGATTCACAGAGACAGGAGAGAGATTGAAAGAGAGAGAATATGAGAATCAATGAATAAGGGATAATATCTAGGCCCCATTTCAGAGAAGTTAAATTAGATCCTCAAGTGGGAGGGCAATGTTAAAACCTTTAAAAATCTCCCCTAGGTCATTGTAATATGCCTTTATGGTCAAGGACCCCTGATATAGACTCTTGAGTTAGCTTTACCAAGAATGTATTAAAAGGTACAGAAGAACATTATTTTACAGTTACACTGACTTCACGTTCTGACTCCTTATTCAAACTGTGTTTTTTTTAATCCTCTCTTGAGCAGTTGGAGCAACATACTTCTATTTTAGTACTCATAGATCCTACCTTAATCACCTGACTCCTACTTGGGGCTTTCCTTTTCAACCATTCTCATTTCTGTGACTTTATCAAAAAATTATTGTAAATTATACAAATTTTCAGAAAAAATATGTAAAACATACATATATATACAATTTAACAAATATGAAGTCATCAACCATGTAACCTGTCTCTGACCCCAGAACAGGACATTGCCAACATTACGAGTATCCCTCTTTCTCTTTGAAATCCCAGTTCACCTTCTCATCCCCTAGAATGTTGACTTTCACAGCAGTCATTACCTTGATTCTCTTTATATTTTTACCACCTATGTATGATGTATGTATGTATATATATATCTATATATCTACATATATCTTTAAATAATATAGTTTAGTGTTGCTTACTTTTGGGTTTTATTTAAATGGAATGATACAGAAAAAACAAAACAGCCTTGCTGTTTTGCTCAACAACATTAATTTGTAAGATTGATTTGTTATTGTATATAGCTGTAGTGTATTCACTTTCATACATGTGATATTCTATCAGTATATGTATTCTATGAATAAGCCATCACTTATTTATGTCATCAATTTATTTGTGGATATTTGGTCGTTTCTAATTTTGAATTATTATGAACAATGATTCTATATGCACATTTCTCTAAAGCACCTAAAGAGTGGAATTGGTAGATTGCAAATTACACATATCTGAAGCTCTACTAGATAATGTCAAGTTTTTTTCCAAGTTAGTTGAACCAATTTATACTCCTACCAGTTTCTTTTGGAATTTCTTTATTTTAGAATATAGTTTTCAGTTTGGTGGTAATTTCGAAAACTAACTTAGTGACTTTAAAAATTCTGTACTGAATATGTTTGTGTTTTATATAGGAACATGAATGTAAACTGACTCAGGAAATTCTAGAATTGATTGACAGAGAGGTGGACCTTATAATGAGAGGAATCAAACATCATAATCTTGAAGGACTCAGAAAAAGAATTGCAACACTCTTTTTTCATTACATCAAAACACCTCTATTTAATCCAGAAGTTGCAAGACATCTTAAGGTACTCTACTTTTTTTCCTTTATTCCTTTCTCAGAATTCTGAGATATGCCATAGTAAATTGAAGTAATTCAAATTTTGTTTTAATGCTTTAACTTGGGGTCCATGTGGAAGACCATCTTGTTGGTGAAATCTCTTTTGAATGATTGTTTTTTATGTCAATAAATTAAATGTAGTCATTTAATTTCTTCTGTGTTTGTATTTTTAAGTTTGAATTCTTTTCCACTCTCTGAACCAAAGTGAATATCACACTGAGCAATCCTGTTTTCTCACACTATCATGCTTTTGAACATACTGCTATTTCCACCTGGAATGCTGTCCCCTACTTCACTCAGCTAACTCTTGTTCATTTTCTGACATTTAATTCATGGGTCCCTTCCTTCATGAGGTCTCAGAGAGAGTTAAACTCTTCATTTCTGAGATTCTACATGTCCCTTGTTTGTGTTTCCTTATGAGACTTATTGCTTAGTCATAGTTACGACTGAACAGATCTGTGTAGATATCCTGAGAGAACTTCCAATGTAACATGTATTTGAATTAAACTACCATTTCCAGCTCCATATGCTTAGGCCTCTATGAAGATTTTGCTGTCTAGGGCCAAGGAAAGTATCTTACTGCCTTCTTACTGTCCAAAACTATTTAAAACACTTTTAAGTTTGGAAGGGAGTGGTTTACTAAAGAATTCTAAATAGTGTTTTATTCTAATGATTGTATTTAGAGTTGTAATTTATTAAGAACCCGGCTAAACATGTATTTCGCTCTTTTTTTGATGTAAAATCTCAATATTTAGGTAAAACTTTTATTTTTTATTTTTTAAAAGATTTTATTCATTTATTTGAGAGAGAAAGAGAGAATGAAAGAGAGAGAGAAAGAGAGCATGAGAAGGGGGAGGGTCAGAGGGAGAATCAGACTCCCTGCCGGACTCGATCATGGGACTCCAGGATCATGACCTGAGCCGAAGACAGTCACTTGACCAACTGAGACACCCAGGCACCCTAGTTAAAACTTTTAGAAAAATAAAATTAATTTTATATTTTATTTTAAATGGATTTTTATTTTTTATTTTATTTTTTATTATTTCTTAAAGATTTATTTATTTTTAGAGAGAACAAAAGAAAGAGAGAGCACATGCAAATGGGGAGAAGCAGAGGGAGAGGGAGAAAGAGAATCTTAAGCACGCTCCCCACTGAGCCCAGAGCTTGATGCGGGGCTCGATCTTACAACCCTGAGATCAGACCCGAGCAGAAACCAAGAATTGAATGCTCTACTGATGGAGCCACCCAGCTACCACTTTAATGGATTTTTAAAACTTAATTGTATCGCAAGAGAATAAACAAAAAGTCAGTGGTGCCTGGCTGCCTCAGTCTGTAGAACATGCAACTCTTGATCTCAGGGTTATAAGTTTGAGCTCCACGTTGGGTAGAAAGATTAGTTAAAATAAAATCTTAAAAAATATATATATAATTATAACAAAACTCCAAGAGAAAAATTGCCCATTATATTATTTCTTATTCAAATTAATATTCTACTAGCCCAAGCTACCTTCTAGTCCTCTGTATACTTAACTCAGCTTTTATATGTTTGCAGTAATAAATTTTAATATTCTACACATTAACATAACAAATTTGACTATTTGGGGTCAGTTTTGACAAATGCGGTCATGTAATCAATAGCACAATCAAGATAAGAAATAGTCTTGCCTCCTCCCCCCGAGTTCCCTCATGCTGCCACTTTGTAGTCAGCCCTTCCCCCAGCAACCTGACCCTTGACGGACATGGGTCTGCATTGTATATCTATGGTTATACCCAAGCCAGTGTGTCATATAAATGGAATCCCACTATATGTAACTTTTTGAGAATAGGCTTCCTTCCTTTAGCATATTACATTTGATACTCACCCATGTTTTTGAGTGAATCGTTAATATGTTGTTAGAGTTGAGTAATATTTTTGTTGTCTGGGTATACTAGAGCTTTTTTAGCCATTCACAGTTATAGAACATTGGACTGTTTGTTAGTGTTGGGCTTTTGTGAGTAAAATCACTACAAACACTTGATTGTGAGTTTTTGTGTAAATTGATTGTTTTGGATTAAATACATAGGAAGTGGGATTTTTGAGTCATCTGGTAAATGCATATTTACCTTTATAAGAGATGGCCAAACTTTGTTTCCACACTGGCTGAACCATGTTTCATCCCTATCTCTAATGTGAGAGTTCTAATAGTTCTGCATCCTTGTTAGCAGCTGGGATTGCCAGTCTCTTTTAATTTTGGAATTCTAATAAATGTATAGTAGTATCCCATTATATTTTAATCTGTGATTTCCTAATGCATACAATACTAAGCATCTTTTCGTGCATCTTTTTTTACCATCCATGTAACTTTTTGGTGAAGTATCTGCACATACCTCTTCCCACTACCCCTCTTCTTAAAATTGAGTTGTTTGTTTTCTCATTACTGAGTTTTGAGAATTCCTTGTGTATTTTATATGTAAGTCCTTTGTAAGATACATGATTCGTAAATATTTTTCCTCAGTCTGTAGCTTGTCTTCGCATTCTCTTAACATTATCTTTAACAGAGCAATTTTTTTTAAATTTCAATGAAGTTGAATTTACCCCTTTTTAAAATGGATCATGCTGTTGGCATTTATTTTGTACTAAAGAAATCTTTTTCAAAGAATTAATATTGTTAAAATATTCATACTACCCAAAGTGATCTGTACATTGCACCCAATCCCTATCAAAATTTCAGTGGCATTTCCCACAGAAATGAAAAAAAAAAAACCAACCCTAAAATTTATATGGAACCACAAAAGAGCCTGTATAGCCAAAGCAATCTCTAGAAAGAAGAACAAAGCTGGAGGCATCATGCTTCCTGATTTTAAAGTATATTCCAAAGCTATATAGTTCGAACAGTGTTATACTGGCACAAAAACAGATACATAGATCAGTGCCACAAAACAGAAAGCCCAAAAACAAACCCACAAAGGAGTTAAGAACATACTGTCGAGAAAGGATAGTTTCCTTACTAAATGATGTTGAAAAAACTGAATAGCCACATGCAAAAAAAATCAACCTTTATCTCACACCACGTACAAAAATCAACTCAAAATAGGTTAGATTTAAATATAAGACCTGAAACTATAATACTATTAAAAGGAAATACATGGAAAATCTTGTTGACCTTGACCTTAGCAGTGATTTTTTGGTCATGGTAACAAAAGCAAAGGTGACAGAAGCAAAAATAGATGTGATTTATCAAATTGAAAACCTTTTGCACAGAGAGGAAACAGTCAACAAAATGAAAGGTGACCTACAGGATGGGAAAAAATATTTGCAAACCATGTATCTGATGAGTTAATATTTAAAAAAAAAGTCACTTATAACAACAGCAAAATAACTTTAACCCAACTTTAAAATGGGCAAAAGAGGGGCACTTGGGTGGCTCAGTGGGTTAAGCTTCTGCCTTCGGCTCAGGTCATGATCTCAGGGTCCTGGGATCGAGCCCTGTGTCGGGCTCTCTGCTTGGTGGGGAGCCTGCTTCCCCCCCACCCCCTGCTGCTCTGCCTACCTTGTGATCTCTCTCTCTGTCAAATAAATAAAAAATCTTAATGAGCAAAAGACCTCAATAGACATTTTCTCGAAGAATATATAATGGCCAACACGAACATGAAAAAGTGCTTCACACCACTAATCTTTGGGAAATGCAAATCCAAACCACAATGAGATATCCTCTTATACCTATAAGAATGGCTAGTATCAAAAAGACAAGAAATAACAAGTGTTGGCAAAGATATGGAGAAAAGGGAGCCCTTGTATTCTGTTCTCTGAAATTTAAATTGGTACAGCCATTACAGAAAACAGTATGGAAGTTCCTCAAAAAAATAACAATAGAACCACTATATGATATAGAGTTTCAAGTTTTGAATATGGATCATTAAACCAATCCAAATTTAGTGTTAAGATAAATGAAATGAGAAAAACACTTAGTTTAGCAGGCTTTTATTTATATGTGAATCTAGCCTATAAGATTAATGTAGCATGACACCAAAAATCTAAATTCTTTTAAAAAATAATATAGATTTCTTAATATTTTGGCAGGATAAATGAATACTGCTTGAAATTTAAATTTTGTGTAGAATGGGAAGTTAAGGAAAATAAGAATTAACCAACTTTTTAATCTCATTCTAAGATAAGTTAGCCCTTAGTGCTTCTGTTGAATAATGTTTGGCCTGACTTTCGTAACTTTCTTTCTTTTCTTTTCCTTTTTTTTTTTTTTTTTTACTACTTAGGTCCCTCAAGACCCATTGAAGTTTTATAAAAAGATTTACTTTTGCCACGGTTGCCAGCTCTATTTGCCTTCCACAGAGTTTGCCGTCTCATCCACCTTACACCGCATATACCGGTGTCGTCACTGTATTAACCTTGACAATGAGACTCGAAAACGAGAATCATTTTTGAAGTACAAAGGTTTACTTCAGCGGCTCTACTATTCAGAAGCTGATTATGAGGATGATTCCAAAATTGCTTTCCTAATCCAGGTATGATCAGTGCGGGTTGCCAGTCATGGATGAAATTTGTTCACTGATTTTACAGAAAAGATTCCTGCTTTCCTACAGAAACCTTTTAAAATTATGGTTTGGGGCGCCTGGGTGGCTCAGTGGGTTAAAGCCTCTGTCTTCGGCTCAGGTCATGACCTCAGGGTCCTGGGATCGAGCCCCGCATCAGGCTGTCTGCTCAGCAGGGAGCCTGCTTCTCTCTCTCTCTCTCTGCCTGCCTCTCTGCCTACTTGTGATCTCTGTCTGTCAAATAAATAAAGAAAAATCTTTAAAATAATGCTTCTTTTCTTTATGCTTATACTTTGCGAAGCTTGCCCCTCTGGCAATTCTAAGTCTGAAGACCTCGGGATAAAAAACCATTTCAAGAATTTTAGCTACTATAGTTTAGATTAAAAAAAAAAAAAAGGGTTTTTAAACAGTTACTTCATTTCCCCCCATTTTCCTTCTTTTTTCATTAAGACAACAAAGTCTTTTTAATAACACTAAGGAAATTGCTTAATCCTTATCAAATCTCAATTTCTTCATTTGTAAAGTGGAAAAAAAAATGGCCTACAATAACCCTGAGGATAAGGGTTAGGATAAGGATAGTGGTGAATAATACATTTTGAGAAGCCCTGAATACCATATACACATAAGGTAAAATTAGCATACTAGAGGAAATACATGCATCTTTCTCTGGGTTAAAGATGCAGTCTCTCTGACTGTGAAACTGATAATGTAGCTTGGGCAGAGTGAGCAGAGATTTGGTGAAAAATTAGAAGATACGGGGCGCCTGGGTGGCTCAGTAGGTTAAAGCCTCTGTCTTCGACTCAGGTCATGATCTCAGGGTCCTGGGATCGAGCCCTGCATCGGGCTCTCTGCTCAGCAGGGAGCCTGCTTCCCCCTCCTCTCTGCCTGCCTCTCTGCCTACTTATGATCTCTATCTGTCAAATAAATAAATAAACTCTTAAAAAAAATTAGAAGATATAAGAAGCACTAAAAACTTTATGAATAAAGTTTCTCTTTTAAAAATATGCTCAATATGATTATTTCCTCAAGTAATAGAATAATCTTAAAGAATTGTTATGTTGAGAAGAAAACATTGTTTTTCAAACTTGTGTTGACATGCAGCTACAAGATATTCAGTACCTGGTAGAGAACATCTGGGCATCACAGTCAGTGCTCAGTGCCTGGAAGGATCTCAATGATCTGGTCATGGTCAGGTGGGATAAGTCCTTGGAATGGTCCCCCTGGAACTGCATTCTTCTTACCAAAGATGAAGGCGTTGCTCATCTCAAGCTAACAAGTATCGAAGAGGTAAGAAAGTGGAAATTTGTTTGAGGAATTAATTTGATCAGTGAGAATATTAGAGTATAACCTTTTACTACATTCCATGCATAATTTACATATTTCCATTGGATGAAGAAACAGAGAACGAATAACAGTAACAAAATGTGTGGATGGTATTTATGGCTGCAATTAAAATTAAAAGGATGCTAAGGACAAGATAAGAGATCTGAACATCTTGCAAGTATCTAAACTTGGTTCCCCTGTCTGCTAATAATAACAAGTTCAAGCGTGTTATTCCATGGTAAATTCCATGAGTACAGGGAATTTTATTTGGCTTATTCATGTCTGACTCTCTAATAAACTACACCAGTGCCTGTCACACATTAGGAGTTTTAGTTAGTATTTGCTGAATGAATACATGAAATACCAGATAGATATTATATAACCTAGAATCTGCCCTTCTTTGATTAACCATCATGAGTCTGTCTAAAAAGCACACTAAATTCTCAAATTTTGCTCATAATCTTGTGCTCTAAATGGGAATCATAGTGAGGGGTATGGTTCTGAGACTCCATTTTTTATTTTCTCCCAACTAACTTGGAGTGAGGAAAGCATTGTAAAAATTCAATACCATTTAATTTTAGTTAGTTACAAGATGCAATCCATAAAACCTTTTGATGAGCAGAATTGAGTTCATCAGCAATTCACTTACACCAAGCAAACATAGGATCCCAACAGCTGATACTGATTCTCCACCTTCTGTTGATTAAATTTCTATACTATTAATTTCATGCAAAATATCAGTTAAGAGAAAATAAAGAAATGACTTCAAATTTAATAGTCATTTTGAATGGCACTATTCTCTGCTTCTGTTTTTACTGGGGAGGCAGAAGGTATAAAGAGGAGAAACTAGTTAAATTTTTAGCTTTTTTGAATAGTTTTCTAGGAGAAGCCAGGCTCAGAAAAAGGGATTGAAAGAAAAAACAGCATGAAACTGAAACTGTGTTAAATATTATATTTATTAAACTAAACTGCTTCATAAATATTTAATCACAGAAAGCATAGCCAACACTACAATATTATTTCATCTAGGACCCGTAGTGGGATTGAAGTTCATTACCAAAGCTGATATTACTGTTTCAATTAATTCACATACTCCTTTTGTGTATTTAATCAAATTACTGCAGTACCAAATTAAATGTTCTATTCACATGCATTTCTGATTTCAGGATGGCAATCTTACTGAATTTCTATAAATAGAGCTAAGGTTCTCAACCAGACAAACTAAAAAAAAAAAAACAATAACAACACCTTTTTGTGGTTTCGGCCTAGTGTAATCGGTTAAGTATTAATATTCAGCCTCATTAAAGAATAGTTTATGTCTTGCCACAAGTTAAAGCATTTCTAGGATTTCCTTAATGCACAGAGATATTTGTTTTCTCAGTAAGAAAATGCTCAAAATTTAAAATAATCTTGGCTCCCTGAAATCATGACACAAGTTATAGGAAAAGCCTGGAAAAAGGCTCTGTTCTCTGAATGTAAATGATGCAGAGCGGTTTCTTGCGTGCACTTTGGTCAAAGTAAGAACAATAGTGGATTTAAAGTCAGGAGACCTGACCCAGTATTTCCCCATTTCTGTCACTCGTAATCTATAGGACATTAAGACCTATTTCTTTGCATCATAAATTTTTGTGAAGGTGAGCTAAACACATGCAATCAATACAGAGGATCAGAGCAGCCCTGGTTGAATTCTGGCTCTGTCACTTAGGAGCTGGGAGAAGTCAAGCAGATTTGCTCATGTCTCGGTGCCCTAGTTCCCTCATCTGTCAAAAGGGGATAATGTGAAAAGGGGATAATATATACTGGATATCTTTCCATATTATATTACTCTTTAAAAGTTGCTTATTGTTCCTTTGCTTGTATGTACCATAATATGCTTATCTTAAGTTTAATGATTACATTTTTGTTCTGTGAAGGTGCTTTGAAAACCTTTTAAGTTCTGTACACATGTAATTTAGTGTTGCATATCAGAAATGTGTTAGTTTTCTTAATGAAGTAAGGACTAAGAAGTGGTAGAACACAGATTAGTGCAAGGGATGAGTATTTTGCCCGACTATATGTGTCTGTAGAGAGGAAAGTTAACAATAGGCCCAGGGTATTCCTACATAATAATCTCTGCCAGAATATTGTATGCTTTGGCTTCTTTTCTCCAGGCTTTTTTTTTACCTTTGTTTTGACACAATAGAGGGATCTTTAGTTAGGGATGTCTTACTATTAGAAAACAAATTTTAGGAGGAGGTACAAGTTGTATTTGCGACTTGATTGAAAAGAAGTGTTGATTAAGATTAATAAAGGAAATAGTGGTATTTATTAATTCAATTAGAATTTTCTTTTGAATGTGCCTGCCCCGTACTGTGCTAGGTGCTTGGAGTAAAACAAGGACGTGTATGGATACAAGTCTTCATTGTTTCAGCTGTATCCAAGTTTGGTTGCAAAGAACAGACTAAGCAATTGATAATGACTTAATCAAATGTGAAGTTAGTTTCCACCAAGCAAGAAGTCCAGAGGTTGGCAGTCTGGGGTCCAGATGGTGGCTCCACAGTGCTTTCAGAAACCCAGGCCCTCTAACCTTTTCTTAAGCTCTGTTTAACATTTGACTTTCATTCTCATGATTGTGGACTCTCAGGGATGAAATGATTAAATCATCTCCTGCATTATCTTAAAAAAACTTTCTTGTACGCTTTGTCCAATGGCTTCTGCTATATATATGTATGTATGTATGTATGTATGTATAATGGCCAGAAACTTGTCACATGCCTACCCCTAGCTGGAATAAAGGCTAGGAAAGCTGAGCACATCACACAATACAAGATCAGGCCTCTAAATACCAGGGGAAGAGAGAGTGGATGTTGGGTTGGCAGCAAGCAGTCTGCGGCTCTCATTAGAAAACAGATAGATGGTCATATACAGTGGCAATGCTACATAACAAAAAAGGTTCAAAGTACTGTTCTAGCTGTGAAGAGACAAGAAGCATAAACATTAATAAAGAATTAAAGTGGAAAGGCACAGAGGCTTGATAAAGGCGGGAAGGTTATTTTCTGTTTAGAAGACAGAAAATGGACTCATGAAGTAGGAATCCAAGGTGGTAAAGAGGGGTACAAAGAGAAGTTTATACTGTCAGGATACCATCATAATCTTTGTTTTGGACCCTGAAGATTGGGAGATAAGTACCAATTTTAGAAAAAATAACTTGGGCAAAAGTTGGTAATTTAACCAGTGTTGAAGTAGAGTTAGAGAACCAAGGTGACAAAATCGTTCATTCAAATATATTGATTTTGGATGGTGTTGAGAGACACTTATATAAAAAAGACCCAGTTTGAACCTTCAAGGAGTATTCCTTATAGTGGAGAGACTCTCAAGCAGATAGTGAAATTGAAGGCAGAATGAACTAAATATTACAATTAAAATACATTAAAGTACTTGCAAGTAAGAAGAAGGAGGGATTAGTTTGGACTCAGAGGTCAGAGGGAGAGTCAGAAAAGGCTTCAGGGTTAGAGCAGCATAGCAGCTAGCCCTGAAAGGTGGTAGACAAAGTAGGAAGCAGTGTTCTCTGGGCTGAGAGGACAGATGAGCAAGGGCACCGAGATATGAAAGTGTTTTTATTTTTTTGTTTGGCAAAATATATCTGTGACATTTAATAGAATTTGATTTTCTTTTCTTTTCAGGGATATGAACCCTTGTTTATTCACAAGATCAAACACAAACATATCCTGGCTAAGAACTATTTTTCTCAAATTCCAGTGCTGGCTTCATATTTACTTGGTGATGGTGAGATAGATGAGATCAGAAAGAAATATCACTCAGAAACAACTCCTAAGATTATAGTGTCCCAGAGGCCTAGTCCCTAGAAGATCCAGGAGTATTTGATGATCAGCATTTTGGTCCACTGCTAATAGAGGAATACAGAGGCTGTACAATATGGAAATATACAGAGGCTGTACAATATGGAAATAGAATTTTATCTTTTTATTGATTTTAGTTGTTTTTTGTTTCTCATAGTATTATAAATTTATGAAGACAAAACATTCTTATATAAATGTTTTATTATTAGATGTTTAGTGAAAATTGAAATACAATTTAGTTCCTGAAAGTAATATTTTAAGGTAAAGAGAACATTTTATTTTTCATATTTTCACAATTAAAATTTTTAGAAATTTCAGTGCACTATAAAACCAACAAACAAAAGCTAGGTTAACTTTTGACTCAAGTAATTTAAGTTAAATGTAGTTGTGGAATAGTCAGTATATGGATGGGAGGAAACATAAAATTCTCTTTCTTAAAAATCTTTGCAGGTGGGATAAAAGATGCTACATTTTAATACAACAATTTGAATCTTCACTTTTTATTTTCTACTTTTACCTTCCATCCTTCCTAAAATCCTAGTAAAACAAATGGAATTATTTCTCCCATCCAAGTACTAACCAGGCCCGACCCTGCTTAGCTTCTGAGATCAGACGAGATCGGGCGCGTTCAGGGTGGTATGGCCGTAGACACAAATGGAATTATTTCTAAATAAACAAACAAATGCATTCCATGCTGGAAAGCAGGGTAACAGTAGAACTATCTTTTACCGTATTGGCAGAAAACTCCCAATGGGGCAATGATGACATTCTAGAGGAAAGATAAACTTGGTTAAGTTAACTGTAACAGCCTCATTCCTCAGTAAGACAAAGAAATAACCTTGACTACATGCATGTCAGAGACCTACAGTGATGAACAGTGTGTGTGTGTGTGTGTTTGTGTGTGTATGTCAGTCTTAATAAGAAATTGATGGCACACTCAAAATAGGAAAATTCAAGGAGGTTGTATTTACAAAGGGACTTATTATAAAGTGTGGGCAATAAAGGAATAGTGCAGGAACTCAGGGCCAGTATGAGATACAGGCTATCTCGACCCCTAGTCTTAAATGAACATGCAGAGGAAGAGGTATGAGAATGCTCAGTGTAAAGAAGGTAGCTGAGAGGATCAGAAACCAACTGTTATGGGATAGTCAACCCTAGGTGGTCTCATGAGCTGGAGAAATAAATACTCCGATTTCATACTTCTCCCTTTCTCTAGTCTCCTGCTTGCTTTCCCCATTAGTAGAACCCAGAAGGAAAGCAGGAGAAATAGACTTCTGTTGGCATAATTCATGCAGTTTCAGGGAAAAGAGTGGAGTAGATAATGGGGATAGTGGATCTGGATGACTAAATAGAAGATACCTTCTTAGAGAGTATGAATTTAGAGTGAAGCTCTATAACTCAGGTAGCAGTATTTCACACACACAACACACACACACACATGCATGTGTGTGCCTGTGCATGCGCACATGGCGTAATTTGAGAGAGAGGGGTGAGGGGAGAATTTTTCTCCTGATTCCCATCAGTAGTTAATGAGCTGTTCTCTTCAGTTTAGTGCTCAAGGAATTCAATATAAATATTAATATTTGTTCTACATAAATTTTTGCCAATATTTCAGCAATATATTTTCTAGGACATCTACAATTATTATTTATTTTTTTTTAGCAAAAGCATGTCACATGGTGATTGTTCTTAAGGAAATAAACATCAAGGAGGGAAGTGCTATATTATGAGTTATTTTCAGGTTTCCATGGACAATTCAGACATTCTGGAACTTTCGAAGTGGTAAATTACAGATAGGGTTAGACTGGAGACCATTCTGATCACTAATAAACAGGTAACAATTTAATACAGAGAACAGTGGGTTTACACAGGAATGCAAATGACCAGATTTTCATTAGACAGTGTACAAGAACATGCTATCTTAGAAAAAAAGGCTGGGGGGGCAAGCATCAGGGGAGAAATATTCAGTTAGGGGCAAAAAAGCATTTTTGGGAATTCCACTGTTTACCCTAGGGATGAAGCAACTGACCAGATAGCATTTGCTGTTAGTATGGAAGATTTGCGGAATGCAACCGAGAGGGGTAGACCAGCTAGAGCAATTGAATGTAGGGAAAGGGGCAGTACCCATAGAACTGGGAGAATAACCACTAAGGGGGAAAACAGCTAAGAACAGACAGGCTTTCCCCAGCATTCTGGTAAGCACTTTTCAGTCCTTCTAGAATGACAGTTCTCAATTTAGACAGCTATCTGAAAATCCAAAGCAGAAGGGGCTAGAAAACGTATCTGGTTAGAGAGCGTATCTGGTTAGAGAGCTGTCAGTGGGAGGAAAAAGTCGGGTTGCTACCCACTAAAATCCTAACTCTAGCATACTGGAAAGCAATAGCTCATTTAGCAGTCGGTTCTCTTGCCTTCACAGTATCTGAATTCCTCTAGTTTATGACCTGTTGATGATACTTCCCTTGGCTACTAATAAATGAAACTATAGCAGGTGTATCCTTCTTTCTCCTTCATGAGGACTGTATTATATAGATAGATGCCTAAATAACATAATAGGACAGAATTATACCTGCAAATTTTAAAAACAAACTGATGAAGAACAGTCACTAGATAGCAAAAATCAAACAGGGACCCTCTGAGGAATGAAAACAAATATTTGTTTATCAAATCTCTTGATTTGTGATAAGGATATTTGATAGCACTTTTTATCCTTTGGGAAAAAAATGGTACTGGGAAAAATAGCTATTACACAAGATAAACAATTGCTAAATTACCAAAAACAACACAGAGATGGCAATGAACAGCAGATTTGATACTTTAAAGATGAATCTAAAATAGAGATTTGATGGATTAGCTCAAGATACTTCCTAGAATTTAGAGGAAAAGGACAAAGTAATGAAGTAGATGAGCAAAAATAGTAAGTTTAATAATCTTGCTGTATTTGCACTAAAGATAACATGAGCCTAAAATGGAGTAAAAAAGGAGGAACAATTAGCAAATTGAGATTTAAGGCCAATTTTCCTAAGTGAAAAGACATATAACTTTAGCTGTGTAAAGAATCTACCAAGTACTGGGAAAATTAATATAGAGACACATAAAAACACAATCTCATGGTATTTCTGAATTTCAAGAATATTGGACAAATTCTATAAGCATTCAAGTTAGAGGGGGAAAGTTAGCCACAAGAAAATAAAATTAATAGCATCGTAGATTTTTCTTCTCCAACACTAAATGCCAGAAGGGAGGAACATCTCTATTGAAGGATTTTGAATTTTGAGGGTTTAAAAAAATGACCCAAGAATTTTACTTCATGTTTATGAAGGCAGAAGAAAGACATTGTCAAGTAGGAAGCATAGCATGAATCTCTGCCTTCCCATTCTGTACTCCAGCTCACCTTAAAACTGTGGCAGTAAGGTATGGGCATGATATTGTAAATAAGAAATGACAGTGAGCCCTACAACCTCAAGATCCTTTCTAAATGATCATTTTTGTGATTATGAAACAACGTGATGAACAAAAGTAATTCCTTAAGTAAAAATCTATACTGCCAAAAAAAAAATCAATCTATAAAAATAATACCCTATTCCAACAAAATATCTACTACCAGAGAGTTCAGAGGGATGAAATTATTCCAAGTCTTTTTAATTGGAGAAGTGTCAACAGATAGGTAGGAAAGTAGATATTCAGATATTTAGTTTAAAAATTTACAGGCAACTGGTAGCAGAATGAGGATGGAATTATAAACACATTTCTAGAGAGAAAAAGGAAACAACAAATTTGAGAACGATTGTGAAATAAAGGGTTTTGGTTTTTGTTTTCTAAAGTTAGCAGGAAGTACATATTAGAGAAAAACTGGGTTAGAAATATCACAGTGCATAAATTCAGATAGGTTAAAAGTTCTCCATTAAAGGATAGTTATTATAATATTGTATCAAAAGAGTGAGCTAAATGCTGTGTACCAGATATATATCCCGAATGAAATGACATATAAAGGTTAAAAGTATGATATTTAGTAAAATTGTAATAGTCACATGCAAGCAGACACCAAAGTTTTGGTAATGTTAATTTCAAGGATGAACTGAGAAGAAAAAGAGAGAAAAGGGAGTTACTTTATACTGATTAATTATTATTCACAATATAAATGACTAATCTCTGTTAAATACAGAAGTAAGTTTTTAAAAAGTCACTTAAAAAACCATTCTCCATAGGCTTCTTGCACTTTTGCATGTCTTTGGGGGCGGAGATAGTAGTTCTCCTTTTCTGGTTTATTTTGAAGGTTGTTTGTATAGTAATCAATCTTGGAAGATAGGGATAGTTATTTACCGTTCACTATAGAAGAGTCAGAGTTTCTAAGCCCAGGATTTCTACCCTGTAATGTGTGTGCATGTGTCATCCAGACTTTGTATCACCCTGGGGGAATTAGGGCAAAATGCTGATATTCTGGCTGCTGCTATTTCTGTGAACAATAAATTGTGCTTCATCTCTGACCCAGGAGTCTTGTGTCGTCCCCTGTCATCTATGACATTCTGGCAGCCAAACTTGTTAGCTTGTGTTTGGGTAGCGTCTCAGACCCTTAGCAGTTCTTGACCCAGATAACCTTAGAAATGAAAAAAAAAGAAGTGACTCAAGAGGTAGAAAATGTGTCTTTGCTCTTTCCAGGAGCACTGAGTGACTGATTGCAATTCTCCACCCTCTCGAAATGAGGCAGGATTATATAATATGCTTTGCCCAAAGTGTAATGTGAGTAAAATTGTCCTGTGTCACAATTGAGCATCGAAAGATCAAAAAATTCAAATTCTACAGATACTCTTCTTCTAAGGAATAGAAAAAATGAATACTCCCCAACTCACGCGACCACTACATCGTTGATAGCAAACTTTGACAAGGCTAGCACAAGAAAGAAATTGATAGGCCAACTTCAGGGTGAGGATAGATGCAAAAATCCTAAACAAAGTTTTAGCAAATTAAATTTAAAAACATGAAAAGATGAAATAACATGGCTTTTGCTGGACATTCTTCATTTGCTTCTCCAGATCTACCTCCTACCCTTCTCCTCTCTGCTCTGTACCCAGAGAGGCTGCTCTTTGTGCATTGTGTCAATGAGTATGTGACATCTTCCAGTTGCTTTTGGCCAATGGGAAGCATCAGCAGGACATTTGAGGTCTGAAAGACAGACAGAGGTTGGGTGTTTATTCCCCTGGCTTCTCCTATCTTTTTGATCTGTTGTTGTCAGTGACTGCATTTATGTGCCTAAGACCATATCTCTGGTTGGGTGGTCAGCCCTTGTGCGCTGTAGCTCTCTTTGAATTCTGAGCTTCGTTCCTTCTTTTTACTCCTTCAGCTTATGGGTATTGCTTTCTTTTGTAGTAAGGTTTAAGGTGCTTCTGTTTTTCATTTTGATTTCTTTAAACAGTGCCCTTGACTTCATAAACAACCTTTTTCTAAATACTTCTCAAATTAATCAGTTTAAGTGTACCTGCTGGACCCTGACAAAAACAGTAATTGGTACCAGGAATGATCCCCGCAAACAGACTTTAAAATGGAATCCGGGCTTTGGCGGCTCACATATTTGAAGAACATATGGATAACCTCCTTGCCAGGGGAAATAGGACACTGGTGATAGGCAGCATGTGGTAGCATCATGATTACTCAAAATACCACAAGTGGTGGCATAGAATGGGGTGCGAAGGGAGGATAAGCACAGCGAGATCAAATGGCTGAGCCAAGTAGTCACTTTGATGACAAAGATTGTGCCATAGGATGGCATTTCTTACACCAGAAAGGGTTCATGAGGAAAACGATAAACTGAAAGCCTTGAAGGTCTAACACAAGGCCCAGAGAGAAATTCAGAAAGCCTTTATGACAACTCTACAGAAATTACTTATCTCCTGTGTATACATGGCAGGATGTGGCTAAGGATTAAGTCTAGAGCCAGGTGTAAGACTTATAGAGTTGTATTGTCAATTAAGTGTGCACCCCAGCTAGATCTCATGCTAAGGTAAGGATAGTAGTGAGGAAGAACGAACAAGGTACGGTCTGGTATGAGTCAGTCTATATACTGAAGGAGTTGTAGGATTGTGTCAGTTTTTAATCAAGAGTCAGGGGTGCATGTGTAAGAGATTATTCTAAGGCTATTAGACCAAAAAAGACAAGACAAAAGATTGTATCAAGCCAAATTCATGTGCTTGCCTAGAATTCAGGATTTTATGTGTTGGTTTAAGGCCCTGTGAATTGCTAGATGTGTTAACTGAAGCCTGGACTCAAAAGTAGCATATATCAATGAGCTCCAAATTCAAGAACTTCCCTGGAAAACATTACTCAGGAAAATGGGTTGTTGGGGTGGCTCCATTATATGTGAGTTTCTCAGACACCTCTTACAGGTGTCAATACTCCACAAGAGGATCTTCACCAAGGCATTAAGGAATGCAGTCATGAGTGGATTACCAGCATCCTTGAAAAGCTCTGTGGTAGCTGTTCCCTCTAGGCTGGAGATGACAGCGGGCATGCTGTACTAGAATATGATAACCCAATTTGATGGGAACAATGGGATCCCTAGTGCTAAAAGCCAACTCGTAAAGTTTAATCATCAGAGAAAAAGAGAACAGAGTTATAATAAAAAGCCCTAGGAGCCAAGTGATTTGACCCTGTGGGGATTTATAACAATGATTAAATGATAATCAGATCCGTGGGAATGAAATGGACAGCTGTATTTGTTTCCTAGGGCTCCTATAACAAATTACAACAAATTAGATGGCTTAATACAACAAGAATTTATTCTCTTGCATTTCTGGAGGCCAGAAGTCTGAAACCAAGGTGTTGGCAGTGCCACACTCCCTCTGGATGCTATGTGAGAGAATCTTTTCTCGCTTTTCCCAGCTTCTGGTGGCTCCAGGAATTTCTTGGCTTCTTTGACTGTATTATTCCAGTCTCTGCCCTAATGGTCACACCTGGCCTCCTTATTTTTATGTGTCTGTCTTCTACTCTTCCTTCTCTTATGAGGACACTTATCACTGAGTGATTCACTAAGTGACTATATTACTAGAAAAATGCCCATAATAAATTGTGTGTTATCAGATTCACCCAGTCATAAAGTCAAATGTACACAGCATCATTTCATTGTAAAGTGGGAATTGTATATCCAAGAATGCCCTTGCAGGTTTGGAAGTTACAAGTAAACCACGGGAAGCAGACACTTCAGTCTCCTGTGGTCTGTGCTGCTACTGCTCTTCCACTTACACCTCAACAAACAACTGTGGCTCATGGAGAGTTCCCTCTGGTCACTTAAATGGGAGAAAAGAAAAGAACTGGTTTGCAGAGGATCTGCACACCCTAGTGTCAGCTGATGGTCTGGTTTAGGGAAAGTTCTGCACATACGCTTCCGCTGGATCACAGCTGCACTTTGGAAGGCCAAGGAAGACACGGATAAAGAATTCTCTCCGAGGGAAGACTTGCAAGCGGAGCCATCTCATTATCCGCTTTTTGTGCAGTGGGATGTAGCTGGTGGTATAGATCTACAGATATCCATGGACAGTGCCTAAATGGTTAATCAACTAGGAAGAGAGAATAATATTTAAATATTGGTGATAAGGCATTTGGGGGAGATGTGTGTAAATAAACCTGTCCTATGTAAGAGCACTCCAGATGGCATCCACCGCAGAGGACACTGTCAGTAATCAAGTCTTCATCCTCTTGTGTATCTCAATCAGCTTCTTTTACTAGATTTCTGGTGTTTGCTTGATAGGTTCATTTACAAACTAACCTTGACAGTATGGATGGAACTCATCTCTGGGTTTAGCAACAGGGGTTTTGCTTCACCAAGGCTCATTTAGCTACCCTCATAGCTGCATGTCTAATTCCCCAACAGCAGAGGACACTAATAAGTTACAAGCTGATAATATTCCCCAGGGAAAGCAGCTGACATTCTGATGGATAGGTGAGTATTTTGGAATTTTTTTTAATCAAGGAGAGGACATTCTCACAAATATGGGTGTTTAATATGCATATGGATTTGTCCTCCTTGCTTACAGTATTTCTGTCGTGGTCCTACAGGAAGCATTACTTACCACTATGATGTCATGTATTACATTACCTTCAACGAAGGACTCATTTCACAAAGTAGGAAATGAGACAGTGGGTTCATGCTCACAGAGTTCACCGGTCTTACCATGTCCTTACTACCCAGAAATATCTGACTTCATAAAGTTCTGGAATGGCCTACTGAAGAGTCAGTTATGGCATCATCTGAGTGACAGTACCCTGGAGTGTTGGAGTGGTGTCTTACAGGATGCAGTATTATGCCTTAAATCACTGATCAGAATGTGCTGTCTCCTTCATAGCTGGAATGCATAGGCTGGGGAAAAATGGGTAGAGCTGACTAGTGGATAGTGCTGTCTGCCCTATCCTAAAAGTACACAGACCTGGGAACAAAAGGAAAAAGCTGAGTGCGGCCCCTTTCACTACTATGCCACATAATCTACGTAAAATTATCACTTTCCATCCCTTCAACCTTGGACTCAGTAGATTTGTAGGTCTTAATGCACAAGGAAGAAATTCTCCAGGGAACACAGTAATATTCCCACTGAATTGGAATTTGAGACTCAACGCAGTTCTTTAGAGAGCGCAAATGGTCAAATTAAGGGTAACTAAGTGAACAAGTCATAATTTCTACCTTTTAGAAGTTGAGAGTTACCAATACCTTGTTGAGAAAGAACACTTTCATAATTTTTTTGGTTTTAAGATTATTTCATTCTCACCAGATCTCACAAAATCCCTGGCGTCTCCAAATGATACTCCAGATAGTATGCTGTGGTGCCCTATTTGAGGCAATACTCCACGTTGCCTTATGGGAATAATGTATCGTTCCATAATGGGCATTATAAAACATCATTTTACACTCTCAAAACTGTCACACATAAAATTTTGTAGAACAGTAATATGTATTTCAGAGGGAGAACTGAAAAAATTTGGTCGAAAGAATAATATACTGGATGTTCTTTGCGTGAGAAGAATATACATTCTTTTGGATGATGTAGTCTGTAGATGTCCATTCTACGCAGCTAATTGGTGTTAGTTTTGAGTTCAACTATGTCCTTACTGATTTTCTGATTGCTGGATCTGTACATTTTGGACAAATGTTGAAGCCCCAACTATAACAAAATAATCCTAATTCTTCCCTTCTATCCCTTATATCATTGCTGTCATTCATTTCACTTATATATATAAGCATATAAATGACATATACAAACAAACACAATCAAATGTATTGTTGCTGTTATTTTGAATAAAATGTTATCTGTTAGGCCAATTAGGAATACTGTTCCAGTAGGCTGTGATTCTCTATTTGCCTGTCATCCTCTCCAATAGTGTGGGCAGGGGTGACCTTCCTTCTGTTATGGATCTAGGAAGAGTTGTTGATTTTTCAGTTAGCCTAGCTTTTTATTTGTTAGGACAGTGTGAGGACTTCTAAGCTTTTTACATGCTGTACCAGAAGCCCCCTGGATGCTTTTGGCTTGGAAAGAATTCTAATAGTCTTTTTACAAACTTAAGTTTAATGTACTGCATTAAAAACATTTCTTATATTACACATCTAATACACATAAAACATTTAAAAACATTTAAAAACATTTTAAAAAACATATATATTGCACATCTAATGCACATACAATAGATAAAATACTCAATTTTTGTAGCAACATGGACGGGACTGGAAGAGATTATGCTGAGTGAAATTAGTCAAGCAGAGAAAGTCAATTATCATAGGTTTCACTTATTTGTGGAGCATAGCAAATAACATAGAGGACATGGGGAGATGGAGAGGAGAAGGGAGTTGAGGGAAATTGGAAGGGGAGGTGAACCACGAGAGACTATGGACTCTGAAAAACAACCTGAGGGTATTGAAGGGGCGGGGGGTGGGAGGTTGGGGGAACCATGTGGTGGGTATTAGGGAGGGCACGTATTGCATGGAGCACTGAGTGTGGTGCAAAAACAATGAATACTGTTACGCTGAAAATAAAAAATAAAATAAAATAAAATAAATACTCAATTTTCAGTCTTAATGATTCAGGAAGAAATATTTCCACTACAGTCCCCATAAATATTATACATTTATGTAATCATGAAAGGAAAAATACATACTAAACTATGCACCTCTCAGCAATGAACAGTTAGTGACAATGACAGTGTCTACTTTTCATAGCATTTTATATACAGCTGTTGCAAGGTGTTTGTGAAATCTAAACTGAATTTGAACTTCTTTTCCACATACAATGTAGAATTAAATTACAATCTCAAGAAATACATATTCAAAGTTGATTTCACATTCTAGAGAGTTGATATATTCGCGTTGTGTTAAACTGAAATTAAGAGCTTATCAAAAACTGAACCGAACAATATTTAATCATTGCAGATTCATGTGAGCCGATGTGAAGATGAATATAGGTGATGCAGAAGCAAATTGATAGTGAACAGAGTATAAAAGTTTTGCATGAGTCAGAAGTCTGTATTTTTCTGACTCTCCAATGAGTTAATATACTAGCGTTTAGTATTTCATGCTAGTATTGGATTTATGAATTGAATTAGGTGCAAGAGTTAGTCATGAAAGAAAGAGACTGGATTATTTTTTCCTGATGGCTCTTCAAATTGTTATCTACACAGTATGCATTTTCACATGCTGGATATTACCCTTGGTTGGTTGGTTGATTGGTTGTTTTTCCTATCTTCTCTCCCATGTCTCTACTTTTTCTAATATTCTACTATTTTTAGGGCCAGCCCAACTGTACTTCATTCACTTATTTACTCATCTCTTCAGCACATATTTCTCAGGCTTAATATGGACTAGTTATTATGCCTTGGGGCCACAATGTTAAGTAAAATGCTATCCATGGCCTAGAGGAACCCAGGTAAATAGATAGACAAAAATTGCAATCTTTCTGTGCTTCCTCATCTGTCAACTAAAGTTGGCAATACTTCATCTGCAGGATTGTTAAAAATTAGACTGTATATATAAAATATAGGGGAACAGGAAATATTAAGTGTTTGTTAAATGAAGGATTAAAGTTTGCTTCCTTTAAGTATTTTTTTAAAGTGTTTTTTTAAGACAGAATAGTTTTCTTTTATGATTTCATATGCAATATGTTGTTGGGGGATACTCAGAATTAGGTCTACCTTCTAATGACTGTTTTTTTGTTTTGTTTTGTCTTGTTTTTTTTTGGTCACCTACATGCTTGTTAACTATAAAATAGTGACATGGCTCTCTGGGAATTTGCCCAACAGCCAGTGGATGCTAATTTGACCCGTGAGTTATCCCTTATCTTTACTCTTTCCTTTTATTCAGAAGTGACAGAACTCTGAGAATGTTCCAGGTATATGAAGTGAACAACTACCATGATTCTTTGCAAGCTATGAGCTTTACAGGTGTTCAAGAGGTTATGAACTTCCTGTGGCCTTACTCAGAAAAATCTATCTTCACAACAGCTTTGTCTGCAAATTGTTTCCTTGGTTCTCTCCTCCACTCAGCTTGGCTCCTGACTAATGCCTGTGTTTGACAGCTTCCAGTGGTCTTCCTATCCTGCGTTTATCCTCCCCGAATTAGAAGCAGCTAGCCAATTTTAGGAAGACAACAACTCACTAGTTCTCTCTTTTCTAATTTGTAAAGCCAGTAATTCTCTCAAACTTTAGGAGACCGCTTTGACTTTGAAACAAAGAACTATATATGGTCTTTAACTTTTTAGGCTTTATAATTTACAAATATTCTCTTAATGTAAAAGTTTTTGAAATACCAGTTATTAGAATAAAAATATTACACATTGTGATAGCTCTATTTTCCATACCTGTTTTTAAGTTGATATGAATAAAACCAATTGGAGTTGGCCTTGCACTGTAAGAAACTATATAATTTGTGTTATGCACAGCAAGTAGCCAGAAAAGACTCTTGAGTTGAAAAAAATGTTTAAGTTGCTTTTGAATTGAGAACAAAGAATTCTTATCTGCTAAACAAAAACCCCAGCTGTTTTGTAGTAACAATATATTTTTGTAATTTTTTTCTTTGGAGAAAATTCCAGCGATATTAACTATTTTTAGGATGAATTTAATATCTGCTGTTTTCTACAGCTTTTAAATTACATTATTTGACTTAACTCATCTCGATCTACCTTTTAAACCCCTTGTAAATAACTGTTAGGCAAAAACTATGTAAGCCAAAATGTCACAATATGCAGGATTGTTAAAAATTAGACTGCATATGTCTAATTTTGTATGGTATGCAAGTATGGAAAAAGAAAGTAGCCTTGGATATTTGATAAATCATTAATAGTACTTTGTTTTAAAGCATCAATATACTAATAAAAATGCCATGATAAGAAATAGCAAAAGTAGTCATGTTATTCTTTTAATAAAAGCCATATTACACAAGACATAAATTTGACAACCTATGACTCATAAAAAGGATCCTAAGTCCCTGAATATACCTATAGTTGCAGTTTTTATTCACCATGGGTAAAGTGTATATAAGGAATTCATTTTTATTGCATCATTTTACTGTTTAGGTAAAATTTGTAAACAGTGAAATACATAGATCATATATGTATAGTTTAGTGGATTTTGTATATCTATATAACCAATATGTTATAGAACATTTACATTACGTCAGGAAGTAGTGTTGTGGTCCCATACAGTCAATTCTTACCCACCATAGACAATCACCATTCTGACTTCAATCATCAAAGATTAGCATTGCTAGTTCCTGAGTGGTTTTTTTTTTTGTTGTTGTTTTTTTAATTTGACAGACAGAGATCACAAGTAGGCAGAGAGGCAGGCAGAGAGAGAGGAGGAAGCAGGCTCCCTGCCTGGCAGAGAGCCGGATGCGGGGCTCGATCCCAGGACTCTGGGATCATGACCCGAGCCGAAGGCAGAGGCTTTAACCCACTGAGCCACCTGGCTTCTTTTGTGCAATGTAATATTTTTGGGATTCACTGATATTGAATGCATCAGCAATTTATTCATATTTATTGTTGAATGATATTTTATTTGGATTATTGCCAGGTTTTTTGGGCTGGTATAAATAAGCTGCTATGAACTTTCCTTTTCTAAGCATTTTTCTTGACATATACTTTCATATCTATTGAGCAAATATCTGGAATTGAAATTGTTGCATTGTTGGGTAGGTGTATCTGCAATTTTAGCACAAAGTGCTAAACAGTTTTTTCCATGATCGGTTATATTATTTTGCATTCCCACCAACAATGTATAAGAACTATATTTGTTCTGAATCCTTAGTAGTATTTAGAGGTGTGAGTCTTTTTGTCATCTTATCGGATGTGAAGGGGCATCTATTGTAGTTTTAATTTACATATCCCTGTTGACAACAGGGACAAAGGGAAGTACAACTTTTCCTGTTTTTATTGTATCATTCTTATGCATTCTATTTGAATGTGTTTCTTCAAGTGCTTCACCCATTTTGTAATTGGGTAGGTTTTCTTATTATTTAGTTGTGTTCTTTATACATCCTGGATACAAGTCCTTTGTCAGATACGTGTATGGTGGATATTTTCTTCCAGTTTGTGGCTCTCTGTTTAATTGTATTAGTTGTATCCTTTCATGAGTAACAGTTTTTACTATGAAATTATGAAAGTCCAATTAATCAGCTATTTTTTTGGAGGTCAGTGCTTTTGTATCCTAAGAAAATTTTGCCTTCCTAAATTTTAGCAGCTCTTGTTTCTTTCTACCTGCTTTGTAGTTTTACCTTTACATTTAGGTCTTTGATTTATCTGAATTAATTTCTGTATATTAAGTGAGACTGGAATTGATTGAAGTTTCTTTTTTTAATATGAATATCTAGTTGTGCTAGCACCATTTGTTGAAAGGAATTTCCTTTCTCCATTCTTTTATTGGTACTTTAATTGATTTTCTGTATTCCTTGCTGTCTACTACATTGATATCTGCTCTTTTATTAATTTATTGTTTTTATTTATTTTGGGTTAATATATTTTTTAAGATTTTGTTTATTTGACAGAGAGAGAGAGAGAGAGAGCTCAGCGGGGGGAATGGGAAAGGGGGAAACGGGCTCCCCACTGAGCAGGGAGCCCCATATAGTACTCTGGAGTTTGATCCCAGAACCCTGGGATCATGTCCTAGCTAAAGGCAGACACTTACCCAACTGAGCCACCCAGGCTCCCCAAGAGTTTTTTGTTTTTGTTTTTTTTTTTAAATAATCCATGAAGGTGAACTCTGGTTACCTGTCCCTTAATTGGGGAATGCACTGGTTACTGAGAAGAGCATTGGCAATAGGCACTGGGCTAGTGATCAAGTACATTTTCCTATTTATCTCTCTAAAAAATAGAAGTAACTAATAAATGAGTGAATATAGATTCCAAAATGCTTTCACTAATGAAACGCTGACACCTTAACTTCTTAACCCCTTCCACAATTTACATGTCCTCCCTGCTGGGAAATTCCTGTCATTTAACCAACTTTTCTCATGTCACAGACCAGTCCTATGTCCTCTGTTCCACTGTAAATGAGGATGGAAAACCACTTTTACCATTTTTGGCATAATAACCTGTTTCATTTGATACCTAGAAATTGCATGGTTAACTTTTTCACCCAATGTCTATTACTTATTTCCACAGATACTAGCATAAATTTTGAAATTTCTTTTTTTTAATTTAATTTTATTTTTTCAGTATTCTAAAATTCATTTTTTTAATGTACCACACCCAGTGCTCCATGCAATATGTGCCCTCCTTAATACCCACCACCAGGCTCACCAACCGCCCCCCCCCCCCCACATTTCTAAAGCCCTCAGTTTGTTTCTCAGAGTCCACAGTCTAGCATGGTTCATCTCCCCCTTTGATTTCCCCCAATTCACTTTTCCTTTCCTTCTCCTAATGTCCTCCATGTTGTTCCTTATGCTCCACAAGTAAATGAAGCCATATGGTAATTGACTTTCTCTGCTTGACTTATTTCACTCATCATAATCTCCTCCAGTCCTGCCCATGTTGATACAAAAGTTAGGTATTCATCCTTTCTGATGGAGATGTAATATTCCATGGTATATATGGACCATATCTTCTTTATCTATTTGTCTGTTGAAGGGCATCTTGACTCTTTCCACAGTTTGGCGATTGTGGCCATTGGCCATTGCTGCTATGAACATTGGGGTACATATGGCATTTCTTTTCACTACATCTTTATCTTTGGGGTAAATACCCAGTAGTGCATTGCAGGGTCATAGGGTAGCTCTATTTTTAATTTTTTGAGGAATCTCCACACTGTTTTCCAAAGTGACTGCACCAACTTGCATTCCCACCAACAGTATAAGAGGGTTCCCCTTTCTCACATCCTCTCTAATACTTGTCTCCTGTCTTATTGATTTTGGCCATTCTAACTGGTGTAAGGTGATATCTCGGTGTGGTTTTGATTTTAGCCATCTCCCTGATGGCTAATGATGAATATTTTTTCATGTGTCTGTTAGCCATTTGTCTTCTTTGGAGAAGTGTCCCATTTTTTGACATGATTATCTGTTTTTTGAGTGTTGAGTTTGAGGTGTTCTTTATAGATGTTGGATTCAGCCCTTTTTCTCCCATTTTGTGGGTTGCCTTTTTTGTTTTCTTGACTGTTTCCTTTGCTGTGCAGAAGATTTTTATCTTGATGAAGTCCCAAAAGTTCATTTTCACTTTTGTTTCCTTTCCCTTTCGAGACATATCTTGAAAGAAGTTGCTGTGGCCAGTGTCGAAGAGGTTATTGCCTATGTTCTCCTCTAGGATTTTGATAGATTCCTGCCTCACATTGAGGTCTTTTATACATTTTGAGTTTGTCTTTGTGCATGGTGTAAGATAATGATTGAGTTTCATTCTCCTATCCATAGCTGTCCAATTTTCCCAATACCATTTATTGAAGAGATTGTCTTTTTTCCACTGGATATTTTTTCCTGCTTTGTCGAAGATTATTTGACCATAGAGTTGAGGGTCCATATCTGGGCTCTCTACTCTGTTCCACTGTTCTATGTGTCTGTTTTTGTGTCATTACCATGCTGTCCTGGTGATCACAGCTTTGTAGTAAAGCTTGAAATCAGGCAACATGATGCTGCCAGGTCCCCCCCGCCCCTCGCCCAACATTTCCTTAGCAATTCGGGGTCTTTTCTGGTTCCATACAAATTTTAGGATTGTTTGTCCCAGCACTTTGAAAAATACCAGTGGAATTTTGATCAGGATGGCATTGAAAGTATAGATTGCTCTGGGCAGTATAGACATTTTAACAATGTTTATTCTTCTGATCCATGAGCATGGAATGCTTTTCCATCTTTTTGTGTCTTCTTCAGTTTCTTTCACGAGTGTTCTGTAGTTCCTCAAGTACAGATCCTTTACCTCTTTGGTTAGGTTTATTCCAAGGTATCTTATAGTTCTTGGTGCTATAGTAAATGGAATCAATTCTCTAATTTCCCTTTCTATATATTTCATTGTTTCTATATATATTTCATTTTCATAGTGTATAAGAGAGCAACTGATTTCTGTGCATTGATTTTGTATCCTGCAACATTACTGAATTGCCGAATGAGTTCTAGTAGTTTGGGGGTGAAATTTCTTTACAAAGGGACACACCACCCCACTCCCTTTAACTCCAGCTTTACTATATATATGGGAAGCGCCACACAGCAGTTTTCCCCAAGGCCATTCTTGATTTCAGGTGACAAAACATGGGCTACTTGTTCTGTGTATATTGACTCATGACCATTACTTCTTGAGTCTGGGTCTGCAATGGGTTCCTCTGTAAATCTCCCTCTTTTGAAACTACATGTTCAGAAAGGATATCTAAACTGATGTGAGGCTGTTTTTTTTTTTCAGCACAAGTGATTTCTCAAAGCTCTGTGCCACTATTCTTCATTCCAGCTATTAATATTCATAGCAGCAAACTCTGTGAACACTGGATCTATGTGGGTTGGAGGTAAATTTAGGCCTTAATAGAGGATGTCACTCACAAGGCAAGATAATTTAAAGATGGTCTCTTTGCATTTGAATTTTAAAGCACTACAGCAGGAAGAAAGAAATGTTGCCAGTGTAAATTTATGTATGGATATGGCTTCTGAAAAGTATCTTTAGAATCAACATATGGATCCCAGAGATCCTATAATAAGCTTGGATAATGAAAGATCACTTATTTTTGTCTCAGTTTATTTTTAAAGATGATTTTATACATTTTAATATCCACAGGAGCCAAAATTGTATTTCCACAGGAGAAAGACATGTATGGTAGTCTAAAAGCTTGAAGCCAAGTATCTACCCCCAAACTTAAAGTTATATGACGATCTTATTTGACCATCTGGGAAAACAGTATTAAATAGATAAATTACAAACAGTGGCCATGATCTACAAAAGTAATCTTTTTATTGTAGTTGCATCCTGTCTCCCATATAGGATGGCAGTAACATTACAAAGGTAGTTTTCGCACCGATAGGCATAGAATGTCTAGTTAAATTTAAATGTTTATTTGCTGTATTTTTATTTGCTAAATCTAGCAACTCTATTATAGGGGTAATTCTTTGGTCTTATGTGCCTCATTTCATTTGGCAACAGGCAGAGAACTGGTGACTTTCACTAGAACCAGAAAAATTATTCATTATTTTTAATAAACTTCCTTCATTCTTCATTCTCCGCCCCAGGCCTTTTGTTCTCAAAAGCTATAAAGCACAGCAAAACCAGACCAAACAGAACATGGTGAAATTAATTAATGGTGTTTTAATTTCACTTTTATCTGTGCTTATCTATATAAATAATGCACATTATTATAATAATTTTAGCAAGACAAGCTGTTCAACCAATTTACAAAGCCCTTCTAGGGCAGCAGAAGGTATCCTGCTACCCAATCTAGATTCCCTGACGTTGTCTGCTAAATGTCTAATGTTTTAAAATAAATTTTAGAAAATCTGTGTACCAGTACTCCTTGTCAACTAAGCCGGGGAAGCCAACCCTTTAGGTCAGGGAGGAGCTTCAGTGTCCTATTTCCTGTTTACACGGAATTTACATTTACTCCTTGTTCTTGGCAAGGCACCAGGATAAACAAGTCTGGACTAAGGTTGAGGAGACAGGGAAGGAACGAGAGAGTGTTGGGTGAGGGCTGGAGAGGAGCTGAAGCAAGTGTGTCATTTGGGAGAGATTCTTTGGGAAAGACAAAGGCACGGGCTGCTCTCTATCCCCTTCAAAACATCCCAGGGAGCCGCAGCTGTTTGAGTGGAACTGTTGCTCAGGCTGGCCAGGCTGACTTGGGTTCCAAGTTTTTTGTCTTGCTGATGTTACTTTTACTTGCCTTGTCATCATTCTAATTTTTGTCTTACCTTCCCTCATACCCCTCTCCCCCTTTGGAACTGATCACTTGTTCATTACACGTATCTCCAGCAGATTTCCCTGTGATTATTGTGGGAGATAGTGATTGGGAAGGGAGGGTGAGCATAGGATTTCACAAGGTAGCCGTTCAACCAGAATTCTATGATATTTTTATCTCTAGCATAATTTATCCTGGCTACAGTATTTTGAAGCAAGTATCTTGGATTTTATTTTTAAGGCTTAAGTGTGAAGTGTAATGATGTAATTCCTTTCTTGTATGTCTCATAAGTGTACCAAAAGCATTTCCTATTGGATTTAAACAACACGGAGGACATTGGGAGATGGAGAGAAGTGAGTTGAGGGAAATTGGGCGGGGAGACAAACCATGAGAGACTGTGGACTCTGAGAAACAAACTGAGAGTTTTGGGGTGGGGGGGTTGGGTGAGCCTGGTGGTGGGTATTATGGAGGGTATGTATTGCATGGAGCACTGGGTGTGGTGCATAAACAATGAATCCTGGAACACTGAAAAGAAATTAAAAAAAGAAAAAGTCAAAATGATGGGCCAAAGGGCCAATGGTAGGCAAAATTCAGACCCTGGAAAAAGTGGTTGAGACTCTCTTTCACCCTCCCACGTATTCACTCATTTGGCTGGCCCTTCTCAGACCCCAAATGGCAGAGCCAGATTCCCTCATATTGCGTTCTGTTTTCCCACCAGGGTACTCTCTTCAGCTCTTCACCTTTTTCTCCTTCCTGTCAATTCAGTTGTTCATTCAGTTATTTATATGTTCATTTCGCAAATAATTATTATCGACCATGCACTTGGCTGTTCTGGGTGCTGAAGTGCAGCAGTGAATAAAACAATGTTCTTGCCCCCATGTGCACGTGGGGGTGGGGGACAAATAATGTATGATATGATGTGTAACTATATAAATATGTATAAATATTTAAATATAAATGTATAAGTATACAACAATGTCAGCTAGAGGTAAATACCATTAAGAAAAGTCAAAGTGAGGAGAGAGAAGTTCTGATAGTTATGGTGGTCATGAAGGGCCTCTTTGATGAGATGAGATGATATTTAAGGAGCAACCTAACCGCAGTGAAGGAGTAAGGCAGGTGGATAACTGGGGTGGAGAGTTCTGGACAGAAGGAAGAACAAGAAAGCCAGTGTGGAAGAAGGTGAGATCCAAGTGGTAGCCAAGGGCCAGATCATTCAGGGCCTTGTAAGGACTTTGTGATTCCTTTTGGAATGAAGGGACAGTACTGTAGGGTTTTAGATGCAGGCAAATTACAAGGTAAAATTGATATTGTGAAACACTTCAGTAGCATTTCCCAAACATACCAATTGTTTTCATGCATCTGTGGCTTTGCATATGCTATTTTGTCTGCCCTCAAATGTTCTGTCTCAGCCCATCTCTCTGCTGCCGTTGTGTTTTGTACAGACAGCTGTTATGCCACATTCATTATAGGATGCTCTAATGCTTTATTAGGAGACTATCTCTTTCAGTTGCGAAGCTGAAGATGATGTCCTCATGCATTAGCCACCAAAGTTAGAACAATGCATGCTGAGTGGATACATACATGACATTGAGTGGATAAATAAATACGAAATGCTTCAAATTCTTATTTCACTAAAAAGTAAAGTTCCACATTAGAAAATCCCTTTAACGCTGAGGACTGGTTTAACGATATACTGCATGAACTTGGTGTTTAGGTATTTTTCTAAACAGACTTTAAAAGCTAATCTAGAGTCAACAGCCTGTTTTACTGTGTATTGTTCTCTAAATTTTTTTTTCTCAAAACTATATATACTTGTATCAACCCAGCTCTATTAAGATAGGAGCCTGCTTAAATGATATCATTCCTACCTGTTTTTTCTTGTTAAAATCTGTAAGCATGCCAGATCCTGTTGGCTAGTACTGGACTGCAACCCCTCTTTCCCATGCTCTACTATTTCCGAAAAGACCAGAAGCACTTCCTAGAACCCCTTGAGAGTTAGATTTCAGATAAGTGCTGCCAGTGGGGAGGTACAAAAGTGAACTTAGAAGGCACAGGAAGAGACACTGTTCTGCTTCTGGCTCTGGTAGTGGGAGATAACTGAGGTTCCTCAGTGATGGGCTGGGATCCAGCAGCCTGAGAGGCAGCTGCTGCATGGAGTTAGTACAGCGTAGGGTTAGTTTTATGTCTAGCCCAGGTGGAGGTAGCAGGCCAGCCCTTTCTCAGTGGCAGTGCCTGACTCTCCAGCAGGGTCAGTGATGAGTCTAGGTTCCTGGCTCCAGCTCCACGGTAGTGGGAGCTTGAATTTATAGGCCCAAAATAGGGGAAACAAAGTTGTGGAGCCACGATTTCTGCATTCAATCAAGGTTTTCATATTTAAAAAATCGGTGTGTCCAGTTTTCTTTTGCATCATTATCTGGAGGACATGTACTATGAATTTTGCAAATGAGAGTCACCATCTGATTTGACAGAAAAAGTGATCATCATTTTAACTTTTCTTCATATCTTTAACTAGCTGTAATTTATGGGACATTTGGAAGAAGTACAGAATCTCAGACTGGGATTAGAGCAGCGCTAAACAGAAA